>NC_091687.1:60714166-61350833 GCF_041296265.1 Equus caballus | reverse complement strand
TTCTGGAGAGCAGTGAAAAGAGATGATCTAAATAGAAGTGTCACCTTTCACTTATGGATTTTGGTTCTCTCAGTGACTCCTGCTCGCAGGAGTGAAGAGAACCCCTTTCTCACCATTGGTAAGACCCTGAAGGGAGGACGTGCTCTGGTCTCACTGCATGCCCAGGGCTGGGGACATTAATGGCTTCAATAAACATTTGCTGATATTGAATTAATAAAGAAAGAAAGACAGGTACACAGCTAATAATAGTGAAAACAACCCTTTTGCCTGAAATATCAAGATTTGGGGGTGGGAGGACACACCCCTTCATTTTAGTTTTGGATTCCCCGAATGGGTTCTTCGATTGTAAAGCTAACAATGAAACGCACACACGTACACACTCCCCAGAGCAACATTCTATAGGGAGGTAAAACGAAGGAAGGGGAAGCCTGAATGTGTCCCTCTTTTTAAGGCACTGTCCTTTAAAATAACCTGCCAAGCCCAGCTAGTTAAGATGAGAGGCGACAGCATATTGAAAGTAATAAATAAGACGACG
The DNA here is from genome assembly GCF_041296265.1 of Equus caballus. Lineage (NCBI taxonomy): Eukaryota > Metazoa > Chordata > Mammalia > Perissodactyla > Equidae > Equus > Equus caballus. The sequence continues at coordinate 61,350,298 of NC_091687.1, read as the reverse complement.
TCCAGGGCTCAGAAGGTTAACAGTTTTTTCAAGAAATTATTTTCCCAAGTCCAAGGGTAAAATGGCGCCTGAAATCACAAAACGTGGTCCTGTAGTGCCCCCTGGTGCCTTTTTCCTGGAAGTGACAAAGCCTGTGATTGTGCTCTAGTCTGAGCACAATAGTCTAATGACTATCAGCGTGATGCTTGATTTACTGATGAGTCTGGGACTTCCGGGGGCCGGGCGTACTTGGAGGGGGAGCGGGGGACCAGAGGGCGGGGAGAATCCTTTCTTTCAGCCCTTTTTCAAATGAGTTATCTCCACAGTGTCAAAATAATTAGTACATTAATACTGGTGTGAGGTTTAAAAACTGAAGCCATGTGTTATCTTGAAAAAAAAGCTCTTTCACCTCCAAAAAATTATCCACTTTTTAAAATTTTTCAGAAGGCAGATTATTAAGCAGTTTCTTTTGCCTATTAAGAGGTTCTTTCTAAATCAGTTGGACAGAGGACAGTTTTTAATTTCAGAGATTAATTATCACAGGTAATAATTGAGCCATTCTTTATTTTTTTTCTTGAGACCCATTCATTTAATTAAAAGATATGCGGAATGAGTCTATAAAATGAGAATGAAGATTGTGGACAAAATTAAAATATTGTAAAAGACAGCCTTTTGTCATTAAAAAGTATTGTTGAAATTTGTTTCAATAAGTGTTCATATTCCTAGGAATGGGGAACTAGGTAAATTACACATATTTGGCAGGAGGAAGTGGTGGAAGGTAATCGTGACGAGTTTGAAGTTGTTCGTTATCTATTGATGTATCTGGCTTAACTCTAAAGGATACAGCCCAAATTGTGAAATGTGGTGAAAAAAGAAGGGTCTTTTCTTCTTCTACCCCCATCTGTGATAATGGACCTCAGTTTAATTCAGCTTGCAGGTGTTTAATGTGCAGGTCCAGGTGCCAGGTACTGTGGTTGGCTGTGGCATAGTGGGGTCCATCACCTTCAGGGGCTCCAGGCCCAGGAGGGAGACATGCTGGCAACACCTGCCATTCCCAATCTATAGGGTGGATGCTGGGCTGGAAAGAGAGCACGCAGAACGAGCCTCTAAGGATGGAGGAGTCAGGGGACGCTTGCCTGGAGGATGTGATCTTAGGAGACAGGAATTAGCCAGGTGAGAAAGAGGGTCAAGGGCATTATAGGAATAGGCACTGACCGGCACAGGCAAAGGAGCCAGTTTAACCCTTCTGTCTAGAAGGGTGTGCGAAGGGAAGGAGGGATAAGCCTCAAGAGGGTCTCTGGTGTGCTGTACTAAACCGAGGAGTTTTATAACCAAAAGCCCTGGGGAGCTCTGGAGGGTGTAGGCAGGAGAGCGACATGAGCAGCCGGTAGCCTATAGAGGGTGGGTTGGAGGGGAACCAGCTGAGACAGACAACAGATTTTCAGTGAAACAACAGCGTGTCATCTCCAGTTCTCTCTCCTGGCTTTGTGTGCACAGTCACTGATGCTCATGGAGATCCTTATAACGTGAGGAGGGAGCTCAGAGGAAAGAAAAGGCAGGAGCTTTGGAACTTGATGGTCCTCATTCAAACCCTGGCTTGGCCCTTGCCAACCTGGGCATGTCTCCTCACCTCCTGACCTCTGTCAGTAAATTGGGCACAATAATACCTGCTTTACAGGATTGGAGAAGGCGTATGAGATGTGATTGGCAGAGGGGCTGCCACATTGCAGGTGCCCTATAAATGGTACTTAACTTTGCTTAAGTGAAAATGATTCATAGCATAAAAGCTACACACCAAGCCCCACCCCTGTACGTGATCTCACAGCATCCTGAAACCATCCCAGTGGTGCGGTTCTGTATTTTTATATGATTATACAATTACTGTCGGCTCTTTCTTCTGACCTGTGAGCCCCATGAGGGCTGGGGCTGTGTCTACTTTGTCACCTGGTTTAGGTGCACCATAGGTGCTAAAAATAGCCATCAACCCAAATCCGGAACACTGACAATGAAATGCTGGCAGCATGTGGAGCAACAAGGACTCTCATTCGTTGCTGGTGGGAATGAAAAATGGTGCAGCCACCTTGGAAGACAGTTTAGAGATTTCTTACAAAGCTAAACATGCTCTTCCCACACGATCCAGCAACTGCCTTCCTTGGTATTTACCCAAAGAAGCTGAACTTATGTCCACACAAAAACCTACACACAGATGTTGATAGCAGCTTTATTCATAGTTGCTGAAACTCAGAAGCAACCAAGATTCCCTTCGGTGAGTGGATGGATAAATAAGCTGTGGTACATCCAGACAATGGGATCCAGTGCTAAAAAGAAATGAGCTATCAAGCCATGAAAAGACATGGAGGAACTTTAAATGCATATTGCTCAGTGAGAACAGCCAGTCTGAAAAGACTACGTATGGTATGATTCCAACTGTATGGTATTCTGGAAAACTATGGAGACAATAAAAAGACCAGTGATTGCCAGGGGTGGGGTTGGGGGGCGATGAGCAGGTGGAACACAGAGGATTTTGGGGCCAGTGAAAATATTCTGTATGATACTATGATGATGTGTGCATGTTATTATATGTTTGTCCAAACTCATAGAATGTACCCCACCAAGAGTGAACTGTAATGTAAATATGGACTCTGGGTGACAATGATGTGTCACTGTAGGATCATTGATGGTAATGAACGTACCACTCTGGTGGGGGATGTTGATGGGGGGGAGGCTATGCATGTTAGCAGGGCAGGGAGCATATGGGTAATCTCTGTACCTTCCTCTTTATTTTGCTGTGAACCTAAAACTACTCTAAAAAAATAGTCTTAAAAAAATTGCCATCAAATGAAGGATAAAGGAGAACACCTGGGGACAGCTCTGCCAACATCTCATCTTGCTGGGGTGATGACAACACTAAAAAATGGTAAAAGAACCCTCTGCTTTGGGACAATATTTTCCATAACCCTATGATTTGGGGACTAATAACTTGTTTTGGAAAGTTCGTTGAGTTAGAGGCATTAGTGTCCTCTTGGTAACCAGGTGGGAGGACAGAGTAATGGTTGAGAGAGCTGGTTTCCGAGTCCGGAAGACCCAGTCCGGAGTCCAATCTCATTGCAAACTTCTTGCCTCCATTTGCTCATGTGCAGAGTAGGGGTGAGATGCTTTATTTGCAGAGTCATACGAGGATTAAACACAGTAACCCATTAAAGCCTTTAGCACACACTCATACCTATTATTATTGATTGTTGAATTTACTGATGAAAAAACATCTTTCAGCTTCTGGTTCACTGTTCTGTAAGGCAGGAAAGACAAATAGCAGTACTCACATTTATTCTCTGCAGCAAAGACAGACTATCCTGAACTCAGCTTTAAATTTAAAAAGAATCTTAAAAACAGTAATTCCTTTTGCATCACTAAATTCACATCAAAACTTAGTGTGTAGACAGAAGTTGTAGAGAACTGTAATTAGTTAATACTTACTATGTGCTGTTTCCAGGTTTCACATAGCATTCTTTGAATGTATAATGTGTATACGTATTTTCATGAAATAAAGAAGTTAATGCATTTCTCTTTCTCTATAAATATAAATATAAACATACTTATTTATTTTCATACAAACATGAAAACAATGAAAGACTGGATGAGTTTGACTACATTCCCAGGCCAATCCTGTGTTGGTGCCAGGACTAAAATCTTGGTTTCCTGGGGTGTTTTATGAGCAACTTTTGGTGTAGTTTAATTGTTTGTGCAATGTCTTCCTGTCCTTCCTTCTTCCTTCTTTCCTTCCTTCTTCCTGCCTTCCTACCTGTCATCACTCCTTCCTTCTTCCCTCCATTCGTCAAACATGGGTTGAGGGTTTGCCACATGCCTACAGTGTAGCAGGGGCTGCTGACGCAAAGACAAGCCCATGTTCTGAAGGAGGTCAGGGTCTAGGGCAGAGGTTGTCAGAATGGTGTCGGGGTGAACTCTATGGTGTGTTTTAGAAATTTGGAACGATGTTTTTGGTGGTCACAGAAATGGAGGGGGTGGTGAAAATATTCAATGGACAGAGGCCAGTGTTGCTGGAGGTCCCTTATACATAAGACAATACACACGACAAAGGATTGTCCTACCTTCTGCACAACTGTCAGATGTCCTGCCAGATAGGTGAAAAACCTTTTTATAATTATCTGAGCCTACTTTTATATTTAAACAGAAAGGTTTAGAGTTTAAAAATTGTTTTTTGGCATTCTGAATTTTACACCATGAAAATGAAGAGAAGATTTTACCTGGTTATATTCAGAGCCTTACTAAGAGTTTCTCTGCTCTTAGTATGGGACAAGCACTGCCCATGGCATTTGAGTCACCGACATAGCGTGCCTCTGTGGTCCACACTCTTAGCTGCAACATCCGTGGGGGATCCACGCAGAGGAGCAAGAACTGGCTGCAGCCTCATGTCTTCTCGGACTCATGCTGGAGTGTTTACTTGTTGACTATATATGTTTTACTACAAATTACTTTCATTTTTATATTACAGATAGGGCATTACATTGATTTTTGCTGTTGGTGTTAAACTTATGTATTTAAGTAGGTTATGCATGAATTTCACTTCTGGAGAGAAAAGGAAGGTGTTATAGAAGATTTATTATGAAAAGGAGTTATAGGGTAAGAGGTAAAGGGTAAGGACCACTGATGGGAGGAGAGAGATGGGAAAAGAGGTCAGCATCAGCTTCATGCTGGAGGGGCGAGTTAGAGCAGGGCCCCTGGCTGGACCGGGAGCCGAGACGCCAAATGAAAATCGACTAAAGCACATTAATTTAAAATGCTGCTAGGATTGACATACTAACCAGAAAGAAAAAATCATAGACATTCAAGCCCAAATGTCTTCTAGCTAGCATCAGAGAGTGGTAAGAGCTCAATGCTCTGAACTTGATGTTGCCTTACCTTCCTTGAACCTCAGTTCCCACACCTGTAAAATAATGGGACTGGGTTCAATTACCTGTCGGCTGCCTTTCTTTTCTAAAATTCTATGAATCATCTACAGCGGCCGTTCTTACACTAAATCTGCCTCATTTTTCTTAGATCCTGATAACGAATTTGATAAAGAAGTTTGGATTTTGTTTCATATTGTTTTCCAGTAGAATTTTTAAGACTGCTTTTAAAAGATAAAGATCCGGCAGAAGGTGAAACAAAACTCTGTAATTTCTATAAATCCGCAATTGTATGGAATTTTTACTCAGCATAAAACTACTGAGCAGAGTTTAATGAAGATGTATGAGTTTCAAATCGAGCTCTGCTGATCATTAGCTGTGTGACCTTAAGCTAGTTGCTTAACTTCTCTTCTCAAAATAGGAATAATAATTACCCCTAGTACCTATATTAATAATAATTATCCCTAATAAGTACCTCTAGCACAGTGAGATTTAAATGAGATAATGCTTATAAAGTACTTAAAATATACCATGCCATTCAGTTTTGCAAAATGAAAAAATTCTAAAGATCTGTTGCACAACAACGTGAAAATACTTAACATCACTGAAATGTACACTTAAAAATGGTTAAGATGGTAAATTTTCTGTTATTTTTTTACCACAATTTTAAAAATTGGAGAGAGAGATATATATATCATGCCGTGTACTAAGTGCTTAATAAATAAACTGTACCTATTATCATGCTACTTATTTTTGTTTTCAGGTAGGTCTCAGCCTGCCCGTACATTTATCCCACAAACAAGGACCATGGGCCTGTATGCAAGACACCTGTACATAGGCGGGGCAGATCCAGAGAATAACAACGCTACTGACCTCAAGAAGCTGAGGCTCTAGAAGGGGAGAAAGAGGCATAAAGAATTGCCACTGAGGGTGTGAAGTGCTGTAGCAGAAATGTGACCAGCAAGCTCTGGAAACTCTGTGGAACAGCTTTATACTCTCTGAGTGCTTATTGTGGGGAGACTCTGGGGTAAGGGGGCAGATAAACAAGGGGAACAGTTGGAGATGGCCTTCTGGAATGTTTGGGGCCTTTGTCTTGGAGGACAAAATGGAGCTGGCCAGGCAGAGACGATGCTTCTGGATTCTCTGACATGGTGACTGGGGGAATGCTGGCTCTGCCCGTGCCACTGAGATGGTTACGCTGGGGATAGATGAAAAAACCTGCACCTTAAACACGGCAACAGATGCCACCAGAAGCGAAAAGGCTCAGCCTTGTTTTGCTCAAGGAGGACCAAACTACCATAATTTAAAAATGCCACCATTCCTTCCACTGAAGCCAGGGCTTATTCATCACTAGGAGCATATGGATCTGCGCCCTGTGCGTGCCACATGCGGTCCCAGCGGGGAGGCGCGCTGTGCCCATTGCTCGCTCATGCCTGTGGGCCCGGCCTTCACAGCATCTAGAAGCTAATTAGGATGGCATTTCCATCTACTTGCAATTCGCTAACCCAACTGGGGGCAGACAAGCTCCCTCCCACCCCCACCCACGCGGCTGTGAGATGGGATGGGGAGTGATGGGCCTTCCCTGTGCTTCCCCCACGAACACTTGAGTTAATCTGCATCTGGGCCTCATGACTCAACAAATTATTTTGTGCATGTGCTTTATTGCAGACTAGTGGTTATAATAAAATCAGTTCTATTCCACATTATTGGTTCATAATTAGAATTACGTGAACAAAACAGATACAATCTCACCAAGTCTTCTATGGCTGAACAACTGAACTGATGCACAAATGCTTCTGGTTTGTTTTCACTCTAGTTTCATTTTCAGGTTGTTTTCAAAGCCCTTGAAAAAATAAGACCTATTTAAACTGAATTTTCCTACAGCTCTTAGGTAGGGTGACTATATAATTTAGCATCCAAACTGGGACAATTGTGAAAGTGAAGGAGAAGCTATTAATAATTAAGCCAGTTCAGTGGCATTAGCCAGAACTGCCCCAGGCAAACTACCATGGGTGCTTACCCTACTTTTAGAGGCAAGCCACCCGTCTCTGACACTTGTGGATTTGTCTTGCTAAGCAATGCTACTTTCCTAGTTGTTTTTTTTAAATGTTAATTTGGGGCAGTAAATTAATTTTGTAAATTAAAAATTTTCCCTTGCTGTACGGGTGATACTGTGCAACTTCAGAACAAATTTGAGAAATTAAAATGACAAGAAGCAGGGGCTAGCCTGGTGGCACAGTGGTTAAGTTTGTGCACTCTGCTTCAGTGGCCTGGGGTTCACAGGTTCAGATCCTGGGCACAGACCTATACACCACTCGTCAAACCATGCTGTGGTGGTGACCCACATACAAAACAGAGGAATGTTGGCATGGATGTTAGCTCAGGGACAATCTTCCTCACCAAAAAAAAAAAAAAAAGTAGTAATGACAAGAAGCAAAGAGTATATTGACATCAAAACATATATGATTGCTTGAGACTTTCTTTGACAAGACTACTGCAAGGGGTGAGGGGAAATCTGGGTCGGGATTTCTTTACTCCAAACTTGTGACCTGGACCAAAATATGAAAATGTCCTTATCTTAACCTAAGGCATGGGCAACTTTCACAAAGTAATATTACAGTCTCTCTCCATTCCACAGAAGTCAGATTTGAACAAATGGAAAGTTCAGCCTTTGGTTTGAAAATGGAATATACATCAGTAAACATGAGAATTTGTTTTTCTGGGAAATAACCTTCATTTAGAACTATCCAGGTATCCAGAGATCCTGACCTCAACTCTAGGTTGATTCAAGTGAAACTGGCTATTTAGTATCCCTGCCTTCAAGGCTGCCACCTGCCATCCATTATCCACTCTTGGCTAGCCAAGGAATGGTTTTCTGTATTAAACTATAAGACTTTCTGCTTTTGGTTTCTCCAGTGATCCTGAAACATGTGAACCTGAGGCAAAAAGGTAAAGTACCTTTGGGTCCTTGAAGCAGCAGTGATTTCTACAGATGCAAGGACTACATCTAAGATTCCGTCCTGCCCTCTGCCCTACCTGTCACACAGGCTTGTGTGAAGACCAATTGTGATAATAATACATGGTATATGGACATATCTTGCTAACTGTAAAGCACCATAACACCGTGAGTTATTCTTCTTAATTCAGTGTTTTCTGGATGGAGTTGAAATATTTTGGTGGTCGCAGAATGAACTGTAGCATATCCAAATCCGTGTATGATAAATTGTGTTTTCACAGGGTTATGCTCTGCTGAAATGTTGTTTACATAGTTCTCTGTCAGAAGCATCCTACACTTAGCAAGGTAGGTAGTGGCCTCAATTCAAGGCATATATGGGATCCTGGTGAGCTCTAGAGAATAAAGGACTGTCAAGGAAAGAAAGGAAGAAAAGGAAGGAAGAGAAAGAAAGAGAGAGAGAGAGAAGGAAAGTAAGAACTCTTGATGGTTTCAACAGAACAATTTGCAGTGAGCAGGGGCAACCACCCATGTGACCACCCGAAAGAAAATCTTGTTAGAATGAGGTTATATTTTCTCTCAAGACAAGAAGGTAGAACACGGCAGGTGAATTGGAATTGCACTCCCACCTTGCAGTGTGTGGAAAAGATTTGATCTCCCTCCACCGAGTGATGGGTCTCAGGCACCTGTGCTGACATGGGCGGGGCATCGCTGCAGAGGGACAGCTGAAGCCCACGAACCAGACGCCTCCTGCAAAGAACTGTTGATAAAACAAATCTTCATCGACATACAAATTATCTTTTATCAAGATTGTTCTTTCTCCTATCTCATGATAAATATGTCTGTGTTGTGTGTGTGTGTGTGTGTGTGTGGTGGTGGGTGTGTGCTGTCGAGTGAGTGAATGTGTGTGTTTGATATCTCATCTGGTGTGATTAAGGGAAAAAATGAGGGGCCCTGTTCTTTGTTTATTTTGCAGATAAATCTCGTCTCTAATCCGGATGCAGAGCGACGTCTTGTGCCGAGGAAAGGAAGACCCCTACCCCACCCTCATGACATCCATATAAATCACGGGTTTTATTTCTCTGCTGTGAGGGGCATTACAGATTGGAGCAACGTTGCAGACTCTCATTGGGTGATGCTTCATTACTTGGCAGAAAATCCCCAGGGCCAAAGTGTTATTTAAATGTGCGATGAAAATAAATGTGCTTTATACGTGTGTCGTCTGTGGAGACGTTCTTCCTGGGACTCCAGGTGCTGTTGTGCATCAGGATTAGAGCCTCAATTTATCGCCAGTTCAAGCGACACACGTGCTTCATGACAGGCCGTCGTGTACAGCCCCAAAAGTTCCAGAAAGGAGACAGTGTTTGCTGAGCAGTGGGTTTTAGATATTGAGTGGGAGAGTCGACTTTTATGGGCTGAGAATGTGCGTGCGCACGCTTGTGTGTGTGCACGCACATGTGTGCTTATGTTGAGCCTGGACCACATTCATTTGAAGGGTACCGGGAACAGACACACTGTACTCAGATGCATCAATTTCCGATGGCAGTAGAATGGTGTTCTGGTCAAAAAAGAGAAAGAAGAAAGCACAGTCTGCATTTCAGCCCAAGGCTGGGGCCCACATGTTTAGCTCAAAGTGAGTGGAAATCTCTGAAAAGCAGCTTTGGGCTCATAAATGTCAGCAGGCCTTCAGCTCAAATGGGATTTGATTAGCAGGAAGCAGTATGGTTGGGATGTTTCCATTACTAAAGAAAGAGACACAGGGAAAGGCTTAAGGGGGTGAAGAAGGTCCCCCAGGCACCTAAGCAGAGCCTTGGTGACCACTGCCTTTCCCAGTGGGCTTTCACTGAGCCTCAGAAAACGTGGGGCTGACTGTGACCCCTACCACGTGCCATGGGGTGCCACCATTGCTCCAGACAAGGAGACTCGAGGTTGGGAGAGGTGGCAGAGCTGAGATTAGACACCTTTGATTGGACACTCGATATGTAACAGGCCATATACAAGACACAAGATCCTGCGTTGATCCGAACTACAGGCCTGCCTTTATGCCCATTTTAAAAATGAGGAAACTGAGGGCCACGGAGGTAAACATCCCATAGTTTGGAACTCTAGAGGCCCAGAGAATGCAGGTCTTCTGCTTCCAGAATTCCTCATCTCTGGACATTCACTGAACTGATAGCAGCTTGTGTTTTGCTGTCTTGTCTCCGGCTCCCCTAACCTCTGTTTTTCTTCAAGATTAAGAGTTCTACATGATATCTCAAATCGTAAGAAGCTACATCAAATCCTTTGTTAGATTGATGAGGGGAAGCAAATAAAGGAGCTTACAAATACACCCTATTAGGCTTTTATTTCAAAGAAGAGATGGTGGAGGGAGTGGGTGAAATAGGTGAAGAGAGTCAAAAAGTAAAAACTGCCAGTTATAAAATAAATAAGTCCTGTGGGTGGAATGTATAGCATCGTGACTATAGTTAATAATACTGTATTGCATATTTAAAAGTTGCTAAGAGATCTTAAAAGTTCCCATCGCAAGAAAAAAAATTTTTGTAACTATCTTAACTAGAATTATTGTCGTGATCATTTCACGGTGTATACAAATATCAAATCATTATGTTGTACACCTGAAACTAATATAATGTTATATGTCATTTATACCTCAAATTAAAAAACAAAATTTTAAAAAGAAAAAGAGACAGTAACTCTGGGAGCCTAAATAGGAAGCCTTTGTTTGTTTGTTTTGGTGAGGAAGATTATCCCTGAGCTAACATCTGTGCCAATCTTCCTCTATTTTCTATGTGGGACGCCGCCACAGCCTGGCTTGTGAGGGGTGTGCAGGTCCGCACCCAGGATCTGAACCCGAGAACCACAGGCCACTGAAGCGGAGTGCACAAACTTAACCACTATGCTACAGGGCCAGCCCCGGAAGCCTTTTTTTATTACTTTTAATTTTGAAATAATTTCAGATCCACACTAAGTTGCAAAAATAGTACCAAGAATTCTTGTATACCCTTCATTCATTTCCTCAAATGTTAATATTTTACCATGTTTACTTTATCATTGTGTGTGTGTGTGTGTGTGAATATTTTTCTGAGTGTTTTTTTTTTTTTTCTCTTAAAGATTGGCACCTGAGCTAACAAGTGTGGACAATCTTTTTTTTTTTTTTTTTCTGCTTTATCTCCCCAAATCCCCCCTGGTACATAGCTGTATATCTTAGTTGCAGGTCCTTCTAGTTGTGGCATATGGGACGCCACCTCAACGTGGCCTGACGAGTGGCGCTATGTCCGCGCCCAGGATCGAAACCCTGTGCCGCCGCGGCGGAGTGAGCGAACTTAACCACTCCGCCACGGGGCCAGCCACCTGAGTGGTTTGAGAGTAAGTTGTAGACACGGTGCCACTTTATTCCTGACTTTATTTACGCAACCACAGTGCAGTTATTAAATCCAGGAGATGACCATTGCTACAGTATTATCATCTAGCTTACAGACCTTATTCTATTTTCAGTTATTGTCCTATTAATGTCTTTTCTAGAATTTTTTTTTAACCTACTTCGGGTTCCTGTGAGACTTTTTCACTTGTGTGGACTTGCCTGAGTTTGCTAAAGTTTTAGACTATTCAACTAAAAACAAATTATTACCTTTTATATAGATACAATTCTCTCTCTCTAATTGTAATTAAATGTCCATAACTTACAAACTAAAAATCATTATATCCTTGAACCAAAAACTAAAACCAGATTGTGAGTTCCTCATGCATTTCCACTCAGCGTGAAGTCTCTTTACAGATCTGTGTGGCCCCTTGGGAGCTGCACATTTTCCTCCTCAGAAGTTTCTGAAAGTGTCAGCAAGGACTTTGGCTCTGACCCAGCGTGGGTCAAAAAAGGGTCCAGAGGGCTTTTTGGCAAAGTGTTATGAGAAAGGGCAATTTGGTCTGTAATTGTGTTTTTGTGAAACTCAGTTCCTGGTGAAGTTGTGATGCTGGAGGTGTCACTCATTATAGCTGCCGAGCGTAGGTCATCGGGCTCCCATGATCAAATTGTGTCCTAAGACCCAGAGATAGACAAGTGACAGAAGGAAAAGACAACACTGCTCAAGGATTTAGTGCTGTCCACCGAGGAGGCTTAGCGAAACGCCTTTATAATGCCGGTGTTGACAGACAGGACTAGTGTCTGTTTTATGGGCTATCAGCTGAGTTACGTCAGGCTTCTCCTGTGGGGAGCGGTTATGTTTCAGCCGACGTGATGTGACCTGTGGTTTATCCAAATCGGGGTAATAATAAGCTCTGTTATAAGGCCGTCTACTTTTCTGTCTATGCTCAAATATAGTGAACCTGTTACAAAACCAAGCAAATAAGGGCTTCTGTTTCTCCACTTGGTGCACAGTGCGGGTGTGAGAGAAATCAGCGTGCGCCCCTCCAAGACGTATCCATGCAGAAAGTTTGTAAAAGCTCTTTATTCCTCGTAGGGAAATCATTTTAGTCTTAGGAAGGAAACACATGGCTTTCTTCTTACAGCTTCAAGCTCCTTGCTCCCAGTTGCGTTTATTTCCCGTGGCCTGGCGCTGATGAAAGGAGACTTTGATGAGCGGCATGAGCGGTCACTCCAGAGGGAAGGATGCAGAAAGACTCGACTTTTTGGAAGGTGCTCATTTGAGAGTATTTCTGCCTTATCTCCAAGACACATCCCAGAGAAACATCGCTGGCTTTGGATGAAGAGCCCATGGGGCCTGCTTCGCCTGCCAGAAGAACTTTCTATGGGTTGGAGTCCTCAGAGAAGTGCTATTGGGGAGGCAAACCAGCTCCCACGTTCAGACGGCTTGTCTCTCCCAGTCCCTCCTGGGCCTGGTATACTTTAAAGCAAATTCCTACCTTTTTTGTTTAAAATTTCTTTTTAAAGGTGTTAGCAATCTGTCTTACGCTCTCCCACCCCTGCTGGGATTTATGATCCAGTCCGTATTTTACTGCCTGATCTTGGCAGGCTCCCCTCGTTGAAATTCAAACCGAAGCAACCTGATGGGGGAGCAGACATAAAAATATTAATTTGGTGGATATTAAAAAAAATCACACTGGTTATAAATCAGGGGCTGTCCACTGGTTCCTTTCATCATCTAAATGGTCCTTCTAACCAGACCACAAATCTTATTGGGGGGGAGGAGGGGGTTTGGAAGGTGGGGGTTCCCTTCCTGAGCTTTTGGAGACAGCTTCCATCCAACACTTCCTCAAACCTGGCTTTGTTTCTAAAGGTAATAAAAAGTGAGTACTTCTGGTACAGGCAGGCTAATTAGCTGGCCTCACAGAACAGACCGGGCCTAAAAGAAAGTTGGCTTGGTCTAAAAGAAATCAAGTTGTGGAAATGTCTAAATTTTTATTAAAAATAGGGCTTGGGAGACTCGGGAGGAAGGTTCTGCTTCTCCAAGGCTGAGGAGCCCATTTTCTTACGATGGTGGTGGAGGGAGAAGCGATGAAGCAGGGTTGGGATGGTGTGCGAGGATCAGGAACAGCAGACCACAGCATGTATATACCTGTGAGGCTGAGGATGGCGTGCTCCTATCTCCACTGATACCTCCCGCGCCAGCCCTTGGATCTGAATAGGGAGCCATCACTAGCTATGGCAAGGAGAAGGAAGACAGTTACATTCCTGTGGGGTAGATTTAAGAAAAAGTGGCAGAGAATTTCTCTTCCTATAATAAGATTTTAATGGACTCTTTCATTTCCATCTTACAGCTGATCTTTACATTTAAAAGACTCTTGATAGGTACTTTAAAATTTCATGAAAACTCCGGGAATTGGTTTTTAAAGACTGTAGATGGTTGGAAGCTAAATACTTCTATAAAAGGTGCTAATAAAAATGGAAAGATGTCCTTATTACAAATATTCACATATGCAAATGGATTGTAGCTACGATGAGAAATTCATTAGTGTTCTAGAGGTCCAAGGTTTTTCTTAATGGCACAATATCTAATAAAGCAAACAAATCAGAAATTCAACCCAGCCAGGCTCGCAACTAAAGGTGTGTGCTGTAAGGGAGCACCAACTACATCTGGATCTCGAGATTAAAGAGAAAGAAAATTTGGTAGCTGGAAAAGGAGCAACTAGTTTTCTATAAATATCAAAGCAAGTTCTTGATTCAAAACACTACCATGATTGCAAGAAGAAAAATGATGGTAGACCAATTTTTTTTAAAGGGAAAACATTTCTAACCAACAATTGATTCATATTACTTCTCTGCCATCTTTATAGGCAGCGTTAAAAAAGGTGCCTCATTTTTGCCTAAAGACTGTAATGATGAGAATTATTTCATCTTAAACAGAGACTTTTCTACTTGGTTACCAGGCAATCTAATACTGACAGTGCCTTGGACTTGAAAAATGATGTTCTCATCTCTAAGAAATGGAAGATGGAAGAAGGCACAGTCATTCTGAGCTTCACTCTAAAGCAATTATGAGCTCTCCACAACTCTCAGACAAGAATTGATTTTTATTTTTAGATTATTAAGCTGTGGGTGTAAGGAAGTCAGGATATGTGACCTAGTTTTGACCTTGTACTCTCCTTGAATTGATTCAATATTGAAAAGGAAAACATTTAAAAAAGCGTTCCTGCCTTATAATCGCTCCAAATTTACTTTGCTTCTTTCCTGCTTTTACCAAAATCTTCATGCTCTTAAAGACAGATGAACAAACAGGATAGTGTGTGGGGTATATTGGAAGAGGACATAAACCTATCGGAATTAACTGCAATGTCCTAAAGAAACCTAGAAATAAGGAAACTTCCAAAAGGTAGTGCTGTTATGTTAGCTATGTCTCAGGCCATCCGCAACACACTTCCTCTCCTGCATCCAGAATACGAAGGGTCCGGCTTTTATATCCACATTGTGGGCACTCACTTTAGTAATTGTTTTTGGAAGTAGAGGTATTTACATATACATGCATGTGCTGAATTTAATTGCCCCAGTAAGCCTAGAAGGGTCCTCTGGCTAGATTAAAGGCCCCACCCAAGAGGTGGAAGGACCCATGTAATTGTGTGTCCACGTGGGTCACCATGCTTCCTTCTCTGACCCCTCCGAACAGCTCAGACACGTGCCCAGATTGGGCCAACTTTCAATTTTAAATACAGTCTGGAGTGCAGAGTCTAGAGCCCACCAGTTTTCTCCCACCCCAACCTGGACCTCTAGCAGGCCAACACCGTCCCTGTTTCTTGAGAACGTGTTCGTTCCTCACTCAGATTCTTTTATGGAATGTCCTCCCCAGCCTCCAGCTATCCAGCTCTTACCAGAGTCTTCCGTGGGCTTCTCCTGACCATCTGCTACAGCTTTTGCTTGCCTGTCTCTCTCACTCCCTAGTCTCTGTTGCATTTCTGCCAGGGACAGCCAGGCTTGGCACTTCATAATGATATGCTCTCTTCAATTGTGTTTCTTCTCCCCTGGAGCTATCTCAGCTCCTTTGCGTCTCAGATTCATCATCTGCAAAATAATAATATATGCAGAGTTGTGAAGATGAAACAAGACGGAGCACAAAGCCTGGCTCATAGGACGTGCTTAGTAAACATTTGTGGCCCCCTCTTCTCCTAAGGGCCATGTCATGTTTCTGCTGTATCTTCCTCTTTACCTCACAGTGTAAAATAAAGCATTTTTGTGTGCTGTTGTTGAATGGTTAAGCAAAAATAGAGCCACTATGCTGTATCCTACTTTATCATGGGCAGGTTATACTTTTCCTTGATTTTTCGGGAAAGGAATGGTCAGATGCTTGGATGCAGATGACCTGGTCCGATGAGAGTTAGTCTAGAGAAGTGACAGAAAGCAATCAGCTCTGAATCCAGGGTTTGAGGGACCTTTAAGATGAGCCACACAAGCTTCTCAATTCCTGAGTACTATGGTCTTCAGGGTGAAGTGTGACACGGATCAGCCCCCAAATTAGACCCAAACAATCACAAGTACAGTATTTTCTATTTAGAGAAATGTGATTATGACAAGGAAGGGGTCCTGAAGAGATGCTCACACCTCCTTCTGACAAAGATGCAGGAGACCTGCGACAGCTTAATTTTCTGAAAAGAGCTGCGACATTGCCATCCGGATGATTGAGCTGATAATTACTTCTGAAGAGGGGCAGCAGCCTGCTCCCTCAGTGACACTGGTCCTGAAGGGATCTCCCAGTCAAGCAGAGCCTCAGAAGGCCACATCCCCACCAACCTGTGAGGTGGGCATAGCCTCCCTGGGATTATGCCAGACAGAACCCAGCAAATGGGCCTCTTGCTGCAAACAGAGACCAGAGACTTTAATTCGTATTTCACATTCGTTGTGTTTGGTTTAGTCTGTGAAATGGACTAAAGTACAATGCATGTGCATACATAAATGCTATAAAATTCGTGCAGACAGCTGGCAAATCATTAATTAACAGCAGTAATGGTCTTCAAATTGCACTCTGGGGAGGCCACAGAAAGAGGAAGTTCCCCGGACCTGATTTCAGTTTTGCCCATGACCTGAATTCATCCTCATAAAAAAGAAGGGAGGTAGGTCGGGGCAGGGAGAAAAAGCCATGCAGATGCCACTATAACACCTTCTTTCCCCCTCCCTCCTCATCAACCTCAAAGAGGACAAATACCGAATGAGCCACACCACTTCTCTGTCTTCAGGGCATCTCCAAAACCAGGCAGACACCAAATGAGCAGCCAGCACATGAGGATGTGCCCAGCACAGGATAATTGTGCCATAAATATAATTAAAGTCAGCAGGAGGACCATTACGGAGAAAAGCAAACTTAGAAAAAAATTAGTACTAGTGAAGAAAATATCATACATTCTTTTTATTTCAGTCTAATTTTGTTTACATGATTCATACAGTTTCCAGGAGGATCCCTGGAGAACATTAGGCTGGCACCGCATGCATAAACATTCATATATAACATGTAAATTAGAAACAATCTCAGGATTTATATAGAAATTACAGCCACTTCTAGCAAATTAATTCAATGACAGCAAAAGGGTTACTATCTCTCTTCAAATCAAGAGGGGAAAATATTGGGCCAAGCAGATTTATTTATTCAAGAGGCTTGTTCCTTGCCAGGAGCTGATGTCCCCTTGGCCTGGAGATTTCCATTTTTTTATTGGATATGTATTGGTGATTGAATTTACTTTGAATACAGGAGCAGTCAATGAGGACCATAATGGGCGGTTTTAAGTTATAGCATTGCTAATTCAGTCATAAAGTCGATTAGGCTAGAAGAGTTGGCTGTAGGAGAATGATGGAAGAAGGCAAGTTGCTCGAGTTAAAATATTTGAGAATATCAAATCTCAGAGCTGCAAGGCCCTGAGTGCAAACTCACCATTTTATAGATGAAGAAACTGAGCCCCAGGGAAGATGTGGTCTGCCCACAAGAACAAGAGAAATGATTTACGAAGTCAGCCCAGCACCAGGTCTTCCCCCAAACATGTCATCAAGCCTCTCCTCGTCTATGTTTGAATAGAATGGACAAGCCACATTTCGAGTGTACATTTGAGTACATTTTCTTGTAAGGTTTTGTGCCGACATCTTTTGGTGGTGATTTTGCCATTGGCAGATTGAACACTAAAATGGCCCCAATTCTTCACCTCCTCTGTATCCATGTCTTTCTCCATGTGACTTTACTGTCCTTGAATCTGGGCTGGCCTTTTGACTTGCTTTGGCCAATCGAATGCCATGACGTGCCAGTTCTGAGCCCAGCCCCCAAGCAGCTGTGCACACTTTAGCTGCTCTTTCCAGTGTTTGACCTGGGAATATGCCAGGGCTCACCTGCCAGAGGGCACATGGGTAGGGTTGCCATATTTAACAAATTTGGGGGACATGCTTGTACCAAAAAATTGTTTTGTTCATCTGAAATTCTGATTAAACTTGGTGTCCTATATTTTATCTGTCAACTCTACACATGGGAGAGATTCTGCAAGATGCTATTCTAACCCCTAAACATATATGGGAGCCCAGCTAAGATCACAGATCGGTCTGCCCCACCTGTGGCTGACCGCAGGTGCATGAGTGAGCCCAATCAAGGTCGGCAAAACTGCCCTTAGACTCAAGAGCAAAAACATGCAGTTACTGGTGCATGACGCTGAGGTTTGGTGGTTAGTTGTTAGGCTATATTATTATGGCAGAAGCTAACTAACTTAGGGACTATCAGTAAAAAATGTTCTAGGAAAAGAAATTTGATTTGGGCTTCAGATGAGGACGATCGAATTGTTGTGACGTCCTGTATGCAAACAGAAACAGCAAGAAAGAAGTATCTTGACATACATTCCGAGGCCAGAGACTCCATACATATAGACGCATTCAAAGAATACGTGTCTCAGGCATATTTCTGCCTTTAGGGATCTTGCCATCGTTCTTGTATTTTGTTTTAAATGGCTCACTTTGCAGTTATGTCTTTGTTACAGATGAACATGCCAGAATGAGACAATGTGGCTTTTTTGTCTTCCCAAGACCTGTGATAAATTCTCTCTGGACTCCTGCTTGTTGGTGCTGTTCCTTTCCTGCCTTCACGTGTCTCCTTTCTCGTCCTTCTGGGAGGCAGGCGATTGAAGTGAAAGTTCATCTCAGGGCCCAGGAACTGTGCTCCATCTCCACTTACAGTTACATTTTCCCAAGGTCAGCTTCACCTGTCAGAGGCCCTACACTATATGTTTGTGCCCTTGTGTAATGTTTGTACTTTTCAAAGCCCTTTCATTTTTGTTACAATCTTCTTGTGAGAGCAGTCGGGGCAGGCATTGGAGTCTGTCTTTTGCAGATAAAGAAACTGAAGCTTGGAGACTTCAAGTGACTTTTCCAAGGTCACACAGCCTTGTTAATGGCAAAATTAAAACTAGAATCCTGATTCTTGTCTCCTAACCCTTGACTTCTGATATGCTCTGTTGTCTCCCTCATCCTCGGGCTTTGAAAAATTGATGCTATAACCAGGTGTTCAACGGGAACCTGAATAATGCTTCTGTCTAGGACTGACTCAAGTGGAAACAGGACATCCTTAAAAAGGCCATTAGAATCCCCAGACCTCCCCTAAAGCAGGGTTTGGTGCAGATGACCGACGACTATATAAATGCTTTCACCTTGTAACAGCCGGTCTCAGCCTGCAGAACAGAGTCCCACATTGTGGATTAATCACCCCATATCTCTGTTTTAAAATTGTGTTATGGTCTTTTAAAGCTATGTTTTAAGATGTAATGTTCTGCAAGGAGGCACGGTCCATTGAAAAGCAGGGCTGCTTGAGAAGAACAATTAAATGCAGATGAAGGAAAAAAACACCAGAATATTACCCCAGGAAACTTCTTTTCCCCAAATCTATAAAGCAAAGGCATAAGCCGCCCACACAAGTGTGGTTCCTGACTTGATTCTGTGCTCCTTCTTGATTCTGGAAGATCAGTGATATTATCATCAGTCTTAGGGTGAATGACTATCCTGATTTGCCCTGGACCAATGGGCTTCCTGGGATGTGGGACATTCAGTGGTAACACTGGGTAAGTCCCGGGCAAACCGGGATGCTTGGTCGCCCCATCTAGTCCTCTGTATAGCCCTCTGAGACAAGCTGGTGAGCACCGCCTCCTCCTCCACCAGGAGGCACCAACTCACATCTTCCACCCTTTTCATCCTACACACGGGACTCCTTGCACTGAGGAAACACACAACATGTATGTATTGAAGGAATGAAAGAAAGACTGATTTGCTCAGGACTCAGAACTGGTCCACACCCAACCAGGAAAGAGGGCTGGCTTGGGAACCAGGAGACTGACTCAGTTACTAACTGGTTGTGTTAACTTACTTTTGCCAAGTCATTAATTCATTGCTCCTCAGTTTTCTCACCTATAAAAAGGGGCTGGGATAGGGGTCTCCAAGGTCCCTTCTCGGTTACATATTGTAGGGTTTTATTGTATAGGGACCAATGAGGCAATTCCACTCTGCCCCAACTTCTTTCATCCTGATGCCCCAGAAGTCCCTCTTGTTGGCCTCTCTTGCAGCTCAGCCCAAACGATGAAGCTCAGCTCAGGGTCAGACGTGGGCCAGAGTCTCAAGGCTCTGGCTCAGGGGCAAACCCTTTAGATCCAAACCATCTCATAAAATTTTCTGTGGTGATGGACGTGTTCTGCATCTACACTGTCCAATGTGATAGCCACCAGCCACGTGTGACTATTTAAATTTAATGAAAATAAAATGAAATTTGAAATTCAGTTCCTGAATCTCGATAACCACATTTCCAGTGCTCAGTAGCTGCAGGTGGCTAATGGCAGCCATATTGGACACTGCCTCTCTAGAACACTTCCATCATTGCAAAAAAGTCTATTGCCCAGCACAGATTAGAGGGCCATCTTGAGAATTTTCTCAGTAGCCTGGGAGGCAGCCAGGGAAGGAAAAAGAGGAGGAGGGTGGGAAATGAGAGGAATAATGGCCTTCATCGCCAGTAAACTGTATCTATCGTTATGGAATCCTGGGAACGACGTAGCCAGCTTACTGGATATGGATTATCTGAAGTCTTGTCATAAGCAATGATCTTTTAAAAGTTAATTAAAAGGACATTCACTAACATCAAAGCAAAAGGGCGTGGGACTCTCTTTTCACCAATACCCCCGACGGAGCTAACTCTTTCGTCAACTCTAGAAAGCATCAGGAAATAAAATAAAGTAGTTAAATGTAAAAAGCTGTGGAAAATTCTTTCTTTTTGCAAGGATCATGATTGTAGGTTTTTCCAAGCATCTTATAGGATGGAAAAATACATGGAGACTGTTTTATTTGTCGTTGAGATTAGGTAAAAATCCAAATGCATGGTTGTTTTTAACTCTTGAAAGCAGCATTCTCATCCTTGTTTAGGAAGTAAATAAAGAATGCTTCGAGGAATTGGAGCCCCAGTGATGATGTTGGCAATGAAGAGTTGAACTCCAGGAGTAGATTCTTAGTTCCAATTAAGCTACTGGAAGCTGTGTGACCTTTTGCAAGTGACGTACCCTCTCTAGGCCTCAGTTTACATCTTTACTTGGAGAAAGATGGTGCTGGACTGGGTCCCTGGCATCTTTGATGTTCTTGGATCACTTTTGTGACCATGTTCCTGATTTCTGCTGTACACTAGAGCTTACGTCTTTTATTACAGTCATAAACATTGTTTCTTTTAGTACTCACATACGATCAGTGCTGTCAGTTGCCCTCACTTAAGGCTCTTATAATCAAACCTCCACACATCTGAGGCCTGGCGAACCTCCAGGTTTTCTGGAACCCTCACACTCGAGGATGTTCAGCATTTAGCTACTCTCTCAGAGTCACGAGCAAACACTTCTCATGGCAGTAGAGGCCCCAGCAATCCCATATTTACACAAGTGAGAACAGAGACTCCGCCCTACTTGTAAGAACAGCCGTGACATTATGCAAATGAGGATGACCGGGAGCTGGTTCCAGCTCAGCCGCTCATGAGCTGAATGTGCCGGGAACAAGTTCTTTCATTTCTCTGAACCTCGGTTTCCCAATCTGTAAGGAAAAGATAACAATATGGTTGTAGGCAAGGCTCGTTTACCGGGTAGCTAATGACGCTCAGCCCTCAGGGCCCCTCATTTGCATGGGCCCCTTTCAAGACTCTGTGCTTCACTTCAACTTTTTTTGTAATTTCATGATCTTCTCCTCAAAGAGGGGCCCCCAAATTGTGTCAGCTTCAGACCTTACAAAACCTCATTGTAGTATTGGAAAATGAGATGGCACCCGGGTTGGGCTGTTCTCTCTAAAAAAAGATTGCCCCTCAAACAAGATCTTGTGAAGCCAGCCCAATCTGCAGCTTTTCTGTTTCTTCCAGATGCCATTCTTTCACATCCCAGCACACCTGTGGGCCCCGCTGGCTTGTGCCTCTGGACGCCACAGGAAAGGTGGCACCTACTCGGTCACGAGCACTTCTGGGGCACCGCACTGCGTGTTCCACATAATTATGGAATCCAGGGGCCATATATCACCTCCAGCGGCCCTTTCCACACCCTCCCTCCCAACAAATGTTTCTTTCTCTCCTTTCCTTCAAGTTCTCCCCAAACAGAGATTCCACAATCTCCCTTTAAACCCTGGTCTGGTATGATGTCATCAACATTCTTAGGAACGTCTTCCTTAGGACTCACTTCAATTTCTCTTCTAATTGAGATATGACAATGCCTTTAACTTTCTTTTTCATTCCATTTTATGTAGATTACAGAGCACTTTCATGGACTTACTCATTTGCTCTTTAGACCCTGTTGCATCAGCATTCTCCTTTTAGAAAGAAGGAACTGAGGTTGAGGTGGCGCAAGACTTGCCCCGCACAGTAGATGGTGGGGTCAGGACCCTGAGTTCTGCTCTATGCTCCCTGTTGTCGCAGTAGAGGGTACCAAGGCTGGCAGACATTATACCATTTATGGGAAGGCCGAAGCTTAGGAACAGTTTGCCTGACTCTTAGGAGTTGCTTCCGCTGTAGGACAGCTGTCTTGGCTTCTGTCAGCTGCCCCTGGCTTTGTCGTTAGACCCTCCTTCCTTGGTCACTGGGCTCAGAATTCTCAGTTTCTGCCCTTGGTGATAATCCCAACTTCCAGCAGGTGCCCAGGGAGGTACTTATGCCTCTGCTCTTCACATAAGCTGCCCCTCTCCGTCCCCAACCACTATTTAAAAATTGAAGTCATAGTCCACTCTTTCTTCATTCATTCATTCTAAAATTATTTATTGGGTGCCTGTTAGGGCATGGCATTAATCTTATACCAAAAAAAAAAAGAAAAGAAAAAAGAAAGTAAGCAAGCATTTAAAGAGGCCTAAATATGGTGGGTGACATCAACAAGACGGTGGAGTAGGAAGCCCCAGGCCCTCACTCCCCCACAGAAACACCAACTTCACAACAATGTATGGACCAAATAGCCCTTGTGAGAACTCCTAAAGAGGCCTATATATCCT
The DNA here is from genome assembly GCF_041296265.1 of Equus caballus. Classification (NCBI taxonomy): domain Eukaryota; kingdom Metazoa; phylum Chordata; class Mammalia; order Perissodactyla; family Equidae; genus Equus; species Equus caballus. The sequence continues at coordinate 61,327,581 of NC_091687.1, read as the reverse complement.
GTTTCTTAGGCAAAGGGAATTTGTAGTTACTTAGTCAAATACGCTACCTATTACTCGTACGTTTAGTTAAAAAAATAATCTTTTGATTGCTTGCTATGTGTCAGGCACTGAGACTTTCATAAATATTAATGTAATTTTCTTCCCAATCCCATGAGGTTGTGGATACTATAATTATTCTCATTGTAATAATGAAGGAAATAGAAGCACAGAAACATTACAAAACTGGCCCAGGGTCACACAGGTGGCCAGTGGCTGAGCCAGCAAATCAAGCAGCCTGGCTCCAGGGTCTACGCTCCAGATTGTGTTTAAAATTGGAAGATGGCACAATCTGGGCATGTTTCTGAGCTGTTCAGATGAACAGATGCTCGAGTTATGCTGCTTTTAGGGGTCTGCCTTTCAAAACAAAGATGTGTTCTTCAAAGGAGTAATTGAATTCACCCGGTCTTAACTCTTGATTTAATAAACTGAAGATAGAAGGAAGGAGCTGGTTTCGGTTTTGCGTTTCCATCTTTGATCCTAACTCTTGATGGATTTTACCAAAAAGAGAACAGAATGACTAATTAAAGAGGAAGCAGGCAAGGATTGGGTGAGAACTTTAAGAATAAATATTTCTCACAAATGCAATCTACCAGGTCTAGAATTTCACCATATTTCCACATGGAAGTAGGGATTACTGTCCCACTTCAAGCACTTTCATATTAGTAATCCATACACTCTGACACACTTAGAAACCTTTAAATAGATAGACATAGGTGGAGATACAGTTGTAGCTCCTAGCTTTTTCTAAAGCTCCGAAAGAAGTGGAGGTTTGGAAAATATTTAGTTAATGCATAAAATTGTGAAAAAAATTGGAAAAATCCTGGTAGCTTTTTTTGGGAGGAGGAATTTCTTTGATTAGGAATACTACTGCTCATATTAATTAAAGAGATAATAAATATCTCCTTTCTTCCGTGCCATGGAGGCAGACCTCAAGAAGGATGTGTGTGCAAACATTTAGTTTGCTTGTAGACAACATGGCATCAATTCTGATGCCAGAACCTAGAAGTCTATGAGATTTTTTCAAAAGACTCGATGCCTTTCTAAAAGAGTCTACATAAAGAAGAGCCAGACGTTTTTGAAAGATCAAAATGGTTTGTCAGCACCTCAAATGGAGTAATTAATTCCCCAGTGCAACAAAACCATATAACGGGAATGGGTTGGGTGGTCTCGAAATTTTCAAACATAGGATGAGCAAATGGAAAAGCTTTCTTTTTTTTCCACGCTCTTCCTTCTTTTTTTTTTGAGTTTGTGTGAAGTATTGAGAGGAAGTGAGCCCATCTGTTTCTGATACTTCCAGGCTTGATGTATCAGAACGTTTTGTAGCAGTTATTTGATGTCTAGTCTGCCTCAAAGTATTTTCCATACGCTTTAAGCCTGTGCCTTTACTGACAGGAAGTTTGTTTTCATGGAGTTTTAGCATCAGTTTGACACTTAGAAACTAGAAAGGCGAAATTGGTCAATTTCTAAGTTCCACTGCATATAAGTCAGTTCAGTTTTAATAACTTGTGTACTGGGAGAAAATTCGAAGGGAGACAAAAATGAATGGTTATAGATTATTCTTATTACTTACTTTGCTTTTCGTCTGCCCCTCTTCTTAATCCTCCATTATCACCCCCTCCCCCCCCATACCCCTCCTTTATATTAGGAAAGAGTGACCCCACTGGGGAGACAGAGAATGGTGAATCTCACAATGGAAGGAAGGAAGTTGGAGACTCATCTTTAAGAGTCAGGAGGAAGGAGAATGAGGTGGCAGCGCGATGACACAGCTGTATCCTGTGCTATCCTCACGACGCGTCTGCCTCCAGTTGCTTCGCACTTGGGGAATGCGTGGGTGGCGGCGGGAGGGAGCGCCAGCAAAGAGACCTCGCTTAGGGGATGCTGTTAGCCCTAAAAGAAGCCCTTCAACGTCCTTAGCCCCTCTCTGGAACCCTTCAATTGCAGCCCATCTGCTTCACTAAGAAGGTAACACAGCCCTCCCTCCCCTTCTCTAGGAGCCCCACGCCCCCGGTCTCCCTCTGCCATCCCTGAAACCAGGAGAGAGTGGAAAACTCAAAATTCAGCTCTGTCACTCCTGCTTTCTGAGCACTTCGGTACTTACTGAGGGAATTCTGTTCTACCTAGTTCCAAAATAGCTGACTAAAACGGAAAAAGTCCAGGCTTGGTGTTCATTTTCTACAAATCTTTTGGACATTTGCGAGGGTTGTTTTGGACGGTGCTGACCCGTACACATAACTGCACAGTAAGACTAATCGGCATTTGATCCCAGAGGAGGAATGACTCTGCTTGGCAGTCCAGGGGGCCTTCTCATCACGTCTGTGGACTGACTAAACTGTGGGCTGTCTTTGCACTAGGTCAAGAAAGGATCACTATTTTTTTTTTTTTTTAACTCTAAGTAGCCTTCTCCGGTTGTGGAAAGGAAGTAAGAAAGTCATTGCCTTCCTTAGCTTAGCTTCTATCTTCATTTTACGTGATTACCATGCCTTTAATTTCTCTCTCTTTCCTTCTCCTATCCGCCTTTTCTCTTAAGTGATATATGATCATCACTGAGAATGAATGCTATCTGAATTCTTACAATAGTGTTTAAGACTATCTAGCAGTATGATATGTTTTCTATACGTACATACATGTTATCTATAAGTGCATAGAGAAAGCATTAAAAAGCTGAAAACTGAGAAGGAGGAAGCTGATGTATGGGAACTTTAACCTTTTTAATGTTTTGATTTTTAAAAGCAAGAAGAGAGTATTTATGGGTCAATCTTGATTGAAAAACAAACAGTCATTTTGAAGACAAAAAAACAAAAACAAACACACACACACACACCCAAAAAAGAGGAAGAAAAAGAAAAAGGAACCAAAAGCTTTGAAAAGTTGCAATGGCTCTCACAGGAATTTACCCTACAGAAACAGTCACAGCTGCTGAGAAAGATGTAATGGCATATGTACTGCAGCGCTGTTTATAATGCCAGCAAATCCGACACAACTTAAACGGCTCATGATGTGGAATGTGTTGAATAAATCCGGTTGTGATCATTGCAAGTAGACCTGTCACCCAATCCAAAAAATGTTGTCGAAGAATCCTGGACCGTGGGAAGGTTTCATGATCAATTAAGTGTAATAAACAACTCAATAGTTTACACACAGCATGTGCAGTGCTTAATTTTTTGAAATGCAAATGTGTACGCAGAAAAAAAAGATTTCGAGTATACATATCAAAATCTGAGGAGTGGTTTTCTTTGGTTGAAGGGGAATTTGGCTTCCTTCTTTGTGTGCTTTTCAAATTTTCTACAATGCACGTATGTTATTTGGGTGTGGAAAAAATATGTATACAGTTTTGAAAATGCATTAGCTCATACATGGTAATTTTCAAGGATCAATGAACTCTTTTTAAAATCAGGACAAGCTGACCCTAGATATCTTAAGTTATCTACCAACTTCACACTTTAATTGGTCAAGATACCATTCATTTGCCTTGAATTTCCCTTCAAATATTCTTATGAATAATATTGATATTTTACTTATGTTGCAGAAGATAAACTAAAAAGAGAGGGAAAAGACTATAGTGATGAAATACATTTATTTTTCCAGCAGAATTTTTTTCCCTCAAAAATTTGTACCATTACCACCTCTAGAAGTTAAAGCACTATTTCACAGTTTTAAAAGGAAATATAGGGGCCAGCCCCGTGGCTGAATGATTAGTGTTCCATGACCTGCTGCCCTCATCAGCTGAGCTGTGAGGTGTCCCACATACAAGAGAGAGGCAGATTGGCACAGGTGTCAGATCAGGGCCAATCTTCCTCACAGACACACACACAAATAATAAATAAAAAGAAATATAATTTTGCCTGGATGTTGTTCACCATCATGAGAATGTGCAAATAAGACTGTAACCAAGAAGTTGACCCAACAGGGTCTCTGGATTTTCTTTTTTTCTATACAAAATTCATTTGACAATCAAGTTTAAATAAATAAGATTATTTAGTATTGGAGGGCTGAATACTACTTTGAAACCTCACTTGAACTCTGTATCTCTGATTTGAAGGGAGAAAATGGAATCAATTTTCAACACAACCCAAACTTAAAAGAAAAAAATCTTATTTATTTTACATTTTGGGTATGGACTGTATGTTTCTTTCTCTTTTCAGGTACATTTTTGTCTGTGTATGAAAAGCTGGTATTCTGGCACTATTTTGTTTTTATTTTAAATGTTGCATTTTTATAGCAAGTGAAAGTTAAAGTGTTTCATAACTGCTTCACCACATTTTAGAAACAGCCATAGACTATAGAATCTTTGAATACTGTAACCGTTATTAGTAAAGCAACTCATTTTTTCAAGAGGCTGTTTTCATTACTTAATTATGGTACTCTGGGCACAAAACACTTCTTGTTTCCATGGGAATAATTTATATCTAGATATATATAGAGATAGATATACACATTATCTCTCTCTATCATCTCCATGTCCAATGGTGAACTCATGCTGTTAAAATTTTTTTTAAAAAAGAAATCTGAAACAAACAAAACAAACACCCCCTACCGTGTTCTTAATTTCCTTTCTTATGGGTGGTGTTTATCCACAAAGGCAAATGAAGTCTTTTAAAATTTATATGGAGCAAGCACCTTCCAGCTGTGAGCATGTAATTAGTCAATCAGTTCTTATTCAGAGAGATTTAGAAATGCCACTGTATATTCTTACTTAATTCTTGGAGTCTTGCATCCATAAAACTAGTGCGCTAAGCTGTTGCTCTTTGGTGGAGCATATCAATTTCCATGTCTTTTTCTTATAAAACCACCCTGGGAAAATTGATGAACTTATTCATTTCCCATAAGCTATAAACTTAATAAAATGAAATAACATGGAACACAGATTTAGACTCTCTTACAGTTAGCAATTTAGTTACATATTTGTAACAAGGTTCCTTTCTATCATTTGAGTATTTGTTTGAATATGTTAGAGCTGGATATTAGCATAAGCTAAAGGGAACAAAGACATCTGCCACCACAATGAAATAATTTGGCTTAGAAATTTACAGAATGTGATATATTATAGAGACTATTGCTATGAGCTTATGATTTAATGATTAACAGGGCTATTTGTTTTCTTACTGGAACTGTAATATCAAGGTGGGGGAGAAGTAAATAGCATTAGAGACTGTAAATGAAATGGTGAGATATGTACTTTTGCTTAAGTTAGAGGCCACAAACATGGCTAATCAAGCATTTGGCTAAATATTTGCTTGGTGATATCCTTAATTACACGTCCTTTGTGGCTTGCTGGTATTTTCAGGTGCTATTAATAAAAATCAGTATTCCTAAACGTGCAAATAGATTGGAAGCAGATGCTGTTAGTAACACATAATTGGGCTAAAGGAAAAAAATTTGCAATTTGAAAAGAGACCAATGTGTTTAATGTGTTGGTTGGTTGTGTTTATGCATTCTTGCAGGATTTGAAACAGGAATAATCATCAAATGTGTCCTAAAAATAGAAAGTATAGGGAAGGAAGATTTTTGTAAAACTCAGAGAAAATGCTTGTATGAACAATATTGGAACTGCTGACATATGTTGCAGAAGATAAGCTAAATCTAAAGAAAACCCTCAAATCAGCCATTGCTAGGTTCGAATATGAAAAGGCAACTTTTAACAAATCATTTAAAAATATGTTCAAAAAGGAAAATTAGTTTTGGGTGTACTTTTTTTTTTTTTTTAACCCAAAGGTCCTATTAACTATGTTTTAAAAAGATAATACTGTGCTTTAAAGAAAATGCAAACAAGTTTCAGTGAGAATTATTTGTCAACAGATCATTATACTTTATTTCTACTTTTTGGTAGTTTCAAATGGTTGTTTTATGAACATGTATTTCTTTATAATAAAATGAAGTTTTCATAAAATATGAATGCAATGAAACTATGAATATTTGCAAAATTATGGTTCAAACAGAAAGTAAGAGCAATATAAATCTGAGTTTTGAACAGTGAGGTCTTAATACACAGTCTAACCTGAATTTTGCAAGAAAACAAAACAAAAGAATAATCCCAGTACTTAAATGTGGGAAAAGGTAGGAAAGAAACATAGGAAAATGTTAGATTTAATTCTTGATTGTGAGAATATGTATACATTTTGGGTTGTTCCCCCCCTTATGCCTTTAAGTATTTCTCAGTTTTTTTCAGGTGCATATATTACTTCAGAACTAGAAAAGTCTTATTCATGAAAGAAAAATGAGAAAACAATGTGATAGTTTGGATTAAAAAATTTTTCATTTAGATTTCTTAAATTGGTGTTTTATTCATCATCCCATAGCGTATTTAAACAGAACCAACATATGTTGCGCTAACTCTTAAACTGATTAACCTGAACATGTAAGGTTTTGCCATTAGGTTGTAAAATTAACCACTTATAATGACTAAGAATGAAGTTTTTAAAAGTGCTAATGTTTCATTAATCTATCTTACCTAGAGTTCAATTTCAAATAACAATTTTGACAAATTACCAACTGACATGATGTTTTTTGGCTTAAAGATGGATTTGCATTATTTCAATTTCTTGGAATATCATAGGCATTAACATGTATTTTTAACCCTACTTCCTTGTTAGCACTGGAATAATATTTCTGAATATAATTTCATGGAGGAGGCATAAAATAATGTTTCAAGCCATTTACTTTTAAGACTACAAAATTACATGAGTTGAGTTAAATATAATGAACACATTGATATAACTCCAGAAAAGTAGTAATTAAGTAAAATTTTCTACCTTTATTACATGTAAGAAAATGTTTCAAAGAAAAAAGAGCACATTGACCTATCAAGAAAACTTTTCCTTTTCCCTTGATCTTAACTTTCCTGGAACCGTTATTCTCCGTTTAGCGAACGCTCGGGATTTTACTAACGGTGAAATTATTCGGAAACCTCTTTATTTTTGCGCTGGAGAAGTAGGAATGGAGAATCGGAAAGTGTCATTTGTCTTGCGGGGGGAGATAAAGACAGAATTGGGGGGAAGAATGCTGTATATCGTTCTTGCTATGAATTTTAGTTTCTGTTTAAATAAAGCCCCGCAAGCCTGGCAAAGGAAATCAGCCCTTTCTTCCACCTTTATTTCATCAAAGGGCCTTGGTGACTACTCAGATTTTAAAGCGAAGTCTAAATTAAGGAACAACACTCCTAAATTTCAATTTGGAGCAAACAAGCTACCATAAGTATTTTTCTGAAAGCTGTGGAAATATTATCCAACGTAAAAGCACAGATGCTATTTTAAAACTCAGGTTCTTGGAACCTGCGTTCTTCCTTTCATTTTCCGATTATTTGCCACCTGACATCTTACTTCACAAGTCCCGAAAAGGTAAGTCCATGTTCAGTTGGACATAGAACAGAAGGGAAAGTTTTGTAAGAAAAAAGAACCAAATAAATCAAAAGAGTAATTCTCTTATTTGAAAAAATGTCCACCCAGTATCCCTGGGGCATATTACTGGTGGAAACAATTTTAACACTTGCATCATTCACAAGCAATTCACGGAAGCTTAGCCCGCAAGAATTTTCCACTCTTTCTTGGCTTTTTACACACTTCAACTCGGTTTTCCCTAGTTCCGCTAGTGGAAAATTAGGGAGACAGGGAATTCATAGTAAAGAAAAAAATGAAGTCTAGTGAAAGAGTCATTTATGTCGCAAAAAAAATTTTTTTCCCTCACAAAAGGTCGGCGGGAACAGCGGACCTTAGGCAGATTGAAAGGAAAATAATTTTCTTAATGGAGGTATTGCCAATCGCTACTTATTTCATGGTGGGAACCTGAATGACTTGTAAAAAACCGAAAAGATACGTTTAGAAATATGTAATTCTGTGTAAAGGGTGAACTAAAATGAATCTTAACAGAAAACCGTTTGTTTCCTTAAGCCCTTGGCGAAAGCGGGGCGAGGCTGGTCGGGACCCACCCCCGACCCGCCCACACCCCCTGGGAAGAGGGGCGGGACACCGGGTCTCCAGTTACACCGCGAGCTCTGGGCGCCCGCCCTCTCTTTATGCAAAATAAAAACCCGCCCCCATCTTTATTAGTCCAGCCAATGACCAAACGGCGTCCCGCCCGGCGGGAGGTGGAGCCAGGGGGAGGAAGCGAGGAGGTAAACCCAGTCCCACGTGTCACGGCTCGCTCCTCCTCTTCCTCATCCCCGCCCTCCACCCCGCCCGCAATCCGCCCCTTTCACTCAATTTGCTTCTCCACGCCCCGGGAAGAGGCGGGGAAGTAAGCGGCGCAGGGAGGCTCGCGTTCTCTCATTTACATGCAGCCTTTCTATTGGCTAAGCCTGGCTACGAGCGTAGGAAGGCAGGGCGAAGGAGCTTGTCAAAGTGAGCTTCCCGGATTGGCTTAACAGTACGATGACGTAAGTGAGGGCAGGCTAAGCAAATGAGAGCGCCGGGCAATCGCATCTCCTCCTTTTTGCCCCACCTTGGTGTGAGCAAGCCAATGAAAGACGAGCCTGAGCGGCACGGTTCATGGAATATTTAAATAAAAAATCAAGATGTGTAAATATTCATAAGGGGGCGGGGAGGTGTAGAGTGTCTCCTGGAAACGTCTCTGATTGGCTGGTTTTCTCAAGCAAGTGTTACCTTTAGGAAACCTGCGAGAACCCCACATATCAATTAAATGATTGTTTCCTGCATTTTTTCTTCCTCAAAAGCGCCACACCATATACACCTATTTTTTTTCTCGGTAATTGATTTCATGTGTGGTCCGACCGGCTTAGCTTTGTCACTCTTTCGCTCTCAATATATTTTCTTTTTTGTAACAAGTCCCATTTTCATCGGTTTTTAAAATGCAAAGATCTGGGACAGATGGAAACAATTAGAACCTCCGCTCTGCTGATGTGTATAATCTTATTAGTTTAATGGGTCACAGGGCGCAGGACCTATTTCCTATGGATCAAAGTGAAAACAAACACGGTTAATATCCCATTTTGTTTTAGAACCACATCGGATCGGGTTCCCTCTGGCGGCCGTGGTAATGACAATATTAAGAGATCTTGAGTTGCCTTGAAGTTTAGAGGGAAAATGGAGTCATTGAAATATTCTGGCTTAAAAACGCATTAATATTAACACCAGGTAGCCGCTTGCCAGTTCCCCCGAGTTCTCTTGAGTTTATCACAATGGCAGGGCTATTACAGGATTTCAATATCGCTTGTTTTGATCTATTGCCTTAAAGCAAGCAAAAAATAGTGCCTAGTTCGCTGCTAATTACACTGGCTTCTCAGATTTCGCCTACTCAGGCCCAATGCAAAGCTTCCGAACTCTTGGTGTAAATTTCGACTTACGGCTTCTTACTGATTTTTTTCTTTATTTTTGGGTGGTAGTCACGAACTTTTGCAGAATTTAGTTTTAAAAAGTTGAACAGCCCCAAACCGCCACCCCAAATTTAGGTTCTCTTTCCATTTCAGGGAGTTCTAAGGTCAGTTCACAGACCCCTAAGCATCCATAGACCCTAGTTAACAACCCACACCTTAAGGATTTTTTTTTTTCATATTTTGGGTTTTGTTTGAGTGTGTTTTTCTGAGGCAAAAGTATAATCTCCTAAGCACCTACCGGGTTGGGCCGGGGCCTGCCTCTTCGTGGCAAAGGCCCCCTTTGGAAACCTCCCGCAGTAACTTCTCACCCCAATAAATTAAATGCAGCCACAGTGTGGTCCATTACCCGAGAGTGTGAGGTGACGGCGCCTGTCAAAGGTGGCCAGCCAAATACAGACTCTTAAATATTCCTACAGATAATAAATATCTGTGCAAGGAACGGATGTAAATAATAGGTTCCTATTCGTTTAGAAAGCTCTGAACTACAGCAATGAATAAACGCATTGCAGACTTGATGAATGCCCCCAAGTCCTTCCACAAAGGTGGGGGGCAGGTCTTAAAAATGTTTTGACCTAGGCCTGTAGCCTGGGTGCAGGGCTCTAGGCGCTGAGGGCACCAGCGCCTCTGCGTGTACCTCACCCGGGCCTCTAGGAATGTAAATATCACGAGTTCAGACAGGCCGGGGCCCCGGAAAGAGCGAGCAGCGGTTATTAGCAAATCATTTTAATTCCGAAGCTGTCGAGAATATTTGCTTTCACTTGGCCGCGCGGGGCTGGGATTGATAAGAGAGAAACAATTCTTGTCACTCTCTCCTTGTGGGTTGGGAAACAGGGTCACTGAGTCCTGGGTTCGGCTTTCATAGCCTCTGGGCGTAGTCCACAAGCGCACCCAGAGGCGAAGCACTCGTTGCACTTAGTGGGTCTGCAGGCGCTCCCTCCCATCACTTGGTGCTGTGTTCGGAAACCAGAATTGAAACGCGTGGAACAAGCTGCAGGAAAGTCTGACGTCTGGGACAGAGGTGGCTACTCCATCTCCGGCGTTGGCGGTCCCTCAGATAAACCCTCATTGTCTTCTTTTAATTTGCCCCTGAAGTTCATTTTTTCAGCGGCTGGTCTTTAAAATGCTTCCATGCATCGGATAGTCTTCTTTTTTTCTACTTTATTTCTCTTTTGAGTTCCTCTACTTCCTCTATTTTTATCAATGATATAATTTTATTTTGGGTAAGGATTATTTTTCCCCCCAGAAATGGGGAAAATAATCAAATCTCCAATCGGTTGTTTCTTCGAACTTAAGCCTGCGTTTATTCATGGATCAGAAAATATTTAAACCGTTATAAACTTTATTCATCACTGGTCAACTTTAGAGCTATTTCTTGTTTTTTAAAATGGAGATGTAACCTTGGTGTGTGTCTTATTATAGATAGATCATGTTAATCTTCCATCCACGGAAAAAAGAGCATTTACGTGTGTGAATCTGAGTAATTATTCATGTAGGGTAACTGATTCTACCAGGCTTGATTTTGCATTTTCAGACATACTTCTTTGTATCTAGTTTGGAGGGACATTAACAACATTAAAAAAAGATCTTCTGGTGTAGTGGAGGGACCTTGCTGACGTCCAACAACAGAGGAACACTCTTCTTTTTTTTTCTTTTTTTCTTTTTTGTTCTGGGTCAGCAGTCTCGTTCAGTTCTTTATTTTAGCCTCCTGAGCCCAAGCTGTACACTCCACGTAAACCGGAGCGGTGTGGTTGGTTCTGCGACGGCTGCGTCCCGCGCGCGATCTGACTCGCAGCGCTGGGGCATGAGGAAGCGCAAACTGTCATTTCTCGAGGAAAGAAATCCCGCGTCAACGCTCGCCTGGGAAGAATCCGGGAAAGCCGAGAATTCCCGCGAGCTGCAGCCCACTAAGCATCCTAGATCGCAAGAATCACTGTCCTTCAGATTTTTGACAAACTGATGTTTTGCTTTATTTTAAAATCTTATCGTTTAGTTATTGTTGCTGCTGGGAACGCGAGCCTTTATGACGAAGACCTGCCTGGCCTTCCTGGGCAGGTCCGCTTCCTAGCCTCTCCCGCGACTGCTTTCATTTAGGGAGGGCCAGCCTCTGGATTCAGCTGACATTTCCCCCCAATCTAACAGTCAACTTCAAGGCGCTTGCTTCACACTTGGAGCTTTCCGCGCGGAAAAGTCGGTGGAAAAGCCGCGACTTGACTTTTATCACCACACCGTGAGGGCCCAAAAGCAGGTTCACCTCTGGACTGGAGGTGGACGCCTCACCGATCCCCCGCCCCCCCCGCCCCCGCGCGCCTGGCCCCCCGGTGCCACTAGCGCGCTGTCCAGCGCGGAGTTACTTGGCTCCGACCTAGCCAAGATCAGAGGCCGCAGGGCTCGCCAGGGTTTAAAGGGGGCTCTGCTACCGGAAGTCATTTGACAAGTCTCAGGCAGGCCTTTCTAATTTTTACTGCTTGGCAGAGCTTTGCAAATCTCTAAACACGCTGTAACCTTCTTCAAACAATGCTCCAGACACACTTGAGGGTTGGGTTTTATTTTAGGGCCCAGCAGAATGGAAACTGCATCTGCAGAGGCCCCCTCCACGGTCGGGCCCGCCCCTCTTCCAGCATCTTCCCTAGATCCTCGCCTCCTTCAGTCAGGCGATTCCCGCCCTTCCATCCGCCCACCCAGCCCCAGGAGCCCTCTGCCCCGGGAGGCCGCAGACAAACTCGTGCTGGAGAATCACCCCGTGCCCCTGCGGCGGGCGGCGGGGAGAGAACCTCTCGGGAACCGAGCAAAACCGGCGAGGGCAGGCCGGGTGATTTATAGCCCTGATCAACTTTTTAGGAAGCAGAAATTAACCTGAGGGGGATTAGGCTGCAGCTTTGAAGTTCACGGTTTTGTTTTCCTTCAACTCAGCCCTGCGATCAAACAGTTCTCGATTCCTTTTACTCGCCTCCTCCTCCTCCTCCTCCTTGGGTCTCTCATCACCCCTCTCCTTCCCTAGCAACAATTCCAGCAGGGATTTTCATAATTTCAAACAAAAATATCTTCAGACCAGCGACTGAAGTTCCTTACTGACCTAGCGAACAAAGGCAGCATACTGTCCACATCCCTGACTCCTTGGAAACCTGTTTTACGTTTGAAACTGTTATTTATCTTTGGAGCTCGGGAGGAACAAATTTGTTTCCGTCTGTTTTTCTTTGGTTCTTTCCCGCTTACTCCACCCTCGTGTATTGGTCTTCCCCCGCAGAGCAGAAGCACAGCCAGAGTTGGGGTGATCAGCGGCTCTGTGGGTGACCACTAACTTCTCAGCGTGTCCTCCAGGTACCGCGGGTTTGTAGATTCCTCTCCTAGTTGGCCAGGAAATTCAAATGCAAACATGAAAGACCTCCCTTGCCGCCCTGCGCTCTTACCTTGGCCCCCTTTATTTCCATACCCGCAGCTCTCCCCCACCCCAGCAGGTCTCCAAGGGAATCTGTCTCCTGCGGTTCTTTCCCGCAGGCGCCTGCTGAAAAGGCAATTTCCTTGGGGGTGTGGTTGGGGAGAGAGAAAAACAGAAACCAGGATTGTTTGGGCCCTGAAACCATCCAAGTTTTATTGCATCCGCTACAAAGTCAACTAACTCTTAATGAGCATCCAAGCGGAAAAAGGCCGAGGTGTACTCCGTGTTAAGGCAGAGGGGGTAAAAAGTTGACTTATTTCTTTCTCTTGCGACCAAAGCTTGCAACACCTTCCCGCGAGGCTCTTCCCAACGCCAAGAGTACAGACATGAAAGTCGGAAGGCATCAAGTTTCAGCTCCCTGAGTGATGGAAGATCATTCGGCCACGAGGACCTTCGAAGTTGGCCCCGTCTACAGCTTGTAATGAAAAGGATAATCTGTCTTGTAATGAAAAACAGGACCCACACAAACAAACCCAGCATCCAACCGCCTTCTACCGCGCCTCACTCTTCCCTAATAAGGGCCAGTGACAAATATTGCCGTCCAGTTCCACCCAAAAAAGAGGAAGCAGTAGATCTTCCTTTTAATAACTTCCCAAAGTGTTACAAATAATAAAAAGGACGCATAAATCATCGCAGGGGCGTCTGAACGTGGACCACGGAAGGATTTACTCCTCTCAAGCCTGGACTTCAAACCACGCTCTCACTGGCTGCTTCCTTGTAGCCCGGCCCCCAAATCCTCCCTCTTATTGGTCCGTCAGGCGGAGTGACGTACGGAAAGGGCGTGGGGTCGGTAGGGGACGGAGTCCATCAGCGCGCATGCGCCCTATGGCGTGAGTGTGTGATTGACAGCAAGGGGAGGTGCGCGCGCGTGCGCGTGGGTCTGTGCGTTTGTTGGGCGGGGGGATGTGTGTGGTGGTGAGGGTGATGGGAGTGATGGTGGTGATAGTAGTGGCGATGAGTGCTCGAACTGGAGTTGCTCCTGCCTGCTGCGTGAATGTAGTTCTCTTTGCGGGCATTTTCCGCTGAGTCAGAGGGGCTGACAGTTACAAACCGCACACTCACGGGCTTGGAAGACCTTCTGGAAGCGATTTACCAAGGAGGGTCTCCAGCAGCCAACACACGGGGGAGGGAGTAAAGAGAAAGTAGAAGGCATGGTTTACTGTTGGTCTGAAAAAGATACTTAAAAACCCTCAGGAAGAGATTTAATTTTGCCGCTGTGTCGATTTGTGCTTTTCTTGTAAAGTGCACACTAAATTACGCTTCGTCTAACAGCCGAGGCTTCGTATGCACCACACACTTCTCCCCACCTCCTCTCAGCACCGATTTAGCCCCGTTCGGTTCTCCTGCAGTCACAGGTTACACACACATCTTAGCCTCTTGTAGTCATGCAAACCAGGGCGAACTTTAAAGATACCCGGAACAGTCTGATAATCCTTAACTGCAAGAAAGAAAGAAAGAAAGAAAGAGAAGGAAAGAAGTTAAAAAAAAAAGAAAAAGAAATAAGAAAGGAAGAAGAAAGAAAAAAGAGGAAAGAAAAAGAAATAGGCATCAATCAGTAAACAATAGTGTTAAAGATAAATAAAATACCGAAGGAAAAACCCATTGGCTATTGAATGTAAAGTTTGAAATTAATTTCCCAAATCGGTTAATGCCGTAGAAGCAACTCCAGTTTATTGCAATGCTTGTTGTTAACGGCTAGTACAAAATTCTTCAGAGGCGAGGGCTGGCTTAGTGGAGAGGAGAGACGTTGCTCCGTTGCCCTGTTGCATCCAAATTCTCGTTTCAGACAAGTTTCTTCGGCGTGTTGGAGCTGGCCGGGGGCTGGAGAGTGTTTTCCCATTATAAAGTGTTATGTCCTTGGTTCGTGTTTGCCTATATTTTAGGGAGATAATAAACGTCTTTTAGCTCTGCACGTATTTTAAATTACAGTAGCCCTAGAAGAATTTTATAGCTGGCGAATCAAAGCTTCGGTTTTACGAATTCTAGAATTTAAAACTGGCAATTATCTCTTCTCAGGCCCTGAGATTTTTTCCTTTGTTTTTATTTTGGGTGTGGGTGTATGTGAAGAAATGTACAAATAAAAGTATCACAGACCCTCCATTCAAGTACTACTCTGTCTGTGAGTGCACAGTAAATAAATAAAAAGAGCAGAGTGAGGAAAAATGTGACTATTAAAAAGCAAAATAATGTTCTTTTAAATATCCCCCTTGGTGCATTTTTTCTTGTGAAGCAGTGCTTTCAGCTTGCCTATCTAAGCATTGAAAGCAGTGTTTTTACACTATCACAGTAATTTTGTCTAGAAACCTCATGTTCCCCTTTAATTTTAAAATTATCATTTACATGAAATTATTAGCATTCATATTCTCTTTGCTTTTTATTATGCCTTTGATTGCTTATAGATATTTTAAAGCAGCAAACAGTAAATAAAATTAGTGAACAAGGCTTTGATAGTTGCTTATTTTTGTTTAATTGAATGTTTTTATTTTATTAGATAAGTATAGACTTAAATTTATTTGAAAATAACGAGTAAAACAATACTTTTCTTTCGCTCTGCTAGAACGAAGTGGTTTTTCATTCTTCTCCGTCCGATTCTTTCCCTTACAGCTGCCACAGCGGACTGACAAGCTCCAAGCGACTGGAGGACTAGTATGCAAATTTCAGATGATTGACACCTACAGTAGAAACCAATCACGCTGGAGTAGGTTGCTGGTTGGTTGGCAACGATTTGACGTAAAATTGACGTTTCAAAAAGCTAACATCCAATCAAGGCAACTCATGCAAATAAAGGAAGGAGTCACGTTACCAAGGGCCCGGGAGACTTGAGCACGCCCTCACGTGTTCAGTGGTGGATATTGCACAGACGCCAGCACGATCCTCTGAATAAATGCAGCAAAATGCTCAACTCTACAGCTCACCTAGGCCTTTCTCAAACTTCTGTGCCACTGGAATATAAATTATCTTTTTTAAAAATCAAGAGTTACGTCGTGCACGTATATAATGGTTTAGTCTAGAAATCTATGTAATGTAACTGTGAACTTCCAGCGCAAAGAATTTCCTTCTCCATTCCCACCAACCCACGGAATCTCTGTCTTTAAATTAATCCTTCGTGGAGGAGGCTGTTTCCTACCTTGGTTTCAAAACGACGAGATGTTCAAAGCCTTTCCCCGGAGAAACCCACCCTAGGCACAGATGGTCAGTAAATTTGGCTTCTTCAGCGAAATTCCGCATGGCACCGCCAGATGGCACAAGGATCGCCTTCCACTCTCCTCACCGCCCCCACCCCTGCAAGTAATTTAGAAAAATTGAAAATCGAACACTTTTATGTTTTATAGCTAAGTTAAGTGAGAACGTACTCGCACTGTTATGAAGCTGCATATTACGAAAATAAGCTTTGTTGGTTGTTGTTTTAATGCGAAACTTCCTCTTGAGATTTTGCCCAGGAAAGTTTGTGAGTAAAATACTCATCCTGTGAAACTGTTTGCAAAAACATTTCCTTAAAACAAAGTGTGCACCATAAGCACAGCAAGCACCAAGCGAGTTAGAAGGGTAAGGGTAAGAAGCGGCTGCGTTTCTGAGGGTGTCGTTTGCACGGCTTCTTAGGGTTAAAATGAGATCCAGGGTGAAGCTTAACTCCCCAACGAGCGGTCTTCCAGGGAGCCGAGCTTGGCTAGACCAGTGGCGCGAGGTTGGATCGAGCTGGCTAGAGTAGCGTGACTTCTTTAGGGGTTCATTTTGGGGTCCCGATTACAGACAGGGAAGATTTTCTTTCCCTTCACAAGTCACTGGAGTCGGAGGCAGAGCCTTTGTTTTGCCATTCCAGGCAGTGGCTTTGGGGATGGGACCTCGGAAAGTATTGACCTCTACTTCTCATCTGTCTTCCTCTTTACGAGTATCTTTGTTTTTCTGTTTGGATTTATCATGAAGAGAGGGGTTCGTGCGGTCCCTACTTCAAGGCCAGACAGAGCTAATGGTATTTGCACAGGGGAGAAGGAGGAAAGAAGAAAAGACCCAAGTACAGAAACAAGTGAGCCTATTTACAGGTTGACCGCCCTTTTCCCGAGACCCTTCATGTTTTCTTCCCTCATTTAAACAAGCAGAATAATTGTACATTCATTTTCGATCACTCTACCCTATAATTATGCATTTTAAAATTGCAGTTAGCAGTTAAAAATAGATCTTAAATGGGCATATTTATTACTTTTTAAGATGTCTCTGAAAACAGCCATTAAGCTCTCATCTTACAAAAAGGCGAATTCACTGGGTTGGTTGCTTCTGCTTTGTCTGCAGACTTTTGTTTAGCCGGAAAGTAATGGTTAGGATGTTCGCGCGAACTCATGTCTGCCCTGACGTCCCAACTGTGGGTAACTGTCCAGCCCAACACCATATCCTTCGTGTCTGCGGAGCAAGACTGCACATTTTCACCAGCCCCAGTGTCTAGTGATCCACTTCACAAGCTGTAGGTAGGAAAGCTCATCACACCCAGTCACATATACATACGGAAATTGAACACGTAAAACATTTTTTTACTGAAGAGCTACCACTTCGGATTTGTTCGTTCAGATTGAACCCTGCGTTTATTTTATTTCGCACGGTTTTTTCTTTTTCCCTCCGAAGCAACATATGATCAGGGAGCATCATACAGAGGGGAAAGGTAAACCGAAAATATTAGGGAGGGCTCATTTCCCTTAGGTAGTGAGAAGAGTGATGAGGAGAGGGAGAGAACTCAGCAACCTAAACTCTCAGGCTAACATTTAAGGGAGAAGTTTCTCTTAAATTCCCTGAAGTTTCCAAGCACAGGCTCGCTGCTCTCTTAAAGTTTGTTTCCCGCGCTGCAAAAAAAGGGAGCAAACTGTGTTTCAACAGAGATGGGGCCTGGGGGCTCTGCAGGCTACGCCCGGGGCCCCGGGGGAGCTGGCAGCTCCGCTCCCTAACCTCTGCGTCTGAACTTCTTTTGCTTCCCCCTCAATAAACGCGGGCCCCGAGGTGCGAATTCGGCGGCCCGGGCGCGGGGGGACGGTGCAACCGGGAGCGGGACTGCGCGGCGGGCGCGGGGCAGCGGTCGGGGGGCGAGGACGCTGCCGTCCCCAGCCCTCCCGAGAGCTCAGGTCCCGCAGAAATGTGGGCAGAAGGCGGGAAACGCTGCAGCCGCCTCTCCCCGAGCCCGGTCCGCGCGGGAGGTTGAGGCTGGGCGGCCGCCCCCTTCCCCCGCTCTCTCCCCTTTCAGGGCCTCTTCCGGGCTGGGCCTCCGGAGTCGGTTTCCTCGGTTGAAGTGATTTCGCTCGAGTCCGCCCAGCGCGGCTGTAAATCACCCCCCTCCCCGCCCCGGGGGCTGCCCTCCCGAGCCAGGGCGGGGGCGCTGGGACGCCGGGGGCGCGGGGCCCGGTCCGCGGCCACCCGAGGCCCGCGGCCGCAGCTGGATCTGCCGCCCCGGCGAGGCGGCGGGGGTTAAACGCCGTGGATCAATCAATCAAGTCCCCGAAACCCCGAGCGCCGCCCGCCGGGCCTGCTTTGTGTCTCGCCCGCCGCCTGCCCGGGGCCTGGGAAGCCGGCCTGGCCGCTCGGGGTCTGGGGGGCGCGGCGGTTCCCACGAGGGGCCGAGGGGGCCTGAGAACCGTCCCACCCACCCCACCCTGTAACGGGGGTAACTGAGACCGACGACAAATCTCCGTGCCGCTCGCCCCCTGATTTGATGGCTCCTTTGCGTCTTCGAACAGAATAAGGCCAGCTCCTGAATCTTTCCCGGCGGCTAGGGCCCTCAAACCCTGTCATCCCAGAAAAAGCAGCGTGACCGGGAGTGGGGAGATTAGTCAATAGCAACCAGGGACCCCGAGCTAATCACATCATCTCTCTGGGCCTCAGTTTCTCATCTCTAAAACGAAGTGGCTGCTTTAGGATCTCTGCCCTTTTTGTCCAGCTCTGATGTTCTTTTGTTTGGGGTGGAGAAGCCTGAATCTTTGTTGCTTGATGGGTTTCCAGAAGTTCCCTTTTCCTCCACGTTTATTGTTCCTCCAGCCCCCTCCCTCCCCACACTCCAGTTGCCTCCAGAGCGTCCCAGAGAGCAGCTCCATCCTCCAAGGGCTGGACCCTTGAACCCTTGAGGAGCTGAGCCCTGGCCGTGTTTGTTTCGAAGAAGCCACCAGGGGGCGATAGAGCCCAAGGATAGAGTAGCCAGGCCCCGCGAGGTCTGTCCAAAAGTTTGTCAACTCGGCGTGGATTCCTTTTTGTATTTGTGTGACTTGTAAATGGCACAGAGTTATTTCTTTTAAGATCCCATTTGGTCATCAGCGTTGAGACAGATGGATGCAGCCCGGGGTTCATGGGAAATGAGGTACCAAAACACTAACGAAGAAAGAACAGGCTAACCCATCCCCAAGGCCCAGTGGCAGAGCGAAATGGAGTGAACGTGCAAAATGCGGACTTTAAATGCAAAGTTGGTTCTGAGGCCAGGCACACTTAGTGGGCTCGCAGGCTCGGAGAAAGCAGTGGAGACAAGTGCCAAAAGGCACTGAAACAGCGAGGACGCATACTAGTGTATTTCCCCCCAATATTTTGCAAATATCGGATTCATTTTGGGATCGCGATGGGGGTAGGCTGACGGGGTGGGAGAAAGCAGAGAAAAGCAGTTAAGAGAGACATTCTCAGGGTAGGAGAGGAGGTGGGATGGTTTAGGTTAGCGAACCCCAGTGCAGCGACCTTCGTTAATTCTAGAAAGTTTCTTTCTGCGTATAAGAGAGAAGAGCCACGTCGCTGCCCCTGACTCCCACCGCAGTGTCGGATGGTTCTTTCATTCGTTTCCTGCGATAGTTTTACAGCACGGATTAGCGGGGCCTCAGAGGAAACCGGGGCGTGTTCACTGCAAACAGCCAAAGGATCTTTAAGAGAAAACGTGTTAGGCTGAAAGAGCATCTTTTCCCACATGTGCAAGCCTCTTGGATTGTGTTTGCTTTCAAAGTCCATAAATGTTTTTATTAAACTATATCTTTCTTGTGGTGCCTGCGCATATAAAGTACTCACAGCATATGTAAACGCTTCCATTTGGGTCCTCCTCTAGGAAAACTTTGTAACTCCGCAGTAAATATTTGCTCTAGGGTGAACCTTGGCAAGCAAGAGCCGAAGTCTAAAATCTGGTTTCACTGTATGTGTTTGTATGCACACGTGTATGTTTTAACAGGATATATATATATATAAATTTTCATAT
This sequence comes from Equus caballus, assembly GCF_041296265.1. Lineage (NCBI taxonomy): Eukaryota > Metazoa > Chordata > Mammalia > Perissodactyla > Equidae > Equus > Equus caballus. Next base: position 61,307,583 of record NC_091687.1, on the reverse strand, counting down.
AAATACGTGAAAATTTGCGGGAGAGCTTAGTATCTTTACTTCTTTGCTGCACATGGGGAGGTATATTGGGTGTAATTACTTGGGTGAAATTTTAATATTAACAGATTCTCTTTCAAATTTGATTCTTCCTTGTGTCTGCCAGTCACCTCCCCCCATCATGTCAATTAAATGTTCTTGCAATGTCACCTTTTTTTTTTTTTTAAGGATTGGCACCTGAGCTAACATCTGTTGCCAATCTTTTTTTTTTTTCTTCTTCTCTCCAAAGCCCCCCAATACATAGTCGTATATTCTAGTTGTGAGTGCCTCTGGCTCTGCTATGTGGGACCCCCACCTGAGCATGGCCTGATGAGCAGTGCTAGGTCCGAGCCCAGGATCTGTGTTCAGGATCCACGTCTGAACTGGTGAAACTCTGGGTCACCGAAGCAGTATGCAGAAACTTAACCACTTGGCCACGGGGCTGGGCCCACAATGTCACCCTTTATAACAGCCTTTAATGTAGTGATTTTGGAGGTATATTTTGAAGAAATTGTGTAGTTTTCGCTTCCTAAATTCTGTCTTAATAACAATGTAAACATCAAACAAATCATGATCTTTATTGTTCTTTTTATGTTTATAGTTTCATTTTCTTCAACGTTTTCATTTGTAAGTTGTGCCAAAAAATTTCAGAGGGAAAAATGAGGACGGCTCAGTAGCATGGCACACGCAGCACCAGGATTCTGGATTCTGATCCCTGGAGGAAAATTTGAATTGAAGCTACTTCGCTGTAATGAAAGGGACTTTAGTTTTATGAAGACATTGGATCTGCTGAGGTTGATTAAAGAGAACTCTGGAAAGTTGTTTTAAAATATGAAAACTGCTGGACTAGAGCTGTGTGTTAGTCAACTTTGAGGGGATTATCTGGAGTTGTTAACTCAGTTCAGCCTGGTGAGTCCTGACATAGTCACCGCAGGTGTGTGGCCTCCTGGGTCTCTACCTGCATCTGAGCCTCAGAAGCAGGGGACCTCCTGTGGTAGCTGAGGGCACCCCCCATTCAAGAGCCAGTCTCTTCTTTCTTTCTCTCCTTTTTCCTTTTAGATAACAGTAGAAACTAAAAGGAGAAGGCTATTGTGAGTGGAAAATTCAGAGTTCAGCTCTTTCCTTCTCCTGTCCCACAAGGAAGGTGGCCATCACAGATGTGCCTTTTCTGAGAGAGTCCGTCATGGAAGAGCTTAACTCGTTGCTTCTGGCTGACGGGGGACTGTTTGCTGCTTGTTTCTTTTCTTGTCTCTTTTCTTTTCGTCATCCCCTTGCCCCACTGCATTGCAGGGGTGGTCTGTCCTCTGCTCCTCATGTTCATTACCAGGGTTTTCTTTATTCTAATGACCGCTGCAGAAAGAGAATGCAGCTCTGAGCAGGGAGAAAAAGGGAGCCGAGGTGTACACCTTTGCTGTGGGATGGGCTGGCTGTTAAAGTTGGAGTAGCCTTTGGCCAGAAAGCCGAATGCCCACCTCCCCCTCCTGTGAAAGCACCGTCCCTGGAAAACATCATGTGGATCTGAGTCACTCTCTGGAGGACCTGCTCCTCCGAGTTTGGTTTGGCAGTTCAGGCAGATGTAATCCTTCCTTTCACATTTTCCCTGCCCTTTTGAAGAGCAATCATTTTCAGTCTCCTCACGCCAGCGGTACTTGGAGAGATGACCTAGAACGACATGGAGGAAGTCCCTTTGGCATGACCTTTTGGGACCTGACAATATTTCAGGCTGTCCCAAATGGGGACTGCACTCTTTGAATGAGGTGTTATACAGATGTGTGAGTGAATCCATGGGAACAGAGGCTGGCCATTGCTGGTGTTGGGGAGTCAGAGAATTCTGAGATACGTGGGCCGTGTGAGTCTAAAAAAGGCAAGATGACCTTTAGGTGCAGCTGGTGTGTGCTGTTGCCCCTGAAGTGGCCTCAATTCACCCATGCTTGGAACTAACTGAAGTTACCTGACCACTGAAAGTGTAATACAACTTAGAAGAGGGGCCGAATACATTTTATGGGGGCCGTAGATACGGCTTGAGCAAGCATATTAGGAATCCTTTATCTTTCTAAAAGATGGTAGATGGGTAATTGAATCACCCTTCTGCAGAATTTTTTTCTAGATCATTTCGGTCCAATAGAAATATAATGTGAGCTACATAGGTAATTTTACATTTTCTAGAGGCCGCATTTTAAAAAGATAAAAGGAAACAGGTGAAATTATTTTACTATTTTTTATTTAACCCAATATCTCCCAAATATCCTTTCAACATGTAATCAGTATAAAGTTATAGATGAGATATTTTACACGCTCTCTTTTTTTCCCCTATGTCTTCAGTATCTGGTGGGTACTTTATGCTCTCTAAACATCTCAATTCACCTCTCAAGTGCTCAGGAGCTACGTGTGGTGGCGACTACTGTACTGGGCAATGCAGTTCTAGAGAGTTCCAGCTTTGGAAAATCTAGCATGTGCAAAGTCAAGAGCAGTTTTCCTCCCACATTTCTGTTAAGGTCAACAGAACTTTTAAGTATCAGAGAAAAAACTGAAGAAAATAGTTTCTAAAATGGAAATATATATATATATTATTATTTTATTTTTTTTGAGGAACATTAGCCCTGAGCTAACATCCGTCCCCATCTTCCTCTGCTTTATATGTGGGACACCTGCCTCAGCATGACTTGATAAGCAGTGCGTAGGTCCGCACCCAGGATCTGAACCTCTGAACCCCAGGCTGCCAAAGGGGTGCGTGTGAACTTAATTGCTACACCACAGGGCAGGAATGGAAATTTATTTTTGACAGTGTCATTCTACCTTTGAAAAGGAGAGTCCTAGACCCCAAGCCATGAATCTGGTGTTGGAAAGAAGTAGGTGATGCCTTTTAGGGATTTTATTCTATTTTAAAATGCTTATCTTTAATTATAAATGAATTCCTGCTTGTTATAGAGCACCTAGACAGTACAAACTATAGAAAATAATAAAAGTCATCTAGGTATAACCCCGCCCCCCATCTGTGGATAACCACCGGTCAGAGTTTTGGGTGCTGCTGTCCTCATATACAGATTGTTTCCATGGTGGTGATTATACTGCAAATGCACTTGTCCATCTTCCTTTTACTCCTTTAGTGTTAGATCAGAGGCATCTCTATATGTTGTTAAAAGCCCTTCGTAAGCATAATTGTTAGTATCGGGGTGGTATTCCATTCATCTGGGTGGGCCATAGTCCACTGAAGTTGGTGACCTTTGATAGGGTAAAGGTTGCAGTAAGCTCACTAATGGTGATGGGGACAAAAGGACTACTTTATGGAAGGGCGCCCAACAGTGTGGCCATCCTCATCCCTCCTGTGGGGGGCTCTCCTAGCGTGACTGTAGTTACCCCAGGCAACCAGAACCCCTTCTACATCTCTGCTTACTTTTTAAAGAATAGATGTAAGTATCTTAGAAAATAATCGCCCCTCCCCATGCCCAGGCATCCACCCAATCAATCTAGATATTTGGTTACTATTTTGACGCATTTGGATTATGACTTAAGGTTAAAAAGTAAATTTTTCCAAAGAGATTTTGAATTGAAAACAGGAACATTATGAAGATACTCATATAGTGTTTTCTTTCTCTCTTGTTGAATCCGTGCCCCCTAAGAAATCACAGGACCCACTAGGGACAGGTACTGGGCCATCTTTGGTTAAATCATAGTTGGATTTATTTTTGCTTCCCCTTTTGGTCCTCTTTCCCACCATTTGTCATTTTCACAGACTTTCGTGACATAAATCTTGTGGAATGTTGGCTATGCACATAGCATGAAGAATTCAAACTCTCCCGTTTCGGGCGGGTTGGCCAATGTAAGCAACAGAGGGTGGCAAAGATTGGGGACAGATGTGACTGGAAGAGGCAGGGGTAGAGGGACTCTGGAAAGAACACATGATGTATGAAAACGACAGCTTTGAGGTTGCTCCACTTCTGGAAGTTTAGCCAAGGGTGACAGCAATTGACTGATGAGTACCAGGTAATAATAAAGTCCACTGGAAGCTGCACAGTTATGAACTGTCATTAGTATTTTTTTTCCATCTATAGGCAAAGGCCTGTAGACTGTCTCTAACCTTAGTTTGCTTCTCTTGACACAATCCTGATTTGGTGTGGTGCCCGGATGTTGTAGTCTTATCTGAGAATCTAGAGACCTGCCCTGAAGGAAAAGCTCAGACAGAGCACTTCTGTGGCAGGGCTCTCCTCTCACTGAGCTCGGCTCCCCAAACTTCCAAGCACAACGGGGCTGGTGGGAGTCTCTGGCAACCTTCTCTTTGGCCTCCCATCTTCTGTCACTAAAGAGCATTTTCCTTGAGTTGTTGAAGAATTTGAAGGCACACAAGTGCTGGGGGGATTTTATTAAGCTGGCAAATATTATACAAGTTTACTTAAAACCAGTGGCTCTTCCCTCTCTCAATCCGGCAGAGTTTACACTCTTTTTCTCTGGAGCTCTTTTTGGCCCAAGCGATTCAGGGCAGAGAGTTTGAAGGGTATTTTGTTTCTGAAGTGGGCAGTCTGTAAAATAGTGGACCTTTTAACATTGCACTGACAGACACTTTCAGGGCTAATATAATTGATGTATTCATAGGAGCTTAAGCAAAATAGCTTTCCAAAAGGGAGAAAAACTTGTCTTTTCACCTAAGCACTGACCGATTTGTGGTTTGGATGCTTACACGAGATATTAAACAGACCCGATGGAAAAGGTTTGCTCGCCTCAAGTTTGACTTTCCCTCATCTTGTAATTTTTGGCCTCGAGTCAAGTTTTCATCCATTCCCCTGCACTCCTTGGGTCGAGGCCAGCGCCACGGGCTTGCTCTCTCCATGGTGTTGACAGAGTGTTTTTCAGCTGTACCAAAGGCCACAGATTTTATGTCAGACTTCAAGATGCACAGCTTGATAAACATGTCTGCCTCTGGCGATTGGCAGCATTCTTTCTGGAAAAGAAAACAAAAATTGTTTTACATAAATAAGGGAAGTGTATGAATAGCATAGAATAACACGGCTGGAAGGTGCGCCTGAGTCCTGAGCTTTTTTGCAGTATGTTTTGCTCTTTAACTGGATTTATTTTTGAATTCTCTTTTCGCCCCACTGACATCTGATTGCTTTCAGCAGCCGTATATGTCTGGTCCTGTAACGAATAAACAAATCAACAACTGATCTGTTTGGAAAGTGGGAGAGTGGTAAATAACTCCAGGATGGTGTTTTGAAAAAGTATCTTAGCTTTCCGTGGATATTGCATTTTTCATGCTGGATGAAATGGCTGACGCCAAAACACCTTCCATTCGCTATAGTTTAAGGAAACTCCACGATGCTCTCTGGTATTCTCTAATTGAGTTTTCTCTACATTGACTTTTTTCCCTCGGCCAGGTATCAGGCCACAAAATTTGAGTAGGGGATCAGCACTAGTGTATGGTGCAGAACTCAACTCTGTGTGAGCTGGGAAACTCATCTTTTTAGCGCTGCAGGCAGCTCATTACTGACTGCCACAATCAGAGGACTGGATAGCTTCTTCTGACAAGTTCCGATAATCGGAGAGGATTCTCAGCTTTCCACCTGGACTTCAAAGTCTCTTGTTGGGAAGAAAGAGGGAAAAATACATCCCGGTAGTCAGCACCCTCTTCTTAAAGCTGCTTTGTCATTGAGCAGATGCCCTGGAAGCCTGAAGCTAACACTGACTTCTTCAGGTTGAACCTCCTTTTGGAAGATTGATGAGATGCTGAAGGACTCTTCAGCAAGCTGGGGGAGCCTCTTGGATCCGTGCTGGCTCACCTGGATGCCGGCTGCTGAAAGACGCAGGCTGTCAGGACTCTTGGCGACTGCTCTGGGGATTCCTCAGTGGCACTTAACATTAGCCACCCCTCCCCCAGACCCTTCTGAAAAGCCCAGCACCAGACTTCTGATGTCATTGCACGCCTATGATTAAACACCAGCCTGGAGAGCAGCCCTGTGACAGGGAGGGTCATCAGTAATGGGTCTAAGAGGAGTTTCAAGGCCCGGGGTGATATTTTATTCATTATCAACATCAATTGAGGAACTGTGAATCTGTCTGTTGGTTGGTAGCACTTTATATGACACCTCCTCAGGGTCAATGCAGAAGCCCATGGCTTCTGGAATGCAGCTTTTGTTTGGTGAGTGTGTACGTGTGGTGTAAACACCTGATATTAGTACCTTATCAGGTAACAGAGCTGGATAGAAACGAACTAGTTCATCACTCTCAAGTGACTTTAGGGAGCTGCATCAAAGATAAAAATGGTTGATTCCTAGACGTGATAATTCATACATGCATACATAGAGATACATGTATATGTGTGCATGTATATACACACATCTTTCTATGTTGCTGTTTTTTGATGTTTTAGAATGAGCTCTGAATGTAGGGCACCCTCTGTCACATCTCGAAGACTTGTGTGCACCTGTTCTACCTGTGGAGGGCAGAGTTCCTAACCTGGGGTGACGCTCAGTGGTCCATGGGTGGGCCTCAGCAAGGTCTGGGAATCCCTATGATTGTAGGTAAATCTTTGCATGAGGGGCTAAGTCACTCAACCTCTTCAAGCTTTTCTCTTCATCTGTGAGGTGAGGGAAAAGAATGCATGCCTCACTGGGTTAATGCAAAGATTACATGAGAAGATGTACGTAGAGTACTTAATGCCGCCATGCCTGCCCCAACGTGTTCTACAAATATTCGATGCTATTAATAGAATTATTATGTTTTTATGATGTGCCTAGATTTTTGCCAAATTTTCAGAGGGAGCTTTGGACCAAACAGTTTAAGAACCACTGTCTTTGGGGGCTGGCTTGGTAGCCTTGTGGTTAAGTTCACGTGCTCTGCTTCAGCGGCCTGGGGTTGGTGAGGTGGCATCTTGGGTGCAGACCTAGCACCACTTGTCAAGCCAGGCTGTGGTGGCATCCCACATAAAATAGAGGAAGATTGGCACAGATGTTAACTCAGCGACAATCTTCCTCACAAAACAAAACAAAAAACAACAACAGTAACAACAAAAGACAAAAAACTCCAAATAAACAAGACCCACTGTCTTTGATGGAGCTACTGGAGGAGAAATCTTCCACAGAGTCAAACTTATGTTGTCAGAAAGATGAAGACGTGATTCGTGAGGTTGACCAAAATGGGAAAATTCATATGCTCCCCAGGAAACAGGCAGATTCGGCCAAGGTTTTATGTCACTGCTGTTTTTCTCCCACCTTCTGTTAGTTGCAAAATTATTTTTCCTTACTCTCCCTACTTTTTTTTTTCTGAGTAAAGTCCACAGGGCGTGGGCTCCCCTTTTGTACATAAACAAATCCTGTTTTCCCACGTCTTGCATTCTTTTGGTATCTTGGCTATTATTCTAATAATATCTTTTTAACATTTAGTTTCATTTCATGATTATAAAATGAAAATTTCAACTGTAAACTGCGGCTTTTCTTGTGACATAAGTAACTGTTGCTGCTTCCACTTTATAGGTTTGCAAACGGAGCTGGAGGAGGGCACATTTTTATATATGTACTAAGTCAGAAGTAGTTACTCTCAATTCAGGTTAGGGCAAACCCATGTGCCAAGTAAAACATCACAAAGGGGACTCCCCATGGTCCGGTGGCCCCAGGAATCTATTTACCACAAACTCTGTCAGGGAGGAAATGTCTCCCTCGTGTCGTAAATCTGCAGACCCTGTAGATACGGCTGAATGGTTGAAACTACACTCCGATAGTCTCCATGATTTTTCACATGGAAATGAAGACCAATAGCTGTGAAAGTTACAGAATACCAAATTACATGTAGTAAAAATAGACAGTCAAGCCCTTCATCTAAAAATTAACTTAACTGCTTGAGGAAAGATATGGTTATAAAGTTAAATGGCGTAATTTCGTGTATGGAAATGGCTGTCCTGTCTTATATTTAAAATTTACCTTAGGACATAATTACCTCTCCACAAAGCCAATTTCTAAATGGGAAACATTCCTCTGGCTGGATGTTCTTTCCATTTCTTGGGGCCCTTGTGGAATAGAACTACTCAGTGATCCAGGGAGAAAGTGTCGGTGCTCAGGAACAAACTTCCTCAATGACATGCTCACTGGAAACGGGCCTCATTCATCATTATCTGTTCTCATCTCCAGGCGGCCCGCCAGATTTCCATCCTATGGAATTTGGTGGGAATTCTCCTCTGAGAAGGCGGATCTAGGGAGGGAGAAACTGACCCAGTGTGCAGAGGGGCCTCTGGTGGAGCTGCCGAGGAGGAGACCAGAAGGATCCCTGTGTAGTCAACTCGCTGTGGCTTCCCTTGTGTCTTCTAGCTGACTTCAGAGCCCAGCAGTGTTCTAAATGCAGGACTCCATTGTGGACAAGCAAGATGCTAATTCAGGATCATTTTGCAAATGGCATTCTGTCTTCCTATTTGCAATGACATCGTTTCTCTTTGGCATTCAGTTCATCAAGCCTTCCTTGTTTCTGCTGCTCTTCATGAGCCCCGTGGAAAAGTCTGCTGCTGATTTTGTCTGAATTTTTATTATGAAGGAAGCTAAGGTCTTTTGTGTTCTTCTAATCTTAACGAGAGAGGCAGTCCCGTGCAATAACATCATGGCTTATAATGCTAAATATCTGTGCTTATTCCAGTTCCTTGAGTCCCAGAGTCAGAGGAAGGAGCTGCTTTGTTCATGCATGATGCATTTGGCCAGCCCCTGCTTCATGAGAGGCACTGTTCTGGACACTGTGGACACTGTAAAGATGAGCGGGACCTGGATCCTGCTCTCAAGGATGCAGACGAGGTGGTGAGGATGAGGCACATGCCTGTCGAAGCATAAGGCAAGCCTGAATATGGCATATTGGTGAGATGCAGAATTCCTGTGGAGGGTCAGAGTCAAGAGAGATTGCTTGTAGCTTTGTGATGGGCGAGGCTTCTTGGAGGCAGTGGCATCTAACTAGGTGAATACTGTAGGCAGATGCAGAAAAGGTGATACAAAGTGGGAGTGGGATCATGACTTTATATTCTTTGAAAGAATAATTCTAGGTACTTACATTCTTTATGGAAATTAGAGTTGTGTGATGATCAGAACAGACCTTTCTTTCAACTTCGATCTCTAGATTCTTTTGTACGAGTCACATAACTTTAAAGCAAGAAAGTGTAAAAATAAAAAATGCAAGGCAGAAGAGCACATCAACATGGGTGTTATGGGTCATAAAGGGCGTCCCTTCCACACTGGAGAAACTCATCAGGTCATTAAGCCAGATAAAGATAATCTCTGGAGTTAAAAAACTTGACCAAGATTTCAAAGTCCTCCATCTCCAATGGCTGTCATGTGCCTCTACCTGTTTATAGAAGGAATCGCAGGGGAATAAGGCAATCATCCTTTCCCGGAAAGCAAGAAGGATGCATTTCCTGGCACTGTAAATAGAACCTCTGTGAGTCTGGCCACCCCCTCTTCTCAGTAGACGGCAGACGGTGGATGGTAACAACCCCTGTCTTTTGAGCAGGAATAATTAATGGAGTAAGTGTAGGTTTGTGGCTTGCCAGCAGCCAGGCTAAAACTGCTTGTCCATTTCAGCTTTCGCCTAAACCACAGGGACACTTACTTCCTGAGTCAATGGTGAACCCGCAATGCTAACAAAAGACCCCCATTGATCATAGCCCGCTAGTAATTGCTGCCAGTGTGAGGCTGTCTCTCACAACTTGTTGACATCTCTTGACAATTTAAATATGGCTGATGCTAAAGACCTGAAGCCATCATAATGCAGAGAGGGGAATGAAAGGGCAAATATGAACTTTTCCACCAAACTCAAGCTCAGGATGCAAAAATGCATCACTAGTGATAACATTTCAGTTGTGCGCGAGGAGCCGTTGCAGTGCAGCCTCCAGGTTCTGCTTGTGCTGAGAGGTTGCTGGTAAACTAACTCTCAGTGGGTCCCGGTAACTTTTCATAGACAAGAAATCAGGAGGCAGTGGGTATCTAATAAGACATGAGCCTCCCCTTGAATATTAAAACAGGGGTGTGTTAGGAGCCACCGGAAGGGAAGGTCTCATACCAGGGATGGGGGTGGAAGTCGACATCCTTCATCCGGAAAACTGCTTTGCAATTCTTTCGGACTCAGAGCTCAGCAAACTGTCCTGAGGGCTCAGCAAACTGTGGCCTTGGGTCACATCCAGCCTAAGGCCTGTTGTAAATAAAGTTTTACTGGAACACATCCACGCTCGCTTGTTTACGCTTGTTGACTGCTGCTTTTGCTCTGCAAGAGCAGAGCACGTAGTTGCGACAGAGAGGGGATCAACTGCAAAGCCAAGAATATTTCCTTTCTATGCTTTACAGAGAAAGTTTGCCGACTCCTGCTCTCGTGTATGAGGCCTGATGACGATTTTCATAGTAAGTCACCAAACTGAGCTTTCGGTAGGAAGTTCTTTAATGTTAGAGAAGCCGCACAATTAAATGTGGACTTTGAGGCCTAGAAAGCTTGGCCTGGGAGAAATGAGGGTAGAGTCTAGCCTTGTTATGAAAACTTGAACACTCTTTTGCATTATTCTGATTCTATTTCCCTGAGATAATAGTGCCTCTTGAATTTTAGGGAACATGGGAAAACTGATGGAATCTTATATCCCTTGGCCCTCACAGGCTAAACTGCTGATTTCTTAATGTAAAAGGAGGTGTAAAAGCTGAACACAAGCTTTTGATTGGCGTTTGGTTTTGATGACTATAACAATTTCCAGTGCCACAGGCAAATTTAGTAAAAGTTAGGCATCCTCGTTCTGGCATATACCATAGTTAAATCCAAACTTTCTGGACTGCTTAGAGAAAGATTTCTTGTTTATAGCTGGGAGGGAATTAACTTTTAAAGTGCCAGATTGCTATAAATGTTAAAATGTTAGTAGTTGTTTGGGTTGAAAGCTCTCTAAAATGTACTCTTAGTATGAAAGTCCCCGATTTAGGTCTGTCACCAACATGGCACTGAATTGAGACCCAGCACTGGAGGCTCCCCTTCTTTCACTTTCTACCCCCAACCTCATAAAACTCTCACACACGGAGAGAAGATGTGCTTTGCCTTGGATGAAAAGCCATTAGGCTGTTGTGTCAAGAAAGATTCTGAGGATGCATCCAGGAGCCGTTGGAAAGAGCTCTGTGATTGATGATTGATGCCTGTGATGATTAAAGAGGGAGAGTTTTATAGTTCATGGTACATAATTCTTATTCTTGCTCTCTGGCTTCGGGGCTCTGAAATGCAGAGTGGTCTTTTGTTTCTTTATCAGCTCTCTTCTTCATTGTCAGCAGGACTGAGATTCAATGTCCCTGTACTGGGTCTTATCATCACTTGTATTCTGTGATCTCTGGCTGCTACACTTCTCTTTCTTCCCCCCTTTCTATGTTTGTTTATTTTTCTCAACTCCTCTGACTGTAACGACTTCTGTTGAGAAGTCTATCTTTTAGACACTTCTGGCCAATGAGGGTCCTTCTTTCTGCTCCGCAAGGACAGCACATGTAGGAGTGTGGATTGTGATGGGGACAAGGTTGCCTGGACAAAGGGTGTGAGTGGAGGCTTCAATCCAGAGTGCACGCCACTCCTTTTGCATTTATTAATGTGCATTCTACTTTATGGAAGGCCCTTCCCTTCTCCTTTTCTCTCTTTTTATCCATTACTCATAGATTCCTATTTATTAAATGGATTATAAGCCATTTTGTTTTGATGCTCAAGTTGTCCCAGTGGGAACCCTTTCAAGTTGCCCCCTCTGTTCTTCTGACTCATCTCTATCACTTTTGTGAGCACTTCCTTATTGGCACAACAAAATATTCCAGACTCATCTTTACCTTCCCTGCCCCAGCCCTGGAATCAGCTGTTTCGGGTTTCTTTTAGTTGAGAATGATATTTAGAAACGAAGACAGGGTGCCAGGTGTGCTCACAGCTATGGAGTGCAATTGCTTTTGGAATTTAAAAAGATTTAAAAATTATTACTGATATCATGAGTTTATACTGTTACTTCCGATTCCAATCCAGCCCCATAAGGTTCTTCCTTGCTTCCCCCATTCCATTTTTGTATTTCTTTTCTTTACAGTTAGAACCCTGACTTTCAACATCAACTCATTTACTCACGTGACCAATTCTGACACACATAAAACCCATTCACAACTGCTACCCTCAGACCTCTGTGCCGGGCAATCCTGCTAAGGTTTGTTTGCAGTCCTCTTCCCCCTAGTTGAGGTTTTATAGTAAATATTATCAGTTCCTAAGTTACTTGCATTAATTCTTTTTATCCTCCTCCTATTTCGGTGTATAATAGTATTTGTTTGTGATATAGTTGAGTGTATGTATTTTTTTGGTATTGTTTTAGTTTATTTCATCCTTGTTGAATGTGGCTTTTGGTTTTATAAATGACTTTAATGGCTTTTTAGGGGCCTAAATTCTGCTTTGATATGAGTATCACATCCTCATATAGGAGTGCAGTTCTGCTTTATGAACAAATCGGAAAACCTTTTTCTTTAATAGGTAAATCAATCTCATTCACATTTATTGATATGATTGATATGATTGGTATGTTTTTAGTTTTGACTCTGTCATATTATTTTGTTATAATTCCTACGTATGTTATGTTGAATTTACTGCATTTCTTTCTCTCCTTGGTGTGTTTTCTTTGCTATATTTAAAAACTTATTTTGGTGTTTAGGGAGGAATGTATTTTTGTTCTAGTGGTTACTCTTATAGCCTTTTGTAAAGTCCTTACTTCCTCTTTTTTCCTCCTTAACGCGTTACTCTCTGTTACATCAGTTTCAAATGGTATCTGTGACTTCTACTTACCACCCATGTAACAGACCTTTTTTCCCTAATTTCTCCTTTCTCTCTCAATTTTCCTCGCATATTTAAAAATTGCATTCTTTCAACTATGTCAGAACTGTAATATTTACATACTTAATTCTCACCCTTGTTTTAAAGCTGGTTCTAGAATTATCAAGTGCTTGCCATCAGTCCTTTTGCCAAAGTTTCCCCAGTGATCTCTTGGTTAGATGACTCTCACCCTCTGGTAGGTTCCTCAGGAACAGCAGCCGTGTACAGTAGTCCGGATTCTTGTTTGTCAAAACAGTTTTTCTAGATCCTTGATACGTGCAGGCAGTGTAGCTGCATATAGAATCCTTGGCTTACGCTTTCTCTCCTTGAGCTTCATGTAAATGCTGCTTCACTATTGCCTTGCTTTGTATGTTGCTCTTACAAGTCTAATGCCAGTATAATTTTCTTACTTTTATAAGCAATTTCGTATTTTTTTCTGGAGGACTTGAGTGTTTTCCTTGTTGTTAAAGTCATTGTCTTTAAGATCTAATAGTTTTACTAGGAGTTGTATCAGGAGTCGATTGTTCTGGATCAGTTTCCCCAGGCACGCAAGTTCTTTAAATAAGTAGATTTTCTTTTTGTTCTTTCTTTCTTTTTTTTTTTGCTGAGGAAGATTAGCCCTGAGCTAACATCTGAGCCAGTCTTCCTCTACTTTATATATGGGTCACTGCCACAGTGTGGCTGATGAGTGGTGTAGATCCATACCTGGGATCCAAACCCATGAACCCAGGCCACTGAAGTGGAGCGCACCGAACTTAACCACTACGCCACAGGGCCAGCCCCCAGATTTTCTTTTTTATTGTCCCGTATTTCTAGTAAGTTGTCATGAGTTATAGTTTTGAACATTAGCCCTGTTCCATTATTTTGTCTTTCTTTTTAGCAGATCATCTAATTATTCTCATATGAGACCTTCTTTGTCTTCTATTCCTCTTCCTCATTTCTCCTTCATTTCTTTTCCTCATACCCTTCTTTCCTTTCCTTATTTTTATTCTCTTGGTTCTTTCTCTGCCTTTCTACAACGCCACTTATTTACTTTTCATTTAAATCTGCTCTCCCTGGGGCATGCTGTAGTTTCTGAGATGGCTATGTCTTTTCTTTTTATTTCTTTCCTTAGTAAAATAAATTTTCATTATATTTCTTCCTGCTTTTTGTCCATTTTTATTTTTGGTTTTTGAATATATGAATTTATAGGTTTATTTGAAAATACTCAAATCAATTTGTAGTATTGTCTTACAGAGGTCTTCTACTTTGTGGTTGGATTTTTGGGGGGGAGATTTGATTAACTGAAATACGTTTGATGTTTTTGTTTCCTTCTTCTGTAGTATCATATGCAGTTGGTTGGATTTGTTTTCTATTGCTAGGCATTTTGTAGACAGGTTTTCTGTATCAAAAGCACCATTTTATGTCGCTATGATAAAGTTCAGTTTCTTTAGTGGAGAATGTTGGTGATCATGGTGGAAGGGTGGGCTGGAAGTGGCAGAGATGTCTTATTTCTTTTTGTTTTTGCTGGTTTCTTATTTCCCCTTTCTTACTTCTGTTTTGTCCTTCATCTCCAAGGGATGCCACTCCTTATTTACTTTTCTGATTCTTCCCCATAAACAATAATTCTTCAAGGCTGCCAACTCTGTCCTGCTCACTTTCAAGTCCCTTGCCAGCAGCAGGTTCCCTGAACCACTGTTGAATGTTCTGGCAGTTAGTATTGGAATTGCTCTTTCTAGAACTTTCCTTTTTGTCTGTATTTTGTATATTTTCTTCCTTCTCCTGTTTTTATTTTCTTCAGAGTGTCTTAAGCTTCCCCTTTCTTGCTTTCTGTAGTCATAGGCTTGCAATGATGGTGCCACTCTGTGGGAATTTGGTGCTGATTTCTCTACTTACAGATCATTTGGAGTTAGTGGCATTCTCTACTAGTCATGTGTGGTTTTATTTGTGTTCTTCATTGATTTTTTGGGGGGAGAGGGAAGAATGTGAAGATTCAGATTTAGGTGGCTGTCATCATCCTTCAGACCTGAAATCTTCTTCTCACATCACTTCTTCCTTCCAGATCTGCAGATCAGCTCTGGCTTGACTTGGCTTTGCTGGATTCCACATTTGTTTTCACTCTAAGACCTAGGTTGCAGGAGCAGCCCCTATTTGGGACACACTCTTCTCATGGCAGAGGGCAGGAACAAATAGGTTGACCCAAACTATTCAAACACATTTAAAGCTTATGCTTAGACGTGGTAGACATAATATTTGTTCAGATTCCATTGGCAAAGGCAAGTCACACAGCCAAGCATCCCAGTGGGGTCAAGAAGTATACTCCTCCCACATGCAAGCACAGCAAAGGTGAGGAGAGGATTGTATGCTTACAGGGAAGGGAGAAAGGGAGATGCGAAAATGCCCAAGTGCACAGTAAATCTTCAAGTGGGACACTTTAGCAGAATTTCCCAAATTAATTGACCACAGAATCCTTTCCTTGAGGGACAGCTTTTAGGACTCATATTTCCCAGACAACACCTGGGGAATGCTGCTCTGATCCATCTCAAGGTGTTAGAACTGACCTCAGAAAAGACATTCCTTTGAAAGTCTGGGTAAATGGAGTCTATACAGTTCTAAAACTCATGTTTCAGTGAGTGAGAACCGGACATTAAAACCTTCCCATGTCAGCAAGTCCAATGCCTCTTTATTAGCTAACACTTCTTCAGCTTTAAAGGGCTGTAAAAAACAGATTTGGAAAAAATCCTTAAGTTCTCATGCTTTCTGATTCTTGTGGATCATCTGTAATCTTGTTAGGAACCACCCACTCCCCAACTGTCCTTTCTTTTTTTTCCTCAAATAATCTGTTGCTAAGGAATGATCATTTGCCATGTATTTCTTCAAATAACAAAATCAAGAGTCTCCATCTGGTTGTTTTATGTGTTTTTCGGTATGAGTATTGTCTGTCTCAGATTCCAACATCAGTCAGAGCTGAACTGTTTAACTCACCAACTGTAGCACCCAGCTTGGTATCAGATACGTGAATGATAAATTGCTTTTAATGATGAAAACTTGCACACATGTGATATGTGCATGACAGAGTATCTTCATTCTGTGGGCTTTATGGAAAGCAGAGAAATAAAACTTAAATTAGGAACACATATTCTTTACAGCATAAGGTAAGTGTCTCGTAACCGTGAAGTTATGAGATACAGGTTGTTGGGCTAAAAGACAAGATGGAAACAAGAGAGTCCTCATTCGAGTCCCCAGCTTGGGGGTTAACTTGGGCAGTTTATTGTTCATCAGTCTTCTCACCTGCAAAATGAGATACTACATGAGGTCTTGAAGAAATTCCGCTAATGAAGACTAAAAAGAGAAGAAAAGTGTTGCAGAAGGATGGAAATGTGCCACACAGCACTGTTTAAGTTGCATTCATTTTCTTTTTATCCCAAATACGTGATCTTTCAAGGCTTTTTTTCGAATGTTTTTATTGTGGTAAAATATTTATAACATAAAATTTGTCATTTTAATAATTGTTTTTTTAAAGACTGGCAGCTGAGCTAACATCTGTTGCCAATGTTCTTTTTTTCTTCTTTTTTTTCTTCTTCTCCCCATAGCCTCCCAGTACGTAGTTGCATCTTCTAGTTGTAAGTCCTTCTAGTTGTGGCATGTGGGATGCCACCCCAGCGTGGCCTGATGAGCGGCGCCACGTCTTCGCCCAAGATCTGAACCTGCGAAACCGTGGGTCACCCAAGCGGAGTGGGTGAACATAATCTCTTGGCCATGGGGCTGGCCCCTTATTTTAATAATTTTTAAGTGTAGAATTCAGTCACATTACATTCATATTGTTGTGCAACCATCACCACTATCCACTTCCAGAATTTTCCATCATCCCAAACAAAATCTCTGTACTCATTAAACAAAAACTCCCCATTCCCTGCCCCTCTCAGCCTCTGGTAACCTCTGGTCTACCTTCCGTCTCTATGAATTTGCCTATTCTAGGTACTGCATATAAGTGGAATCATACAATATTTGTCGTTTTCTGTCTGCTTATTTCTCTTAGCATAATGTTGTTAAGGTTCATCCACGTTGTCACATGTATCAGAATTTCATTCATTTTTATGGCTGAATATCACTCATTGTACTTATATACCACATTTTGTTTATCCGTTCACCTGTTGACAGACGGGCTGTTTCCACTTTTTGTCTATTGGGAATAATGCTGCTATGAATATTGGTGTGCAAGCCAAGCATTTTCCGGAAGGTTCTAGTCCAGCTTTGCAGTCTTAAAGTCCTAACTCGCAGTTGGGTGGACGTACAGTGTCTGGCAAATAAAAAAGCGCCATTGGCAGCAGGCAAATGGTTAAAGTTCTGGCTTGAAATTTTATAGGCTTAGTTTCTCTCTCTCTTTTTCCCTTAGGGCAGATCTTTTCCTGGAATCAAGTTCAGCTCTTAGAACCACCCCATGGGTGGCTGAGGGGGTGCCGCAGGCGGACAAAGCAAGAAAGCCGACTGAATCCTGCTCCTTCTATATTAATGGGGCCATTTGCCGATGTGGGATTGAAAGAATTACAACCGAGTGACAGTTGTTTAATATTCTAATTACATAAACTTTCTGTGTTATGGTTTTGCCATTTGACATGTTACATTTCATAATGTGATTGAATTTGTATGTTGGAACTACGTGTATTCATGGAGACTGACACGGTTCTATCAAGAATTTGTTAAGCTGACTGAGGTGGGAAATCCATGGTGATAGTTTGGGGGAGGTGGAAGTACAAACTGACCAGCGTCCTTTCCATTTAAGTTCCACAAGGAAATTTCTTGGAGATGAAATCCTTGTTTTCACTCATTTGGACACATTGTGCAATGATTGGATGTGAGATGAGGGAAGACTGGCTCAAAAACAGAAACTTGCAGAGGCCAAAAATCAGAGGAATTGCTTTTTATAGAGATTGTCTGAGGGCAGGGGGAGTGGAGAAAAACACTTAAAGAGTCTGATTTTATTCTCTTTCTTTCACAATGCTTCCCTGGCTGGGGGTATAAATATATACTAGGTAGCAAAACCTTCAGGCATATATCCTCTCTGGAGAATAACTAAGGTCTGCTCATTCCCAGCTGGATAACTGGTCTGGAGTCATTTTTCAGGGCAGTTATGGTCTAAAAGGGAGGCAACATGATTTTTGTTTCCGCACTCAGCTTAGATCTGGGTCTCAACCAGGAGATTTCAACAATTTATAATTTAGTGAGGTTAGGCTTGCCTTGGTCTCAAATGGTGGTTTAAATTGGATTTAAACAGATTTATGCAAAACTCTAGTGCAATATTAGTAAGATCTAAATAAATCAGAAAACTATAGTCACTTTCATCTTCTGGGATATTATAGTTTTAAACTAGCAGAGACAGTTTGTAGGCTAGCAAGTTTAAAAATTATAAAGCAAACAGATGGGTTTTACCCTTAACCAGGCTTCAATTTTTAAAAAAGATTACATATTAATTTTTTTGAATTATCAGGGTAATATAATTATCTCACAGAGAAGATAGAGAAGAAAAAATTTACTCATAATCCAACACTCTAAAGCAGTTACTAACATCCTTTGGTATAATTCTTTATAGTTTTTTTCCTCAGCGTAACTACTTATCTATTTTTCTTAACATATTTGTAATGATAATTGAAGGACAAATTTGTATCTTATTCTTTCCATTTAATGTTGCATTCAAACATTCCCAGTGTTTCTGTATTGTCTTCGTAGCTATAATGTTAAGTGGTTTAATTGAGGGAAAGTGTGTAACATAGAGTATTCACCGCCCTTCCAATTTTATGGAAACTAGACCATGGGCATCTGCAGATTTATCGTTCAAGATTTCAGCTGCTCTCAAGCAATTCCAAAGGCCCAGGGCATGTGATAATTAGTCATTTCATTGAAGCACTTGGAGAAATTTGACTCATAATATTGGACTCCAGGAGCTAGCCAGCCAGTCCATGAACCGATTGCCGAATATCGGTTATTATTATAGTTTATTATATAGGATATTAACATAGTTTGTCTATTCTCTGTTTGTCCCATATGTATTTTATGGAGGAAATTATTGTACTAGTTAGTTTTTGATGCATAACAACCCACCAAAAACTTAGAAGCTTAAAACAACAAACGTTTATTATTTAGCTCGTGATTCTATGGTTGGCTGAGCTGGCTGGGAGAATTCTGGCCTAGGATGACTTGGCTGGGGCTGGATGGCCTAGCATGGACGAATCACATATCTGGGTTGGCAGGCTGTTGGCCAGAGTGCCTTGGTTTTTCAGCACATGACCTCTCCAGCAGGCTAGCTTGAGCTCACAGTGGTCTTGTGGTTCCAAGTGCAGAAAGATAAAGCAAAAGTCACATACAAGCATTTCTCAATCATTTTTCAATGTGCTTGCATCATATTTGCTAATGTTCCATAAGTCAAAGTAAGCCATATGGCCAAGCCCAGATCAAAGGATGGATAAACAGACTTTACCTCTGGACAGGTAAAGAAGCGATATCACATCACAAAGGGATATGTTTACTGGAATGGGAAAAAATGATTGTTTGCACATTAACTAACACAATTTCATATATAGATGTATTGTCAAATTTGGGAAACTTCAAAAGTCTCTGGCAGATTCTCTCAGAAATCCAAGGGCCACACAACTTGTGATGCATGGGAAGGGGGAGCTTCTAGTCATGGACAAGTATTATAAATAATACTTTAATGAGCTTCCTTGTGTGTATATTTAAAAAAATATTTTGAGTTTTTGGTTAAGATAGATTCCCAGAAGAGGAATTACCGAGGCAATGAGAATGAACATTTTTACGTCTCTTAATACTTATTTCAAAGTTGCTTTCCAAAAAGTTGTGCGGAATCATGTGCTGTCAGCAATGTCTGTTTGATTATGTATGAGGTGACCTGTTTTACTGTACTTCAGTTAGCCCTGAATGTTATCATTGACAAAATTTGCCAGTGAAAAGTTAAAAAATGCTTCCTAATTTCTAGGGGTGTTTATTAGTCTTCCAGGGCCGCCGTATCAGAATACCAGAGTAGGGGGCTTAAACAGCAGGAATTTATCTTCTCACAGTTCTAGCTGCTGAAAGTCCAAGATGCAGGTGTTGACAGGTTCGCTTTCTCCTGAGGCATCTCTCTTTGACTCACAGACGGCCTTCTCGCGGTGTCCTCACACGGCCTTGTCTCTGTGTGCATGCATCCCTGGTGTCTCTTCCTTTTCTTATCAGGACACCAATCATACTGGATTGGGGCCCCCCTCGAGGACCTCATTTAACGTGAATTACCTCTTTAAAGGCCTTGTGTCCAAATACAGTCACATTCGGGTTTGGGGCTTCAACATATGAACTTTGGGGGAATACAATTCAGTCCACGACAGAATGGATCTAGGTTTGGTGGGGCTTACAGCTTATACAGTTTGGAGGACCTCTTTAAAAAGAATATAAAATCATGACTATAAAATGGCTGGGTCCCCTCCCTGGGCCTTGGAGGGGCTGGTGCAATGAAGAGCCCTGAAACTTGGGCTTCCTTGACTGCGCGGTTGGCCTGCTTCTGCGCACTGCTGTTTTGTACTTTAGTTGATATTGCACATAATGCTTCTCATCTGTATTTGCCTGTGTACAGTTAAGGATATTGGTTCTGAGTAATGAGCAGCAGGAGAGGAGAGTTACCATTTGGCGTGGAAGGTTCTCAGGTTTGAAGCTTTGGGTTTAAGCAGACAGGTAAGGTTTCTGGGAGAGTCCTTACTTGCTTCAGTGGAGCAACAAACCACTTATATGGTGTGTTTTGGTGACAATGCATGTGTATTATTGCCCAAGATATACCCCTGCTGTCTGAGCACCGATGGCTGAAGCATGATTAAGAGGGCCAGATCTTCATTCTTTAGTTACATGTGAGGTTCAGGATATAAGTTTCCCTGGGAGACAGAACACACCAGCTTAAGTTTGCATTAAGATATGAATGCCTGATGCTGGATTTTCTAGGAGTTGGTTTTCATAGGGGGAAGCAAGATGGCATTGGTTATCTTAACATGTGTGTTTGAAGAGAAGGCACTGAAAAATGGAGTTTGGAGTGCTAATGACAAGCTTTACACTTGAAAATGTTGCATGGGCCAATGCTGGCTAGTGGTTGGCCCTGGCGGTCTAGTGGTCAAGATTCAATGCTGTCACCACTGCAGCCAGCATTCATTTCCCAGTCAGGGAAATGACACAGCACCAGTGTTGCAGTGGTCATACTGTGGTGGCTATGTGTGGCTGTGATGTAGAGCTTTCAGACTGAGACAAACTAGGAAGAAGGACTTGGTCACTCCCCTCCAAAAAAATTGGCCATGAAAACCCTGTGAATAGCAGCGGAGCATTGTCTGAGATAGTGCCAGATGGGGTGAGGATGACACAAAAAGATGGGGAAGAGCTCCGCTCTGCTCTACACAGAGTGTCTAGGAGTTAGAACTGACACGAGGGCACTAACAACGGCAGTGCAGGCTATGCAGGGCATGGTGGTTGTGCCCTAGTAGAGAGCTTGTTCCCATGGAGAACTATTGTTTTAGAAACGTTCTTCTGCCACTATTTCTGTTTTCTGGGATGTCAGATATAGAGGCCTGAACACAACTGGGGACTCATGGGAAAGGGTGGGACTACGATGTGACAGGCAGCAGCTTAGACCAATGAGTTGTAGAAACAGATGAACCAGGCAGAGATCCGTGGGGATAATGATTAATTAAACACGAGTCTTTAAATAGAGGTTGAGGGAAGTTTGGAAAGTTCGTTTTGCAGTGGGCTGGGTGGAAGGCAGAAGTAACATGGGAGTGGAGGAAAAGAAGAGAAATTAAGAAGAAAAGCCCTCATGATGTGACACATTTAAAGATAAATTAATTAGATATAGAAAAAGTAAATCTAATTTTCCTTCCCTCTTGCTAAATAATACAAATAATTCACATAGCTATGGAGATCATTATTCAAAATTACCATGAACTTTCTGGCTCCTGGAAGCCAGCCAATGAGTTTCCCAGAGCTCAAAGGGGCCTGTCTTAACCACCAAACTGAGTTACCACTGATACCGATACAAAACATGTAGAAAAATATTAGCATTTCCTATTCAAACAAATACGATATGGTCTGGGGACATAGGGTTATCTAATTTTCCTTTGAAAAGATAACATTTAAGAATGTGCAGTTTAAACAGGAAAATCGCTTTGCACAACGTGACCGCTGATCCAAACTGGGGTAGTCCTCATTGCCCTGTGAGAACAAGCAAAGCTTTGTCTCAACGATGAAAAGAAAAACATCCCCTGATTTTTCAAGTTTGTTCTGAACCAAATTCTTGGTTAGAATCTAAAATGTATTTTTTTTAATCCTTCTCTTGTCTCCCTTCTTAATTTTTTTAACCTTCTATTTTAAACGGGGCCATCTAAGTGGATGTTGAAACAGTCTGGATGTTCAGAAAGAGTACATTTCCTGTGTAAACAAACACAACCCGGCTTAGAGAGAAAGGAAAGCCGTCTTGTCAACCCGAAAGGATCCAGCACATGGTAATTTTCGTAATTGAAGTATTCCAGGGATTCCAGAGTACAGGAACAATCCATAAAACGGGAACTGGACCACACAAAAACACACCCACGGCTCCAGGCGGGCATGTTTGAAAAGAAGCAGACCTTTAGGAGTAGGAAGCAGGGACTTGCATCAAATGATCTTTATAAATGCCCTTCTAAAATTAAAATCCTCTCTAAGCTTCTTCCAGGTAAAAATGTTGTCTCAGGGACTGGAGGTTGTGAAACCCAAGTGCTGTGGAGAGGAAGGCAAATAGACCGCCGAGGTCAAGGCTGGAATGACATGACCTTGAGACTTTTTGTTTCCCTTCTCAAGGTCTTTTACGTAGATTGTTAGATTACAGTCTCGAGTCTGGGATTCCAAATGAATTCGTATCCATTGAGAATTTACTATGCTCAAGGCACAGATCTAGATGGTCTTCTACTCATTCTATCATTTGGATTCTTCCAAGACAACATCTAACTACCCCCAGAGGAGTCATGGTTGAAAAGACAGGACAACGAGAGAGTTCCTAAATCTGTGCTGGACACTGTTTTCTTTGCAAGTTCTCTGCCACAGTCAGAGGTGCTTTCTTGCTCACCCATTGGTAAACTCCTTGATATCCGAATTCTCTAAATAACTAGAATTGGAGCAATCAGATTACTTTTTAAAAGCAGCAGGAGAGATGTTAATGTTTAGAATATAGTCTGTCTGTGATCCTTGTTACTTGTATTCTAATTCCAGATGAAGTGCTGTGGGTGTCAGAGTCCAGAGGAGAATTTTGGCACCACCAAGCATTGACAGAACATGCAGAGGAAAAGAGAGACCCTGTATCTTTTCATAGGGGTGGCCATTTAAGCTCTCAGAGATGGAAGTCAAGATTTCCTTCGGTCTAAGTGGTAGCTTTTGACTGGCTGCAAGGAGAGCCTGAGTTTGTTTAATTTGGAGTAAAGTTTTATGAGTTAATCTCTAGTGAGGGAAAGCAGCAGTAAACACAGAACATACTGGTCATTATTCTAAGTATTTCTACATTCTTTCTCATGCATGAGAGGAGAAGAAAATTTTTTAAAAATGGGGAGGCACAGTGCTCAAACGTGTGTGTGTGTGTGTATGATTTTGTTTTGACCAAACCATCTGGTGTACAACATACCCCAGGAGTATGAAGACAAACATTTACCAGGAGATTCACATGATTTCTGCTGTGTATAAACATATTTGTAGAAGTCTCTTATCTTTCTAGAAAGTGGAGATAAACATAGATCTTTCTCTGCATATATTAACACAGTCCAATTCTTTGCAGACCAAACCAAACCGTTATTTATTTTAGCAGGCCGTGTAAACTCAGGTGGGTTAAAATGCCAGAGAGACACACGCAATCTGGACACGATCAGCGTCGTGTCTGAGGAAAGCTGCCTTTCTCCTCAACTTTAATAATATGGTGAAAAATCCAGGGATATTGTGATACGATTGCGTGCTGAAAAGTGGATTAAATCTCGATTAAATCACAACATAAATAATACCTTAACTAAGAATGTTAAAAGTGAACTTGGTCTTAAAAACAAAGGAGGTAATTTACCTGATTTATTAGGGGAGAGAAAAAGTAGCTTGGTGTGTGTTCTCTGGATTTCATGTTTAATGGGACAGACTTTTAGGGAAACTGCTGGGGATTTGGGGAAGCTAAAACCGAGAGCTCCTAGCGTGCGGGCTGGATGTTTAAGAGGCGAAAGGGAGAGAAAAATCACCCATCTATCCATCCAACCTACCAACCAATCAAACAAACAAACAATGCTGAGTGCCCAGGCACGGAACACGGCTATTTTTTCTGAAGCGGGTCCTGGTTCTCAGAAGGCCACTCAGTAAGGGAGCACTTAAACTTCAAAAAGGAAAAAGGAGATTTATTAGGAGGCATACAGGAAGCTTCAGGGGAGTGTTCCTGGTAACTGGGTCTCCTGCTGTTCTCATTCCTGTGCCTTCGTATTGTCAAAAACCCTTCTGCAAGATCCAAATATGGCTTTGGTTCTTTTCACATCAGCGGCAGCTTGAACATTTTGCACTACCATTTCTCTGAAAAGTTCAGGATGTAAGGCACTTCCTTTGAAGGTCTTGCAATTCTTCATAAAGAATAGGCCCTAGTCAGCTTCCTTATGAAGCTGTGGGGATGCTGGACGGTGTGCTTTGGGCTGGTTGAGTATCAGTGCGGGGAGGACATCACCTCTTGGGCCCTGTTTCCTTGTCAGTAAAATGGGGAGCTGTTCTTTAAAGGTCTTTTCAGCTCTAAAATCCTATGATTCACAGTAGACCAGAAAACTCAGCTTCTGGGCAAACCAACCTCAGAGTGGCAGGGGGAATAGCGCGCCAAAGGTCAAGCAGCAGTTGATTGGCAGTTCTCAAAAGAACTTGGGACTGACTCTCTCTTCTGACGACTGGACTCTGACATCTGATAAGGCGGTGGGCTTTGGGAAGGCAATGACCATGCCCATCTTGCTCACCATTGTAGGTATCCCATGCCTGGCACACAGCAGGTAGTCAGAAGATATTTGTTAAATTGATAAATGGAAGGACGAATAGAAACAAGAGACTTCCCAGGAGCACCTCAGATTTGAGAGAAAGGCTTGCTAGTTCTATGGCCTGGAACCCCAAGCAATAAGAATGAATCTCATACAGAGGAGGGCAGACGCCCCGGCATGCTGGAAGACGGACTGACAGAATGGTTGTTTGGGAGAATAAAACATTTCTATCTGTCATTAATATTGATGGCAGAATGTGGACTGCCGTTTTATGGACTCACATGTCCAGTGCAAATGTTCGGGGGGCAATACAAGGAAAATCAGATGATAGCTTTGGCTCTGGACACATTGTGACCCAGTGCACGCACACCAAGTGAAAAGAAAAGCTTTACGAGGCAGTCCTTAGCTTTACTCTGTGCAATGTACTCTGCTATTTTGTGTTATATTCTATTTTGTTTTTATTTTATTATTTAAAAATGCTCAATACGGGGGCTGGCCCTGTGGCTGAGTGGTTAAGTTTGTGTGCTCCTCTGCAGGCGGCCCAGTGTTTCGTTGGTTCGAATCCTGGGTGCGGACATGGCACTGCTCATCAAGCCATGCTGAGGCGGCATCCCACATGCCACAACTAGAAGGACCCACACTGAAGAATATACAACTATGTACTGGGGGGCTTTGGGGAGAAAAAGGAAAAAATAAAATCTTTAAAAAAAACAAACCAACAACAACAAAAAACAAACCAAGTAAACAAACATGCTCAATACAATGCATTAGGTTGATTTCATGATTAACCCACGATCTGAAAACAGTACTCCAGGATATGTTTTAAGGTGAGCTGGTTATGACATGTGTGGATGAGACCTTCCATCTTTTTTGTTTTGATTAAAAAAAACAGCTTTATTGAGATATAGTTTGTATATCATGTAATTCACCTATTTAAAATGTGCAATTCAATGGTTTTTCACAGATAACATGCAACAGTCCCCATAGTCAATTTTAGAGCATTTTCATCACCTCCAAAGAAAGCCCTCCTTCCTCAGCTATCCCTCCCTCTGCTTCTACTCTCCCGGCTCCCCAGCCCCAGGCAACCACGAATCTACATTCTCTCTCTATAGATTTGCCTATTCCGGACATTTCCTATAAATGGAGTATGTGGTCTTTTGTATCTGGCTTCTTCCACTTGCGTAATGTTTTCAAGGTTCGTCCATGCCTTATAGCATGTATCAGTACTTCACTCCTTTTTATGACTGGATAATATTGCATGGTATGGGGTACAACGTGTTTTGTTTATCCATTCATGTAGGCATTTTATCTTTATTTACAACATAGGATGTTGATTGCTTCTGGTCAAGTCTTCCTAAACTAACTAATTTTTAGTATCTAAGAAGATGGCATGGCAGGAGTTCTGGACACCCATGTTGGAAGAGTGTTTCCTGGTCCCATCCATAACCATGGCCCTGAAAGGTCTTCCTGTTTCCTCCTGCATTCTCACTGTTGGCAGAAATCACAGAAAGGATCAAGTGTGCAGGGCAGAACTGGTTCTGATGGAAATGAGGGCCGCAGAGCCCTTGTTCCCTCCTTTGGTTGCATGGACAACTGCTCCTGCACGTCCATATTTCCAACTAGCGGCCGCGTGTACTGATCCATTTGTCAGGGCCCATGGAGAGCTCTCTGGAATATCCTCTTCTGTCCTCAGAACAGCCCACAATGGATGCACAGAGCCACCCGGCAGAAGGAAGACCTTCATCCGCCGGCAAGGATTTCAGGTGAGTCCCCTTACACAGAAGGAAGTTCTTCCCAACTGGATCTTAACACCTCTAGTTCTTTAAACTTGCTCTTTCAAGGTCCCTGAGGCCCACCAAAATCATACAAACTATTCAGCTGCAATTTGAGCTTCTTTTAGGGTCATTATTATTACAATTTTTTAACATCTCTTTTCGTGCTTTTAAATGAAAGTGTCAGTGAGATGAATACGAATCCCCGGATAGAACACAGTGGGCGCACTTGCCCTCTGAGGACCTTACAGCACTTCATAGAGAATTTGATTTAATGTGCACTCAAAAGCCACCTTTGGCTTGACCTGGTTTCTGGAATTTTCTGGGTTATTAAAACTGTGCAGTTTTTCATTTTCTTGGCTTTGTCTGTGACATTCTGGGTTGACACGGCTGCGTCTGCCTCCACCACGTCTGAAATGTTCCTGGCATTTTCCTCGGGAGTTTGCTAACCCAACATCTGTGCCATGGCTTCAGAGGAGAGAAGCTGCACCCCAGAGCCAGGGCAGAGAGGAGACAGTTCCCTCTGAGGGACTCCCGGGCTTCCCACCCTGTGACAGGTAATCAGAGCAGAATGGCAGCGGTGCCGTGCAGGATCAGGTGGTCTCGCTCAGCCTCACCCTGAGGCGCCAGACGGCGTTTCCAGACAGCGGCCGCGCGTGTGCGTGTTGACAGACTGGGAGGAGCGGGCAGGGCTGGCTTTCTCAAGCAGCAGGCCCTGAGAACAAGTCACACGGACGTTTCCCATGAAGGCAGAGTCAAGAAGGACTTTTATAATCAGGAGGTTTCGTGTCTGGAATACCCAACTTATGGAATTGATTCAACACATCTTTATGGAGCGCTCACTGTGTGCCAGCCACCGTTCTAGGCATTGAGGATATATTTCAGGACAAACTAGACAGTTTTGCTAGCCTTATGGAATTTTTTTTTTAGGAGTGGGAGAAATCGATACATCAAATATCTGTGTATAATATGATGTCTGGTAGAGATAAGGCTTTTGAAGAAAAATAAAGCAAGTAAGGGATTTAGAGGGAAGTGCTGTTACAGATGCAGAGGCCGGGGAAAAGTTTTTCAGTGAGGTGAAGCAGGGATCTGAATGAAGCAAGAGAGTGAGCTGCTGAATTTCTGGGGCTGTATATTCCAGGCTGAGGGTCTAGCATGTGCAAAGGCCCTGAGGAAGGTGCTTGCTTGGCATGCTGGAGGCATGCTAGTGTGGCTGGCATGGGGTGACTAAGGGAAAGAGCGGTAGGGAGTGGGGTCCCAGGGCAGCCAGGGGGTCCATCATATAGGGCCCTGCAGGGAGTATGAGGCCTGATGTGAGGCCCACTCTGTGCCTCGGTTTCCCTATTTTACACAGTTATGTGTAAAGAATGTGAAATGTCTGGTATGTAGGAGGCACTTAGTAGACATTAGTTATCTTTCTCCTCTTCCAGGAGATAACAGCAGGAATACTTTCGATGCCCACATCCTCACATGACTTGCTTAGTTCACCAGGATTGTCACACTTTAGTTTCGTCTTGGTTTGGGCATTTAGGAAGTCTAGTTTCTCTCTACTTTTGGATATTGCTAGATCTCCTGGGTGCTGACTTCGACTGCGGTGGAGAAAGGTGTGGAAGACTTACGCCATGAGAATGCTTCCCCCAGTGGCCTGCAGGGACTGTATCCACAGTTTGTCACTGTGTTTGGTGTGCAGAGGAGGAAGAAGCACCGGGCTCCATGAAGCTGGCGCTGGGCCTGGGTGCAGGGGATCTCTTCCGCTCCCTCGCAGACCTTCTGTGCTTCTAAGACAATATGGTCACGGCCACTCACTGCTTGACACCTCTTTTTTTCTCTTTTTCTGGAAATGCAATCCAAAGCTCTTCAGGGGATAAATGATAGTATGAGTATAGGCAGAGTCTAACAGTGCCCAGAGACGTAGCTGGAGGACAGTGAGAACGTTGGTCTGCACCTAGACCTCCAGTTATGATGTATCGGCTTATTCACTTCATCAGAGGCCGTGAATCACTCTGATTACACTGAATACCAGGCACAATCTGCAGAATCTATAGCTCCAAGCCCTCCCAGAGAGCTTTCTGCCAGCTTCCAAAGAAACAACATTTGCGTCAATGGTCTCCAACTGGTATGGGGGAGGTAGGAGCCCCTGGGAATGTGCAAGATGTTACCTTGTGGGGGCCTAGAAGAAGATGGTAGACATTCTAATTTTATTTTATTTTATTTTTGCCAAGGAAGATTTGCCCTGAGCTAACATCCGTGCCAATCTTCCTTTACTTTATATGGCCTGGGATCTGAACTCGTGGACCAGGGCTGCTGAAGCGGAGTGCACTGAACTTAACCACTACACCACAGGACTTCCCTTCTAATTTTGTTTTGTTTTGTTTTCTTTAAAGATTGGCACCTGAGCTAACATCTGTTGCCAATCTTCTTTGTTTTCTTCCTTCTTTTTTTTTTCTTCTTCTTCTCCCCTAAGCCCCCCAGTACGTAGTTGTATATTGCAGTTTTTGGTCCCTCTGGTTGTGCTATGTGGGACACCACCTCAGCATGGCTTGATGGGCGGTGACATGTTGGTGCCCAGGATCTGAACCGGCAAAACCCTGGGACACCGAAGCAGAGCACGCAAATTCAATCACTCAGCTACAGGGCCGGCCCCTCTAATTTTGTTTTTTTTTTAAAGATTTTATTTTTCCTTTTTCTCCCCAAAGCCCCCTGGTACATAGTTGTATATTTTCAGTTGTGGGTCCTTCTAGTTGTGGCATGTGGGACGCCGCCTCAGCGTGGTTTGATGCGCGGTGCCATGTCGGTGCCCAGGATCTGAACCGGCAAAATGCTGGTCTGCCAAAGTGGAGCGCGTGAACTTAACCACTCGGCCACGGGGCCTGTCCCTCTAATTTTGTTTTGAAAGCTCTCATCCTTTAGTTTTTTTTCCTCTCCACCCCTCCCATCCTGTTTCCCAAGTTCTATCATGTACTAACTTACTAGTTAAGAGATCAACTTTGGAGCCAGATGGTCAGGATTTGAATTCTGGCTCTGCCACTTCCTGACTGTATCCCTTAGGGTAAACTCCTCACCTTCTCTGTGCCTTAGTTTCCTCACTGTCAAAATGGAAAAACATTACCCCTTGCTGGGTTGTTGGGAAGATTAAAAGCATTAAAATATGTAAAGTGCTTAAAAAGGAGCACGGCGCATTGTTACATATGTACTTGTCACTATTTTTCTATTATTACAACAGGGTTGTAATTTATAAGGAAACTAATATGAAAATATGAGGTGCGTATGTGTCTACATTTTTCAGTGATGGGGTGGACCATTAAAAACCGGAGATCGCTCCTTGAGGGGATGAGGATCGTTTTTCATCTAACAACCATGACATTAACCTTTGTAAGGACACAGTTTGCGGATGGCTGTGATTTTATATAAATGGAGCAAGTTTTAGTATCAACACTTGAGAGAACCACTCGAGCTATAAAAGAACAAAGCCTCAGAAGGGCACTCAGTGCTTTCCAATTACGGACATGTTTTCCGAGGCTGCTCTACAGACAGCTGAGCTGCGTTGAGAATGTAGGGATGTTCTAGTCTTAAGAGCCCTGGAAAAGCAGATTATTCTGGAATAATTGCCCTCTCCGCATTCTAGTAACAGATTCAGAGAGAGGTTGATTTTGAAAACCAAGAAGATTTGGAGACCCTTCAGTGAAAGAATTTTTCTTTGACATGTTGGGGGAAGAGAAAAGATGTAAAGTGACATTCATTTCAATGCAAGATGTATTTGCCAGATACGTTCATTTTCTTGGGTCTCCAATTCTCAGTGCCTCAAGTTAAAGCAGCCCTAGTTAACCCATTGTTTGCCAGGCTTGTGACAGACACCCAGGATGGACCTAGCCTTCTACTTCCGAGCTGAGAAGAGTTGTCTCTGGGCAGCTGGGCATCCTTCGTGCCACCTTCCCTCCCTCTCCCTTCACCCCTTCTCCCCATGGACTGGAGCAGCCTCTTCTCCACCAGTTAATCCCCTGTGAGTCACCTGCAGGTGTCAGGGGCAGGAGCTGAGGGCCCTCTCCAAGCAGCCTTCTGTGAACAAGGGACGGAATTCTGCTTCCAAGAGAATCCCACAGTGTGGGTTTTATAGGACTCAGCATTGGCTCTGGCTCATGGATTGGTAGCACATCTATTCATAATAAAATGAAATGTCTTGTCCCTGACTGTCTGCAAAGGCCAACGCTGCTACAGCTGCCCTGAGTGGACCAGACCACTGGCCTAGCTGTCCAGTAGACAGCCACATGTAAATTCTCCAAAACCAAACCAAACCAAACAAAACCCCAAACAACGCCACTTCCTGACAGCAATATCTAAATACTTTTCATTAGGGGAAACATTAAACATATACAAAAGTAGAAAGTATAATGAATCCCCTTTGTACCCATCACCCAGGTTCAAAAATTACCAACGCACGGCCCATCTTGTTTCATTTATAGCTGCCTGATTTCCCCTGGTCCCTGGAATATTTTAAGGCGAATCCCAGACATCATATTATTTCATCCGTACATATTAAAAAAAGATCATTTAGGATATTGGACCAGAGGGTGATGGTAAAAGGCAGAGAAAACCAAACCAAACCAAACTGGAGGTATCCAGTGTGCCCATGAGCTTATGGGGGGCCTCTATAGAAAAATGGAGTGGAGAAATGGCCAAATCATACTCACTCTCCCAAGTCTCAGGCAGCTCCTAGGGACACATCTGGTCATGAGCCTTCAACTCTTTGACAGCATCAATCGATTGAGAAGTGAGTTTTCTGTTTTCAGTGTCCTCTTGGACTTTAGACAAATTACAGCCGTGACAAAGAAAACATTAACGGAGAACTGAGAGAGAATCTGGAAGCCTGGCTGTAGTCTCAGAGGAGACGCCGACGTTCCTGTCAGCTTGGAGAGTGTGTCATTGACTCTCGGAATGGTACAAGCAGTTCTTCAGATCTAGCAACCAGGATTTTTAAATTTCTGGGGGAAAAATGGCAGGATTGGTATAGGAAAAAATACTGCCCAATTTGCCTTCTAAAAAGGAACCTGGAGGAGTTTCATGGAACTTTAAGTTACTTTCAGTTGTCATCTTGCTCAAAGCATAGTGGGCATCCGTTCTCTCCACTCCTGAGGCATGCCAGGTGCATGGGGACAAGCCATGTGGACTGTTTTTGAAAGGTTTCCAACTCCTGATAGAGATACAATCAAGGTAAAACAAGGGATGCTAAGCAAATAAGTTTTTTTGTTGTTGTTTGTTGGAATTTGAAATTCCAGAATGTTTCATCCTGAATTTCTACACATTTGTTTTCTTTTTGGAGATCCTAAGTAATTTCTTCATTTTGCACATTTTGCTAAAACAACTCCATTCTTCTCTATAACCACTGTCTTAATAAATCAGGTTCAACTTCTTTTTGCTTTCTTTTGTTCTAATAATTTCCATTTGGTAACCAGTGTCATAGGAAAAGATACAGTTTTAACATTAAAGCAGTTTTTCTTCCACCTAAGTAAACCATTAAAGACAATGGGAAGGAGAACAAATGTGCCTTTCAAGAGCCATTTTTTTCCTCCATTGTATCGGCTCACTGCAGACAGCATGCGTACAATTCACTTCTGACTGAATCATAACAAATATGAGACAATGTGGTATAAACCACTTTTTATAATGCAATACTCACCAATAAATTCCACTTATAGCCTTAAATCAAATTGGTGCAGATGCAAAAATTATGTAAAACTGGTGGTACTTGCTCCTGACCTTGCGCCGGCCCTCCCAGATCTTGAGTCAATAAAGTTTTTCTTCCCTAATGATCGGGCACTTATTCCTATCAAGAGAATCCAGAGGGGGGGCTGCGGAGTGGGGATGTGAAACAGTGATTCAGGGACCACCAGGGCCCTGAAGAAGATTAATTTGTAGGAGGTACCTGAAAAGTTGGAAAAATCTCAATGCATTTCTGAATACACATATTCATTTTGAGCTGATTTCTGTTCCTCTTGTGCCCTGTAAAATTTCAAGGAATGTAGTTGAGGTCTGGAGATTTCCACAAAGAGATTAAGAGAGGCTGTAAACCGAAGAAATAGTGGTTTTGTCTAACTGTTGGGCATGAAATATTTTTGGTACCAAGATGTCCTGATTTTCAGAATAGAAACTGAGTAAACACCTTATAAACATTCAGGGAACATTTATATTAATTCTCTTAATAATAGGGCATAGCAGTTTAAGTCTAAAAAGGGCCTCCATCTGTTATCTTTACTTGGAATAACGTGTGAGTCTATTTTTATATTTAGTTCATAAACTAGTCAGTGAAGCAGCTAAATTTTCTGTAGACATCCAGGTCTGATCTTGTGTTTTGTTTAGGAGCCAACCCATTTTGGACCCTCAATAAACACTTTTATTTAATACTAACTGGATTTCATTATACTAACCAAATGCTTACAATCTCTCTGCTTCGACAAGAAGTTGGGTCCTCTTAGCCCATATGAATTCTGAAACGGTCTCTTGGACCATGTCAGTCAGTAAACTTTATGGTGGGGCTAGAAAGACTATTTCCTGGCTCGTTTCTTGCAGGCTAGGTCTGGACTGATTCTATAACTGCTTGGGGGGAGGTTGGGGGGCTTGTTTATCTCCTTTGGAGCGGTAAGGGTAGTGGATTTCATGGAGTTGTACCCAAGGTTTTGGGTATTTCTAACTCAGAGTGGCCCCAGGGTGAACACGACCAGGACATGAGGGTGCAGGTGTTATAGACAGGCCTGGGGTGTGGCCTCCCTTGGGCTATTTAAGCCAGGTGGACTTGGGCAAGGGACTTACCCTCTTTGAGCCTCTGTTCTCCCTTGTAAATTAGGAACAATACTATTTACCTCCAGGATAGATGTTAAGATTAGATGAAAAACTTTGCAAAGTGGTATGTCAAATATAAGCAGCTGTTTTATTATCATCACCTAGTTATAGAGGGATCCAGCATCCTTGAGGGACGAATCATAGAGGCACAACTTTGAATGACAGGGAATTTGATGGTTTCACCACAACTTGGTCCCTCTTCCCCCATCACAAGGCATTCTTCATTCCAAATACATTAATTCAGTTTTCTGTACATGCTAAGGAGCAGTTTTATTTTATAAAGAATGGTATCTTAATCTATTTTAAACTATGTTGCTAATAGCACTTGTTAGCCTAGTTGTGGATATTTTAACAGCATTGTTGAAGTATAATTGATACAATAAACTGCACATATTACTCCTTGATAGAGACTTGCTTAGCTTCTTTTGGGGCATGTTAATGTGGAACAGTTCCAGGTAATGAGATGTGGAGGATATCTTATTACTCAGATTTATTTCCCAGATAAAAAGATAGAATATGTTTGGGAGAAAGCCTTCTGACCATCCTCTTCTTTGTTAATTGCAATAGTTATGCAAGGGCATGATGCTGGAGCTTGGGCAGCCATCTTGCAACCATGAGGCAATTAGCAAGAGGGTAAAAAGCCAAAAATGCTGAGAATGGTTGAGCTGAAGGAAGAAAACAGCATGAATTTTCAATAATAAAATTGAGCTGCTGAAATAGCGTTGAATTCACCCACTTCTAGACTTTGTGTTTGTTTTTTGGTTCAAAGCCACCGTTAGACAGGTTTTCAGTTATTTGCACATGAACTCATTGGCTACTATGTGCAATATTCAAAGTGGAGCATGAGAAGTGTGGCATGGGAAAAATGAGAGAAGCCTTTTCAGGGTTAGGAAGGGTGAATAGTAACTCAACCTTTTCAGACTTAGAAAAGATAAGCAGTAACTCAAGGAAGAAAGGTCAGTTGAATGTTTCAGTTAGAAGGAACAGAATATGCAGTGATCCAGAGGCAGGCACAGTATGATATGGAGTGTTTTAGAGGCTGTGAGTAGTCTAGCTTAGTGAAATGCAGTGGTTCTCAGCAGGACTAGCCTTCAGGGAGAATTTGGAAATGCCACAATGCCTGAGAGATGATTCTAGTGTTTAGTGTATTGGGCACTAACTGTCCTGCAGTGTGAGACTTGTGAAACTAATACAAACATCAAGTAGGACATCCATATGGAAACAAGATCTGGGTTGTCTTTCTTGTCTATTTAACATCTCCTTTTGGGGCAAGAAGGCTTCCTCTCTTCAAATACTGAGGAAGAGAAGGAGCGATTTCATTTCCTAGGAGAGAGGGACTGAAATCATGCTTAAAGAGTGCCCACAGCCCTGCGACAACCACTCTTTTGAATTTTGTTAGAACTGTCTTCTTAAACACTTCAATTTCTCATTAAGAAATTTGTCATTCTTGTCGCTTTTAAAAAACCAACCTAGGAACAAGGAATAAACTATTCACATGAATGAAAGTGGTTTTTATGTATAAAACAGATCCAACTCCTCATGCAGTAGATTAATTCCAATAGGAAAACCCCAGGAAAAACTCTGCTGCTAACGTAGCTCTTTCCTATAGGATTTTAGGACTAAAGAGCAGACAGCTTTGCAAATGTAAAACAGTTTCAATATCTTTGTTGATTTTTCTGATTACCAAAAAAATACGTGCACATAGTAAAACCCTATCATCCATAAAGTGAAAGTTTCCTAGAATTCTCTTCCTTCCAGATAAACACTGTTAATAGGTTAACTAAAATATGTTTGTATTGATAAAGCAACACATTTACTTCCAGACATGAATAGATAAGATCTAGTTTTTATATTTTGGGGCAATGCACTATGTCATAGAAGCCATCTCTAACATGGACAGCGAAGATTTTTCCAGGAGGAGGCAAGGGGGAGGTCTTTTGCTTCTTTTGTTTCTTCCAGATCTCAAGGGTAGAGCTGATATTCTGCTGGTATGTGCCAGTCCAGCTGGCATCCGACCAGACTTGGCAAGCATCTGTTCTGATTGGTTGGTGCCTGTGTCCAATAATTAAACATTTTCAATATTGCCCCTCTGCTACGGACTAAATTTTGTCTCCTCTCTCCATCCACATGTTGAAATCCTGACCCCCAATGCGGCTGTGTTTAGAGATAGGGTCTTTCCAGAAGTAATTCAGATTAAATGAGGTCGTGAAGGTGCAGTCCTGATCCAATAAGATTAGTATCCTTATAAGAAGACACACCAGAGATTTTTATTTCTCTCTTTTCTCTCTCTCTCCCCATCGTGTGGGGACACAGCTAGAAAGCAGCTGTCTACCGCCCAAGGACAGAGCCCTCACCAGACACCGATGCTGCCACCTTGCACTTCCAGGCTCCAGGACTGCGAGAAACAACTTTCTGTAACTGAAGCCACCTGGTCTGGGATTTTGCTATCACAACGTGAGCAGACTAAGACATCCTCCTAGCAAATATTGATTCTCCCTGAAAATTCCAGCAGTCCATTGAGTCATCTTTAGGGTTAGTAGGTTTTTTGTTTGTTTTGGTGGCTATTTGCAGTTTATCTGTCCATATGCAATTACATAAAAACAGATTCCAAGTTCAAATTTCAGCAGCATCAATCTCCTAGGCTCACTGTATCTGAGGTACCAGCTCTGCCTCCTCTGAACACGCTCTGGAAGAAGAAAATCCTACTCAGGAAGATTCCCTGCTATAATGCCCAGCCAGGGGATAACCCAAACTCATAGCCCATAGACATCTTTCCTTTTCCTCTATCCTCAACATCTTAAAGCTTAGGTAAAGAAAAAAAGAAAATCTTCTCCATGGAGATATTGTATCTCACACTCCCTCTTGTCCAGAGATAAACCAAGCCATCATGTGGGACAAGTGTATCCTAGAGTGAGTCATAGGAAGAGAAGGGGACAGACAGAAAAACTGCTTGGTTCAAGTGGTAGTTCTTTTCAGGGATTTTGTATTTCTCTTTGATTTCTTGTTACAAATATTTGCTTCTGGTTGTCCATGAACGATATTTTTCCTCTGTCTGTTTAGAAACAAGTGAATGTATTTTCTCATATGTGTTGCCAGAA
Organism: Equus caballus; assembly: GCF_041296265.1. Lineage (NCBI taxonomy): Eukaryota > Metazoa > Chordata > Mammalia > Perissodactyla > Equidae > Equus > Equus caballus. The sequence goes on along the minus strand of NC_091687.1, from coordinate 61,271,058 downwards.
CAGGACACACGTAAGCTAGGTGATGTTAGAACTTCCTATTTGTTTCATTTTTAATTTGAGTTTACTTCAAATCTCATGGCTTGACAAAAACATTCTCAAAAAGAAATTGCTTAACTTTCTTGGGGAAAGTTGAGCCTTCTCATCTCCACCTGAAGATGAGTTTATTTAACAACCTATTAGACTTCTTTATTATTATTTTTGTTGTTGTTGTTCTTGAGTTTTAAGTTCTTCATATATTTTGGAGATTAACCCCTTGTTGGAAATGTGATTGCAAATATTTTCTCCTGGTTGGTAGGTTGTCTTTTTGCTTCACGCCTGGTTTCTTTTTTCTTTTTAAAGATTGGCACCTGAGCTAAGAACTGTTGCCAATCTTTTTTTTTTTTCTGCTGTATCTCCCCAGATCCCCCTGGAACATAGTTGTACATCTTCATTGCAGGTCCTTCTAGTTGTGGCATGTGGGACACCGCCTCAGTGTGGCCTGACCAGCAGTGCCATGTCCATGCCCAGGATCTGAACCAGAGAAACCCTGGGCTGCCGCAGTGGAGCGTGTGAACTTAACCACTCAGCGACGGGGCCGGCCCCTAGACTTCTTTCTTGACGCTGTTCTTCAATATGTCTTATAAAAATAGTTTATTAGTTCTTTTTTTTAAACTTCATTTCGAATAGCCTTTGGGAGATTCCTTATGTAGATATGAGAGCTCTTTGGTTAGACTGGAATTTATTTTAGTACATAATACAAAGCTACTTTTTACTTTTTATTGGAAAAGTCCAAAAAATAGCTTGTTACACTGACACCTCTGGAAGGATGGGACAGACCCAAGCCTTCCTCAGTTGTTTAACCAAAAGTCCTAATTTTCTCCTTGTCAATGTTCATGCCTGTGAAGATTCATCTAGAATGCCCTGAAGATGCCTGTGTGCCTTGCTCTCAAAAGTGACCAGGCCATGTCTAGAAGAGAGGGCGCTTGTCTTTGCTGTGCACGCCAGTCACTGTTGGAATTTACTAGTGTGAGAAGAATGGAGGAACCAGGTAGTTCATGCCCATTCCCTGAGCCATGGGGCAAGTTAAAGGTCGAAGCTGAATTCTATTTCGTGGCCATGGTGGCTTCACTGTGATCATCAGTTGTCCACGTCCTCCCTTCGTGCAGCACAAAGCCAGGAAGATCATCACTGGGAAGAACCACTATTCCATATTATCAAATGGCATACTCTTTCCATGTCCAATGTGGATTGAACATATTTCGTGTATTCTCTTTTGCATGCAAAAAAAATCTCAATTGAAAACTCATTTTATTTACAGGCCATTTACCTCCTTGGAGAAAACAAAGCCACAGAATCTCAGTAGTGTGAGCATGTGGCTTCAGACCACGGTGGGTTTTTGGGAAAGTGCCAGGAAGGTTGTTTCTGGAGGAGAAATATCAGCATTTTTCTTGTGGAACTTTAATTGGGAATAGAATGGTGGTTCTGCTTAGACAAGAGATCAAAATGAAACGAGCTGGTGTTTTCATCCTCGTCCCTTAATGGACCATAATCCTGGTTATAAAAACCCACCACTTAAACTTTGGCAGTCTTGCTTTCCCAGGAAGCTTTATTACTAAGTATTAGCTTGACTCATGACATTGCTTCTCCAAGGCAGGTTTGAGCCAAGGCCATGGGTGAAGAGAATGTGTTTGTGGGCAAGTCAGGGGTCCCCTACGGTCCTGCAATAAGCTATTTAGTGGTCTTCTGAGGCCTCGTGACATTTTTCTGGGTGGAGAAAATATGCTTCAGCCCGTTCCATGCAAACCATACCTCTGGCCAAGGACACAAAGGGAGGTGTAGAGAATTCTGAACCTCAGGTTTTTCCAAGAGTGGCAAGCCAATACATAACCGTAAACCACTTCAGGAAATTTTTCCCCCTTCAGGTCTATCCAACTATTCTGGATAATCTCATGCAAAAGGGTCAAGACCTGCAGGCCTACTGGGGATGGTGTTCCTAACCAGTCCTTGCTCATTATGCCTTGTGCTCCGTCTGTTTATCTTTGTGTCAGTCAACCTCGGGCGCTCTTGACCTTGGCCCTGGATGTTTCATGGTTGGACTGAACTGTTCCATCTGTCCTGCCAATCAGGTTTTCTCCTATGTAGGCAGTTACATGCTGAGCAAGCATCTGAGGTTCTTGCTGAACCCCTTGGCTTCCTCCCATAGTAATAATACAGGGGATTTGCGCCAGCAAAAGCCCATCCATGACTGCTTTATGTAGCTTTAATGTCAAAAGTGGACCATTCCAGGGACGACCTAGACTGGGAATAAGCCACATGTCTGTGATTCTAAAAAAAGATAAGTCACATCCAAATTAAAACTTGTTTAGGTACAATGGACTTCTGATCACTCCTGTAGCTTAAAAAGAAATGCAATGAGAGATGAAGTGTTTTCACTTAAGATGACTAAGTCTTTCTTCCCCAAATATATTATTAAAACGTTTGGATTTATGTTGCCTACCACCCTTGCCCCAGAGCACTTTGCAGTCCCCCAGAGGAAAGCTGCTCACCCCACCGCCCCCAGGCAGCACAGTCGGGTGAAAAACCATCACAGCCCTGCCTGGCCAGCTTTCAGAGGATGAAGTGAGAATCATTTCTGTGTCTGAAATGAGAGGGGGGGATATTCCGTAGGCAGGAGGCAATTATCCGGGTCGGACTTGGGCCAGGCCAGTAGGGTTCAGTTGCTCCTCTTGCAAAAATTACCATCTGGTCTTTAATGACCCAGAGTGGTCAGGCTGGCATTAATTTACACTTCATCCCAGGAAGTACCTCTGAGAATGAGAACGCCTGGTAATGTAATACCGTTGCTTGGCTCTGAGGGAAGGGGGCTGGTGTTAAGTGGAGATGGGAGCTGTTTGCTCACAAGAGAGTGTATTCCAGAATGAGGGCAGGAGTTCACAAAAGGCCGCCCTTTGAAACAGAAGCCAGTAAAAGCCAACATAAAAGGGATGAGTCCAGACACCAGTCACATGACCCACCCTAAGATGTGCTAGGTTCATTTGTATCACTTACCTGTTCATTTGGCAAAGGCTTAAGGGAAGCTCACCAAGCACCAAGCACGGAGCACCGTGCTAGCAGGCACTATGGTGCTACAGCCTACGGTGATGAACGGACAATGGTCTCTGGTCACAGTCCACCTAGACGTGGATATAAACATATGCTCTCATAGAGGCCAGTTCAAGGTGCTGCCACAGTACAGAAGAGGCAAGAAGGGACATTTCCGGGGGTAGGAGGTGTAGAGTAAGTGAGTGTCAAAGTAAGAAGTTTTCAAAATATTGAAGGCGACCCAAGTGTTGAAAGACACACTTTAATACAATATTTTTAAAAAGCTATAATAATAGCTTACATTCATTTGAGCCTTACTATATACCAATTGCTGTTCTAAGCACTTTACATATATTAATAAACCAGATTAATCTTCTCAACAGCCATGAAATAGGAGCTGTTAGTCCCATTTTCCAAATGAGGGAAATAAAGCACAGAGAGATGAAGCCCCCTGGCCAGGGCTACCCGGAGACTAAGGGCAGAGTCTTGATTTGAACTTGGAACAAGAATTATATAAAAAGGATATAAAAGAATGAGAAAAAAATCAGTGTAAACCAAAAGATTACCTTATAAAATGATGAAATTTTGGTTACTAACAATGAACAATATTTTCTTAATATTAAATAAACTCATGAGACCAAATCACTTTGTGATTCTTTCCTTTTGACCAATGGAATAATCCCTAATGTGTTGTTATGAAGAGAAAATGAAACACAATTAACTCTAACTTTGAAGAAATCTTATTTCAACAGCTGTTAAAAATCACTCTGCCCAATACAAATTTCTGTAAAGTCTACAAATAGTTGAAAGAAACTAGTTTTTAATAAATCCATAAATTGGGAAAATTCAGTGAATTGGGCATTTAGATAAATGGATTATTTGGCAGTTGATTTTCAGCAAATTAGTTTTGGATGAACTGATTTTCTGTTACTGACGTATGGCCAATTCTCACACCTGAGAGACCCTAGGTAAGGCCCGGCAAGTGCTTTCTCTTGCACTTATAGTCTGGAGGTTAAGAGAGCCATATATTTCTAAGCACAAGGATACTTTAAGTGGCAACCAAAGAGACCTACCCATGCGACATGATAAAGAAGTAAGGTGAGCTTTGAACAGGATAATTTAGCATCTGCAACTCTTTATGACTTGGGCAGATTCAGGATTCAAACTCAGTTCTAACTCTAAATTCCATGTCTTTTCTACGATGCTCTATTGCCTGATAAGAACATCATCTTCTGAGCATCAAGATTCCAGTGTGGATTTTCAGACCAAGCTCTAAAAGAGCTCATTAGAGCTCCTTCCTGGGATAGCTTTGTGGAACTATATTTATGCTGCCTTGACTCTTACAAATTTCAAGCAAGAGTGCTAGAGGCAAATATGAAGGAGATAAAAAACCAAAACAAAGCAAAGCGACGATCCTCTGCCCGCACCACCTGCCACTCCCCCACCCCCCGCCAGTCCTTTAGTGACTAATAGATGATGTTAAAAAAAAATGGTACCAACTCTCCTGACATCCTGCTTAAGGAGGCAAGAGATGGGCTGCGACACCTCCTCCAGCCCCGTCCAGTCTTGTGAGTCTGACAGCTGCTGAATTTTGTAGAACTGTTTGTTGGACCAATGATTTGGCCATACTGTCTGTAAATGCTGCCAGGGGTATGGTCTTCCCAAAATGTTTCCATAAGGTCTTTCTGTCTCAGCATTTCCATACCCACCCTTTGTAGAGTTTCTTAAAGAAATTCTTTGGAATATGTTCTGCCGGTTTTCCAGCACATCATTCCAATGTACCCAAGTTATACCCAGCATTGCTGCACACCAAATAGGTGTCGATACCATGTTGGCACAGATTGGGCACTGCTCTCCACAGACCGCACATGTCTGGTTTGTAATCATATGAACACTGAGCTGTCATTAGGGTATAAGGCAAGTCCCCCCACTTATCCTCCTGCCAGGGTGCCCTGATGGTAGTAAATTCAAGGTACTAACATCTGCCTGGTTAGCCTCTCTTGAAGAAAAGCCCCCCTTCCAAGAATGTTGTAATGTGTGGCCTTGCTCTTGGGTATTTCTACATTTCCTATCTATTACATTTGCCTATTGTGGATCTCTCCTTTTTTTCTCCATTAAACTTCTAATAAAGAACGATGTTCTTGGGGCCGGCTCCGTGGCCGAGTGGTTAAGCTCGCGCACTCCGCTGTGGCGGCCCAGGGTTCGGATCCTGGGCGCGGACATGGCGCTGCTTGCCAGGCCACGTTGAGGCGGCGTCCCACATCCCACAACTAGAAGGACCTGCAACTAAGATATACAACTATGTACAGGGGGGTTTGGGGAGATAAAGCAGAAAAAAAAGAGAAAAAAGATTGGCAACAGTTGTTAGCCGAGGTGCCAATCTTTAAAAAAAAAAAAAAAAAAGAACAGTGTTCTTAAAGCAAAGGGTATTTTCTTCAAAGTCTTCTTTGGTGGCCATCTAATGATTTTTTTTTTTTTTTTTTAGCATAGAAATAGACTGTTAATACTGGTGACATTCTTTAACAGGGCTACCACTTGCCAGGGTCCCTGGGGGATTTGTTCAAATGACAGGACCTTAAGAGAGAAAGATTTTGTGGCTGTACGAGCTATTCTGCTTTACAGTTGTGAAAAGTTGTTTTTGAAGCAGGTTTTAACGGATTTACAATTCCATAACAGCCCGGCGACCAGGATCTTATGCAGTTTGGTGTGATTTTGCTCATTCCCCTTCTCCCAATATTGCCTTTTTCATGGGTCACAGTAGCTCCAGGGGTCCCCACTTCTGCTGACGTGGCAAAGTATGGTACACATTAAACTGCCCCAGTGGTATACAGAGAACTGCCAACGTTTCCTTTTTGGTGCTTTTCTCTTCAAAAGGGCAGAATTTACTTCTCATGCATACGTGGACTAGAATAATTAACCAGAACTAAGCCATAAACATTTTCCCACCACAAATTTGGTAATATGTTCCAAGATTGTAGCTTCCCATAGGTCTGTTTTGCTTTGTAGGATTTTTTTTTTTTTTTTTTAAAGATTTTATTTTTCCTTTTTCTCCCCAAAGCCCCCCGGTACATAGTTGTATATTCTTCGTTGTGGGTCTTTCTAGTTGTGGCATGTGGGATGCTGCCTCAGCGTGGTCTGATGAGCAGTGCCATGTCTGCGCCCAGGATTCGAACTAACGAAACACTGGGCCGCCTGCAGCGGAGCGCAGGAACTTAACCACTCGGCCACGGGGCCAGCCCCATTTGCAGGCTATCTTGATGGACAAAATTCTATTTTTAAGCTAACACTTTATTTTCATTTGTCAATGCAGCTTTGGCCATGTAATAATACTTAGAAAACTAAAGTGTTTTATAGTGCTCCAGAAGAAATATCAAGAAAAAAATTGCAACGATTAAAAATCATTCCAGACCTTCAGTTCCAAGATCATAATCAAATTAAGTAGTGCTACCAACTTGTTTTTCATTGCAGAAACATTTCATTTGGACATACATTTATTGTTTGAAAATAGAAATGGTTTATGCATGGGATAGGGCATCTTTTGGAAAGATACCTTTCTATGAGTGATCTGGAAAATAAGTTAGTTTGCATTGCAAATGAATAAGTGAATGAATACGAAAATATTTAGTGTGCCTCTGAAGGAATAACTGAACTTGAGGAAACACTCATATCGAGGGTTTGGGAAGATAGGGAGTGAGTAAAAGATTTCTTTCAAAACTAGAGAAATCTCAGAGTGAACAGTATGGAAATGATTTTATCTCAGGAATTCATACAACGATAGACAACTGGGAAACGGTGGTGTGGATGACGGGCTGAAAGGAAATAATCTGGGTGTAGATAAATGTTTTAAAAGCCATGGTTGGCTTTAAATTAATAAGCCAAGAATAAGAAATACTCTTGTGCACAGTAATAGACACAGAGTATGGTTTGTTTGCAAAAGTCAGCTGTGTATAAGCCACAGCCTTTCTTTACAAAGTTTGTTCTGGAAAAACAAGAGGAGGAATTCCTGCCACTTGTTATGGAGAAAGGATATTGGAGAGATCACAGCATTCGTCATGTGCTTTGAGCATCAAGTGATATGACCCAGCTGAAAGGTGGAGAGAGGCTCTCTGGGGACAACATTTCTACAGAGATTATTTTCCTACGTCACATAACATTTGTAGCCACAGTAACACATCCCTACATTTTTAAGTATTCTCAAAAGAATGCTCATTTTTCATAGCAGAAACCATTTTTTCTGAATTTGAAAATAGATTTTATGAATTAATGAGTCCCCATTCTGCATTTCCCCACTGACTTGAATCTGTTCTTCACACAGCACACTCCCTTTTAAGTTAGAAAAGAGAGTGTGAAACTTTTGTTTTAAGAAGAAATCAGAACTTTTAGTTTTCTAGTGGCAAATCTTTTAAAAAATTATGTAGAATTTCAAACCAAAAGCAAAAGCAGAGGACAGACCACAATGAACCTCTGTGTATCTATTATCCAGCTTTAGCAATTACTAATGTGTTGCCAGTCTCGTGCCAAGTCTTTACACAGTTCAAGTGTTGGGTTACATTTTTTCAATTAGCCATGTTCCCATAAAAGAGGCATCTAAATTGAGCTACTGTAAAGATATCGGGGAATCTTGCTCTTAGAAATCATCTGAAGGGAAACCCATTAGTTAAAGGGAATATTCACTCTGTTATTTTTCTGTTTTATAAATAGAATTAATAACTTCTGTTTTCCTCCCCTCACCCCTTTCCATTTTGATTCAATAGGGAGTACTTTTCGCAATATGTTGGATCAGGAAGTTGTCCGTTTCTATAGCAATATGCAACCTGATAATTTCCATGAGAAAGTTGGTTTTCTTTTTTTAAATAACTGTGTGTGAGATTCATGTTTCATGGTCAACCTTGTATGAGAAAATCCTGAAGCTGCTTGCTTCCAGAATTAGTAGCGATCACATCTTGATCTCATAATTGCTCACTTTGCTGAAGGCATGACAGTTAAGTCAGCATTTCACTGGCTATGAGTTCAGGTCAAAATTGTCCCCCTTTGAGAGTGAACGCCTTTGCCTTTGGTACTTACGGGAGTCTTGGAGAAGACAGCCCACTTCACTGAAGTCTGGGCATGGCCCTCCCCTCTGAGTGGAGATATACGACTAGAATGTATTGTGGGGGACTCCGCTAGAGACCTTCTCAATATCCACTCTCCCCTTCTGCTTTCCTGAGAGAATTCTAATCCTGTTTGAGGTGGCAATGTACCCAGCCACTACATGCCCCGGCCTTCCCAGTGAGACGTTAGTAGAAATTTGCTGGAATTTTGGGGAGAGATTTTGTTTTTCTGGTGTAGGCTGGCATCACCTTCTTCTTTTCCCCTTTTCTTTCTATCTGGATGGAGGACTGGAGGGAGACCACCGTCTCGTGACCATGAGGTAAGAAGCACCAGGATGAGCCGAGGCAGGGAAGGAGGCTGGGACTCAGGGCTCAGCCTCCCAAGTGGTGAATGTCCTTTTTGAAAATAGCCTATATCTTCTTTGGAGGGCGCACTGAAAATATTCCTAAAAAAAGAAAAAAAAAAAGAGATTCTCGTTCTCAGATTATGCTCACCAGGTGAAGTGGAGAATTGAAGCAATTGCCTAGAGAGGCGGGACTTCCTGAATCCTTTAGGAACTGTTCCTATAATCGAGTCACAAGTGATTTTTAGGCACGTTATGGGATCATTTTCCTTTGTTGGTGTAGATCTGCTCTTAACATTTACGTGTATTGCATAAATAATCTAAGAAGCTTAGATTTGTGTAGCTCTCTGTTTAAAATGCTTTTGCTGTTTAGCTGAGAAGGTGCCAAATGACAGTTACTTCTGGGGTGAATAAGCTGGGCATGGGGTGGTGTCACCAAAAAGCCTTCAAATGCTCAGAGAGCAATATGTATAGGAAGGACATTAAAGATTGGTCTTTTCCAGAAGTGACAGATTACCTAACACAATAATCCATGCTATCAGACAAATTGGTTTGAGAAATAAGACAGCTGGCTTTGTTCCAACACCAATAATACTATTAACAGCAGTGACAGAATGATGCCAGGAGGGCAGGGGGGCCCTGCATGGCAGAACTGGCTCTGGGCCAACTGAGGGAAATACACTCAAAGAACTTTTTGTCTTGTTTTTCTGTTTACATTTGGCATTCGGCAGCCACATAAGGGCTGTTAACATTGGCTGTTGTGTAAATCTAAACAGGTAAGGAACAGGACCGAGTTTTAAGATAGACACTTTTCCAGCAATTCATCTTGAACACAGAACTCCAGCGTTCCTCATTCTCCGTGAGGCCTCCTGTTCCACCAGATAATTTATGACTCCTAGATCTTGCCATTTCATTAAAACCCAAAGCATTTGACAAACTATATTTTAAAAAAGTTTTTCCAGGACTTGGTTTCTAGCAGGAGGAATTTATGATGAGTTGACTTAATCCTTGCTTTTCAGAGACGTCAAAAAAAACTTCTTTCTATAAACAACGGGCTCGCATGTAGGAGATCGTAGACCAAGCAACGGGTAAGTTGTCAGTGCTGCATTGTGAGAGCAATCTCACCAAATGACTTCTTAAAGGCCCCTGTGTGCAGCCCAGCATTGGCGTCTGCCCTCTGAGCTAATTGCGCTGTCTGAGGACTGGCCAGCTGCCAGCTTTACCTGGCCCAGTTCCGCTCCAGCCCAGGTTGCCTGTGTATTCACTTATTACAACCAACCACTGTGAAATCATTCACAGACCTTGGCAATAACAGATGTAAGGTGATTTATTTATATATTTTGACTAATAATCTTAACTTGTCATTTCGTTTTTAAAATTTGATAAACGGACTGGGAATTTGAAGAGGGAGCTGTTTGCGTTAAATTTATAACCCTGCTTCCTGGCATTTTGGGATTGGTTATTGCTTTTGGATTCCTTTTCTTGTCAGAGGGGCGTGTGTGTGTGTGTGTGTGTGTGTAAGGGTCTCCTGCTCACTCTCGTCTGGTTTTTCCTAATATTTCAGTATGATGTTACAAAGAAAATTTTTGAGAAGTGGAGCTTCATAGGATACATGGTGTTTTCCAAATTTTTATGCGCTAACAAAGAATAAAACTGAAAAATGTGGGTATAGTGTTTTGTTAGTGCAATTTTTGCCTTCTTTTGGTGTATCTACCCAATGTAGAGTGAAATGGCATTTCAGCAACAATTTGCAAAGTAGAAAATCAACACCCCAAATAGATTTCCTTGTGTGTTTTGCCAGCTCTCGCCATCTACATGGAACTCAGTGATGTTCATCATTTCACCTCACTTTGAACTGAATAGACACTGCATCTTCTTAAAACTTTCTTGTCTATTTCTGTGACCAGAGGGAGGTGGATGGAGACACGTGAGAGAAGTGTTTGGCTATTTCATATTGACAGTTGCAATTGCTGGAGGGAAATATGGGTAATGTGGTTGGCTACTTATTTTGACTGAATGCAGTTGACTGATAACTTTCCTGCTAGTCTCTGCCCGGGCAGACATAGGTCCGTGTGGCTGGGGTACACAGCAATAGCACCAGCAAAGAAAACTAGAGATGTGGTGATTATCTGGATAATTCAGCTGAAAAACTACTTACTTGAAAGTGTTTCAAGGGAAAAATGGTTTTGTGGGGACTTATTTTTTTCCGAGTCTGGCAAAGTTTCTGTAAAGGACCGGACAGTAACTATTTTAGACTTTACAGATGATACAGACTCTGTGGCAACCACTCAGCTCTGTTGTAGCGCGAAAGCAGCCATAGAAAATACTTAAAGGGGTAGGCACGGCGGTCTTCCAATAAAGCTTTATTTATAACAACAGGCAGTGCGTTGGATTTGGCCTGGGGGCTGTAGTTTGCCAACCCCTGATCTAGTCCCACTTCCTCATTTTACAGGTGAGCAAATGGAACCAGTGGGATGAAGCAAACCACTCAAAATCGTCTAGCCGGTTACGGGAGACTAGAATCTTTTACTCCTGGCTCCCACATGCTATGATTCCTCACCCAGACAGCTTCCCTTAGTTACTCCCTGTGGATCTTTATTCTCAAAGTTGTGTAAACCTAGACAGCCAGTGACTTTTCTGCCTTGTGGGAGTGGCAGGTACATGCGTAAGTATGTGTGCTTATAGATCTGATCAAATCTATTTATGGATGTTAAAGTGAATCAAAATATAAGAAATCTGAAGTGTCTGTAAGCTACTTGTTTTCAAAATTTGAAATGTTTTACATGGTCTTTTCTCCTGTCAATCTTTTCAATTGTTCCAAGCCTTCCTGTGTGTGTGCTGTTAGAGATCAGGGCCCGGGACCGGCTGAGAGTGCTGACAGACCGTGGGAAAGGTCTCAGAGGCAGAGAAGGAAAAATGGAAAACTGACACCTTATAGAAATCAAAGAGGATGCCTTGGTCTGGGATGTCTGGAGAAGTGAGTAAATGCGGTGTTAAAGCTGAATTAGGCTGTAAAGCCTTTTTGAGGTTCAGAACTCATCTGTTGTGGGCAGTTATTGCTTTTGACTGCCCTAGCCTGCTCCTTGAGCCATAATGCCTGGGGCAGGAAGTCACATGTCACCAGCCAGGTGAATCAGAGGCCTCCTGCAGAGTGTGAGAAGGTGGTTCTGGCAATGAGGATGTCTTTCCTTCCAGGCCTAACAGGAAAGGTGCGAGCCAGAGCTGTCTATGACTATACTCCTTGTAGCACAGAAGACAGCTTGGCAGTAGAGACAACAGTACCAATGGCTTATAGATGCTGAGAGATGAGATGAGCAGAAAGAGTTCTGGTGCCCAGCTTCCCTTGGAGATGCCCAGGTCAGCTCTGATCTCTGAAGCCCTTCTTTGACTCCGTGAACCACTGCAGTCCGTCCTGATTACCCCCCTTTATTTTGCTTGAGCTATTTTTAGTTGAGTATTTGACAACTATAATCAAACAGTCTTGACTTTTTTTTACCATCTCATTAGTAAAAGTATCTGTCTTCAAATTGTATATAAAATTTATATTTTCCTAGAAAATCTCTCTCTTTTTAACAAAACTGATGCCCCTATATTCCTCTTACATTCATTATATTTCTAAGAGGAGCAAAAGATACCTTTAATGTCTTTTTAGGAAGAAATATATGAATATAGCCAGACCTTTATGAATTTATGTTTATCCGCTCATAGGACACACGTACACAATCACATCTACTTCTGTTTCTTAGTCTGCAGGAAAGGTTATTTTGAGACACAGTGACTTTTCACAAAGAGAACAAATAATAAAAAGACAGATAATAAAACTTGCAGAGAGGTTTAAGCCACTGTAGAGGAAACCAGCAGTTGTTTTAGGGGTGTTTTCATTGCTTGAGGGAATCCCTTAAGCTTTGGGTTCATAAGATCGTCTGCCGGCCTCCTCTGATAAAGTGGAAGAGAAGTTTCAGAACAGAAGGCCGAGCAGAGAACTGGAAATGAGTACAATCAGTGTTCACGGACAAGCTGTAGATTTCAAGGAAAAACATCCCATTCGATGTATTAATTTTCATATGAGACAGCTCACAACAATCCTGATAAATAGCATATTTTAAAGTATCCATTTGACTCTGTGCAGTGGCTGTGCAGCCAGGCCAAAAACAGAGACAAATTTGTGAAAGAAAGCGTCAATTACTTTGATTTCCAATAGGCAAGTTTTTTTTGACTTTTTACAACTTACATGAAGTTCACAAATCTTAAGTGTACAGCCCACTCAGTGAAGTTTGATGAGGTCTCACCATCCAAGTGAAAATCTACAGTATTTCCAGCACTCCAGAGAGTTCCCTCGTGCCCCCTCTCAATGAACATTCCCACCAAAGGTAAACGCTGTTCTGAACACTTGACCATAGCTGAGTTCTGCCTCTTCTTAAACTTCATATAAATGCAATCATGTGCTATGTACTCTTTTAGGTTTGGCTTTATTCACACTCTGTGAGAATCATCCATGTTTTTGAGTGTAGCAGCAAACCTTGTTTTTATTATTGCTATTTAATATTCCGTTGTATGAGCATAGCTTGATTTATTTAACTATTTTGTTGCTGATGGCAAGTTGGGTTATTTTTAGTCGGGGGTTATTACACAATAAGGTGCTAAGAATATTCTTGTACATACCTTTGAGTGGACACAGGCACCCTTTTCTCTTTGTTAATGCACCCAGAAGTGGAATTGCTCGAGTGTAGGGTAGGTGTATGTCTAGCCCTAGTAGATACTGCTAAACAGTTTTCCAAAGTGATTGCGCTAGTTTACAATCCTGCCAAAAATTCGTGAGAGATCCAGTTGCTCCATAACCTCATCAACACTTGGTATTGCAAGTCCTTTTAATTTTAGCTCTGTTTGTGGTCTTGTACTGATATTTCACTGAGGTTTTAATTTGCATTTCTTTGATGACTAATGATATTGAACAACTTTTATATGTTTACTGGCTACTTGGCTATTCTTTCATAGAATGACTGCTCTAAATTTTTGCCTATTTTCAAAAAACATTGGATTGCCATTCTCCTTATTGATTTGTAGGAGCTCTTTACATATTCTGGGTACTAGTTCTTTGTCAGATACATGATTTATAAATATCTTCTGCCAGTCTATAGCCTGCTTCATTCTCTTAATGTTGTATCATGATGAGCAGAAATTTTTAATAAGCAAGTCCAGTTTTTCAAACTTTTAAATTTAGTGCTTTTTGTGTCCTATTTAAGAAATCTTTGCCCAGTCCAAGTTTATGATAATGTTCTGTTATAAGTTTTTTTTTCTATTTCAGAAAACTTTTTGCAAGTTGTTTTATTTATAATGCCAACCTGTATTTAAAAGATCACTAAAGTTAACTGGACAATAAACTAGGCAGAAATCACTTTACAAAAAGAGGGAAAGCCCAAAATGCCATATGCTATAGAGAACCCACAGTTTAGTTTTATTCAGAGCAAAGAAAAAGGAAACTTCTGATCATACTAGAAGAAACTCAGCCATAAGTTTGGAATCTGTACTCAAACCACACATGCATTGAGGACAATATTCTGCTAATACAATTGATTTGCTGTTGCATTTGTCTACTGTTTGTCTAATATTAACAATTATAAACAGAGCAGTGCAATTAGTATTTCAAACAATCCTTACAGTGTTACAGCATCAGGCACAACATTTCACTTCTCTTCACACCACTTGTTCTCCTTGGGTACCTGGGCTTCCTCTTCTTCAGTGAAGTCATTTTTTTTTTTTTTAAACCTTACTCAGCCACTTTTTTTTTTTTTTTTAAAGATTTTATTTTTTCCTTTTTCTCCCCAAAGCCCCCCGGTACATAGTTGTGTATTCTTCGTTGTGGGTTCTTCTAGTTGTGGCATGTGGGACGCTGCCTCAGCGTGGTCTGACGAGCAGTGCCATGTCCGCGCCCAGGATTCGAACCAACGAAACACTGGGCCGCCTGCAGCGGAGCGCGCGAACTTAACCACTGGGCCATGGGGCCAGCCCCATTCAGTGAAGTCATTTTTGACGTTGAAGGTCTTGTGACTTTCCTCAGGAGTTTTCCCTCTGATCATTTGCAACAGTCTTGCATGTAACATCAAGCAAACCTTTGATGTCTGAGTAGTTAGCAGCCAGAATAAGTTCAAAAAGTGTTCCTTGTTCAACTGTCAGGGATTCTTGGTCCCAAACTGGGGTATCGTCTGTCTGCTTTTCCTTGTTCTCATCATCCTCAGGAAAAAGAGGGTCATCCTTGTGTTGGGTGCACCAATGAATGACCTTTTGTAATATTCTGCATTAACATTTGGTAGAGGAACTGGATCATCATCTCCTTCATCATTCATTCCCAAATCTTCCAACATGGTCTTGATAGTCATAGATTGCTTGGCAATTTCCACATCAACCTCAAATATCTCTCCATCAGAACTCTGCAACTTAATTGAAGGCATGGTGTTGGGTCTCAAGGAGACGGCGGGCCGAGGTTGATGGGGGCAGGGGGACATCAACACACAGAAGAGAAAGACAGACAACGAGGCCACTCTGTTCTGTTATGTTTTTCCTTGAAGCTTAATTGTTTTAACATTCACATTTGAGTCTATGATCTGCATTGAATTAATTTTTGTATATAGTGTGAGGTAGGGGATCAAAGTTCATTTTTCTATATGCACATCCTTTGGACTTAGAACCACTTATTAAAAGGACTCCTCACTGAATTACAGTGTACTTTTATTGTAAATCAAATGACTCTGTATGTGTGGGTCTATTTTTGGGTTCTCTATTTTGTTCTATTGGTCAATTTATCTATGCCTATGCTTCCATTACTATCTTTACTACTGGAGCTTTGAAAGTTTTGTTATCTAATATCATACATTATCCAGATACAATCTTTAAGAGTTCCATGGCTGGGTTCTTTGCATTTTCATATACATTTTAGAATCAATCAGCTTGTCATTTTCCACAAAAAGCCTGCTGGGAGTTTACTTGAGATCACATTGAATTTCTAAGTCAATTAGGGAGAATCAACGTTCTAACAATATTGAATTTTCTCATTCATGAAAATGGCTTATCCCTTAATCTACTTAACTTAAGTGTGTCAATATCTCCCTCAGTAGTGCTTTGAAGTTTTTGATGTATAGATCTTGTACTTTTTTGGTTAGATTTATTCCTAGGTATTTTATGATTTTTCGTGCTGTTGTATTTGACATTTTTAAATTTTAATTTTCTAATTGTTTCCAGTATTACATAAATATACAATTATTTTTTGTATCCAAAAACCATGCTAAGTTAACTTAATCAATGTAATAGTTCGTAGTTTCATTAGGATTCTCTCTATATACTTGATCATGTCCTCCATGAATACTGATGTTTTACTTTCCCCTTACCAATCTTTTTAACTTTTATTTCTTTTTCTTGCCTTATTTTACTGGGTAGGACCTCTAGTATAATACTGAATAGAAAGGATGTGAGGGTGTTAGATGTAGAGTTTTGTAGATATCCTTTATCAGATTAAGGACTTTCTCTGCTATTCCTAGTCTGCTGAGAGTTTTTAAAAAAATCATGAACAGTTATTGAATATTATAAAATGCTTTATCTGTGAGCATATTTGAGATATGAGTATATTTGAGAAGCATATTTCTTTCTCCTTTAGTCTGTTAATGTGATGAATTGCTTTATTTTAGAATGTTAAACCAACTTTGCATTCCTGGAGTAAAGTTCATTTGGTCATGATATGTTATCTTTTTGAGCCATTATTGAATTTGATTTATTAATATCTTGCTTAAGATTTTCACATCTGTAATTTTCTTATATCAGGTTCTGATGTCAATGTTATGGTCCTCACAAAAAGGTTGGGAAAAATATTTCTTCTTTTTCTATTCTTTGGAAAGATTTGTGTAAGAATTCACAATTGAAGCCATTTGAGTATGTGATTTCCTTTGTGGGAAGTCTTTAAATTATAGATTTAATTTCTTTAATAGATATAAGAGTATTCAGATTTTTCTAATGTTAGTTTTGATAAATTGTTTTTCTGGAATTTATTCATTTCTCTAAATTTTCAAGTTTATTGTCGTAACATTCTTCATAATATCCTCTTATTGTCTTTTTAATACCTGTATGGTTTGTGGTGATATCCTTTTTTAAATCCCTGGAATTAGTCACTTGTGTTTTCTCTCTTTTTAAAAATCAGTCTGGCTAGGTGTTTAAGAATTTTATTAATCTTTTCAAACTACCAACTTTTGGGTTTGTTGATTTTTCTCTATTGTATATTTATTTTGTATGTCATTGATTTATGCACCTATTTTTATCATAGTTTTCCTTCTATTTTTCTTGGGTTTAATTTGCTGCTTTCCCCCCCAAGCTTCTTGAGATGGGAAATTATATAATTAATTTTCAAACTTTCTTCTCTTAAAATATATGCAGTTATTTAATATATTCATTTATTTATTTACAGTTTTTTAAAAGATTTTTAAAACTTTTTTTCCTTTTTCTCCCCAAAGCCCCCCAGTACATAGTTGTGTATTTTTAGTTGTGGGTCCTTCTAGTTGTGGCATGTGGGATGCTGCCTCAGTGTGGCTTAATGAGCGATGACATGTCCGTGCCCAGGATTTGAACTGGTGAAACCCTGGGCTGCCAAAGCAGAGCGTGCGAACTTAACCTCTCAGCCATGGGGCTGGCCCTCATTTATTTTTTAATATACATATTTAGTTTTTAAAATATTCCTTTAAGTATTGCTTTAGCTGCATTCCACAAGTTTTGATATGTTGCATTTTCACTTGGCTCAAAATATTTTTTCATTTCCTTTTTGACTTCTTCGATGATCTATGAGTTATTTAAATGTGTGTTGCTTAATTTCCAAACATTTGGTGATTTTCTATTTATCTTTCTGGTATTGATTTCTTATTCAATGCCACTATGATCAAAGAAAATATTCTGATTTCAATCTTTTGAACTTTGTTGAGACTTATTTTGGTCCAGCTTATGGTTTATTTTGGTAAATGTTTCATAGGGCTTAGAAAGAATACGTATTCTCCAGATGTTGAATAGAATATTCTAAATGTGCCAATTAGGTCAAGTTGGTAAATCATGTTGTTTCAAATTGTCTGTATTTTTTACTGATCTTTTATCTGCATGTTCCATCAGTTACTGAGAGAGGTGTGTCAAAGCTGGTACTAGTCTGGCTCTGGAGAATGTGGGCAGGGCTGCCCTGCATGGCTACAGAGACTGGTCCTGCCCTTACGAAATGTGAATGGCACTTCCTGGAGTTGTGGGTTGGAATTTATGCTGAAAGTGAATGTGAATCCCAGGACTTGGGCCTCAGTAGACTAGGCAACCTCAAGATGAGCCAGAGTCCTGTGTTGAACATTTAGTGCCATATTTGAATGACAAATCAAACTGTCAATCACTTAATTGGCTTTGGGTTGGATTTTTTATTTCTTTGGTCTGCTATTTCTTCTTCTTTAAGTCAGATCATAAAAATGCTCACTTTTCCCAGGCTGTGGAGCACACACTGAGGTCTGAGGACTGTGAATGTGAATAGAAATAACCCTGAGAAATAACATGCTGAGAAGTACACAGTAAGTACCTTTTACCTGTGGAGATTTGCCTCCTTAACAATTTCTGATTTTGGAAGTGGGACCTGACACTGCTGAAATTTGGGTTAAACATCCCCCAAACCCATTTTTAAGTGGTGAGCCTTTTCCGGATGGGCAGATGTGCTGACTCCAAATTGTCCACGGCTCTGGGCTTGGTACTGGTGAGGGGTTAACAAGTGAGCATGGGCTTCTTTGGAGGATCAGGTTGGGAAAGAACAAAGATTTTTGAATTCAGAAGACCTAGAATTGAATCCTATTCTTGTACTTTCTAGCTATATGGCAAGGGCGAAATCACAACTCCCCAAGTCTCAGTGTTTTCATCTGTAACACCCGATTCATGGGATTTATGGTGTGGAAGTAGGAAGCTCCTAGCATTGTGCCTGCCTATCAAGATAAGTGACACATGCTAGTTCCTCCTTGTTTCCGAGTCTCTCAGGCGAGAGAATTGAAGAATGTCCCTACTTTTGGGTTAGGTGTTAAGAGACTGATTATGGGGTTGGCTGAAGAGTCTAGCACTGCGATAAACTTGCGAATAGGGATGACTGGAGTCTACAGGTCAAGGCCTACTGAACAATAGCAGAGTTTTCTCAAAAAAGGAGTGAGGACCGGTTCCAGCTGCATTAGTCCCTGCCCGTTACCCTGTTTACGTTGATGCAGTTACCCATCCAAGAGAATTGTAAGCCAGCCAGGAAAAACATGACTGGCATTTCAACTTCTGTCCAAACGTGGAAAAGCCCCTTACACATCAGAAGTCGACTCAATATAATTCTAATGTTTTCCTTTTGCACAGGACCAGAATCTGTTAGCACTCATCGCTTTCTGAGATTTGCAAGAAAGCGCATCATAGGAAAATGTTCTTGCCAGCAACAGAAGGAGAGCTGGTAGTTTTGGCTCAGTGGGAACTCCAATAGAAATGGAAGCGTCAGCTCAGGCTGCTGAAGGCCAACTCAGGGATGAAGACCTCACTCTGAGGGCTTGTGCCGGAGGGTCTAGGAGTCCTAACGTCTAGAGTATCCAAGTTGACCTGGAGAAATGGAGGACAAGCATTCTGGGAAGATACGAGCCTGTCTAAACTGTAAGAACAAGGTACAGGCAAAGCATGAGGTAGGCACACACTATATGAGGTCTTCTCCCAGGACGGGCTTCCTCTTTGGCAGGCTGCACTGAGGATTCCAGAGGCTCCTCCTGCTTCAGTGGGAGATCAGGCTGAGGCTGATTAGTGATGTCTGCCATGGAGCGGGGAGGGACTGGGTGACCCATGGGCTCTTTCTTTTAAAATTTAATTTTAATTTTTCTCAAAGGAATATATTGACATAATGGGAAAAGGCAATGCTACTACAGGGCTTTAATGAAAACAGCAGTCCCTGATCTCACCTCTCCCCATGCCTGAGTCCTGCCCTCTGCCCCCCGCTCCCCCACCCAAATCTCTTCCAATTTTTAAAAGCTGTAGATTCTTAAGTCCATATTTTTTTCTTTTTCTTTTATTAAGGACAATTTCAAGCATATACGAAAAGTTGAGAGAATAGTACAAGAAACTTCACATTCCATCACCCAGCTTCAACCACTATCATCACATGGCCAGTCTTGTTCATTTATCTCCCTCCACTCCCAGATTATTTCAAAGCAAATCCAAGTCACTGAGTGATTTCATCTGTAAATAATTTACTATGACTCTCTAAAAAGATAAGGAATCTTGTTTCTAACATAACCACATATCATTATCTCCTTAGTATCATCAAATATTTGCTGTTCTACTTTATCTGATGATCTTATCATTTTTTAAATATTTTGCCTTAATAATTCTAAATAATATGCTTATATTTGAGTCATTTATTTTCAAATCCAATAGCATGGTTGCTCTATTCCAGGAATTCCCATCTATTTCAGAGCAAGTGTGCAGATCACTGAGTGGCAGAAAGGTGCTTGTGGGTGAGATGTGATGTCTCCCAGCTGGGGTCCCTTCCATCTGTGGCCTCCCCCGCCGATGCTGTCAGTCCAGGCAGCTGCGTCCTGTAATTAGCTAACGTGGGGCTTTGTGTTTTCCCTTTGTGAATGTGAGAACAGTGTTGGAGACGCTTGTTCCACACAAGTGTACGTGGAGCTCACTTATGTAATAGTACTCTAATTCATTCCTGACACTGGAAAAGCAGGGGGGACCATGCCAGTTGTTTTTGAGGTAGCCAGTGCCGTGTAATGGAAAGACATCACAGTTGTTGGAACTGGGAGAACTCAGGTTTAAATCTGGGCTCTCTCACTTGGCAGCTACGTGATCTTGGGCAAATTACATAACTTCTCTGAGTCTCTGTTTTCATGTGTGCTATGCATGGAGAGCAATGCTTACCTCTCAGGGAAGGTGTTGGAAAGATTCAATGCAATAACACATAGAACATGCTGGAACTACATCTGACACAGAGCAGGGACTCGATAAATTCATGTGCTCTCTCTCTCTCAGTATATACATATACAAACTGTAAAAAATATGTATGTGTGTATATTTATCTGTATATATCCAAATATAATATTTTACCTTTTATAGATGAATGGAGAACAACTCTAACTCACTTTTATTTTGCATATTTAGTATCGTATTTATTAAAAAATTATCTAATCTTTCTACTTTAATCTCTACTTATGACTGCCTAAAATAAAAATATAAAATATAATAAAACAATTCCTTTTAGTTAAACTTCTTTAATTCAAAATAAGCATCTAAATTACAGAATTTTTTAAAAAATAAAATAACTCTTGTTAGTTTCACATAATGCTGACTAATTGAAAGTAAACTCTCCTCTCTTGGTTGGACCTGCTTTAACGGACATGTGACTCAAACAGCTAAAAAGGCTTCAGTCAGGGCTCCTCTGGTTGCAAGTGACGGAAAGATGACAAAATTAGCTTAAGCAAAGAGGAATCTTACTGGCTCACAGACGTTGGAAGTCTAGAGGTTGTGTTGTCTCCAGTTATGTCATGATCCGGGGACTCATAAAACATTATTAGATTTTTCTCTTCTTCTGCCATCTCTCAGCCCTGTGCATTGGCTTCAATCTGGAGTTTCTTCCAATTTTCAAAGGTGTCCAAGGTAGTCAACTAGCATTTCCAGCTTGTGTTGTCCTTGGAGCTCTCAATCCCAGGAGAAGAGGAGCTTTTCTTTGCCAGGATCCACGAATCACATCTCAGAGAAGACTCTCACTGGCTTACTTTGGTCAGGTGCTCACACATATGGTGAGAACACAGCACTCAGGACAGGGGCAGTTGCTAAGATAGGCAGTCTCACCAGGACCACATGGAGGCGAAGGGGTGATCCTCCAGAGGAAAAGCAGAGAGTTGATATCATATAAGGATGCTTTTAGGGAAAAACAATTGTATCATTTACATAACTTACTTGGCAAATAGTTTTTGATCATGCTAGCACAATCAACATATTATAATTTTTATCAAACAGTTTTTTACTTTAATTCAAGTGAACATTCTTTTCTGCAAATATGGTTATCCCATTAATTTCATACCAAATAACTTATTTACAGACAATCATAAATGACAAGGTTCTTAAACACTGATTCTGTGTCAAACACTACGCTAAGCACATAATATGTCTTAAATCATTTAATCTTCACCCAGACCACATGAGATAAGTAACTCTTATTATCTCCATTTTTGCAGATGAGTAAACCGAGGCTGAACACGCTAGGTAATTTCCCCAATCACGCAGCTAATAATTAGGAGAGCTCAGATCAAACCTGGACAGGCTGGCTGCAGAACTTGCACACTGAGTACTCTGAAAACAAAAGGAAATTTCAGATCAGCCTGTGTCACAGTACCACAGATGACAACTGCACAAAATCCGTGTTACCTGTAACACACATGATGCTGTTTATTCCGAAATAAAATTAATTCTTCAAAGATTAAGTTGTTTCTATGTGTATGGCATTATGGTAAGTATCTTAGAGCTTGAGTGGGTTATGTGCAAAACAAGAAGATCTGGTCCTCTTCTTTAAGGAATTTATAATTCTATTTGAGGAGGTAAAACACACAAATGGGAAAAAACAAAAACCAACAAAATCAAAGCCACCCAAGAGCCCTGTTCCTATGTCCTGGGGAAGATGGACCAAAGTCATGTCCAGGGCTGGCTGGGCTTAGCTGGAGAAGCCTTTGTGAGATGGAGAGTGTTAAGTTGGGCTGTAAGGGAGGAACACACATGGATTAGAAAAAACTCAAGGGGAGACTTTAATAATAATAAACAATAGGAATGATAGCTGACATTTATTAGTGCTGCCATGTACCAGGCCATCTGCCAACTGCTTCTTGTGCACTCTCGTATAATCCTCATGTATGATAACCCTGTGAAACAGGTGTCATCATTATCTTCATTTTAAAATATGAGAAAACTGAGTCATAGAGAAGGTTAGGAAACATATTCAAGGTCACACAGTTACTAAGTAAAACTAGAATTCCTGCTGAAGTTGGCTGACTCCAGAACCCACATTCCCAAACACTATGCTCTTAGGTATATCCCATTAAAAAAATCCCATTTAAAAAGTGTTGAACTTTATCATGCATCAAACACACTAGTAGGACTGATAAAGCATTCACTGGATTCTAGATGTGGGAAGATACCCTTGTGTGTCCTGGTACACGACTGGATGTGTTGGGTTCCACCACATTCACTCAAGTGACAGAGCAGCTGAACTGACAAGGGGCATTTACAGACAGCGAGCTTGTCACCAGGAGATGCCTGGGCTCCATTTCATCCGAGCCAGATCATTACAGTAATTTCCACTGGTTCTCTTTCTTGGAGCCATACATTATCAAGACTCTGCTAAGAAAGTGAAGGTTGGACTATAAAGTATCAGTCTAACCTTAAACCAGTGAAACAGCAAGGGAAAGTTATTCACACAGTTTGCTCACATCAGCATAATCTGAGTGAAGCATCCCCAAGGACAAGCCAAAATGAGCTGGAAAGACATGTGGATGAAATATAATCATCAGAGGAAGAGGAAAAGACATGAGAAATTGACAAAGCCAGCTGAATGACTTTTTCTGACCAACTTTCCATCATCCTTTTGGCTATAGTGCCACACCTCAAGTCCCTAAGTCCTAGAAGCCAACAAGGAAGAAATAAGATGTGTGTGTTTATTTTGTGTGCATGCACGATTGTGTGCATGTTTAAATTCATGGCCAGTAACTCTGTTGTACGTGTTAAATGGCTGAAAAATTAGGAGAGTGCCAGGCTCTGCTTTAATTGGATTTTCTAAACCATAAATAAAAGGTGGGGAAAGGAGATGCATTCTTTGATCGATGTCTTCCTTCAGAGCATACACAGCTGGTCCAGAGTCTCTCTCTTGCCTAATTAAGGGGCTTTATTCTGCTCATGCTCAGAGCTGCTGCCTGTGTGCTGGTCTGGAAGCTGACATCAAACCCATGTGTCCAGAGATGCCTCTAGAGGTGGAGCAGACACAGAACGCTGGACCCCCAAACCATTGTGGAATCTTTATGGGAACAAATGATGACATCATGGATAGCAAAGAAATGTGATGTCTAGTCTAGTCTGGAGAGAAGGACCCTAGAAAAATGGCTTCAATTGACACTTGGAAATATACCCAAGCAATTAACCTTTAGGAGGCTTAATGAAGGGAGCCACCAAGAGCTTTTGAAGATCAGCCTTTGCTGTGGTATGAGGTGGAGCAGGGGTGAGTTTGCCCATGCCAGGAGAAAGGAGGGGCCATCCTGTAGTCTGGCCCTCTATTGTCCATTTTTCTCACCAGAGCCAGGACTATGGGGAGCTGGGTGCAAGCCAGGTACTTAGGGTGCAAAACTGAAGGAGATTCTCATTGTTGAGTACTTAGAGTGCTACAGCCAGAGGGATCTTCCAAACAAGTAAGTCTGAGTGCCCCAAAGATGGTGTCCAAAGGCCTTCACAACTTACAGCAGGGCTTTGCCCACTTTTATGTGCCTACAAAGCACCTGGGGTGCTCTTGAAAATAAAACGAAGATTCTAGATTAGTAGGTCCAGGGTGGGACATGCATTTCTAACAAGCTTCCAGGTGATGCTGAGGCTACTGGTCTGGGGACCACACTTAGAACAGTGAGGGTTCAGGTGTCAGCAAAGTAAGGCCATAGGCCATATCCAGCCTGCTACCTGTTGCTGGAAATAAACACACTTTTACTGGAACACAGTCCTTTACATATTGTCTATGGCGTTCTCTCGATACAGCTGCAGAGTTGAATAGTTTCAATAAAGACTGTACAGACCACAAAGCCAAAAATATTTACTCTCTACCCTTTACAGGAAAGCTTGCTGATCCCTGGTTCATGGAATCTCCTTTTGTTTCTCTCTCACCACTCACATTTCAGCCAAATGCCATGTACTTAAATTTTTAGAGCTTTGCAAATGATGTTACCTCTCCCTTGGTGTTCTACCCCTTCTCTTTGTCACCTCTTACCTTGTCCTTCTGACCTCATCTTAGATGTCATTTCTTCCATGATGCTTTGCGTGACCTCCCAAAACTGACCAGCTGACTCTCATATATACTTTCACAGAGTCTTGATCTTCCCATCAGGACATTAATTGCCCTGAACTGTAATTGCCCATTTCATCATCTGGATCTCCCATGAGACCATAGACTTCTTAACAGGAAGGAGTATATTCCAAGCACCAGACAGATAGTATTCAGTTAATTATTGAATTCCAAGCACCAAACAGATAGTACTCAGTTTTAAATTTGATAATTTTGCAACAACTTTAGACACCTGTCTTACTTTTAAGAACTCTGAATGGAGAGAGGTCTTGACATTCTAGAGAAATTCAACCCCATCTGCTTCCCAGTACTGGTCTCCTTGAAGAGGAAGAAGTACTCAGTGGTTGTCCACCCCGGTGAGAATAATGCCATCACACCAATCCATCACCACACATGCACGTGCGCACACACACACACACACACACACAGCAGTTCTCAGCTCTGATTCCAGGGTTGGGCAGAGGATTTACATACCTTTGGAGATTAAAATATTTGAGAATTTAAGAATAGATTTAATTTTCCTGGGATCTTCTGCACTGGGACACTGCTGTGGTAAAAGTTTTAATGGGGGGAGGGTAAAACTCCTGCTTATAATGATTCTTAGATTGTATTTATCCCTATTTTCCTTTAACAGAATGGAAATCCAGTTCAATGGGCCATTCCAAGGAAATAACCAGCCATTGGGTCAACTGCCTCTTTCAAGAGGCCAAGCAGTGGTTTGCAAAGCTCATTTCCACTCAGCAGGGCCAGAGAAATCTTGGGCGAAGAACCAGAGGCTGCCCAGTGAGTTGCTGTGGGCCAGCCTGGGGTCTGGCTGCTGCAGACAGGCCCCTGCAGTTCCCTCGGATTCTTCCTTGAGCAGCACAGTATGTGCTTCCAAGGTGGCCCTTCTGTAGTAGGAAGGAGGCATCCAGTGGCGAGGCTTAAAGACTTTAAGTCAACCATTGATTGAAGGGTGGTAAGATTATCTGGGTTAGGTGGTCTGAGCTAACCAGATGAGCCTCAAACCACCGATTCTTTCATTCCTCCCGGAGGTGTTTAAATCATCGCCACAATGTTGGCACATCACGGGGCATTTACCTCTTTTCCTCACACTCTTTATTTCTGCTCGTTTATGGTCAGTTCCACCAGGCTCCGTTCCCTCAAGCTCATAGTTAACTATCAGAACCTATGTACGTCCCGGGCCACTGCTTTTTCGTTATCACAGATGAATACTTAGGACTTTCTAATATCATAGGCATTTCCTCCGCAATCTCTCTTACTCTCTCTTTTTGAAGCAAGAAAAAAAGCTCCTTAGGAGAAATTATGTAACTCTAGAAACAACCGCCAGCATTTGAGACATCCTGTGACAGTGAAAAGCCAAATTCCAGATGTTGGGTTTTGATTCTCAGAAGCAATGTGTGCAAGGAAGGGAGAGATTGTTGGCAGATCGGGGACTCCTTCGAGATTTGCTGAATTCTCTCCCTGCGCAGTTAGGAGCTCAAGGCAGGCAGCTGGGGGAGACTCCGGGGGACAGGTCGAGGAGGGCGGCACCTTTGGCCCCATCTGCTGAGCAGTGACAGTCCTCCAACTATCAAATGCCTGGCCTCTTTTCCCTTCTGATCCTCTTAACAAACGTTCACTGATGACCATCTGAAGCAGGACCGACAGGAAGAGCTCCTTGGAGAAGATAGCTTATCTATTTATTTATTTCCCTTTGTGCAATCTCAATATGCTGAATGAGTAACTTCCGGGTTTTTTGAAGACTGACATTTCCCCCCCTTTTAAAATATGAAGTAGCTGCTCATTTCTCTGTTTTGGTTTTGTCATAGTTAGGATTTTTTAGGCCACACACAGACATGCTTTTTAGTTTTGGCAAGAAGTAAACAGCCAAGGCTCATAAATTACATTCATAAATATTTAGTGTACTTCGATGTGTTGAAGGGTTTTAAAGGGAAGGAAAGAAAACCAAGAGAGGGTAAAAACAAGCTTTATCTAGAGGAAAATGAAAGCTTTTATTGTTTGAAGACTTGAAAGCAGTCACCAAGAAACAAAAATGAACTTGTGAAGTTTTCAAGGGAATCATATTCTGCTCCCAACATAGCAGCAAGGAAAATTATCTCTTGATTTCAAAAAGATTTTGGATTGAGTGTCTCACAATGACAGGGTGAAGAAATAGTTGCATTTGAGAGTCTATGAATCATGGAGAAAAAGAAACTGTGGTCCTGGAACCAATCAGAGATCTAACATGGGGCTGCTCTGGGGTCAGACGGTGGGCGGGAGTCAGGGAATCTGGCTTCTCATCTTCCATTCCTGTGGGGAAGCCCTCGTTACCCTCCTATGTCTGAAAGAAAATTGGGTATACCTCGTATTAAGAGACTTGAAAGCACAGCCATTTGCAAAAATCAGAATGGATGCTGGGTAGGAATGATGCCTGCACAGGGGAAAAAAGTCTTCACTTTATATGAGTATTCACCTCCAGATTTATCTAGAAGCTTACTCCAGTATATTTAAAATAGGATTTAATTTCTAAAACATTAATTGCCACAAGTTTTTTAGGAGTCTCTCTAGCACATAAAGGGAAACATTCTTGTGCTGGCTCACTTCCTCTCAGGTTTATAAGGGTATCAGCACCAACATTATTCTGTCACTTCCCAGCTCAAAAACCAGCTGCATCTCCTTATCGACTATTGCAAGCTTTCTCAACCTCGGCATTCTTGATGTTGGGGCTGGATAATTCTTTGTTGTGGGGATCTGTCCCCAGCACTGTAGGATGTTTAACAGTGTCCCTGGCCTCTACCCACTGGCAGCCGGTAGCATCCCCACTCTCAAAGTCGTGAATTAAAAATGTCTCCAGACATTGCCAAACATTGTTCCCTGGGGGGGCCAGACTGCCCCCAGCTGAGAACCAGTGGTCTGTCCACTAAAGGGTATAGATCTTCCCTTCTCTAACACCAAAGGTTTGATCCCTTCCCTCACTCTGTCCTGGAGGCACGTCTGTCTCTAGTCCCCATGCCACATACTATGCTCGGTATTGCCCTTTGCTTATACGTCTTCGCTGCCTTGAACGTCTGTCTTCTTGCTTGTTTCTGTCTAAATCCTTCCCCCTCTCCAGTCCCATCTCCTTCAGAATTCCCAACACACATTGCTTTCCTCTTCCTAACACAGGTGGTGTTTATTGTCCTCCTTGCTCTTTTTGCCACAACAGAAACTCCAGTGTGGTGAGGGGATCTGACAGCAGGGCATCTTGCTCCTGGGGAGAGGCCCAGAGAGGAATCAAGAGCCCAGAGCAGAAATGACTGTCTGGGACAGCTCTGAGAGTCCCTGTTACTCAGAGGGGAGCAGATGTTGCTAAGAGAGAACCTGACCCAACAAGGCCTTGGTGTAGGTTAGGGCTGATGCCTGGTGGTCCCCTGAGCAGACGGATGCCAGAAGTCCAGATGGGAACAAGGAACACGGCTACTAGGGATGGGTGGCAACATTAAGGACGAGCTTTATTGCGTGCCGACACCTTCTTCAGGCAGTCAGTGGCAACAGGCTTTGAGGTTTACATATCCCATAATCCCATCAGATTCCTTTCTAGACATTTCCTATAATAATGATGATTCTATTACTTGGAGGGACTAACTGTCCCGATTTGCCTGGAATGGTTGAGGGCAGACTCTGAGACACGAGACTTTCAGTTTTAAAACTGAGACAGTCCCAGGCATTCAGGGACTATTTGCTCACCCTACTACCACTATCATGTGTTGCCATTATTGCCACCACCATTAGTGTAGTTGCTAATATTCTCTGTTGTGTACAATTTGTTTTCTCAATTTTATGCAAAGGTAATTGAAAGCTAATGTAGAATTTTTTTATTATTTGTAACATATAATCCAAGAAAAAAACTGCCTACCACACACACAGCTTTCAACTGGAAGTTCTCCCTAATGAAAGTCCTATATAGAGTTCTGGAGTTGCTACTGCCAATAGAGCCCTCAGTATGATACCAGGCTCTTCTTCAGCATCTGATGGGGTTTGGGACACCTGTGGTCATGAGGTTCTACAGTCATGAAGGGACATCCAAATATTTGAATGAGTCTGTTTTCTTTTCCATTTCTGCAACTCAGGCCTCTTTACTGGTTAAGTCAACAGGGTGACCCAACTACACAGCCTGAGATTACTGTTGGCAACCATTCCCTTTAGAAAACACTTGGAGCTCCAGATAGTTTAGTGGGTTAATCAGGGTACTATAACAAAACAAAGAGAGCCAACGAAACTAGTTTAATTGTGTTTATCTGAGTAGACTTGGCTGCAAAAGTACTTGTCCTGAGTTCTAGTCTCATATCTATTATTGACAGGCCATATACCTTTGCACAGATCAGTTAACGCCCCCCCAACCCTGGCTTTCTCACCTGTAAAATGGAAATACTATTGCTTAGTTTGTATCAAATAAGTTGAAAGCACGCTGAGAAGTGTAAAATGTTATGCAAACGGAAGTCTTCGTACCGAAAGAGCTTTCTTTTGGTGATTTTTAAAAAAGAATACTACGTTAACTTTATCTTGGGTTTGTGTTCAAAGTCTTACACTGCATTAGCACTCAGTTTCACATGTGCAGTATAGCTGTTATTTTTGGCTAATACCATCATTCCGTTCATTGTGCAGTCCTGAAGTTTGGGCTCTGAGACAGCACATGTGGAATGGAGACAATGGAATTCCCTAGCCTTGATCTCCATTTAATGCCACGGACTTCACACAGTGGCCCCTTGATGGCAACTCTGAGCCACAGTGCTCCAAAGAATAAACTACCACAAAGTAGTAAAAGCCTTCTCCAGATGGGCAGAGGTGACGTCACCTAAACCCAACCTCATAATTCAAGCTCAGAAGAAAACCATCCAATTCTATGATTCCTATGTGATGCTTCAGCCTGGGCTGCTTGGACTAGATGTCAACTGGGATGTGGGGTAGGGCCTACTTTACTTTTCAGTAGTATTTATGATGTTGAAGACATCATGATGGTTATTATAGTGTGTGGGTGCGTGTGTGTGTGTGTGTATGTATGGGGGGATAGAGGAGGACACCTGATTTTGAGTTAGACTAACCTGGGTTTACAGAGCTCTACTTTTTACCTGTGACTCTGAATTAATAAATGTTGAATTAATAATAATAGTAATAATTTATAGTATTATTCTGGCTCAGGTGAGATGACACTGCTGTCTTTGCATCAAGGATGGCTACCTGGTTGGCTCATGATCAAACAACCTGGGAGGAGGCTGTGGGAGGATGATCCAGGACAGGAGGCATTGGCTTTGGCCTCAGCCCATCAGCTTGACTCCCCTGTAGGAGAAGAACCAACTGGAAAGCGGAGTGGTATAAGGCTGGTTCTCAGTAAGGTCTACTGGCACATGGAAGAGGAATAGAAGAAAATTGTCATATGAGCTTCAGGCAACGGTGAGAACCCTTCAAAATGTGTGGCTGGGGAAGAGTGCCCAGGAGCCAATGGTAGCCAGGCCAAAACCAGGTGTGCTGAAGGATGGGAAGATGGGCTTCCAGCTGCTGCTTGTTGCTCCTCAGGAGCCCTGTCCTCCAGTAACCCCAGGCTGCTCAAAGGTGCTCGGATAAACCTTACCCTAGGTTGTGGGTGGAATGCCCTGGTCTTTCTCTCCAGCTTGCACCCTCTCTTGGGTTCATCTGCTTCACTGTCATATCTTGGAAATGGAAACCCAGCCCATCTTCTAAGGCCCATCTCAGATGACTTTCTCCATGAAGTAACACAGTTGGAAATGTCCTCTCCCTGCTCCAACTGTGGTGCCCAGACCATTGGGGTAAAAGAAAAAAAAAAAAAAAAACAAACGTGGGGATTTGGGAAGGATAGATTTTAGATTGACAACTTTTATTCTACTAGGTAAGGATATTTTAAAAAGCCACAAATAAAACTATTTTTGGGGCTTGTCCAGTGGTGCAGCAGTTAAGTTTGCACGCTCCGCTTCAGTGGCCTGGGGTTCACCGGTTTGGATCCTGGGTGTGGACCTACGCATTGCTTATCAAGCCATGTTGCGACAGGCGTCCCACATATAAAATAAAGGAAGATGGGCATGAATGTTATCTCAGGGCCAATCTTCCTCAGAAAAAAAAGAAAGAAAGAAAGAAAGAAAGAGGAGGATTGGTGGCAGATGTTAGCTCAGGGCTAATCTTCCTCAAAAAAAACACAACTATTTTCTTTTAATTTTATAAAAGTCAACATGTTAATTTCAAATGTAGGAAGGACATTTTCAGAATAAACAATGGTTTTTGAAATAGAACAAATTTAACCTTACAAACAAATCTGTCTACATTGGCTTTTTTGGGCTCATTTTACCTTAGATTTCTGAAAAATCCACAATGGGCCTAGATCCTTCTGCAGACCACAATATTTGGCAATCTCAGCCATGTAACAATTTGTTGGTAATTCTTTGGCCTTTCTCAAGGTCCCATTATGCTGACATTTTTTGGGTTCATGCCTATTGTATCTTAAGCTCCCTTAGAGTAGGACCCAATTCTTTCTGTTCCCATGTCCTCTGAAGCTGTTAGGCTAAAGTCAGTCCCCACAAATGTTTGAATAGATGGACGGATGGATATGCTATCCTTGGACAAGGCAGACTTCTGGGTGGACTAGAACAAATGATAGGGCTTTCCCAGGCATCCTCTGCTGCCCCAGTTTCTGAGAGCTACGGTAGGTTGATTGCATTAACTGCCCTTGTCCTGTAACCTTGTGGTGCCCTAGAAGGGGCCCAGACATCTGACTTATTGGAACAACTGGGTGTGAGCAGACATGATGCAAACAGGCTTGAAAGGCACTTGCTTATTCCCACTCGTGCTCTTGCACTCTGCCACTGTCTTGAGAAGAACACGTTTGAGTTGCCTGCAGGGAAAAGAGATAAGTGAAAAAAACTGAGTCATCCAGTCAGGGCCAACCTAGATTAGCCAGCAGATAGCCGACGCTCAGACACAGGAGCAGGAAAACCACTGTTATTGGCAGAGGCAACTGGTCGACCTGCAGCTCACAGTAGCCTCAAGAGAGTTCAACCAAGATCTGATTTGTTAAAAGCTGAACTGAGCAGAAAGAAGGCTGAGCCAGAAGAAGAGATGGGAAGAGAAGGATATCTGCAGGGAGGGGAGGGGTCAAAGGCTGCCTTTGTCCACTCAGCAGTTGTCCCTGAGCCTTTGGGGCAGTTCCTGGGGGCTGGCTGAGAGGGATGTGGGACCTGGAAGGCAGGCCTGGGTTCTCAGGAGGCACTCTGTACTCCCCAGGGGTCCTGGCCCTGAGGTCCCATCCTCCAGCAAATGATTTTGCTGGTCTGAAGTCCACAGGTAAGCACTCACCTTATCCTGAGTATGTTAATTAAACACGTATAAAATGCATCTAAATGTTTTCAAAACAACACATCACAAAAATACCAAAGTTTTGATACTTAAAATAGGGGCCAGCCTGGTGGCATAGTGGTTAAGTTCACACACTCCACTTCGGTGGCCTGGTGTTTGCCAGTTCGGATCCTGGGTACAGACCTACACACCACTCATTAGGCCATGCTGTGGCGGTGTCCCACACAGAAGCACAAGAATGACCTACAGCTAGGATATACAACTATATACCGGGGCTTTGGGGAGAAAAAACAAAAAAAGAGGAAGATTGGCAACAGATGTTAGCTTAGGGCCAATCTTCCTCACCAAAAAAAGCATACCTTAAAAAAACCACAAAAACTAAACGAAACCCAAGAGGGGTACTACCTCGTGATGCTTCAAGCTTTCAAACTTTTTTAGCCAACCAGCAAAAGGGGAGGCGTTGTAAATTTCGCAAATATATTATCAGCCAGTACTATCAGCTTTTCTGAATTCACTGCCCTAGAAAATGCTTTGCCCAGCTCTGGCTACAAATTTTCCTGCCATCTGGGTAAGATTTATTGTCTTCAACACAAGCCTCCAGTATCTCTTGTCAAGCCATAGGTCAGGTGCAAATGAACCATTTCATTCTGGCTTTTCCTAAGTTTTAAAAGCTAAACCTTCTCTCCAAGATAGGGAATTCTGCCATGAGAGCGCTTGAGAAGAGAATAAATACAGTAAACACTGGCCGTTCCCCAGAAACCATTTGGAACCTGCAGCCAAAGTGGTCTGTGCATGATGTGATCGCTCTGCCTGCCTTCTAGTCAACCTGCGAATGCACCTCTTGGCTGTACCTACCTTTGTACCTACAAAACAGCCCTGCAACTTTCCCGGAAAGAAGCGGTACCTGCTTTAGACGAGACCCATCTCTCTCTGTCTTGGACCATTTATTAGCGGTGGGGCAGCGTTTGGCTCTGAAGAGGCTGTAGGCAGTTGTGAGTATGTGGAATGGCAGATTAACGGTTCTCCACCCTGGCTACCCAGAAGAAGTAACTGTGGGGCTTTAAAACAACCCGTGATGGTTAATTTTATGTGTCAACCTGGTTGGGTCATTGTGTCCAGATGTTCTGGATCCTTCTGTGAAGGTGTTTCTGGATGAGTTTGACACTTAAATAGATGGACTTTGAGTAGAGCATGTTGCCCTCCATAGTATGGGTGGGCCTCATCAAATAAGTTGAAGGCCTGACTAGAACAAAAGACTGACCTCCTCTAAGCAAGAGAGGATTTGGCCAGCAGATGACCTTTGGACGTCAATGGAAACATTGGCTCTTCCTGGTTCTCCGACCTGACGGCCCACCCTGTGGATGTTGGACTTGCCAGCCTCCATTTATTTCCTAAAATAAATCTCTCTCTTTATATATATACATCCTATTGGTTTGTTTTCTCTGGAGAATCCTGACTAATACAATACCCAAATCTGAGCCCTTTTCCCCAGTGATTCTGATGCAGTTGGCCAGGGGAGTGTTGTTTTTAAAAGACGTCTGGGTGATTCTCATGTGACCAGTGTTGAGGACTACTGCCAGAGCATCTCTTCCCCTCACACATAACACAGGACCTGGTCCAATCACATCACTGTCTTTTGAGTCCTGAATTTATCATCAATTGGCTGAATAACCTTAGACACGTAACTCTTAAACTTCCTGAGGTTCAATGTGCTTATTTATAAAGTAGAGACAATAGCACCAGGGCCATCAGATTGCTATGAAGATGAGGAGTTGTCAAAGGAATGAAATATAGAAAGGCACAATATTTTCCCTTTTTTTTTTGAGGAAGATTGGCCTTGAGCTAACATCTGCCACCAATCCTCCTCCTTTTGCTGAGGAAGAGTGGCCCCAAGTTAACATCTGTGTCCGCTTCCTCTATTTTATATGTGGGACACCTGCCACAGCATGGCTTGACAAGCAGTGCATAGGTCTGCTCCTGGGATCCAAACTGGCAAACCCCAGGCAGAGCGTGCGAACTTAACCACTACAGCACCAGGGAGGCCCCACGATATTTTCCTTTTTATGAGTTGGAAGCGAATGTGTGCATTGTATGCCTGTTGCTTTTGTAATCACCGTGTTGAACAAAACACACAGATCTGTAAGGAGAGTGGGTTTTTTTTCATCGTCAGGTGCTAACCTTTGGCCTCTCCTCCCTGACAGGCAGCTCAGTCTCTGCAGTTTTCCTGGTGTGGCTAAGAGCCCTGTGTCTGACCTGTTTTCATCACAGCAGGAGCCAAGTCAGGATGGGTGGGATCCTGGATATTCAAGATTCAGCAATTGTATCTGACTAGGGGTCTCCGTGTGGGGGCTTGCACAGGGGGACTATTTGGGACTTTGGATGAAGTCATAGGTCGCTCTGCAAATGTTGGTGAAACAAATTGAAATACCGTGGTCAAATCAAGCCATGTAAGAGACCAGGAGACATATGTGAGCGATTTTCATGGTTAACTAAGAGGCACACCGTCGCCTGGGGCGAGAGGCTGCAGCTCATGCGTGGGTGAAAATGATCGCCCCTCCAGCTCTGGCCCGATGGGCAGCTCGCTGGGCATGGCGCATTACTTTCAGGCGGCCATGCTCCCGTCCAGGTACCAGAGTGCCTGGCTGGGAAGCATGCTCCTTGATGCAATTTCACACTGGGATATTTAAGAGGGTTATGGGAAACCACTTTTCCCTTACTCTGCCATCCTGAGTGAAATGGATTCAGGACGTGTAAAAAGCGTGTCCTTTAATTTATGGCAACATAAACAAACATGAGCAGCCTGGACTGAAACTACAAAAATGAGGGTGATGGGGAGAAGCATGGGCATGAATAATGCGGTTAACATCCTTTCACCTCATGTTGCATGAGCCCGGGCAGGATGGCTTTGGCGTTTGGGCCATTAGCAACATGTTCTGCTCACATTAAAACTGTGAAAATAGTTGGATTTATTTACATTCCACATTGTAAGAGGGCATTTTTAATAGCTTAAGAAAGTGCTTCATTGGAAAGGGTGGAAGAATAGGAAACAAGCCTATATTCAGAAAAGCTTATACTGGGTGTGCAAATGTTTGCCTCATCTAGGAAAATAGACTCTATTCAATGGCTGCTGGTGGAACCCACCTAGAAAGATCACGAAATTCTTGATGGTTTCAGATGTAATCCATTCATTTCATTATATACTTATAGGCTTCTTCTGGGTAAGACTCTGTGCTAAACTCTGAACAGGTATAAAGGTGTGTTCATATAATGTCAATCCTAAAGCAATTTACATTAAAATGCAGCGTAAGGCAGTGATTAACACAGTACACAAGTTCCACGTTGTATCAGTGATATAGCCATATGCAAACTGCTTTAAGACACAGTTTCCTTATCTGTAAAATGGATTTGATAGTGGTGATGAGGATGATGTCAGTGGTGATGATGATGATATCGGCAATGATGGTGGTGATAATGGTGATGATGATGGTGATAACAAACGTGTATTGAGCACTTACCATGTGCCGGGTTCACGATGAGCTCAGTTGTAAGAGCTTTTCATGTATTCCTATTCAATCCTCACAATAACCCCATAAGGTAGGTTAATATTATCTCCGTTTTTACTGCCTTCATAGGATATAGTGAGGATTAGATGAGTTAATGTATAGAAAGCACTTAGCACAATGCCTGACATTTGGAGTCCTCAGTAAGTGTTAGCAATAATAATAAAATATTACATTTTAATGGGTTGGTAGAAGCCAGTCTCCAAATAGTTGTAACAGCTGCTCTGAGAAGTATGAGCAAAATGCTATGAGAGTTCAATACAGGGAGAGAGCGCATCCAGGAGAGGTGAAGACTTCATAAGAGAGGGGGGTCTTGGAGCTGAGCCTTCCAGAAAGGATATGGTCACAACAGACAGCGTGGCTGCAAAGGCACGTAAGCAGAGGCAGCAGCACAAATGGGACCTGGGCAGTGACCTGGGCAGGAAGTAGGACAGTGCAGGTAAGATTTGGGGCAACTGTGACCAGGTCGCTTGGCCAAGGGTAGAGGACACATATAAGTTATGACTGAAAGCGTGGGTTGTGTCGTGGAGCACCTTGAATGCATTCCAAGAGTTTATACCAAATCTGGTAGGCAAGGAAGCCACTGAGGGATCATAAGTGGTAAATGCCATGGTCAAAGCTGTTTGCTTCTTGAATGCAGCCGTGCTC
Source organism: Equus caballus (assembly GCF_041296265.1). Taxonomy (NCBI): domain Eukaryota; kingdom Metazoa; phylum Chordata; class Mammalia; order Perissodactyla; family Equidae; genus Equus; species Equus caballus. Next base: position 61,234,931 of record NC_091687.1, on the reverse strand, counting down.
CAAGAGTTACCCAGGGAACACATAAAATATTGGCAAAGCCATTGGTCCTGGGATTTAAAATGGACTCAGAGCCAGGCCACAGTCCAAAGTGGATGTGAGTTTGGCTTTAAGGATGAGGATTAGATCAGACCTAAAAACTCCCAGGGGCCAGATTTAGCCGGTCTGGTCCCTGTATCAACAGCAGTGCCAATATTTTATCTGTTTTTAAAGTGATCCCACCCATCTTGCTTTCGCCTTTTTGCCGGTCTGATCGAGACACTTACAAGAAACAGCAAGGAGCACCAGCACACAGCACACATCTGAGACAGAGCCACGTTGGGTGAAATTTGTATACAACTTGACACTAAATGTTGCAGCATTTTCTCCTCCCTCCCTGTTAACTTCTAAATGGGACAAAGAGTGATTCAAGGACAATCAATTCCTCGTGTATTTCTTGTGTGCTTTCACTGGGCAAGGAACAGAGCTGTAAAGCTGTGTCACCTTGCCCCATCCTCTAAGAGCATGGCGTCCAGAGGAAAACCTATGACACGAACATAAATAACTGTGAGATAAAGTGAAAGGGGGTAAGAGCACTGGAGAGAGTACAGATGGTGTGCTTGGGTGGCAAAGGGGGTGCAAGCAATGATGACGGCTTTCTTTGGAGAAAGACAGCGTATATCATCCCCTTACTTTGTCCTTATAATTTAGTATGCCTTCTATGGTGGGTATAGTGTCTGGAAGTCAGAGAGACCTTGGTTTGAATCTTGGCTCCACCATCTACTAGCCAGGACTCCTCCGGTAAATTTAATGAGCTTCATTTTCTCCAAAATTGTGATGATATTCTTACCTCATGTAACTGTTATTGGGGTACAACAAGACAACATATCAGTTAGGATATGCAGACAGATTTGTCTGCAAGTAACGGAAAACCCAGCCCCAAGTGGTGAAAACAGGGAATTTACTAGGCTGTAAAAGAGGCAACCGAGAGTGGAGTAGCTTCAGGGTGGAACCATCTCATCAAGGAGCAGGCTTTGTCAGTCTCTAGTCTGCCATCTATGTGGCAGCTTTCCCCAGACCTACTCCACCCATGTTTGCAGCATGAATGTCACTGTCCACGTGTCCTTGTCCATATCCACTTCAGTGGGGCTAGCTTAGGCCAACACCCGCTTCTGAACCAGGAACCATCACCCTGGGTGCCTCTGTGAATTCCTGGAAAGTTGTGTGACCTTGTGTAAGTTACTTCACCTCTCTGTGCCTAAGTTTCCTTATTTGTCAAATGTACATCAAGATAGTACCTACCTCATAGGGGTGGGGTTAGAATTTAATGAATGATGATTATCTTACATCAGTGGTTTTCTTCAGACCATCCACAGCAACCCGTTGGTAAGCATGAAGTAAATTTAGTTGATTATGGCTATCTTGAAAACCACAAAGGAAAGAAACAAAATGGAACAGTAGTGAATAAAGAATCCCAGAGCATGTTGCATATGATAAAAGTAAGTAACGTTTCATGAAACTTTTGCTTAAGTTTTATATGTATTTGTGAGTGTACTTAGTTGCAATACAAAACTTATTTCATGAACTTGGTTTATGAAAGAAAAGTTGAGGAGCATTAGCTTGGGCTAATTATCGAGTGAATGGTGGAGGCTGGGGCCATTCCTTATACCCGGGCATTGGGAGAGAGGAGAAGTAGATGTTGGGAAGAAATACCACTTGCAAACCCTTCTATTGGATTTACCAAGTGCCAGGCATTGACTTAAAAACTTTACATATACTAACACATGCAACTTTCACAGCAACCCCATGAATTAGGCAACTTTATCCACCCCATTTTCCAGATGAGAAAACTGTGGCAGAGAAGTTAAGTAACTTAGACAATGTCACACAGCTAGTAGTGGTGGAGTAGATTCAAATCCACACAGCCTGATTCTAGAGCCCATGTTTTTACTACACTACACTGGGAGTCAGCATTCGATGTCCACTCACCGGATGCACGGTGCTCAGCAAGTGCAGGCCCGGCACGCAGAGGAAGCACTCCGTAAACAGTAGCTATCATTAGGAATATTATTTTGGAAAGACCGATTTGCAGTCATGAAATTCCCTCCTTGATGTTCTCTCCAGCCTGAGGACGTGTAGACAAGTCTGTGGGAGGAAAAGAATGTTTGACTTTCTATTTCAAGTTGCGTGCTTAATAAAGCGGATACCATGTTGTCCTCAAGAGACCTTTTAGGGCATAGCTAAATTTTTCAAAGGCGGTGTGTGTGTTTGGGGTGGCATTGGTCAGGGACAAAGACAATTTCCTTTAAAACAGGCCACCTCTGTCACTCTGAGGTATGTTGGGCAATGGTTTCAAAGACACATCCAGAAATACGTAGTACTAGCTACTGAAAGCATGTGGTGAACGGAGGGTCAGTTTGATTCTGGTGTTTAGAAGATGCTCTGATCTCTTCCAGGGGTGCTTGGAAGGGAAACAGGAAGATTGAACAAGGTGACCTTCCTGTGCCCTGGAGCCATCGGCACAACAAAGAAACACTGCAAAAGAGCCTGACCTCCATTTACACAGGGCCATCTTGGTGCGGCTAATCTAATCCAGCAGAGGAAGAATTTTTAAAAAGAGCCCCAAGAGGACTAATAAAATGGCTTTGAATTTCATTATGTTTGAGAGGGAGGCACTAATTCAATTAGCCACAAAATGAGAATTTTCCTACCCCCTCTCTTTGAAGCGGTTCTGAAGCTAGATTGTGGCTGAGGAAATGCCTGGGCTGCCTTCTGGAGAAAGACAGTCCTTGTCAAGTTTCAGGCCAACTTCTGAACCTTTACTTCTCTCCTCCGTAAAGTTATTGGGAGTGAGAATAGCATAGCGAGTAAGAGCGTAGACCTTGGAGTCTGCTCCTCTCCGTTCAAGTCCCAGCTCTGCCATTTCTAGGTGTGTGACCTTGAGTGAGTGCCTAACCTTCCCGAGCCTCAGTTTCCTCACCTGTAAAGTGGGGTTAATGAAAGTAGCTATCATAGTCATAGGACTATAATGAGTATTTACCAAGTTAATGTATTTTAAAGCATTTAGAAGAGAGCCTGGGATGCTCTAAATGTTTGCTATTATTGTTGAGGATTGCTGTGTGCGAGGCCCCAGGCAGGGAGCAGGATGGTTGGGGCATGATTTCCACTCCTCAAGTCTTAGAGTCTGTGCACATGTAAACAGAAGAGAACCAGCGCACAAATGGCCAGTACTCTGTCGTGGCCAAAGGCCTGAGGAAAGCAACTGTCTCTGGAAGAATTGGGGAAGGCTTCACAGAGGAGGTGAACTTGGATCTTGAGAGATAAATAGGAGGCTGCATGGGCAGAATGGAAGAGATGGCAGGATTCAGTAACAGCATGTCCAAAAACAGGTCTCGCAAGCCTATAGTGTGTCCAGGGATTGAGGGGCACTTACCAAGGGGTGAGACCAAGGATTTATGGGGTGCAATGGGGAGGTATGAGGCTGGAAGGTCTCTGGGAGCAGGCAGTGAATAGGACTGTTCATTTTGGGGAGACAAGATGGTTTCATTAAATTAGGACTTCTGTGAGCTTTACAGAATTCAATAATTCTAGTCTAGGTTTTTCCTTGGACAGAGGACTTCAAGCATTTTTGGAGAAAGCTCATTCCATAGCTAAAGCGTCACGTCTTGGGGTTGACATTGGATCTTCCAGTGGTGGCTGCTCCGGTGATCTCAGTCCCCACCAATGGGGAATGTGCCATTCTGGTTAACAGGATGCTGTGTGAGGATCAGAAAGAAGATGTCTGCAGTTTGTTATTCCCAAACTTGCTAAACCGTTAACATCACTGTTGCGATTTGGTATGTCCATGGAGCGTGTGGTTTTTGACTTTAGCAGAATACGTCATTTAGCATTGGAATTACTCTCGTAAGTTTTTCATTTTTCAGCGTCAGAATCGCATTGCTGCACAACCCCTACTTTTAAATGGGTCATGTCCTAAAAATTTATTTTTAAGTCAGCTGTTTGGACCACAGATTACGTAGTTCCATAGAAATAACAACATAATTGGTGGTTAGGTCTCTAGGCAAGTCCTCCAAGACTTAGTTAAGACAAAACGTAGCTGAATAGCAGTTAATATTTATTAAACAAATAATGTGATTATAGTACTAATAATTTTGTTTTGAAAAATTAGGAAAACAGCAACATTGAATAGAAATTTTAAGTTTCTATTCTATTTAAAACATATATCAGCTTTGCTAGATCTCTGGTCTATCATATCTTGACAGTTTATAAGGCAATTTGGGCACATTGTTTAATTGGAGCCTCAAAACCATCCTGTGGGGCCAGTGCAGGCAAGGGAATTACAGTTCAGAGAGGTGAACTGGCTTGTCTGTGAACTCACAACTCTTGTCAAAACTCTATTTTTCTTTCTTTTTTTTTTAAATAAAGGTACAATATAAATGGATAATGAAATAGAGTTATCTTCACAATGTCAATTGTATAGAATCTTGACACATTTTGATTAGAGTTTTTGGAGAGGATGTGGGTTATAAGATGACAAGATCTTGCAACTACTTGTCTTAAGTATTAAGTATTTCTTGAACTCCACCTAATCATTCCTGGTTTGGGGGTGGGGCCTAGGGAATCACAGATATTTAGGGCATGGCTTCTGCTCTTTGTGGTTATTGTCACGGTAGAAATTGTAGAGTAGCAGGTCCCTCATCCGATGCAGTGGGGGCTGGGAGTCTGTTGGTTAATTCAACATCACGGTTTAAGGTAATAACCAGAACAAAAGACATACATGTCTTAAATATCAAATATCATAATACTTTCCAAGTAAACCGATTTAGCCAAAATAAGTCAACGCCTTTGAAAGAGATAATAGAAAAAGCAAGTTGTTTTATAGTAGAATAAACATATCTTGCCATTTCCAGAAGGCACAGAAAAATAAATGAGAAAATGCTAGACTGAGGTTATATGACAATGAAACAGTCATCTGCTAATATTGAGCACCTTCTTCAGGCTGTGATAGCAAGTTTTGTAGGATTTGTTATCCTGTAATTTTTAATTTGCGTGACTACTCCTTAAAACCAAGTACGTTGCCTTATTTTGTTGTATTCCGTGGCAGCTAATCCTGTGTTGAGTACATAGCGCTGGATAAATGTTTGATGAATGAATGAAAGGATAATTTAACACAATATTAGATATGTTAGTAGAATAATACCTTAAGTCTGAGGCTCAAAGAGTCAATTCTGTTTTCTACATGTCTAACTGTCTCCCAGAGACTGCCTTAGGCCCTGGGAGATGAGAGAATCTGCTTCGGCTGAATTTCCAAATGACATGGCCAGCTTTCTTAAAAATGTATTTCTATTCCATTCCATTACGCACTTTGTTATGATCCTTGGCTGTCTTCCTGCACCTTATGACAAATCCTCATGGAGCAAATACTTTCTACATAGGGACCTGGGCCAAGAAGAAGAGAGGCAGAATTCCACCCTACCTTTTTTTTTTTTTTGAGGAATTTTGAGAATTCTAAAAAGGACTGTGGAACACTTTAATCCTATAACCAGGTTTTGCCTGGAATTTATTTTTCCCTTCTGTGGTGCATTTAAACTCTGTTGTTCCCAGTGTATTTATTTGCAAAATGGATTTAATTCTGTTCTTGTAAAGCCTTTAGAAAGGTCTGTCAGGGGCACGCAGGGGCACACAATGCTTAAGAATGATGTTAAAATTTTAAAAGAGATTTATTTGACCCTAAGGCCAAATGGCACAGCCTGCAAATATGATAAATCTAGCAAATAAATAAACAAATAAATAAATAAACATAAATGCCTTTGAGGAGGTGACTGGCCAATAGGCTGCTCCGCTACAGGCTTTTACTTTTACAAGAGCACTTGTTAATCCCACATGCTCAGGACAGTTATAAAGGTTTCATTTCCTCCCCAGACCTTAGTTCCCCCCGGGTGTGTGGAGTGGAACACTTTATTTGAGACTGGAGTCGTGAATGTACTCCCTGCAAGGTGATGACTTCATGTATATTGATGTTGCCAGTAGGGGTTTATTTTCTTTCTTGTGAGGCTGTGATCCTTTGAAGTCAGAAACTACAACTTACACAACTCTTTGCACAGAGCTTTATGCATACAATGTGCTCAACAAACATTTGTTAAAGGAACGAATGAGGAATGTCTTGTTCACTGCCGTATCTCCAACACCAAGCATCGTGCTAGCACAGGGGAAGCATTCAATAAATATTTGTCAAATGAATGAATTGTGCAAATCACAGTTTCAACAGGTATTTCTATTTTCAGTACTGTTGCATATCAGAAACAAGGTGATATGGGGTCTTTTTGATTGCTAGAACAGCACATTGTCATTATTTGAAAAACAGTGTCAGAGCTTATCTCAGTGAGATAAGGGGCTAGACCGTAGAGGAGGGAGGAAAGATGAATGACTAGTGCAAGAGAGGAGAGAACAAGAAGCACAAATGCCAAACATATCTGTCTGTCCATCGTATCTATCTATCTATCTATCTATCTATCTATCTATCTATCTATCTATCTATGTATCTTTCTATCCATCCAGCTATCTAGCTAGCTAGATATCATCTCTCTATCTCTTTATTTAGATATATACACATATATAAAACTAGCTGTTGAAATTAACCAATGTGGAAAACTTTTAAATCTACATCTATTTCTCTCTCTATCTATTTTTGGTTTCTCTATATAGTTTGTACCTTTCTCCTGAGTGCAGGCCCCATTGTTCAACTTCTATTGGACATTTCTACTTATATGCCCACTGACAGCCTAAATTGTCATTTGTCCTTGAGGGCTGAGCAGTTGGTCCATCTTTGAAGTCGACTGTCTCCATCTCAGGATCCACCTTAGATAAGCTCTCCCCTATCTCAATGATCCTCCCCCATGGGTTTATGTGGAAATTTTCATGGAGTGTATCACTGACAGGTTGTAGATTATCTATCTAAAACCTACTCTTCCCACCCGTTCTCCTGCTCAAAAACTTTCAGTGGCTCCTCATTATTTATAGGTTAAAATTCGAAGGCCTTAGACTTGTTTTCAAGGAACTTTAAAACCTTCCCTTTGAACTCTCTGTTACTACTCTATTTAAAAGCCCCTCTTCCAGCCAGGCTTGTGCTCCCTCTAGAGCAGCTGCTGTTCGTTTCCATTGCCCCTCAGTGACCCTCACTGAGCGCCCTGCTATGTACCCTGCTCTGTAGCAGATTTCATTTGTTTCTTCACCTGTTTACTCTTCACAGGAATGCCACCCCTCCCTCCTCCGGTTGAGCTCAATCTTAATCATCCCTTAAGGCCCATCTCAAATCCTTCTTTCTTCAAGTTGCCTGCCTTGACAATCCCAGCCCGTAGTTCTTTTTCCCATATTGGAGCTAATCATTTACTATTTTGTATTGATATATTTTTTAGTGTTTATCTTGTCCACCTCATTGCATTGTAATTGCATTGTCTGCTCCCATGAGGGAAGAATTCTGTCATAGCCTTTTGTTTGTGTGTGTGTGTGTGTGTGTGTGTCAGTTGCTTGCTGAAGGCACTCGTTAATCGTGGGCTAATTGTGCACATACTTCAACATTTTGAGCTCTTATTATTTTCTAAATTTGTATCACTTTAACAGTCAGAAAAATGTATCTCTGAGGCACAAATTATTTATCATACTAAAATTTGGTATTTATCGTACTAAAATGATAAATTAAAATTATCATACGATAATTTCAAAATTGTCAATATTGATAATATTGATATTGTCTATCAATATTAACATAGACATCATTTTAAACATGGTGATTTAAGACATGCATTTGCCCTTTTAACTCTCTTTACTAACCTTTTTTCTGGAGTGTTGGTAAGTAGCAGATTTATCATGTCATTATTCTACTTTTTGAGCTTGAAAGGGTTGAAGAACGGTCTTCTTAGGGCTAAATCTTTCCCTCGTCCCTTATGGGATAGTCGCAGTGTCATAAGGAAAGATCATGTATCTCAGGAATCTAGTCACTTCTCTGCCATTGACTGTGTGACCTTGGGTGAGACACCCAACTGCTTGTACTTCAATGTCCTCATCTATAAAAAGGGGGACAATGACACCAGCTGGGCCTGAGATCGTGTAACATTCGGGAAAATGTTCTCAACAGTGTAAAGTTCTGTCTAAAAGCTAGGACTTATTGTTGTCTTTGTCACATTACGGTCTCCATCACTTTACCACCTTTGCCACCATCTGACTTCAACTCAGGCATCCAGATGAGAAATGCCCATTGGAGCTGGTGACTTCTTATAGGATAAAATATCAATATGCCATTTTCCAAAATGTGAATGATTCATACATCATGTCTTCTTTTGTATGTTGCGACTTCTGAGGAAACTGAGTAGGTTAGACCATTTATCTCGCTTGCTGCATTGGGCTCTTTTCTTGTTTTTGTAGCTCCTGCTCTCACCGCCACAATGACCCTTGGGAGTATAAAATGTCTCTTGGGAACGGGCGGGGAGTTTTAGTTTCAAGTGGTGGGCAGGTGGTCCTGATATATGGTATTTTGTTGAACCTAAAACACCATCAGTTGTAAAACACACCATTAGTTCAGAAATCACCAAGAAAGGAAGAAGTGCTACCAATTTTAAAGTTTGACACACCATTGACTACAAGATGCATCCCTATTTCAGAGCTGTTACAGTGTGAAAAGTGAGTGTCTCAGAATTAGTCAGACACAGTGGGGTCATTGCGGCAAGGGTCGGTTTGGAGTCTTCTGAGCCCCAGACATAGTGGGTCCTGGGTCTCCCTGCCCCAGCCCACTTTGCAGACATATGCTTCTAAGCACCCCAATGCTGAGCTGCAACCCTCTGGCCTCCTGCTTCTTCCCAGGCTTTCCATCCTGCGGGGGCAGTGGGAGGAAGAGCTGGTAGAGGCTGGGAAGCTTCCTGTTTTGAAGCCACTCCCTTAGTCCCCTTGTTGCTATGTTAAATCAGCATGGTAAGAAGTTGTTCAGAAGCAGAGCCTTTCAGTTCTGGAAGACACGTTGCTGGGCTTATATGTTCTCTTACCCAGAGGCACTGGAAGATCAAGTGCCCGGCTTGAAGTTTTTCCCAGCTCCAAGTAGCTCCTGTTTGGTAAGGGTTCATCTTGTGATATGGACCTGCCAAAGTGACACGTCATCCGATGCGCTAGGCCTGGGCCTAAGAGCAAAGTGGCTTTCTTCTTTGTCCAAGATAGAAGTCAGGGCTGGAAGTGAGTAGAAGGCTCAAAGCTATTTGCAGCAAAAGGCATGATTCCTGCCCTTGTATGTGTGGGGTGGGGGTGGGGGTCACCCGTGTTCTCAGGTGTCACTGCCGACTGCAGATATTTCAGCACCTCTTTTCCTTCAAATGTCTTGGGTTTCAGATGGGGGGTAACCAGATCCTTCACATTTGCTACAGTACGGCTGTTTCAGGCTCTGTTCCTTGACCTTACAAGTCACCTGCTCCTCTTGAGATATTGTCACCCTGTGGGGTGAGACATCTACTATGCAGATTTTGCTAATAATATTGGGAATAATGTGTAGCTCAAACTCATGTCGTCATTTAGTGTGGATCTTTGGGTAGCTTTGGGTAGCAAAGTACGTCATTCTATTACAGCTATAGTATTGGTTTCACTTCTTTCATTGGAAGAGGGAATTAGAAGGCTCTGTGGATTATTGCCCCTTATCCTTGAAAGGTCATTGAATCTCTCCATTGTCTTTCTGTCTACGGTATAAGTCTCTGTTCTACAAGCATTTAAGGGTAGGGGGACTTTCAGCAGTTTTCCAGCCCTATATCAATAAGCCCAAACTCCTTCTCATGACACTCATAGCCATGCTAGTCAGGACTGTCAGCTCAAACCAGCTCACACAAAAAGGGAAGTTAATGACTCATGTAATTGAGGAGTCCAGGGTCCATCTAGAACTTGAGACATAGGTGGATCCAGTGCTCTGGTTCAATGCCTCCCAGGCTCTGTCTCTCTCTTGTCATCTCCTGGCTCCAGGCCCATCATTATCATGGCTTAATTCTATAGACATGCTCTTTCCAGAAAATGGAGAAGATGGCCACCCACATCCAAAGTTGATTTCCTTTCAGTCTTGGAGGAAAGAGGCATTTCTTTCTTCTGATATCATGACATGAATCCAGGGAAGCCTTGATTGACTCTGCTTGGATCTTGTGTTCACCCCTGGACCAGTTATTAATGCTGGCTCTAATTAGCTCTTCCTGAACCATGTGCCACCGCCATGACTGTGAGTACCTGAACAAAATGATGACAGTCCCACTGGGACCACACGCAGTGGAAGAGGAGCAGTTGTCTAAAGGCAACATTGGTGGCGGGCAGACAGAAACACCAGCTGTCCTCTATAAGGTCTTCTACGATTTGGTCCCTTCTATCTGTCTTCTCCTCAGATTTCTCTATAGATTCTTACCTACCAATCACATCGGACTATTTCCTTTGAAGAAAACCTGCCTTCACCTTAACACCTTATTTTCTTTATAGTCAGTGTTCCCTGGAATTTTTTCTTCCCCTTCTCCACTTGTCAAAATTCTTCTCACTCTTCAAAACTTAATTAAAATGCTACTTCCTTGAAAACTGTACTTCTAGTTCTTTCATTTTGTGGTCAAAGGATTTGACTGATAGCATTTTTATAGAGTTGTTTTCTTCTTCCCTTTTTTTGGAGTTACTGGCTTACATATCTGCCCAGAAATGCAAAGATAAACCTAGTCATTTAGTATTCTTCCAGGGTCACATAGGAGATATGCAATAAATATTTGTTGGATGGATGAATGTTCTCCTAAGGTCTTTTTGGAGAGGATTCTACCCAAATATGTGCACTCACACACTCTCAGAGCTTGAGTCCACGTATGTAACATCTGCCTAATGATACATGCATAGGACTTCTGTATATTCCCAGCAATACTCTGGGAATAACACTGCTGGCTTAGTTAAAAGCACATTGTCTTATCTTATGACTTTTTTGTCTCCAGGTTAGGGAGCAGGATGAGTTGGAAATGAGGTCATGGAAGAAAATTGGTCGAGTGAAAAACACTGGGTGTGCTGTAGGATTAAATTTCATCATCTCTTGGAAGAGAGCAAAAGTTAGGAAAGGTAGTTGAACATAATGGGTAAGAATGCAGCCCCAAGGTTTGAAGTCAGTTCCCATTGCTTGTTAGCTGTGTGATCTTGGGCAAGTTAACTAATGTTTCTGAGCCTCAGTTTCTTTGTATAATAGAGACAGAAGAGTATTCATGTGGTGGAATGGTCGTGAAGACAAAACAAGGTGATGCATGCAGAGCACCTAACATAGTACTTGGCTTCTAATGGGTGCTGCCCCCACATCCCCTAACACACATACACAAACCGTGGAACAAGTGCATGATTTTTCTTCAGGGTGGCCAGCCACATTGGGTGGGGCAGTATTGGGAAAGCATTAAAGAATGCTTTCTCTGAGTTCTGATTGTTGTTATCTGGCTAATATTGTTACTCTCTTATGACCAGAATGATGAACGCATTGAAAGGAGGGAATGTAGATGGCTGAAAGTCACCTCTGTTGAGAGCAGCAGTGGTGGTAGCAGCATCAACAATGCACGATGGGTTTTTATTTCCACCACATCCGAAACGTGCAGTTAGCCTGGAGAGAGAGGGCAGGCAGAAGCAGCTCCCTTTGTCCAGATGATGCCTCCTGTGTGGAGGACCTCCCATTTCTGGCCGAAGGATCTGTATGTTGAAGGAAGGAGACTAGGCCATTTTCTGGGTTCATTCTGTGTCTATATATAATAACCTAATCGTAGGCTTTACAGGAAAGGAACCCCGGAATGTGGTCCACCGCTAGAATGATGACGACTCCTGGAACTTTCTCTGATTCTTATTACCCCTCCTGTGATACCTATCACCCTTTGTATTCAAATGCTTTTCATATTTATTTGGAACAGTTACAGTGCTTCACCCAGACCAGCGCACATCACATCAGAGAGGAAGACACATATGTGATTCATTTTCTTAAGCCTGAAGTCTAAGGATTTACCTAAGGCCCCAGGAATGTTGTGAGGTAAGTTTTGGAAGCGTCTCAGGTGCTGTGGTGATGATCGATTGGCAGGCTCACCTCCTCTTCCACTGATTGGCTATGGGTTTGCATTTCTAAACTGTGACCCGCCATTTTAATAATCCAATGGAATCTTTGAGGAGGCAGAGAAAGGCACACTACTCGCTAGTAAATGGATGGCTGTGAGCACACTTATGCCCTTTGTAGGTGTCCTGGACAGCAGAAGAGAGGCCATCATGAGCCAGCGCTTCTCTGAACAATAGAATGTCAGTATGGGGTCAGGGTGGGGAGAGTTTAAGGGTTGTCTCTGCAGACTCAGTCTTTTTCCTAATAGAGACCCACAGAAGCACTACCTTCTGCCCAGAGCTCCCCGAGCATTTAGTATTTGTCTTCACTTTAAGATTTATCACACTGCATTGTGAGCACTTGCGTATCTGTCTGTCTCCCAATATCGGGTCAGACTCTTTCAGCTGCAAGTGACAGAAAACTCAACTCAAACTACTTTAAACAAAAAAGGGACTTTATTGGCTCAGAAACTAAAGAGTTCAGCTGGATCCGGAGGCCCTAACAATGCTCTTGGGATCCAGTCTCTCTCCATTTTGCAGTCATGCATTCCCTTGTGTGGGTTCCATTATTCATACATGCTTTGCCTAGTGAGGACAAATGGCTGCCAGCAGCCCTAAAAATAGATTTCCATGGCTCCATATTGAGAAGGACAAAGAAGGCTCTTTTCTCTGCTGGATTGGCTCGGACCCACTCCTGAACAAATTATGTGGCTCTGATTGGTTGGGCCTGGGGCTCATGCCTCTGGAGTTCGGTGTGGGCTCGACCTACCTAAACTGCAGGAACTGAGACTAGGGGGAGGGTAGGTGCTGAAATTATATTTGGGGCACCGATATTAAAAGGAGCAAGATTGGAGGCCGGGCATGCAGGAAAATAAATAGCCACTGCATTCCCAAACTAGAACTTGAGCTTTTCAATGGAAAGACAATGCCCATGAATTTTGCATCTGCTTTGCTTACCAGTACTGGAACTGGCAAAACAGAGACTCACAGATGCTGGTTGGAGTGAATTGTTATTTATGGGAAGACCTGGCCCTCCTTCCCGGTGCAGTACTCTCTCCCCCATGCTGTCTCCCATTGGTGAGATGATGGCTTCTAGAAAGGTTTAAAATCAACCATGCTTTTAGCATTTTGTCCCTTTCATTTAAATAATTTATTTAGAGAACTTATTCTAACTTTGTTGTTCAAAATCAGAAGTGTCAATAGTGTTGATTTTGGCCAATGTACTTTGGCAAATTGACACTTTGGGAACTCTTGGTAACTTATAGGTACACCAAATCTGTAGCTATCGTAAGGATCCCATTTGGCGAAATGCGTTTGTACTGGACACATCTCATGAGCTTTTCCAGATTCTCTCAGCTTTGTCTGCAGCTCTCAGCTGCTCACCTTATTCTTCTACAGTCCCTGCTGTGGCTTTCACTCTCTGAGGGCCCACACCATTCTGCAGCCTGATGCCATCCGGTCACACACCGATGTCTCTGGATTCTCCCAGCACATCCCAACTCTGACGGCATGCCACCCCACAAGGCATGGGCCGTGTCATAGGGGCCAGATGGTGCAACCTGGAAGCATAGAGGTGTTAATTCCCCATGGTGTGCTCTCTGACCAATGGCAATCAGGAGATGGGTAGAAACTGAGTAGATAAATTTCCTCTCCTTCCTTCCTCCTTCTGTGGACTCTTCGAGGCCCACCGTGAAGCGTGGCCAACACAGTAATATATCACTTTGCATTGTTTTTTATTCTTTCCTGTCTCACTTCTCTTCTCTTTCACTTTCATTGCCTTGGGATTGCACCTCCCAAAGAAAGCATCAGGACTGAATTCCTGCTTTGGGCTCTATTTTCTAAGAAATCTGATCTACCACATTATTTTGTTTTTATGTGACATTTCCTCTCAAAGCTGCTGAAAAGATTAAGTTTAATCATCTTGATTGGCTCTAATAAAATGGGGCTTCTATTCCTTTCCCTATTTGTAAGATGGGTAAATTGAGACACACAGCGGGTGCAACTTGTTCAACATCATACGCTTAATCATTGACCCACTGCAACACAGAATCTGGGTTTCCTATCTTCCTATCGACTGCTCTGCACGTGATCATAATTTAAGTCTGGATCTGCACATACAAAGTGCAGAGAATAATTGGGACAATTATCCCAATCATTCAAGCCAAGCAACAAAATCTAAAATAGCTGCATAATTGAGCTCAATGTCTCCACTTCACATTGGGCCTCTGGAAACAGCCAAGGACATGTTAGATGAATCTTGCCATCACGTTGTTCCAAGTGCTACTGGTGATGGTGGGTATATATTTTTAAGCATTTGATTTCATTTCTTGATATATTTTACATTATGGGCCAAATTTCTTTGCTTTTTAACTAATGGAGAAAATAAAGTTCCAGTAAAGATAAGAGACTTTTGGCAGGAGGGGAAATGCCATAATTATAAATAAAACATTTCAGATTTGCCCAGAGGCATACTATCAACATGAAGGTAAGGTTAATTAGTAAGTGGATATTTTGTTCTCTGGTGTCATATTGATTTCAAAGCGACTCCTTGCCACTGCTTTGTGTTTCTTAAAATGAGTTTGTTTGTTTTCTAAGATTTGAAATTATACTCAAATTTTTATAGAAAGCCAGCAATAAAGAGAAATCTATTACAAAAAAATTCTGGTGATGGGATAAATTCCAATCCAAACCTAAAAGGAAAATGTTGTTTCTAGCTTTTTCTCTGTGTGGTGATTGATATTCAGGGTGTGTGTGTGGGGGATCTTGAATTGCCCTGTTTTATGTGGAAATTTATTAAATTAATAATTGTGTTATATTGGGGATCCTACTCTTTCAAATATTTTTAAAGCATCATTGAGGAACTGATGCTCAGAATGTAGTTGCCTAATCATGTTACTATTGTCAGATACCACAATGTACATTAATCTAGAAAAGGCAATGCATCAATCTAGCAGGAAAGCCACTTCTGCACATTAGCAGCCGAATTGTAAGTGTCAAACAAATAGCGCTTTCTGACACCTATTTAAAAGTACATGAGTGGTGACTATTCTAGAAAAATAGCCAATTATATAAACATTTCAAGTATTTAAAGTAGAAAAAAACCCTCAGTTCTAATGAAATACACATCTAAAAGAACTGAAGAAAAATTTTAGATTTGCTTGATGTTTACAGACACATCAGATTGAAGAAGATGGTTTTAGGTTCTTGGTTCGGTCCCAGCTTGGATTTTGATTTTCCCTGTGGCCTAGGTCATGGAAAAAATGCCAAGACTTAACGGAAGACCTTTGCCAAGAACCCTAAGAAAGGTCACAAATGTATTCTGTCATGGCAAGACTGATATGAAATATTATTCATGTTATGCAGCTGGAAATTAGAGAGGGACAGTGGCTTAGCCATGGCATCTCTGGTGTGAGAGAGTGTTGGAAAGAAAGGAATAGCTTCTTTTAGCACTGTGAATTTATTCGTGGCTTACACCATTCTCACCTGTCAACCTTTGGGTTGAGTTCCACATTCATATGTTCATCTACAAAATGACTAGGAAACAGGTAAGATGTTGATCAATTCTTATGGAAAACTGAGCATTTGAAATATTCTGCTTATGTGTATGGCACAAATGAAAACTAAGATGAGCCAGATTCTTCTCTCTTGATTCTTTCATCTCCAGAGTTTTAGAAGAAACTTGGAGATTTCCCCATTCCCAGGAAAGATAAAGAGGTTCCAGAAATGAGTAAGAACTGGCTGTTTAGCATTGTGAACTTGTCAACACCAGTAGATAGAAAAACAAATGGTGAAGGGCAAGGAAACTGAGCTTTGGACCTTGGAACAACATTTTAAAACAAAGATCTTCTGCCAAAGATTCTTGAATATCAACTCCCCCCTTTTAAATTATAACAAAAATGCCATGAAATTCAATGAAATACATTAATTTTCAACATACAAACAACTCTAGGCTTTCAGTCACAATTAAAGGCATGCTTTCCTGGGGCCGCAGAAGGCATCGTGCGTTGTGAGAATTAGCCTTTTCACCAAAAGGTTAAACAGCATGTTAGTACAAACTGCTTCCATTTCTAAATGCATAAAAGACAATAAAGATTAAAAGTTAGAGAAAAGATGACGAGACAGTATTTGACGATTAGTTCCTTCAGGCTATGGAGGCGCCAAGATACCCAACTTCATTGTGGAACGAGATCAAACTTTTTCTCATTGCTTAGTTTAGGCATTAGTTGACCGTCAACATCATGAGAGAAGTCATCTGTGGCTGGCTCATTTCTGTGCTGCGCCGATTTGTCTTTTGGGCTCTGAAGGTTTCTCAACCCAGCTGATGAACGGACATTTCAGGGATAAATCATTACTAACCTTAGTAACAATCTTAGCCATCTTACTTTCTTACCTCTTACTTTCTTCTCTCTGTTATTTCCTTCCATTCCTTCTACTTCTGTATTTAAGAACAAAATAAGTTTTTGAAAGTTAAAGGGCACAATATTTTTTTAAGCTAGTCAGTCGTATACAAGAAACAAGATAAATCCTAAATATTTGGATTAAATTTATAGTCCACTGCTATTAAGAGGGCACTCAATGCTCAATACTCAACACTCCCAACCAGTGTTAATTTTACTTTTGGATTGACTTTTCTTACTTAAGCTCCTTTTTAAAAAGACAGTCTTCTCCTATTTAATGATTATTCTAGTAAAGTCGTGATATTATAATTCACAGGGTCTAGAAAATTAAAGCAAAGATTAATGTGCCTGTGTATATTTAATCCCTAGTCTAAGATCATTGCTGAGGATCAAAGTCTTAACTTGGAAAAATTTAGCCTCATTACTGTTTTGGGCTCTGACAGCTGTCTCTGTACTTTTAATAGATCAATTCCATTCATCTTTTCAAATGAGCCTTTCCAAAATGCTTCCGTGAAGTGCCAAGAATATACTTCTCATATGTAATTTTTTTATATATTGGATTTTTTTCCAGTCAATTATTTTAGGTTATTCTGACATGTTCTGTATCCCAATTTCTTCAAAGTTATTTCTGTTCTATCAAGAGAGCGGGATGTGTTGGCTAATAGAAAATGGTGGATAATTTTAATAATAATGAAGTTTTATATGCCTTTGAATATGAGTATATGTGATATTTTAGAAATTCACAACATTCCAAGGAAGATGTTGGAATCTTCCATCTTCATTTGTCTCCATGGGGATTATAGTTGATCATTCAATCGCTACTTCTTATCTCATTCTGGAGAGAAACTAAAAGATGTAACTATCAACACAAGGTGACTTACTATGCATTTATACTTCTGGCTCAGAATTTTCCTGAGTTGAGGGGGTGGGGAAGAAATTAGGTATTTTTATGTCAAGTGCCTCTTGCCGAGCTTCACAGTTTGTATAGGAATGAAAATGAAAGATGGAAGTGTGGTGTTTATGATGGATTTTATTGCTCTTTTATGCCTATAAGAACCTGAGAGAAGGAGGCTAATTCACAGTTGGGGGAATCCACTCATGTAAGTAGGAGTAAATTGTTAAAACTTATATATAAAGACTAAATAGTAGGAACTATGTATTCTGTTGAAATTGAACTGTAACAGGTTTCATTTAAGCTTATCCACAGTGTAATCAGTCATGGGGAAATACTATAAGAATAAACAATTCAAAGAAGATACTATACAACGGATATTATACACCAGGTAGGAAGCATCCCCGTCATTGAGGGCCCAAAGGACCATTTAATTCTTGCTGGCCATTGAAAAGAAGAATATGAAGGGCACAGTGCCCAGTGTAATAGATGTTGGAACATGAGGCCGGAGAGAATCCAAGGTGGGTGCAAATAATCAGGAATTCCTTGAGAAGGTGGTATTAAAGGTGGTTGTTTTTACAGTCCAGACAATTTGATATTTAGATGGCATACTATTGGGCCTTCTACTGAGAAACTTTTGGAAAACCATTGTCTATGATAAGGCCAGAAATGTGATCATCTCATAATACTGGATCTGAAGTCCTTGTGAAAACTCATGACGAGAGGGAATGGGGTTACAGGACATTGGACGGTGATGTGAGCCCCAGAATAGGAATCCACGTCACCTTTCAGCACCCCAGAGCTCTGAAGCATCTGCTCACTTGGGGCAACTCCAAGTAGCATTTTCAAGATAATCCATCCTAAGTGAAATGCTCCCAACATCTTCTGTGTGTGTGTTTGTGCGTGTTTGTGTGTGTGTGTGTGAGGAAGATGGTTGCTGAGCTAACCAACATCTTTTGATCCAGTATCTGAAGTCTCTTTTTGGTGATGTTCCCAGGAAGTGAAGCTCTTTGTGTATACCCCTGCCTGCCTGCCAATTCCTTAGGTTGGTTCCCTCTCTGCTTTAGTAATGAAAATGTGCCTCAATCACAACCAAGGACCTGCAAAGTGATTTGGAAACGTTCATTGATTAGTGAACTATTCATGCTTCCCCTGACTGATGCAGTTTCTATTGGTGCAGATGGCAAAGGGCTGGCTCCTGTGTGTGTCTTCCTGAGCCGGTAGAGCAGGAAGATGATGACAGAGTTAACCTCTCTTTCTCTAATTATGCTGTCCATTTGCTCCTCTGCCTATACTCCCAATGCCAAAAATCTGACTAATTCTGAATTTCCCCAGGTATCCTCTTCATTTAGGTAGCAGATATCCCAGGCCCAGCAGCTAGGTGCCTGAGATGGGTGTTTTGCTGTGTGGATGGATTTCCGCCACCCCAGATGGAGGTGATGCTCAGAAAGCGTAGGACTCCCCCAGAGCTTTCCGAATGAAGGAAGAAAGAAGCGATAAAAAAAGAGATAGCCATCCCGGTCCTGACATCACGGAGACAGCATTACGTCCATGTTCTTACACGGTTTGGCTAAACATTTTGCACGATTGCTGTGGGACATGTGAAGTGCTGTGATCCCCCTCCCTGTTGCGAAGGATTGCAACAGGATGGCCTGGTTGGCCGCGGGGCTTGGCAGAGGCGCTCGCTAGCGCTCAGTTTGGTATAAAGTGCTATCGTTACCATTTGGAAGCAGCTCCCTGTAACGTGAAAAGACTACCAGGGAAACTCCAGCAATCACAAACACTGCCATCACAGAACACAGAAGGACACCCCCGGCTCTTGGTAGGTTACCTTCACGGCTCTGGTTCACCCGCATCTCAGGTAGAATCTGGAGACTGTAGAGAGAGGAGAGGGTAGGAGGGAGGAGGAGAATTTTTCCCAGCCAAGCCAGGGAGCTCAGGTAAACGTACCCCTCCTTTGCAGCCCTGAGTCTTCAGCGTGATCGGCTCAGGCCGAGGAGTCTGGGGCAAACCCAAGCTAGCTTATTGGAGACTGACCTCAGGGAAAGCAGCAAGCGAGGCAGAAACACAGAGAAGTGGGAAGTGGTTGCTTGGTGCTGAGTTTGGCTTAGAGTTTTGAGCTCCATTTCAGCCTTCTGGCTCCAAGCAAAACTCAAGGGGGAATGAAACCCACAGGAACCCAAACAAGGTTAGGGCTTGGCAGGAAGCCGTTTGTGGGGCCGCATTGCTTTTCACACAGCTCTGCCTGTACAGGCCTGTCGGCTGGTTGAGCCACCTCTCACCACAAATCGCCTTTCTCTGGACTCGTTTGAACCAGAATCATTGAATATATTCAGTCAGGACTTCATTTTTCCCAGAAGCAGAGCCTCCTTCTAACACCCAAGACCGTGTCCTTGGCTGGCGAGTTATTTACCCCATAGCCAAGCCAGACAAGGAAATCTGGGGTTGTTTTTGTGAAGAAATTCACACTGGGATGGAGGAGTTGTGGAGGGTTGTAAAAGGAAAATATGAACAGAGAGTTGGAGCCAAGACTCTTAGACTCCGCTGGTGAGCCCTGCCGGCCCCTTTTCTCTATAATAGTCCTAGAAAAACAGAGGTGATGTCGTCATAGCAGCTGCTGATGGCCTGACAGACAGTTTCCGCAGTGCTACATGAGGCTCTTTGGTGTCTCTGTCAGGAGACTGGCAGCTGAATGACACCAATGAGGCCAGGCCTGTATTCCCTCTGGGAACGCCGCCCTAATTGATAGACAGAAGGCAAAGAGAAGGATTGTTTTTGAACCTGAAAAGAATCCCCTTTTTTTCTCCCTAAAGCTCATGCCCCCACTCTCCACAGCTCTATTTTCCCCTCCCCCCCACAATTTTTTTTAAAGGTGTTTTGTTCCAGAGCAGTAACAGACCTTAATGGAACTGAATGACTTTTACCCTTCACAATCTGTCAGTCAAAAGCCCGACTCCAGGACTGTTAAATAAAGTCCTTTCAGAGGCAGACAGGAGAGGAATGTGTCAGTCAGGCAACAGACCCTGTTGTGTTTTAATCTGTCAGAGGGCTGACGGGGGAGAGCAGCGGGCCCCAGGCAGGGCACATTCCCAGCAGCCGTTAAGAGGCCTTGACGAATCCAGGTGTGGAGCCAAAATGTCACCCAATCACCAACATTCTTGAGGTGTGGGCTCAGAGCCCCCAGGCACTCGGGTTTGCAATCAACTATGAGATGTTTGGGCAAACTTTCAGCACAGGTTTCATACTAAGCATTTTTAACATAAAACCAACCACTAAGTGCTGGGTATTGGGACAAGGCACGGCTTTCAAATTCATGCACCGCTTAGCTGTGAGCACAGCAGACAGTAATCCTCCCTCTGAAGGGCCTCCAGGTAGACCCCAATTCCAAACCAATTTTGTAGAGCCACTTTTGTTTTTTCCTAATACTTTCCCTTCGCATTATATGACAATCCATTAATCTTGCCCATTAACTTAAAATTGCTGGGCAATTTTTTTTTTTTTGAGAGTTCTGAACAGTTGCTTTTGTTCACTACGGATTCAGAGCTTTATACAAAAAATGTCCGCCATTAGACATACTAACGATCTATTCCTTATGTTTTGGTGATATTTCCTTTAAGGGCTTTCAAAAAAAAAAAAAAAGGAGAAAGATGAAGGTGGAATGGAAATGGGGCGGAGGGAGTAGAGAAATTGATATTTAAACAAGCAAGGCTTGTTCTTATCAGAGTGCTACAAAATAGCAGTACAGATATTTTTACCCAGGGCTGCAGGCCTGGGTGTTGGGGAGGAAAGCCACCCACTGACCTGGACAAGTGGCTTGCTCCTGCCGGGGTGCTGGCAGGAAAGAACATCTGCAGCGTCTCAACTCTGAGGGGAGTTTTGGCTCAGGGTAAAGTTGGGCGTGTTATTTGTAACTTGCTTCCCTCTCCTTGAGAGATTTTGCATAAAACAAAAGGAATTTCTGCCCCCAACTCTGGTTTTCTTTTCTTTGATGTGCTACCTTCTACCTCCCAACACGCTATTTCTGAGCTAGGCAGAGTGAGTGAAAATTCTGTTTCCTCTCTTTTTCCCCTTGTTACCCCATGCCCAGATCTAGATATTAGGGTGTCCGTCTCCTAGCCTTTCCTGGGACCACTTGCCATGCTCGGTGTATGGATATTGGTACATCAGTCAATGAAAAGTCTCCCCCTCTTCTTTCTTTCCATCCCTCTCTCTCAGAAATATAGATGCTGCATTTTCTTCCAGCCGTGCATTCGGGCCTCTAGGGATAAACCAGTTTTAGACAGACTAAACTGAAATTTGAAAGGCCTCTGGCATGGGCTGATAAACTCTGTCAAGCTGAAGTAGTTCTAAACGTGGTTAAAATAAATATGGCACACTTTATGTTACTAAAGTTAAACATTTTCCAAAGAAGTGGATTTTCAACATTTTGCCACAATATACGAGATTAGAGAGTCAAAATAGACTAAACCTGAATTGATTAACAACAAAGTAGAACAGCTTGTTTCCACTTCGGGGCTGAGAAGTACCCTTCTCTTTCCTCCGCTGATAAAGCTCTGTGAGCTTAGAGCCCGCCGCTTCTCCAGTTGTTTACTTGGGACCGTGGGTTAGATTTTAGGCCCATAGAAAACTTCACGGGAACAATATTCCTCTAGAATATTAATGAAGTCTTCAACTTCAGTCCAAGAAATATGTGCTCTGAGGCTTCCTGAGTCCATCCTTCACTGGTTATTAATGATCTGCCACACTGAGAAAAAAGGCCATTTCTCGGCTCACTTTCTGTCTGCCTTCTCTCCCTTCAGCCTAAAACAAACATCGCATCTGAGGCACTGGGAACACAGGAGCCTTCTCAACAACGGAAACCATTTTTTCTTTATGCCTGAGACTGAAAATGGATGCCATGGCTTCTGTTTTTAACATTAATGGCCACACAAAAACTTGCTCATCTATTACAGCTGATCTTAAGTAACCACACCAATTGCTCACCACTTAGGTTACTTCATGGTTCCCACAGTTCCGAGAGAAGGCACCATCTGCTTATTGGCGCAGGGAGGCACTGAAACCAGCTGATCGAAATGTTTCTTAAAATGAAAATGTGTACCCTAGTGGGGAAAAAAATCGTTAGATAAAGCCCTCATTCCTCCAAATTCTCTCAGATAGTTGCTCTGGTTGAAAAGCAAATAAACACATACACAAACCAAAAACCAAAAATAAACCCAAATCCCGCTTATTGCTCTGGCAGTCCCCAAATTCAGTCAATCAAAGCACAATTAGGAGCAAACGGTTTTTCATCCTTCCTGCGCCGTTTCCTATGGCTGTGGGTGGGGAGGGGCAGACAGAAACCTGTTCATAAGTCATGGCCCTTCCACACAAGTGCTGACACTCCCAGAGTTGGTTTGGTTGTGCCCACAAATGACTAAAACCTCCTGACATTCACATATTGTCCAGAATACATTTCTCAGCCTTCATACTTAAACAGTTCTTGTTAAATGTATGTCCAGCTAGGCTTTCATTTGGATGTCTGCTAAATGTTTTGTCTTGGATAGATGCTACAATGACATAATTTCCATCCTAGCGTTGTACATGGAACCAACTGAAAGCCACGTTTGAAAGTCTAGTTGATAATGCTAAATTCACTGGTTTTTTTTGTTATTTTTACTGATTTGGGTTCAAAATTCCTGTTAAAAAGCCCTACTATTTCCACATTTGTCAACTTTAATGTCAATTCTGCAATAAAACACTCGGAGTTTCCTCTGAACATCTCAGAACTAGATTACTAAGAAGTCTGAGGGCGTCATCTCTCCAGGCGGAGCTGGGGGAAACTAGATGCAAATTTGTAATCAGTGCATCAGTGACCGGGGTTGGAAACAGGTTGAGAGCCATGGCTGGTCCAGTTCCTGTGTCACTATTTCTTATGTGATTGTTAGTCAAATCAGATCATCTTTACCATTAACTATTTGAGGTAATAATAATCCTAGTAATGATAATTATAAATTATAATATATTATGCTAATTAGACATTATACTATTGGTATGATAATACGTGCTAAGTGCGTTTCACACACATTCTATGTACATTCTTATTTAAAAGACAACCCCTGATTGGGTCAGTGTTTATAGCAGTTAAGAGTGTAGCCTTTGGTGACAAACTGCCTGCTTTCAAATGCTGGTACTGCCACTTACTACCTGTGATCCTCATCTATAAAATAGGGGTGTTAATCATATGAATTTCACAGGGTGTAAGTAAATGAGTTTGCAGGTGGAAATCCCTTAGAACTGTGCCTGGCACATCATAAGTGTTATTACTTAATTGTTTTGTTCCACTGTGTGTAGCCTAATTCAAGGGGTGGTTTCAACCAATTAGGAACAGTGTTCTTTATCAATAACAATAAGCACCTTACCTTACCTCCCACCACGGCTCATCTTCCAACTCTTTGCTCTGTTGGTATCAAAAATGGCCCAAGGCTGGTGGTTGTGAACTTCTGGTGAGTGAATGGTTTTTAAAACCCTTCAGGGAAAAACTCACTTGTGAGCAGCTAACCCTGAAGGGAAGGGTTTTCCCTAGGGCAACACTGAATTCATCCCAGTGCAGTTTAGAGTGGCCTAGACGTGGCTGAAAACTTCTGAGGAGCCCCAGAATGGCACCTCGTTCTCTGGACCCCTCACATTCTTCTTGCTGTGCAGTCTCTGAAGTGCTGGGCCTGGCCCTTGAGGTCCGTATTCTTTCAAGATGTTTGACCCTTGTCTCATTAAACCTGTCTTGGTTTTCCCCCAGGCTGCTCTTGATCCTCACTGTTAAGTGCCATGGCAGGATATTAAAGTGGCACCCTCTGTTAAGAAAATAGTCTTGAAACTAGAGAAGTCCTCTTCACAGGGCACACAGCAGAGCATGGTTGCTTAGTGAGGGTATTCTCGAAAACCAAGACTCTCTCCCTGGGGTCTTCTCAGGCCATCTCACACAGTGAATGCTATCACACAATTTAGGCTTCAACCACAGTCAAATTCTGCCAGGACACTGCGCCCACTGCTTCCTAATTGCTACCAGATTTGTCATTTTCCCTTTGGGAAGACAGTTAAGTCCACCAGTCATGTCATGCTTGCCTATTTAATTGAAAAGTCAGAAAACCCTCAATTTAATCTGGTTAATTTCAATGGCTGTTCATTAAACACCTATATATGCCTTTAATCATTTTTTAATTTCCTCTAAATAAACCCCTGGGTACCTATTATTATGAAGCAAGAAACTCTGCAAAATAAAACTATTTTAACTTCATTTTCTGATAACCTTGGTCCACCCCAAATTAATTCTGAAATGCCTTTGTTTGGTTTATGATCAAATAAGGGGCAACTGACTTTGAACCTTGACCAGGTCTGACCTGGCCACAGTATAGTCCATAAGCATGATATGGATCAGAACTAACGGGCTAACATGGATCCCAGATCTGTTTGGCATAGCAAAAGGGTGTATTAACTCCTATAGCCCCTTGCCCCTGACAGGAAGCGAGCTGTAGATACAGCCTGTTGCTGGGGATGGGAGACGGTGGGGTTGTTCAAATCAGAGTAAGTAGTTATTTGGTCCTTTAGGCTCATGAATGCCAACTTTTAATGAGGACATAGTTCGTCAATCAGCAAATAAATTGTTTCAAGTTCTCAGTTGGGATAGTAGGCACAGGGGTTGGGTTGACAAGGCAGTTTTGGATATCTGTGGTTTTGTCCGCCTCTCTGCTCTTTCCATTGGGAAATCGCTTCTTCCCCATCCTAGATGGTTCTGGGGATTGTTAACGATAGAGCCTCATCACTGGCTGTCTTAGTCTGTTCGGGCTGCTGTAACAAAGTACCACAGACTGGGCGGCTCATAAACAACAGAAATTTATTTCTCACAGTCCTGGAGGCTGGAAGTCTGAGAGCAGGGTGCCAGCATGGTCAGGTTCTGGTGAGAGCCTCTTCCAGGTTTCAGACCGCCGAGTAGTCCTTGTATTCTCACATGGTGGAAAACAGAGGAAGCAAACAAGTTCTCTCAGGACTCTTATAAAGGCATGAATCCCATTCATAAAGGATCTACCCTCGTGACTTCATCTAATCCTAATTACCTTCCAAAGGCCTCACCTACTAATACTGTCACTGTTGGGAGAGAGGGGTTTGGGGGGACATTAATATTCAGTCCATAGCATTGGCCCTGGGGGTGTAGGCAGGTGAACTAGGCCTGACCAAATCCAATCTTTCTCTCCACAGGGATTGGGCCAAAGCTTGGGCATGTGGCCATCATATCCTTCCACAAGAGGCGGTTATGTGGGCACTGGGCCAGATTTAGGGGCTCTTGCTTTTGTGTATAGAGAAAGCCTGTGATAAAAGAGGATAAGGCCAAGGTACAAAAGAGGAGAGACAAGTAGAACAAAGAGATGAGAGAGAGAGAGAGAGAGAGAGAGAGAAATACTTCTATTACTTAAGTCCCTGAGCCTGAAAAATTCCACCCTTTAACTTCCGAGTTTATGAGCCACTAAAGCCACTTTTCTGCTCATGGTTGTTTACATTGGGTTTCTTTCACTTACAATGAAAATGTGCCTGACTAACATACAAGATTTAGGGACTAATACACAAGGTTTAGCTATTCTCCAACTAACTGCTTGGCTTTGGCCATCCATTAACTAATCTACATATCTCTTTCCTCACTCGTAACTGGAGTTAAGTCCAGCTAAAGAGTGCCTCTTAGGAAATGTTTGTGGAATAAATGAAGAAGCTAGTAATATAGGATAGTTAGTGAGTATTGGGTTTAACCATATGAAATTGCCAACATTTGACCATTTTGACCTACAAAAAAGTGATTTCATTGGTTAAACTAATAGCATTTTTAGCTACTGAGAAAGTAGAGCCACATGGTCAGGTCACATTCACTGAGAGCCTGCTATGTGCTGGCCTTGTGCTGGATGCTGTGAGGGGACTAAAGATGGAGACTATAAGGTCCGTCTTCTCAGGGAAACCATAGCCCAGGGACAGAACTACAACTTAGTAAGAAACCATTGCTATAGTGTTGGCTTCACTCCATAAGCTAATGAAAAGATTATTATTATTTTAAGATATCATCTTCATCAATGAAATGTGCCTTGTACAATCTAAGAAGGATCTCGGTGTCAACTTCTGAGTCCTGTAACTACACTTCCTGGAACCCTTCCTTTTGCAACCTCTCTCAGAACCCTTCCGGAACTGTCACATTTCAGTCCAAAGAGTCAAGGATCAAAGAAAAGATTGAACGCAATATGCCTTTTCAATCATCTCTGTGCCAATTCACCCTGTCTGCATGAGAATTTTCTCCTTCCATCCCTTTTGTCTGGGAAAACACGAACTTAAAATCTTATCAGTGCTGCCTCAAATCTCCAATCACGTCCTGCAGAGGCTAGGGAATAATAATGGAGCGGGGATGAAGGACAGCAAAAGTTGACTATGACTTCAACCTACGTGTCACTGGATTCTCCCACGAAGTGACATTTGAGATGACCTTTTGTGTTTCTTCCGTTCAGATTTCTTGCTTTAGAACGCAGCCTGGGGTGATGACTTCTTCTAAGTCTCTCAGTTTCAGGGTGTTTGCCCGCCAATTCTCTTCCATAGAATGTGTACTTGAAAACAGAGCCAGAACTTTGAAATCTGCCTGAATCAGGCTGGCTGCTGGTCTCACGCAGGGAAAGAATCACCCATGCAGAGCACGCTTCTTAAACTTCTTTAAGAGGTTTGCCATTTGGTTAGCCTTCCTTTGCTAATGCACTGGTGCCTAACGGCTTCTTCACAGAAAGGGAACACTTCTCAACCTTAAATAAACAGCATTTTCTTCTTTTCTGGTTTATTTTAGGTGAGGCATCTTCTTGTCTCGCTCCCTCCTTCTACTTTAAAAAAAAAAATCACCTTCATGTGGAACAACTTGCTATTTTGCCAAATCTGTCCTTTGGTGTAAGGAACCTTGGGAATGCCTTGGTGGACCTACATAATAAGTGCTCTAGTGTATGTATGATGGACTTAAAGAGTAGAAATGCATGTTGTAAAGGCCATGGTCACTAACACGCAACTCTGATGTTTTAATTTAGCTTCTGCAAACAAGAGAGATATTTTTCTCCTAGGCGCACATAAATACAACAGTTCAACGCAGCGCACACTGTGGTACGTGGTGCAGAGCTCTTAGGGCATTGCCAAACCCGCATGCTTGTGTACGCACATTTTATAAGGAGGCATTTCCGTTGCTAAAGGAACTCAAGTCACTTTTTCATGAATGTCCTGTGATTGGCAGGAAAGCTGGCTGTTCTGAGTATCATATTGTTCCATGGTGGAGAATATTTTTTATTGCTAGTTCAATAGCATTTCACAGTTATTAAACCGGAGTCATTGTCCCTGGAGGCTCCCAAAGGCTCAGAAACTTTAGGGCATGGGGGGAAAATACACACGCACAAAACCTGTCAGTTATTCCCATGGTCCCAATGTGGCTGTCATGCTCTGACTGTGGCATTTAATGTGTTTTGGGGGAAATGCTGAGAAAGTGGTTTTTCAAACATATTATTTGTAACCAACTTCTTTTCATAAATACAAATTTATGGGACCAAATTCAATCACAGAAATTATTTTGAAATGCTTAAAAACGAAAACGTTTAAGGAATGGTGCACCTATATTATTAAAACTGCACATTAAAGCACATAGATTAAAAAATATTTGCAGTATTGGCAGATCTGGCCAAATATCCCATAAAACCTGAGATAAATGCCTGCCTGAAATCATTGCTATGCCCAAGTAAAATGCTCCAAGAAGGAAATGAATGGGTGCTATCAGTGAGGGAATACAGACGTCTCTGCAAGTAAGACCTCTCCCAGCTTATTTGGCAGATAATGAAAATATCCATTAAGTGAGCTGGGTGGATGACCCTGTGCAACTGGCAGGTGTTAGAGACAACTGAGGACTGGCCAGGAGAAAAAGGCAGCCCCTTTGACAAACCTACGTGGTAGTATGAGGAGAGAGTGCGGGACCTTGGGCTGTTTCTGCAGGGCTAATAGGAGATCCTAACAGGAGCACATTGTCTTATGTGGGTCATCCAAAGTAGGAGACACTCAGGGTCTTTCTCAAACACCCAACTTTCTGGGAATTTGACTAATGTTTCATTATTTCTCCTGACAGCTCTGAGCCAGTTTCTGCAGATTTCGCTTTCCTCAGCTCTTTGTGTACTTTCTGTATTGTTTTCTTTTGCTTCTTTGGAGCAGAGTTTGCGAGGCCCCAAGGACCACACCAACACGCAAGTCAGTGTATGCGTTGTTAATCTTCCACCAAAGGAAAAACATATTCTTACTTCTCTTCAAGTGTCTCTGGCAACAACTGGGCACGGACAGGAACTTGTGTTTATCTAAACAAAAACAGAAAACGTACAGCATCTCTAAGCACTTCTGGCCAACTCTTCTCTGACAATGTCACTCTATGGTTGGTTTCTGGGAATCTTCTGTTTTTCTAGAAGTAATTGCAACTTTAAAGGATCTTGCTCCATGGATGATATTGTGGTTGATGAGTTTATGGTGATTGCGTTGGTTCCGTTGGGACAGGGTTTTCTACTTCTCTTCATGAGAAGAGGACTCTCCCCCTTCCTGGAAACTTCCTGTAGTTGTTCTCTTCTCCTTGTGTGGCTCCCACCCCAATTCCCATCACTCTTCATTTCCTGCCAAGAGAAGTTAGGGCTCCCTTTACTGGCTATTTGGAAGCCATACTCCTCTCTGTGATAACTTCTAGGGACCATTCTCTCCAGACCACATCTTTCCATCATCCATAATATACATTTTGTATAAATAAACTATATACCTTTAGTCCACATCTTACATTTTGCCTCCAAACTTTCCTGTGTCACTCAAAAGGAGTTTGCCCAGGCTCTGCCTTCTGTTTTAACATTTAAAATAGAGAAGAGAAATCTTGAAGGTTAATTCTAGGCTAAATCAATGAAACTGCTACCTAATAAAGAAACTTATTGGCCTAGTTGTTCTCATTAGCAATGCAATCTCAATTTTGTCAGTGTCTTATCCCTCCTTCCCGTTAGTACATGCTCAAGGAGGATTTGTGAGAAGATTTGAATAAAACGGATCAGTATCTGACTTTAAGACAAGGACAACAACAATGTCTTTTCATGGGAAAAAACCTGGAAGGCTAGATACCAAAAAGGGAGCCTGGTTATCTTTGGGGGATTTAGGTAATTTTTTCTATGCCTTTTTGTATAGTGTGAATTTATACTCATACTAAAAAAAAAAAAAAAATGGCGATTTTACTAGCAATCCCCTCCACAAGCTATTTAGCACTGTGGTGATTTCTGAAGGGGTTATTTGTAAGGAGATTGTGCCTCTAAAAAGGATCTGAGTATAAGCAGTTAGTCTGCTACCTACATTACTGTGTCACTTTGAATAACTCAGGTTTTCTTGTGTGTAAGATGAGGACAATAATCTCCACTTGCAGATATTATGGCCAGAGTCTAAGGAGATAACATATGGAGAAAACTTTGATATATGTAAAGTGTTCCCCACACAGAAGGAATACAATAGCAATCATCTGTTTGGGAGGAATCAATGGGGCAGACGGAGACCAAGGGATCTGAAACAAGGGGACGTGCACCCTGGTGACCTGAAACACACAATATTTTACTTTTGTTACCATGAATGGAGGAACCCTTCCTGGGAGCCTTCAAACTTGGGCAAGCAGTTTAACGTTCGTAGTGGCAGCTTCTAGCACTGGTTTGTGAAGGGAACGTGTGTGTGTGTGTGTGTGTGTGTGTGAATTGGTAACCAAAGCACTCAAACGTAACACGCAGCAACATCCAACTACGTGTAAAAGTAATCGTCTTAGCACCCAAGTATCCCCCACACCAAGCTGACTCAGGGGTTTTTAAAGGCTGGTTTATGTGGCACCAGATGTTTGATAAACTCACAGAAAGGCAAAATGATTAAAAACAGAACCTCAAAACAAACAGAAACAACAGCAGTCTCTCACAGACACCCAGCTAACCCTCCGGGGGACACAAACTGCAGTTTCCTGCCTCCCTGAGGAAGAAGCGGATGACAGGGCATGGCAGGGGTGACAATGAAGTGGCCTTCCGAGGCAGAGGCAGGTAGAAAAGAGCAGTGTGTTGAGGGTGGGGGTGAGGGATACCTTGACCATCCCTGAAAACATTGGCGTCCCCTGAGCCCTGGTGAAGACGCCCTGTCTGCTTGGGTTCAGAACCATTCTCAACACAGCTCATGTGCCAGGAGGGGCTGCTCATCTCATCGGTCTGCACTGTTAGGTACTGAAGGGGTTACGTGTAAGAGTGATCAAAGATTTAAACTGTCATGTCGACAGTAAGCTGGGGAACAGGCTGTGCAGAGGCCTTAATAAATCTGCCCTTGACTTATGGCCGAACCTCATTCAGCAGAAAATTATTTCTGCAGCATATTGAGTGCTGTGCTCTGATGGAGACAGAAATAAAAGAAAGGTGGAAATGGGGAGAAGAGAATGGAAATTCAATCCACATGCGGTGGGGAGGACTCTTCAGTAAATTCTTTCTCAGATGAAATAAGAAACAGAATGTGTGAGACTGTAGGAATATGGTGCATTCCTTTGATTACTAAAATATCTAGGGGAAGAAAATGGACAAGAAGTGATTCTCAGGAAACACTGATATGGAGGAGGGGAGGGAGAAAAATCTTAGTCATTTACACATGATTGTTCATTCATTTGGTCATTTAATTAATCAGGCTTTATTGAGTGCTCTCTATGAGTGAGGCACTGTGGATATGGAGAGGAGCAAGACACCTTGAGGAGTTCACAGCTAACAAGCTAGATCCATGCGTTTGTTGTACCTCAATTTGTCCAGCGTCAGCTCAGTTCAGTACAGCACAGTGGAGCTGCTCTGCTGTCTGGAGAAGCAAAGCACTGTGGGAAACTTCTCTGAATAGCGTGAGAGTATGGAGTCATATTTTGTGTATCAGAGAAGGGTCAGCACCTCTTCCGAGTACATTTTCCCAATTCAAAATAGGGAATGGAGTCTTCACTAATTTCCGAGGCTGATTAAAAAAACCCAGACATCTCTTTCTCAGATGTTAGGCCATTTAAATCTTCTTGTTGCTTTTCCTTAAGATATTTTACAAAGAGAAGAAAGGGTTAAGATTGGAGGAGTCTGTATCTTTCAGTCTGGTTCATAAAGGCATGAAGAATCTTTTCAATCCCAGACCAGAGAAAATTTGAATTCAAGGGATAATTTAGGAGACAGGACTTCTCTTCCACCAGTTTTGAAACTACTGGGAAAAGCTCAGGAAAATAATGAAAGTTTTCCTCTTTTAAATAATTTATTCACTGTTTGTTTGTTTTTTTTTTCTCCCTGCACTTTCGTTCCCAGAGCTGTAATGAGTTTTAGGAACATAAGGTGTCAGATATTGGCTTTTTGTTGTTGAGGTCTCGAAATTCATGACCCCTCTGGGCATTCAAGGTGCAGGTAATATTACAGAGATCTGCAGCTTTCATCTTCTCTTTCTTCTAAGTTTCAGGGCTCTTTGTTCAAAGGAGTGATTTGCGTTTCTGTGATGGAACCAGCCATGTCTCCAGAAGTTTCAGCAGAGGACCTGATGCTCTGCGGTACCCTGAGCTTTGGCAGAAACTCCCTGACTGGGCTACATGCTTCTGTGAGACAAGCTCGTGGGTTCTTCCTGTCTAGAGGGGGAGAGGGACCAAGACAGAACCAGCTGATTGTCTTAAGGCAAAGGGTTTAAGGCGAAGGCTCAGATCACATGAGAAAATAAAGAGTCCCTTCTGCTGGTGAGCATGGTGGTTGGATGAATGGGGGTAAGGAAGTGGTGAGCTGAAAGGGAGAAATTATGCTCATGACAATCTCTCGGTGATCCAGGGGACAAAGATACAGTTAGCCAAGGGATTGTTCCATGAAGGACTGGACTACAGTTAACAGAGCTGGGTTAAGCATGCAACATACAATACCCTGGTACAGTTTATTTGTCCCCAGTAAAGAGTGTGTCCAGGAAGGTATAGGTCCCCAGAGGTGGAACCAATTCGAAGAATCTTTTGTGACTTTCCTATCTCTCTCCCTATCCCTCTCTCTCTCCCCCTCTATCTCTATCTCTCTTTCTCAGGGAGGAGAGTTGAACTTTGAGTGTCCTAAAAATGACTGGGGCTGTGGTTAGGTCTCCAGGAAAACCTGGATAAAGCCTTGGGGTTGCAGACCTGGCCATGCCAACGAAACCAACTCTTGCCAGGAAGACTGACTGCCATCTATCAAGCTTCTCTCAACATGTTAGATATTCAGTGATTTTATTATTTGAAGGATGTTATTCATAAGCTCAATTCAATGTCTTGCTATGAGCACAATTTTTTTAAACCTTACCACCTATTTATACAAATAAATTTCATCCTAACAGGGCATCCTGGTGAAGAATATATTGCATATGGATAAATAGAACTTTGCAATTACTTTGGCCACCCTGTGTAAGTTACGTCATCACCTTGTTTCTGGTTTTCTCCTGTTGTACAAGAAGAGAACACACGTCTTTTACTTTCATCATGGCGCATAAAGACCAAGGTGATGGTCCTCCTCACCCCATCCCGACCAAGACTTGAAGCTCTCTGGGAAGCTTCCACAGAAGTAAAAGTAATGATGATTTTCTTTTATTTTGATCACTGTAATTTGGTCACCTTAATTTAGAACCAGAAGCAAAGCTGTAGAGCCTTGCTGGTCTCATGAATAGTGTAAGTCATAGGATCTACTTTAATTCACAACTGATGAATAAATGCATGTTGTCTCTCTTGGAGGTCATATATCTCTTTTTGCCCAAAGCCTGCCGTGACATGTACCAAACAAGTTCTTCAAGGACTTTTCTCTCTCTGCCTAAGGGAGAACTGTTAGAAAGCATCGAGCCCAGTGGTCAGAGTGGCTGAAGCCTCTTCTCTTGCCCTTTTCCCCTGTCCAATCTCCCCTTTTCTTACCTAAACCAAATTCCCTTTCTTTACACTTGAATTCAGAGAGTTCACAATGGACAAAAGGGTTGGAGAACTCAGAGGGAACTTTTGACAAATGCCTGGGTGTGAGGGAGTGAGAAGGAGGTGGGAGAAGCTAAGGAAAAAAAAGAGTGAGGCTCAGAATGAAGAGGAGGAGGTACCGTGATTGTGGAGGAGGGTTTGCTTATCAATTCCTTTTAAAATTCTTGCTTTGGGCTGAAACAAAAGAGACTTGAAGGATTTAAAAGAAAGGCAAACCCTGGAACTCCAACAAAGCCCATCACTTACAAGAGACAGTGTTCTGTCAGCACCCACAGTGTCAGGACGGTCCACGTCGGAGGGCGTATGGAAATCCACCCATTGGCTTGATTAACTGAAGAGAAACTGGAAAGACAGGAATGTGCCTGAGTACGATTTTTTAAAATGCAAGTTTATTTTCTAGCTTGGTATATCTAAGATCGAAACTTAGCCAAATAATTGCTGGAAAAGTATTTGGTTAGGTTTCGAAAGATTGTTTGGAGAAATTGACTAGTTGTAAAGCAGAATATTGGGAATGACTGTCTGAGAAAGATAAAAATGGAAAGGTGTGCTCAGTGGACCTAAGGGAACAAAAAGCTGTAGAGGAGGACGAGTTGTTTTGTATGGCAAGGATGAGAGTGAGGGTATCTGTGCGATGGTGAATTTGCCAAGTTTTTCTTGATGTGATTTTCAGGAAGGATTACGACTTTAGTCTTTTATTCAAAGTGGTGTCTCATAGAACAAAAAGCGACAGCCTCTAGTTACTGCATCTGAAACCCTGAATCCTGCTTCAGGCATGCTTGTTATGTCTAGTTAACCGTAGAAATAAAATTGGAGGGAATTTGGCCCTCAGGTTATAGGGCTAGAAAATGCTTTGAGAGGCCTTCTGGTTGGATTAGTTCTAAACCCTCCCTGACAGACGAAAATTTATCTTATTTTTAAATGTTCCCCAGAGGAAGAGTGTCCACAGCCTCCCTTCGTAACTCAGTCCAGTTTTTAATGACCTCCACATTCAGGAAATTCCTTCTTCTGTCTTACCTAAACCCACTCCACTACAGCCTAACTCCATTTTTTTTTTTTGACCTGCCCCAGAAAAGATGTAAAAAAGAGGTCACCCTCTTGCATAAACATCCTTTCACATAATTAAAGATTAATTTTTAAAATCTGAAAAGTTCTCTATCTCCACTTCTTTATCACATTGAATCTCCCCACTTCCTTTGGCCTTCCCTCAGGGGTTCCATCTCCCAACCTCTTATTCACCTTTGCTGTGGACTAGAAACTTCCTGTGTTGTCTGAAATCCATCAGTGGCTGAGAAGAGAGAATGTGGGTAACGCTCGTCCTTCTCTTGTTTCTTCAGGCTCCTGTGCTAGAGCTGATGTGAGAGGCTAAAATGTACTGATAATGTTTTAAAATTTTAGCATTTTTCTTGCTCACGTTATATTTGTTTTCAAAGTCAAATTTTGTTCATGCAGTAGGTCTGTGGACATTTATAGGAGTATATATCTTTAGGTTTTGCAGGAGTGAAGGAGAAGTATGACAGTGCATGAATACAATATACTAAGAAAATTACTCAGTATGATAAAAGGGTTAAGTTCAGTGGTGGCTCCTAGATAAGCAAAAATCTATTTCGCTTGTGGGATCCTTCCATTAGTGCTTAGGCATTTCAGAAAATATCCTTTCAGCTCTTCCTAGCTGTTATTTGAAATTTTCCACGAATCAATTTCTGGTCCTTGGGTTGAACCACTGATCTTGCCCTCGTTCTTGGTGATGAGACCCTAGAACCTAACTAGACACTGTCTTTGCCAGAACTTTATGCACAGACTTTCAGGGTGGGGCAAAGTCTTGACTTGTTTGTTGGCCACTGAAGTTGTTCGCCTAACAAAGTAATGTGTCTTTTATAATTTATTTTTGCATTAAACCAGGTCCTTTGCTTATCCATTTTCACAGTTTCCAACATATTTAGATATTCGGGGATCAGAGAGTCACAGAGATGAGTTTATTGTAATTTGCACTTTTTCTAATTTCTGAAATACTCTAAAAACAATTTGAAGCATCCTCAGATGTCCCTGTAGTTTTCAAAACATGCTTGTGAGGGTGTTAAATGGGAAACAGGTGCTTTTAGAAACCTATTGCTATTTTTAAGAATCATGTATTTACTCTTACTTGTGTCTTAGCAACAGATCATAGAAGAAACCGTTACACGAAGAAAGTTAGTTGCTTGTCAATTATCATGAAGAATGAGTTCATAGCAAACCAGGGGACAGTGCTGGTTAGGAGAGAGAGTCCTGGAGGCTTTTAGAATTCCACATATTCATCCATTCTTATTCTTGATTACTTAAAGGGCCCCTATCATAGGCCAGGAATTCGTCTACGTACCAGGGTCACTGCTGAGAATACAAAGAGACAAAAATCACTGTCCTCGGAAAACCTACATTTATATTTTGGTTTTATACATTTATCTCCCACAGCACCCAATAGAATTGGAAATTTTGTCTTTAAAAGCGTATCCCTTATTTTGCAGCCATTAAAAATATTATTTATAAGAAGTGTATAATAATGTGGAAAATACTTCCTGTGTTATGTTAAATGGAAATAAGGATACAAAGTTGTGTATGCATTCTAAGTCAAAACTAAAAACAACAATGTAACCATGACTTTTAAAAAACACACACAAATAATGGTTACAATAAGCAGGCATGCAGAAAAGACTAAAGAAAATATCACAAAATGTTAATGGTATGTTTGTTCCTCTTGATGAGCTCCTCCCACATTTTCCCCTGGTGCCCGCTCTTCTGTAGTGTGGCCTGAGCCATCAGCCAGGGCTTCACTGGCAGGGAGGTGGCTTGTTTGGCGGCTATGTGGTTGCATTGGAGGCAGATACAATAGCAAGAGTATAGGCACATGCAAGAGAAAACACAGATTAAGATGATTCCCAGGGCCCCCTGTGGCCTAGTGGTTGGGTTCACGTGCTCTGCTTCAGTGGCCCGGGGTTTGCATGTTTGGATCCTGGGTGCGGACCTAGCACCGCTCATCAAGCCATGCTGAGGCGGCATCCCACACAGCACAACCAGAAGGACCTACAACTAGAATATACAACTATGTACTGTGGGGCTTTGGGGAGAAGAAGAAAAAAAAAAGAAGATTGGTAACAGATGTTAGCACAGGTGCCAATCTTTAAAAAAAAAGGTTCCCAAAATAGATAACAATGTTCTCTACTAAGAGCCCCATGATTCTAACAACTGATTTACGACGTCCCCTAGGTTGGGGGTCAGATCACTCTGGCTGTTCACTTGTGTCCTCATGTGATTTAACAAAGATGTTATATTAGCAAGCTCATCAGTTATGAACACATCACGTTCTCTCTGGCTAATGACACAGATGCCTCATTGTGAGGCAGTAATAATGTCCAAGGCCATTCTGTTTTGGGGGACGGCTTTTCTCACTAGAGATCTTTCAGTGTTCAATAAGGACAGGCTTTGCTGGCTATCATTTAAGGCTTGCTGGGTGAATTTAGTAAGGGCTTCTACATATAGTATAATGTCCCCTGGGCCAATGGAGGGTACAAAGACGGTAGCCAAATGATTGTATCAGTGGAAAACAGAACATGCCCACCTGGCCTTGAGGAGAGAGAGGTTGGCAGCTTTAGGAACTAGACCTCATTGTGTATACCTTACATGGCTGGGGGAGGCAGCACTGTCAGGCATGAGGAGATGGACTGGGTAGGGGCGATATGCTGGATCAGGACCCCTACTTTCTCCCCTCTTTCAATGGCAGATGCTCCATTCCAGGTGCAGTGAATTTCAACAGGTTCAGCTTGCAGCCAACAATGGCATCCTAGTGGAGATTGAGTAGTTCTCTCTCATGCAGGGTTACGAAGTAACTCACCCATCCTGGTGGGAGGTTTAATTGCAAATTCCAGGAGATAATGTCTCTCCCAGGTGTGACGGGGCTTGGTGTTCTCAGCAGCATAGCACATTGACCCATGGTGAGAGATGAGGCAATGGCTGTTCCTCTGGACTTTCTTATCTTTTTGGCATGGGTGTCTCGGCAGGGGTCCCCAGTCTAGCATAAGGGGTAACAGGCCCTACTGGTTGATCATTCAAATGTATTAAAGCCTGGGACAGTACTTTAGTCCACCTGACCAACGGGATTTTACCTGCTAGTAATTTAATCTGCTGCTTTAATATTCCATACTTTTTCCATTAACCCTACTGCTTACAGGTTATAGGGGAGATGGAACCTCCATTGAATGTCATGTTCTTTTGCCTAGTCTCGTATATTGTGACCTTTGAAATGGGACACCCCAGTCACTGTCTATTCAATGAGGGTATCTGTACATGGTCCTCAGTTTCTCTAATCCCCTAATGGTGGCAGCCTGGTTTGCTCAGCAACCTGGTAAAGCTTGGGTTAGGCTAGACGCGGTGTCCACACAAACCAAGACATATTTAGAACCCTCACTTCGAGGGAGGGGGCCAACATAATCAATAATTTGCCATTGCTTCACCGGTTAGAAACTCCAGGGAATGGCCTCAGACTCCTTTGGCATTTGCTTTGGGCATTGTTTAGAACACACAGGACATACTGTTACCGTATTAACCAAGTGGCTGTATTTCAAGGGCAGTCT
Source organism: Equus caballus (assembly GCF_041296265.1). Lineage (NCBI taxonomy): Eukaryota > Metazoa > Chordata > Mammalia > Perissodactyla > Equidae > Equus > Equus caballus. Next base: position 61,196,948 of record NC_091687.1, on the reverse strand, counting down.
GGCCTCCTTGGCAATATGCCATCCCACCTGGGCACTATGGTGGCCAATCTTTCTATGTACCCAGACATCAGCTTCCTGATTGCCAAGGGGTGTCAGCGCCTTATAAGCCAAGACATAGAAGACAATGAGGACTGCCTCAGGCTCTTGCAGGCTAACCCTAATCTCTTTTCACATATCCCGACCCAACAAGGGCTTATTCATGATCATCTACCCCTTGGCTTCCCATTGTCCAAACCATAGGGTCAATCCCTTTAGACTAACCCAACTGTCAGGGCAAAGACTTAACCCCCAGGGCTCATGAGTGATCACCAGCCAAACCAGTCTGAGTTGAGCCCACTGGCTGCTGTGGTTTCCTCCTGTTTCCAGACGTCTGTATACCAGGCATCAGTGAGAATTTCCCCCATTCCCTCTCTACAGGCTCCAGGGTCCACCACAGGGCAAGAGCATTTGGAGGATCTACGTACTCTCCAGGGCCTAGTAGCACCGGCATTTCTAGAGACAGTGGACTGGCAGACAGGATGCTCCTCTGCTGCAATTAGGTATGCCACTTAGTCAAAGTGGGAGTTTCAGCTACAGCAGAGGGGGCCGATAGAATGTATTCTCAACTCACCCCTTGATGGGAGGGAATTTCTTACCATGATATGTTGTTCCTCTGTGAGAGACTCTGCCTGGAGAAGTGCTGTGTACACTGCTAGGAACTGTTGCTCTCCAGGGGTATGTAGGATTTCTGTCCCCTTGCAGAGCTGGGACCAAAATCCTAGGGGTATTCTTTCCTTTTGTTGTCTCTGCCACAGTGCTCAACTCATACCATCTGGCATCACAGACACATCTAACTCAAATGGCAACCCTGCTTGGGAGATGCCCAGAGTTTTAGTTTGTTTCACTAGTATTTTTTTGCCTTGTCAAAGGTGGCTTGCTGCTCTGATCCCCAGTCCCACATGTGCCCTTTCTTTATCAGATGGCATAAGGGATGGAGGCACGATGCCAAGTCGAAAATGAAAGTCCTCCAAACCCCCAAAATCTCTGCAAAGGCTTGCATCTCTTTTATGTTCTTCGAAGTTGGATGGGCTTGCATCTTATCAATCAGAGCTGGTGGGACAGTGCACATCTTACCTGACCAAACAACTCCCAAGAACTTTATGGCGGTACCTGGGCCTTGAATTTTCTGTGGGTTTACCACCCATCCTTTTCCTCCAGACGTTCCAGCGAAGTCTGCAGAGTGTCCTGCAGCAGAGGCTACTCTTCACACATTAACATTAGATCATCAATGTAACGGGACCCTTCTACTGAGGTGGGGAAGGAGAACAGGGACGGGTCTCAGGCTACCACCCCATGACGTGTTGTGGAGCTGTGCAGGTAGCCTTGGGGAAGCCCTTGAAAGGCCCACTGTTGTCTCTTACATGTGAAGACAAACTGACTTTACTTATCAGAAACTTGTATTTGTCAGAGTCTTTCTAAGAATCTCCTTGAAGATGAAGCACTTTTGTAAAAGCATCAGACTAGAACAATAACTGTCTGTAAATGACAAAAGACTTGAAAATGGCCACAGTGAAAGATCTAATGAGAGTTCATTATACTGCAATTGACAAGGGAATTTTTTTATTTCTGTGGCATATATATTAAAATAATAATTAGAATCATGACTGGTAACATTATACCAAGACATATCATATTTTAGGAATTTCATGCAAATATACCCTAAAAAAGTCTAGCATCACTCCTTATTTGACAATGTGTGCCATGTAATTTAATATCTCAAATAAGCCTAATTAGTTTACTATCTCTCTTTTATAAGGAGCGAGAACAAATCTTTCAAGATATTCTAAGGGCTCTCTGGAAAAATCCCAAAGTGAGTTCAAAGTCAACAATACTTCATTTAGAATTTTATTTTTTGGGATGTTTGTCAAAATATCAAAAGGTTTTAAAACACTTGAGTAAATCGGATCCTGGTTCACTGTGAAATAATACTTAGTTGTCTATTTAATCAAAGTGACAAAGACTTCAAAGGTAAATACAGAAAGTTACACAGTTGTAAAAAAACTTAGCTCTTTTCACAGAGAAGACTCCGTTTTCTTACCTAATCAAAGATCTAATAAAGACAATACAATGCATAAGAAATTATTATTATTATTTTTTTGCTGAGGTAGGTTAGCCCTGAGCTAACATCTGTGCCAATCTTCCTCTGTTTTTTTGTATGTGGAATCTCCACAGTGTGGCTGGTGAGTAGAGTAGATCCGTGTCTGTCTGGGATCCAAACCCACAAAGCTGGGCTGCCAAAGCAGAGAACGCAGAACTTTAACTACTTGGCCCTGGGGCCAGGCGTAGAAATTATTTTGATGAGACACAGAATCTTTGTTTTCTAGGCAGATTACTTAAAAGGTAAAGAAAAACCTTTCATAATCCCATCAAGAACAGACCAATAATCTGAGAGAACTTAGTCTTTTTAATCGGATAAAATAAAATCAAGTTTCAGTTGTACATAGGTACACTATTGAGATTAAAGCTTACTTTCCTTTAAGCCAATCAAATAGAGCTGTTTTACAAATTATTTTTGGCAATACCCTCCTGAGGTAGAAAAACATCACATATATAAAACGTATATCCATAGACATCCATAAACATACAGACAGACACAAGCAGAAACCCCACAGCTTTCATTATAACTTTAGCCATGAATCAGGTACAACAATATAAAACTCACTGGTTTATAAAACAATTGAATTCAAATGTGTCTCTGGCAAATGAAATAAGTTAAATTTATCCATTCACACAGCTAAAGCTTTTTACTAATATTCACAGAGGAGAATTTTAAGATTAGTATTTGCTAAGATTAGTAGTAATCCTATGGAGGCTGTGGGCTAGATTTTTGGGCAAAGGAGCTTCTGAAGCAGGCTGTATTTTAGAAAGCCTCTTTCCTCCTCTTTTTTTCTTTAGTCTCTGGCAATAGGGGCAGTGTTTTAGTTATCTCCTGGGGTGTTTACATTTTAGACATGATAAGACTTACAACTTTAAGGGACAGAGAAAGAATACAAGTTTTCTCCCAGGAGTTTTGGAGAATATTTCCCTATTATCAGAAGTCTAGGGTAATTACTTTTTAAAACTTTCCTTTGTATTAGGGGTTGGATGGCATGGGGCACTCTGTCTGTTTCATTGTCAATCACCACAACGTCCTCCCTTTGTTCTCCTCATTTTTCCAGGAATTGTACCTCTTAGTGTCCTAATAAGGCTTTGTCACAAGCACTTGGACCTTAATCTGTGGCAGCTTGTGCCCTCCTAGCTTTGCGAAATGGCACACTGTTCTTTTACTTTGTCTGCTAGCCACAAAGCTAGCAGAGCAGTGGACAACTGCACATTCTTCTCTAACTTCAGCTCTTCTTCCAACTCTCTGACTCAAGCTTCAGCCTCTAGTTGGGCATCAGTGGCCGGCTGAACTGCCCACAGTGGAGGCCAGCCCACCGTGGTAGCCATTCATTTCTCTTCTCAGCTGCAGTATGCTACGTGCAGTTTCTCAAACAAACACGTTAAAGCAGCTGGCATTTTGGGAGCAGCCCCACACTCATGCAGCAATCCACAAGCATCCAACATATAGACCACCCCTCCCCATATAGATGTTGATGGCCAGCTCAGGATTTCCCGTGTGGATACCTCTTTCCCAAGGCTCATTTCTTCAGTCTTCTGGTTGGCTCACCAATTATTGGTTTGCAAATTGGCTCCCTTACGTGGAGAACAAGAAGAGACTGAAGAAAGAAGCTGACCACTCCAGATTGGTAGGTGGCAGTTTTAATAAGCAAAGGAACTTACCTATGACGCTTGTCTTGGGTGGCTGTGAGATAAGTAGATCTCCATACCTGCCCACCAGAATCTTAAAAGTTTATATAGAGGGGCTGGCCCGGTGACGCAGCGGTTAGGTGTGCACGTTCCGCTTTGGTGGCCCAGGGTTCGCCAGTTCAGATTCTGGGTGCGGACATGGCACCATTTGGCAAGCCACGCCGTGGTAGGCGTCCCACATATAAAAAAGTGGAGGAAGCTGGGCACGGATGTTAGCTCAAGGCCAGTCTTCCTCAGCAAAAAGAGGAGGATTGGCAGCAGATGTTAGCTCAGGGCTGATCTTCCTCAAAAAAAAAAAGTTTATATGGAAACCTTAACTGGGTTCAGTCATGTAAACCATCCAGATGGTCTCAACAATACCTTGTTCTCTCAAGCTATGTCATTGGAACAGCTCCCAACGTGGGAACATACATTCCAAGGACAGGGGAGGGGTAAGGAGCCTGCAATTGCCTGGGTCCAGCTCGAGGGGCAACCGGTGGTCACATCCTCTCAGTTACCTCCTTCAAAATGGTGCCTGTCTTTGAATAGCAGGGTGATGGGCAATTCTTCTGCTTTGTACTTTTCTGCATTTTAAATGTTTTTGTAGTAATGATATATTATTTTACAAATAGAATGACACATGTTCATTAAAACAAAATTATTCCCTTCAATCTTTAAAGGCTTTAAGATTTTTCGAAATCTTTCATTAAAATGCACCTGGGACTGGTCAGTCCCTAAGCCACTGTCAGTGAAGCCTTGAAAGACAAGCACCTGAAGAAGAGAGGTGGCACCAATGGAGGAGCAAGGAGGCAGGCAGAATCAAGCTTCAGTCCCGTCACAGCTTCCCCACTCTTAGACAGCTACACGCCGGGCAGTCTCTTGGTTTGGGGGCACAGGTGTTCTTTCAGTTGCGGGTAGAATGAAGAGATGAGCATTTAAGCAGTGCACTGGGCACTTTACCTTCCATCCTGTCTACGAGTGAGGAAATTGAGCTTGGAGGCATTATGGAGTGGCTTAAAGAAAGTTAGGAGGTAAAGTCAGAATTCAAAAGCAGGTCTGCCTGGCTGGAGAGGGGTGATCTGCTTTCTCTGAGCTTCTAGAAATGCCCTTCAGACCTTCAGGGCAGATCCTGCCAATGTTCTGGGTGGGGTTTAGTTTTGGCAACCATGTGCCCAGAGTGGTCAGAGCAGTCCTGATTCAAAATAAATTTTACTATTTTCAAGAAAGGTCATTTGGTAAATAAGTAACTAAATGTGTCTATAACTTCAGTAGCTTTGTCAGAATATTTTCTATCAATTCATTTAAAAATCAGAAAATTACCTTTCCCAAACCACATGCCTAGTTTTGGTTCAGAAAATAGGGTCACTTTGTATTGCCAAGGCAGAGCAGAGAATGAGTGGGAGTGCAAGGCATTTTCTCAAGAGACAAGGCGTATTTAGAGAAACTATTTTGAACATATAAATATATTTCAGATTGAGTTCAAAATTCGTGCTCATATCTCTTAGTTCTTGCAATCCTAATGTTGTCACAGAGTCTCTAGGACTCGCTGGGTTGTGAGTTTAATCAGAATTCTAATAATCTTCTAAGACCAGAGGCTCTAGAATGATCCAGCTAGCACCTTTTTTACTATTTTCTTTCTCAACCTGGAGGCTTTGTGGCTTGCTGATCACTACATCACTGCATTGGAGATTCTCTTATTTATTACTTTCCAGGAGATAGAGTCACGGAAATTTGAATCAATCGGTTCTGTGTTCAACCATCCAGAGGTTGCATAGCATTGGGTGGTTGGTAAACTAATGCACTTTCTGTTTGGGGGACCCAAATAAAACTGCTGTTTAGCACACTCAACGCCGGTCACTCTGGAAGCTGGGACCCCAGAACGCTTTCAAACTCCTGTTGTCAGAACATCTGAAGCCACCATAGCACCAAACACTTGGGTAATAAGAGGAAAGGAAGAAGTAAAAGCTGCCTGGGTGAATTTTCTTCTTTTTTTTAGTGAGAAGGAAACTAGATCAAATTTTTGCGTAGAAATATGATAAAGTTCTATTGCTTAGCTTTTAACGATAGCATGGAATTGTAAGTAAACATGGATGAAATACAACTTGTCAGCACAAAAATACCGCCTGTCACAGTCATTTGTGTATAAAATATGACCTGCAGGTTTGAACCATATGGTTACATGAGTTCTAATTTACGTGGCATCTTCTTAAAGTCAGCAGAACGTGTCCTGGCCTGCCTGTGGGAGGTGGAGTCAGCACCTCACCCAGTGAAGCGGAAAGGGGTGGAGGCCAGTTTCAGCTGCTGAAGCGGAGATCAGAGATTTGCAAGACCAGTGGGGCCTCCCCAGGACAACACGGGCCCTTCCATGCAGTGGCATGGCTGACCAGGCTGTCTGTGTAATCAGCTTGCAGAGTCAGCCACGCGAAATTGAAAAATATTCAACATCACAGCCTGTGACTTAGGTGTTCCTTCTGTTTCCACTGGGGGGGAAAAGTAACAGAATCCCCTCTAGACGGGATGGGGAGAGCAGACATTTGGATGCCATTTTAAACAATGTTTAATGAAGTGAGAAAACGCATTTGCAGCGTTGTTCTCCATGGCACATATATGCAAGCCCAGAAGTGCACAATGGACACATTTTGTAATTTAGACATGAATTGGAAAAGCCAAGGAAATGCCATTGAAATAAAAATCAGACTCGAAAGTCTAAGCTGAGCCAGAAACAGATGTACTGTTTGCTCCTTAATAAAGAAATTCTGCCCTTTCCTCTTTTTCCCCCTCAAGCTGTGCCCTGTCACTATCTTAAGATGACCTTTCCATTGGATCTCCTTGAGATGCTTTCAGTGAACTGGTTGGAGCAAGTGACTCTTGACCTTTCCGCAAATTCGTGGGGAGCCCCAGGGTTCTCTGGCTGCCCTCTGTGTGGTCCCTGAAGACACGGCCGCAGATGTCTGTTCCTGATAATTCCAGAGACCAGGGGCGGGAAGACACCCATCAAGGCTCCGCCGGAGGGTGCTGAGCCCGGGCCTCCTGCTGGGAGACAGAGGGCTGCGGCTTCAGCTTTCTGTTTTTTGGCAGGTGTGGGGGAGGTTCCTCCTGCTTTTTGAGGATTCCTTTTTGCCTGCCACTGTCAGCTGACAATGAAATCTTTCCAGTGTTGACATTCTGCTAAAGGAGACTATCAGCACTAAGACCAAACATAAGGCTCCAATATTCACTCTAAGGAAGTCTCCAAATGGAGATTGCGATTCACATTGCTTTTTTTAAACAGGGCAGGCTTCTTAGGAAGAGATGTATGCCCAGCAGGTATGAAAGGGGAATGACTGATTAAGCTCAAGTGTAACAGAGAAAATAAATCTACAAACCATTGTTCCAGTTGCTGGTAAGTCCTCACCCCTACAGAGAAAAGAAGCGATCCCCTGTTTATGGAGTATCTACCAGGTACTCAGCCCAACTCTAGTCTTCACCACAACACCATGAAGAGGGTATTATGCTCCTGTTTTAAAGACGAAGAAACTGAAGTTCACAGAGATTCAGATGTGTGTCCTTGGGCACAAAGCTAACAAACGATTGAGCTAAATGGCTCAGATTTGTCTGAATCTGAATCCCATGCCCTTTCCCTCACATGTCATATTTACTGCTGGTCCAAGTGAATATTAGGCTCTTGTTTAAAATTAAGATCATGTTTTCTCCATTTCCAGTAACAAGCTGAAATTTACTCATCATGATCTGAGGTGAGGCCTCCTGTATGGGAGTTTTCTGGACAAAGGAGTTCACCCCTTTCTGGTTCCTTTAGATGGATCCTGCTTGGCTGCATACATCCACACTCATTTGTATAAAACCCACCCCAGGTACATGGGTTTTGTCTTCAGAATTCATCTAACCCCCCTTTTTGACTGTCTGCTCTGCTCTTTTTTGCTCTCAGATTTCTTGAGAAATCTCTAACTTCTCCTGGTTATTTGGATTCTGTGTCTTAGCTACAGTTCTCTCTCTGTCCTCGTCCCAACAATCTGGTTTTGTCTTCCTCTTCTGGTGCTGACACAGTTACTGATGTCCTCTCCCAGGTCCCATGCAAAGCTATGAAGAGCAGGTGGTCCTAGATGCAGCTGCCTGGCCCCCCTTGTCGGGGGAGCACTGGGCTGCTGTTTATCTGCACCATACCTTTAGTGCAGGGATTTCTATTTTAAATAGAAATGTCCTGGCAGTACAGTTCATGTTTCTGCTTTCTCAAGTAGTGATACAAACATTATTGCAATATAGTAAAACTGTCAGACCATTGAGAAGCTCAAGATCAAACGTCTCTTGACAGTTCTGATATTTTGTTTATTTACTTCTGTTTCTGACCTTTGCAGTTAATGCTGTTTGTTTCTGCTATCAGTGTAGATTTTTATGCACAACTGTCTTAGTCAAACCTGAAGGTGCTTTTATCACGCCTAAGGTGTGAAGGGCACGGGCTTTGTGAGAAGTAAGCCTTTGTTTTTAAGGAGATCTCCTTTGCTTACTTGCCTCTGCTATCCTCTGTTCTACATGTTGGTTAATATTGCCTGAAAGGGGTGCTAAGTTGTCTGCTAAAAGCCCTACCTTGAGGAATAGATTGGTGGTTCTCAACCTTTTTTCCACCCAGATCCAGTGTTTTGAAAGATTCGATCTGCAAATTGCATTTGTTTTCCCCGTTATTCTTATATTAATTTCCCTGAGACACACAGTTATTAAGTGGCAGAGTGAGATTTGAACACAGGTCTGTCTGTCAACTAAAACCTGAACACTTGGCCCCTATGCTGCAGGTCAAATTAAGATAAGCATTTGGTTGAGCTATGTACAATTGCCAATGTTTGACTACTTTTGACCTACAAAAATGGTAATTGCCTGTAGTTCCACCAGACAATATTATTGGACTTAATTAATATAATTTCAAATAGAATCAATGCTTTGTATGTCCATTGGCTTAGAGAGAATTATCCTGGGAAACATACAACTTCTAAGAACACTTTGTAATAGTGGCAATAACTCTTACACCACACTCCCTGCCATGGACCCCTCACTCCATCTGCCTTGCCCTGCCCAACGCTTAGACTCCCACAGGCTCTTTGGGTAGGGGACATTAGCTTGGGAAACACTAAGTTGAATCTAAAACATGAATTCTGTCTGAGGTGACTTTTTTTTTTTTTTAAAGCATAGTAGTCACACACAATTCGTGTCCAAAGAGGATTCTGAGACCTTTTCACTTATACATTGTCTAGTTCTTTGTCCCTGGTCATGCATGGAGTGAAGGAGAAACTTCAAAGAAAGAGAGAACATATGATTTTAGGAAAAACCTCATGACTTGAGACTGTGCACACTCTCAGCGAAGACTGAGATTGTTTGTCATTTCTAACTATATGAAGGCTTCCTGTAGAGAAGTCATTAGTTGTCATCATCATCAAAATAGCTCACATTTATTTGTTTTATACCTTACAAAGAACTCTTACATACATTGGATTCTCCTAACACGGCTGTGAGACAGATGTTATTAGTCTCCTAATCTTGCAGATAAGAAAACTGAGCGAAGCTTAAGTTCGTGGTAGTGGGATCTTTGATTCTAGAGCAGTCCAATTCTAGACTGTCCAATAGATTTAGAACTGTCCAATAGAATCATTGTGATGATAAAAATATTCTGTATCTGTGCCATTCAATATGGTAGCCACTAGTCACATGTGGCTGTTGAGTACTTGAAATGTGGCTAATATCACTGAATTTTAAGTGAGAATAGCCACTCGTGGCTAGGGGCTACTGTATTGGACAGTGTAGCTCTATAATCTGTGTTCTCTTCTTTGCCACATTTTCTCCATTTGGTGCAGGGATTCTGAAGACTGAAGGAAAGAGTAAGAACATAAACTCTAGCATCTGATTTTGATGGATACAAAATTTTTTCAACACTGAAAGAAGTTACAAGAAATTACACATGAGACTTGTACAATTTCCTTACATGAAGGCCACTAGACTGTGTGATACTCTGATTTGTCTGGGATTCTTAGTCCCAAAAACCTTTAGGACAGGCTAAACGAAACTTTCCCAGTTTCTTTCTAGCCATATGGTCTTATAACAAACATGACTAATTCCTGCTCTGTTTGGTCTGAATCTTGTTAATCTGCCAACTGGTTAGTACCATTATAAAGCAGCTTTTATCTGAAGATGCTTATTAGCATGTGAAATTAGTCTAAACTTAAACTACGTTTTGCCAAATTGCCCTTCAAATCTGCTCTTGAAATAGAGTCTGTTCACGGTAGAGGTTTTGTTTCTTGAGTGTCAGGCTATCTTCCATTAGGTCAGATAATTTGCTTTAAAAGTTTTTTATTATCAGATATGCAGCATTATTTGCCACAGCCTAAACTTTGGTAGAGTTATATATATATTTTTAAAAGTTTCACTTCTGCAATGAAGAAAAAATATATTTTGTTGCCCAACAAACAAATGATTTCTTATGGTTTCATAAAAAATAATTTAAAATTATTATTTTGTTAAATTTCACTTTACTCACTGATGCGTCTAATTATTCCCTGTCACTGAAATCTCTAAACGTTGCCAAAAAACCTTCTTGCTTTTCTACACTCTACTGTCAGTGATGGTAAGCAATACAAAGAATCAGAAATGAATGAATTAAAAAAATTTTTAAAGTTATATAAAGGAGGATATGTTTGTATATGTGGTTCCCCTAAAAATTTATGGTTCATTTCTTTCAAAATAACTTTCTATTAGGTTTTACAAAACAATTCATGCTAAGCAGAAAGATTAGAAAAATCAGAAACGGTTATTCCAAGACTTTCTTGAATGAGTAAAATATTTTTAAAGGTCCTTTTGAAAAACTGACATAAGGTGGCCAACTCTTTGTTCAGTTAAATAAAGACAATTTAAAAAAAGAGAGAAAGAAAATGAACTTTTCTATCATCACTTCTTAGAAGAAAGGATATCATAATACTAAAAAAAGAAAGAAACAATCTTAGAATAAAGAATAACCATTTAAAGTGAAAAAATTTAGCTTTATAACCATCATCCCAATGCTTTCTTTTTCTCGTTTTGACCCGGACCTGGAAATATGTCATGCTGGAAGGCATTTGTAGACAGTAAGTATAGAGAAGAAAACAAAAGTCCCCTTGAATCCCACCTTGCATGCTGTTCAATTATTCCATGACGCTTCATTGCAATAGTTATGCCCATGTCTGTGAAAGAAGAGACCTGCATTGTGCTTGGTATTTCCTGCCACTCCTGCCTTGTCTAGCTCCCTTTCTAGAGTGTTTGCAAAGCCTGCCTACAGGCCAAAGGATTGCAAGTGACATACTATCAGCACAATCTTTAGAGACTCTTGAGTCACTTAAGTTTTTTCCATATTGTTGACTCTCCTTAAAAAACATTTATTAGTCCAACCAAAACAAAATGGGAGATAACTTGGGTAGGAAATGTGTGCCACTCAAAGCCCATAATTTCCTCTATGCCGGCCAGGACCTAAGCAGTAGGAGGAATTGTGCTGTACTAGTTAAGAGCGTGGGCGTTGAAGCCTGCTGCTCTTAGCACTAGCTTGATAAGGTTCTGAGTGTCAGTTTTCCCATCTATAAAATGGGGATACTTATGTCTTCCTACCTATTAAAGTTGTTGTGAAGATTAAATGTCAGTGGTTAGCACAGGATCCGGACCATGGTAAGGGCGCAGTGAATGACAGCTATTGTTGTTTTTATCTGCAGGACATTGGGTGCTGGATGGGTGGAAGGTAAAGGAGCTTTTGTGCTTCTCATTGTTTGGGGTGCATTGTCACTGCTCACTAAGTATCAATACTAATCATCATAGAAAGTGGGTGGATGCTCTTTGGAAAGGGCACGAAAGGTCTCTGCAGGGCAAATGTCAGCCTCTTTGATGTGATGCTGGGTCAGAGCTAGCTTCTCAGAAACCCCAAAAGACTCAGATTTGCCTCCTGCTGAATGTCGATGTTTTCTGAGGCGCAGGATCCTGGAGGGAGAAGTTGAGAGAAAGCTCAAGTGTGGGTGGCACTCCCTGCAGAAAAGCTGCCAGAGGAATGCAGGGGGCTGGGACCTGAATCGGCAATCGCCCTTTGTGAAGGGGTCCGAGATCTCAGATACTCCCTGGGACGGCTTGGCCTTCAGAGAAGACAAATTCTAGAAGAAAGTCTGATTGTTGCTGAGGAAAAGTAAAGACATTTTTATTTCTTCGTTTTTATTCTGATTTTGCTTTGTTGAGGGACAGGATTTGGGGTTTGGGGGGAGACGGAACAGCTCAGAGAAGGTCTGTGACACTCATCTACAAATCTACTGACTAAAAGCTCTTATGTCTTCTCTTCTAAACAAGTATTATTTTATTTTTTTGTCCATCAAAACTGGCTTGGGTTTTGTTGGAGAGCTTTTGGTTAATGTGAGAAGACTGTTTTTGCCGCAGATAACAGTCTCTTCTCCTTTCTTGGCTATCCCATCACTAGGGAGGAACTTTTGGCAGCCTGTGGTGCTCCAGATGGTATTGTCTGAATCTAGAAGCACAGGTTGACTAAAATATTGGGGCTATAACGTTGGCAAATTATTTAACTCCCCAAGCTTCATTTTCTCCATCTTTCAAATGGGGATAATAAGAATTCCTAGCTTATAAGGCATTTATGAAGAACCAATGCAATGACGCTTGCAAAAAATTGAGCCCAGGCCTGGGCAGGGTCAGCCCCGAGTAAATGGCAGTTGGTAGCATGATTCCTGCAGGACAAGCAGAACCAGGCTTGATGTTTCGCAACTTATGTGGCTGATTTCTGAGCTTTGGACAGCACTAGTGCATTTTCGTCCATCACAATTTTCTTCCCTTGGGAACCTGTGGGGGCATGTGCCCCCAAGCCTCCCACCCCAAAGAGAAGCAAAACTAGGGGTGATGGTAAAAGGAATCATTGCTCCCCCTAAGCACAATCTTCAAACAGTGGTGTCTTTTTAACGCATTTTAAGATAGTATGGTGACTTCAGATTTGTTATATTTGTGATGAAAAGATGCTAGACAAAGCCATGAGAAATACGTCATTGGCACACAATCAAGGTAGTCAACAGGTGGACTCTTTCTTATGTGTTCGTTCCCTTACCTCCCCATGGTGTAGGTCCTTGCCCTGGGACCCCCGGCTCACTCCTGCTGTCACTTGAACGCTTCTGCCCCTCTGCATCCTCATCTTGGGGTCTCAGTCTCCCCTTTCCCCTCGGGGCCCTTCTTAGGGTTGAGTCATGCTTTATTTGGAACCTAGGGCTATATAAGCCACCTCTCCCATAGCTGTAGGAACTGAAGGTAACATGAGGCAAAGGTGCTCAAAAATTGTAATAAAATTCAAGAAAACAAAGGCTGTCAATAAGGGCTGCCTTTTCTGAATTTTCTAAGCATGGTGATAGATTGTGTTGCATCTTCCACGTTTTTACCTTTGTGATCAACACTTATTAAATGTGGTTGGGCTCTGAGATGCCTTCTGCGGCTGTGCAACAGAGTTGTGTTATATTTTACTTTTGTTTTTCCTGTTTAAAGCTAATTATTCCCCTATGGGGACAGCGTATGCCTTTCAATCTGGTGAGTATTCTGTTTTCCAAGTGCCTCCCAAATCTGGCTGTATATCAGAAAAAACTGGGGGCAATGGTTGCCAAACAATTCTGGGGCTTGCCCTTGAGGATAATTCAGTGGGTCTGGGCTGGGTCCAGGTATGCCCGTTTTTATCAGTTATCTTGGGAGATGCTGATGGAGTAGGTTCATGGACCAGTGTTTAGGAACTGCTCTGTCTGATAACCACACATGCACACACACATAACCCCGCACACACCCCTGCTCCTGCTCTCCAGCAGATAATAAATCCCTCCATGGGATCAGCAGCTCAGGGCTTCCCTTTTCCAAAGGAGACAGTCTTCAAGAAGATTTTGAATGATAAGAAGCCAAGTCTGGTCAAATTTCCAGAGATGGAATTTAACAGTGACTGATTACTCATCATCTGCTACTTGAGTGCCATAATAAAGACAAATGGGAACTTGGGAAAAGATCTCTCTAGAACTCACCTATAGCAGCCAGTGATCTGTAGACCACAGGCAGGCTGCTGGGCCCTGAGAAGAGCAGTTATTAGTTAACAGGTACGCACTGAGCTTATAAAATGCTTTATTAACGACAAAATCCTAAACATTAGACAGGGTCCTATTTTGTGGTCCGTATGCTGACTAAATTCCCAGATGACTTTAATGAGCAAATGGCAGCCCATTAAAATTACAGGAGTTTTGCAAAGAAAATAGCTCCCCAGAGGAGGAGAAGAAAACCACCAGGCTGCTACTGTGTTGATAGTTGTCCCAGGAGCTCCCTTCTCTTGCCCAAAGCTCGCTGGTGGAAGAAAATCTGCTGCTTTGAAAAACTTTCGCTCCTGTCTGGCCCGTCCTCCTGTGTCAGAGACGTTGCTTGCCCTCGCTAATCAGTTCTCAGCCTGGCTGACCTTGAAGCAATGGAGAAAACAACACTTTTGTGTGCATTATTTTAATAAAGGAAATATTTATTGTTAACCATTGGGAAAGAATGAATTTGTTTTTCCATTTTAGTATAGAGACCTCAGCTTTCTAAGGGACAATATTGTAAAGTAATAACCATTTACCTCTCCTAAGTTATCAAACTGTAAACTCTTGTATGAATTAGAGGTCACTGGAATGTTTGCTTTCTTTTGTCCTCAGAAAAGGCCCTGTTTCCTGCAGACCAAAGGGGCGTTTCTGATTTCTTCTTTTTCTCCTGTATTTTTCTGGGTGCCCAGACACGCTTGGGACATGGTTCTCACTGTCTTAGAGCTGCTCTTCAGAGATGGCAACTTGAGTATTTCTTTTTAGTGCACATACCATACAAGTGTCCTTCATACCATGTGGGGAGAGTTTTTAATGACCCCTGAGATGATAAACTTTTTGTTTCAGCTCCCGTGTGTGCTTTGTGCTAAATGCAGCATTCTAGAACCCTTGCCGTTGCTGGTCCCTAAGTGGACCTCAACCTTCAATTGACAAATTCTGAGAGGCACACAGAACAAAAAACTTATTCATTATGTTAAATGATAGTATAGTGTACTGTACTATAGCTTATATCATTGCTATCCAACAGAACTTTCTATGATGCCGGAAATGTTTTATATCTGTGCTGTCCAAGAGGAAGCTACTAGCTCTATCTGGTTATTAAGACTTGAAATGTGGCTAGTGTGACTGCGGAACTGAGTTTTTAATTTGATTAATATTTTTAGACTTCTTTTTTTAGAGCGGTTTTAGGTTCATAACAAAATTGAGAAGAAGGTACAGAGATTTCCCACATACCCCCTGCCCCCACTCATGCATGCTGCCGCCGTTATCAACATCCCCACCCAGTAGGACATTTGTTACAATTGATGAACCTGCACAGACACCTCATTATCACCCAAAGTCCATAGTTTACATTATGTTTGACTTTTGGTGTTGTGCATTCTATGGGTTTGGACAAATGTATAATGACATGTACTCACCATTATAGTATCATACAGAGTAGTTTCACTGTCCTAAAAATTCTCTGTTCTCTCCCTATTCATCCCCCCACACTCCCCAACACCTGGCAACCACTGATCTTTTTATTGTCTCCATAGTTTTGCCTTTTCCAGAATATCGTATAGTTGGAACCATAGCATATGTAGCCTTTTCAAATTGGTTTCTTTCACTTAGTAATATGCACTTAAGCTTCCATATCTTTTCTCTTTGGCACTGAATAATATTCCATTGTCCAGCTGTACCACAGTTTATTTATCCATTTACTTATTGAAGGACAGCTTGGTGTCTTCCAAGTTTGGCAATTATGAATAAAGCTGCTATAAATATCCATGCGCAGATTTTTGTGTGGATGTAAGTTTTCAGCTCCTTTGGGTAAATATCAAGGAGTGTGATTGCTGGATCATATAGTAATTTAATTTCAACTGATTAAAATTCAAATCAAAATAGCCGTATGTGGCTAGCGGCTACCGTATTGGGTAGCGCAGTGTTACACATTAAAGCTTTTTCCTTAAAGAATTTGAAGCAAGCTAGAACAAATAGTATAACTTTAAAAGAAGGAAAAAAGGAACAAAGAAAAGCAAGAGTGAGGCAATATGGAGGCAAAAATAAGGCTCAAATATATACCAGAGTAATCTATCTCCACGTGGACTGGCCCCGACTAGGACGCTATGTTTTCTAACAGAGAACACATATAAGAAAGGAACCTTGCCAACTGCCCAAAGGAGGAAGCCCAAGGGCCCACAACAAACCAAGATTAAACAGGGATTCTCTCCAAGCATTCTTCTTTCGTCTGTGTTGTTTTCCTGCTTAAAACCTTCCAGTGGCTTCCAACTGTCTTTAGAATAAAATTCAAAGTTCTTGCCATGTTGTGTCAGTCAGAGTTATTGGCTGCAAGCAAAAGAAGTGAACTCTGAGTGATTTAAGCCACAAACAAGTCGTTGAAAGGATACGGGGGTGGGAAGCCTGGAAACTGTGGGGAGCTGCAGGAGCAGCCTCAGAAAGCAATCAGGAGTGAGGAAGAAGAGGCGGAGCTGGGACCACAGCTGGCATCTCGCCACCAGCCATTTAGTAAGGACACTGCTTCTGCCATGGTAGAGCATTCCAGGCCTTTACGTGCCAACCACTCTGCTCGCCATGAGATGCTGGACCCTGTTATGAAGCTGTGGTCTTTGTTGCCCCTGGAAACCTATTCTGATGTGATGCTGGCATCACCTGAGTTCTGGGTGGATTCTCCAGTATTCATGCTTTTGCATCACTAGCCCCCAGTTTAAAGACTGGGACTTGTGTATCTGATTGGCTGAGTGTAGACCAGGCACCAGGGCCCTAGCTTCAGGAGAGGCTGGAGAGCAAGTCTTTAGTGTTTTCAAGTTTTATAGCAGGATGTGGTATGCCTTCCATAAAGACTCAGAAGCTGAGAAATTCCTAAAATGTCAGAAAGGGGTTCAGCCACTTGGTAGACAACAAGGAAAGAGAGGAAGGAGAAAGGGAAAGAGGGAGGGAAGGTGGGGGGAGGACTCACCAAACATGCCACAAGGACCTGCCTGATCCAGCCCTTATCTGACCCTCCCACTCTCACCTTTGGTCACTGTTCTCCAGCTGTACTGACTTCCTTTTTGTTTCCATGACATCCTCTTGTTTTTGCACTTGCCATTCCCTCTGCCCGCAAAAATCTGCCTCCTCATCTTTTAGGTCTCCTTTAAAGTGTCACCTCCTTAGTGAGGCTTTGTTTGATGAGCTACTACAACTCTTGATTGTCCCTGCTCATCACTCTTCATTGTATCGTCTTGTCATTTTCACTATAATACTTGTCACTACGTGATACTAGTGTATTTGTTTACTTCCTTGTTTATTGTTTGTCTCTTCCCATCCCTGCCCCTAGAATGTAGGCTCCATGAGAGCTGGGATCATCTATGTCTTGTTCTCCACTGCATCTCTAGCACCTAGAGTGCTGGCTAGTTTGAAGCAGAAATCTACATTAAAAGCACATGGTTGTGGGTACCTCACCGCTGAGTCCCATTGAAGGTTCTTGAGGCTCAGCAGGTAAACTAGGTTCGGTAAGAAATTCATGGGTTCTCAATCTGACACTGCCTCTCAGCCTATCACATACGTGTAGATACTGGAGTGGAGAATGGAAGTCCTGGGACAGAAAGCCCATCCTGCAGATCCCTTGGAGGCTGTAGGAGATGCATGGTCCTCCAGACTAGTCCTATGGCCTAGAGAGTTTAGGGCGTGATGAGGTATGTACCAGATGTGTAGAGCCATAGCTGTTCTTCTTGACCTTATAGGGTTTAGCCATGGCCCCAGACATAAATTTTGGCCAAATTAATGTTGCTGTGGAGTGTCTTAGAACTTAGACAAGTTCTTGAACTGTTTCCTAAAATAGTAGCAGCACATATAGGAGAAGATACATCGATTTTCCCTATAGCTGTGATATCATAAGGTAGTAGACTATATCTGGGATGTGGCCATGTGAGCACTTCATTCCGCAAGCCATAAATGAAAACTAGTCCTTTTACCAAGTAGTCACACCTTGCCAAAGATATGATTGTTATTTCCTTTATATATTGGAGATGCTTATGATGCTTTAAAGGAGAGACTTGTGTGTAGAGGTATAAGTTTTCGATCAGAAGAAGGATGGGCAAGGATGAGTCAACTAGGCTTTCCTTGATCCTTGCCCATCCTGGTCCTTTTTGGCCCATGTGTAGTGCTGTAAGGTCTGAGGAATGCCTTTATGCTCTTGATGCCAGTGTGTTCTTTGCTCCCAAGACCATCACCTCTGCTCACTATGAGTTTAGGTGACTGTAGATCATGAGACATATTTGGGAGATTGACACCAGGAACCGAAAATCTGTCCTTCTTATTTTATGAGTGAAATCGACTTTCTAAAGAATGAGCAGAGAAAAATGCTTTCTTTTCCTCTGAGATAATGTAATACAAAATGGAGTGGGTTGGGGGAACCAGTATAAATTCAGTTCCTGATCATTTTGGAGGTGGTATCATGTACAAAACACAGTGATGTCCTGGGGATACAAGATGAAAAAAGTAGACATGCTAGGAGTTCATTGATTAGTGGATAATTATAAGTAATTAAACCAAAGTTCTGCATAAAGTTCTAGAAATTTGAGAAGGGCACCTGACTTAATCTGGAAAGTATCAGTGAGTGAGTGAACCCGAAGGATGATGTCAGGCAACGGAGGTGGGACAACAGATCCAAGTCTTTAAAAACAATTAAGAGTAAGACACAGGCAAAGGGAGAAGGATTCTAGACAGAGAGAACAGCACCTCAAAATGAGTGAAATCAGAGCAGTTCCAAGGGACTGGTCCAGAAAGTGCAAAGCTGGAGAGGATGGAAGGAAGGTGATGTCATCAGAGCCGCCAAACTTTCTGAAGAAACAAACATGGCAGCAATGTGTGAGGTCTTCGTCTGGTTGGAGATCTGTAAAACAATTATGCTGACAATAAGCTCACTTATAAGGGTGGAAAGCAAGATCTGTGTCACATACATCAAGCTCATTCAGACATGTGTCAGGGGAAACTGAGAGACTTAAGTCCAAGCAATATTGTTAATATTCTCCATCAAATGTTGGACTCAGGCCAGAGAGACTTTTCTGTAATAAATTTTTTCCCTTGGATTTTATCCTGTGTGATATATGAAGCTTGAGAAGCACTCTTTAAACCAGAAGCAACTGACATTTTGGTCTTGTAGAATGTGAGTATGTATGGCTGCAGTCGGAGAGGGAAGGAAATTATTTTTATTCAGCAGAGTATCTTTGTTGGAGAGATTATAAAGCATGCTACAAACATTAAGTCATTGAGCTTTCCTCTTTTCATGGAAACATTTGCTCAATTGGCCCATGTATAAAACAGTTTTCTTGCCTGAAATGGCAAAGAAGCACTGATATGGGAATTGAGCCTAATAGGTCCAGAGACACACACCAGTCATGCACCAGGTGCTTTTTTTAAGTCTGGCCTACAAAGGACTGTCTTCTTTAAGACACCGCCGGCTATCTGGCTTGCAGGCGTCATTTAGGAATTCAGCAAGTATTTATGGAGTGCCTTGGTGTGCCAGGCTCAGCACCAGACTGTGGGTCACAGTGGCCAAGAAAACGGAAACAGGTCCCTCCTCTCATGAAGCTCAAGTTCTGTTTGGGGGATGTGACAATAATCAAATCTCAAATAGGAGAATGTTAGATGGTGGTTAATGCCATGAAGGCACTCTAACAGGATCCCGGGATTGAGAATGGTGGGTGGGGAATGGTCAGGGAAGGTTTCTCTGAGGAAGTGCACTGGGCAGACTTGAATGATAAGGAGTCAGCCGTGCAAAGGTCCAGAGGGAAGGAAGAACAAAGGCCTGGAGGAAGGGATGGGATTGGCAAGTTCACCAAGAGCTGTGGGGTGATTCAGGCTGAGGGTTCAGAAATCAGCCTGTTCTGGTTTGATCCCAGCTCTGCCACATACAAACTGCATGACTTTGGACATGTTACTTATGTCTCTATATTTTACTTTTTTTCTCTGTAAAATGGGAAATATAGGATCTGCCGTAGGACGCCTCTATGAGATCAACAAGCACAACGCCTGACAAAAAGCGAGCTTAAATAAATGTAGCCCTTCTTCTTCAAAAACTAATATATTAATAATTAGTTCAATGAACTTTTATCGAGCATCTATATTTTCCAGGCATTATACTGCAAACTTAGTGCTGAGGTGCCTTCTGCTGCTGTCATCTAGTCCTAAGGTTTGAGGAAAGAACCCCCTCTCTGGGCTTTGACCTCAGGATTGATAGAAGACACATACACAGGGAATAAGCTCTTTATTGAAACATCACAGATGGTACTACTTGTGAGCTAAATGCTGGGTTATTGTACCTCAAAACACTTATTTCCCAAATAAATAATTATTGTGTGCCTGCTCTATGTTAAGCAATATTTTAAGTGCTGGAGACAAACAGTGAATAAGAGGAAGTCTTTGAGCTTATGGATTTCACAGTTGAAAATTCTTGGAAAAGACTTTTCAATGTCTAATTTGATTAGAGGTTTCAACAAATAATCATGAAAAGGCGTGAGATACTCCTATTATAATCTTTCTCTGAGTACAACTAAAATAGGGTATTTGGAAGAAGGATTCTATTTGGCCACCAAACTTTTCACCACTCTAAATTTGGAACCCAATTTTCAGTGATCAAGAGGTGGATAACGTAGGAAATTTGAATGGCAATGTAAGACATTGGCTCCTTTTCTCATTCAAGAAGTCCAGAGGAAGCATGTTTGTACGTATTGAAAGAGCTTGTGTGTTAGAATCAAGCAGCCCTGGGCTTGAGGGTTGCTTCCATCTCTTAAGCCTTAAGCCTCAGCTTCCTCCTCTGTAAAGTGGGAATACTGTCTACCTGAATTTTTGTGCAAATTGAATGAGATAATATAAAGTTTCCAGCACAGTAAGTGATATTGGCACGAAATGAAATCCACTTACTAGCCCTCTCCTTCTCCTCTGTTCCTCCCCAAAACACACACACACACAAACTCAAAACAATTTTCTTCTTCACCACCAGCAAATCACAATTAAGATTTGGGCTCATGGTTAATCTCAATGATAAAAATTTTGCTGAGGCTAAAGATTTGAGGCATTGTTTTGGGACTTGTTATCTCAGGTGCCCACCACTTCCTGACCTGAGATGCAGTTTTCTCATTAAAAAAAGGGAGAGTGATGGCTATCAACAGCAATCCCATGAGCTGATGGTGAGGATTAAGTGAGATAATATATACAAAGGGCATAACACAATGTCTGGCACAGGGGAAATGTTAAATCATGGCTGTTACTCATATGTAGATATTTTAGGCTGACAGTAGAGGGTTCCTAGACCAAATTGTCATTGCTAGATGGTCTTGGTAAAAGATCCTACCCTTACTAGTAGCAAAACCAGAGACATTACAAGAAAAGAAAACCATGTACTAATATCTCTCGTGAATATAGATGTAAAAATCCTTTGCAAAAATATTAGTGGGTCTGGCCCCATGGTGTAGTGGGTAAGTTCAGCGTTCTCTATTTCTATGGCCCAGTTTTGCGGTTCCAATCCTGGGCATGGACCTACACCGTTCATCAGCCATGCTGTGGTTGTCACCCACATACAAAATAGAAGAAGATTAGCACAGATGTTAGCTCAGGGCAAATCTTCCTCAGCAAAAATAAATAAATAAATAGTAAATTGCATCCAACAAAATATAAAAAGGGTAATACATCAGGACCAAGTGAAGTTCATCCCAGGAATGCATCATCCCAGGAATAGATGTAGTTCATCATATTAACAGATTAAAGAAGAAAAGATCATTTCAATAGATGCAGAAAAAGCATTTCACAAATTCAACAATCATCCAAGATAAATACTCTTAGCAAATTAAGCACAGAAGAGGGGCCTGGCCCATGGCTGAGTAGTTAAGTTTGCACGCTCCATTTCAATGGCCCAGAGTTTTACCAGTTCAGATTCTGGGTGCAGACATGGTACCACTCATCAGGCTATGCTGAGGTGGCATCTCACATAGCACAACCAGAGTCACTCACAACTAGAATACACAACTAGGTACTGGGGGGCTTTGGGGAGAAGAAGAACAAGGGGGAAAAAAAGAATATTGGCAACAGACGTTAGCTCAGGTGCCAATCTTTAAAAAAAAAAAAAAAGAATAGAAGAGAAATTCCTCAAACTGATAAAGGATATCTATGAAGAATCTACAGCTGACATCGTACTTAACAGTGAAAGACAAGCATCTTTCCCCTAAAGATTGGGAACAAAGCAAGGATCTGCTTCCTCATCATTCTTATTCAGTGTAATTGAGAAGCAAAACAAAGAAAAGGCATACATCTTGGAAAAGTAGAAATAAATCTGTGTCTATTTGCAAATTATAGGATTGTCTATGTAGAAAACCCTAAAGAATCTATGGATGCTCCTAGGAATAAAAGGTGAGTTTAGCAATGTTGTAGAATACAAGATCAATATAGAAAGTGAATTATATTCCTGTATACCAGTGATGAACAATTGTAGACAATGACAACTATGTTTCTCCCTGTGGAAGAATGAAGTGATAGATGAGCATGGGAATAATGCTAGAATGAAGCCAATGGTGCTGGATTGGAGTCAGAGATATCAATATGAAGTCATGTTTATTTTTATATGTATACAGATAAACAGATACAGAAGTAAATACATACAGGTATACACATGGGTTAGTATATACACATATATATCCTAGCTCTGTCCACTAAGACAGCCTGGAAGGCAGTGACATCCCTCAGCAATGAACACATCTAGCTCCATGTCTTGGTTTCTAAATATCATTCTCCAATAAAAGGAACCAGGTGTTCTTGGAAAAATGGCTAATTCTAGGGCTACAGCAGTGAAAATATAAAACGAACCTGGAGCATCTTGTGGTGCCAGAATGTATAGAAGTGGTTTAAAAAAAAGAAAAAGAAAGAAAGAAGGCATATCAAAAGGATACAAGAACCAACCTGAAAGAGTTCCCAATGGCTGAAGCTGGAAAATTTGAGCAGCAAAATAAATAATGATAGTAATGGATTATAACCCCCCAAATAAAAGAGATATCCATGAATTCACACTGATATAAATACATGACTGAATGGATAAATACACGGGGAGAAGGGACAACTCTTTCTTAGAGAGGAATTTCAATTAATAAATGTAGAAAGAATGAGGGAAATAGAAAATCACCATTAGAACACCACAGTAATAATTGCTGTGTGCAAAATCCATTGAGAAATCCTAAAAATAGTGGGTGAAACTTTAAAGAGAAATGGGATATCTGCATAGCCTCAAAGTATCTTCTTTGAAATATATGTTCCTGTGGTGGTTTTAACATGTGTCTGCAAATTCTTTGATATTCCTTCCTCCAGGAACTGGAGTTTAATTCATCTTCCTGTGAATGTAGTCTGGACTGAGTGACTTGCTTCTAATAAAAAGAGAAAATTAATAACTTTTCCTTGGAGAAATCTCACAGAGACTAACTTAATCAAGTGATCAGGGTTAATATCACCACCAATAAGATATGTTGATATCATATCCCTGAAATGTTGCAAAGAGCGTATCACCTTGGTGGTCTTCCTTCCAAAAATCTATAACTCAGTCTAACCCTGAGAAAACATTAGACAAACCCAAATTGATGGATATGCTACAAAATGTCTGACCAGTATTCTTCAAACATGGAACACAAGGGACTGTCACAGACCAGAGAAGAAAACTAAATGCAATGTGGTGTCTTGGATGGGATCCTGGGACAGAAAAAGGACAGTAGTGGAAAGACTAGAGACATCTCAATAAGTCTGTAGTTAATAGTATTGTACCAGTGCTAATTTCTTAGTTTTGACGATTGAACCATGGTCAAGTAAGATATTAACATTAGGGGGAGCTGAGTGAAGGATATATGGGAACTTTATGGTCTTTCCCACTTTTTTCAAAGTCTAAAATTATTTCAAAATGAAAACCGCAAAAAAAGAATAAGGAAGATCAGTGGGAGCTGATAGTGAGCTAAATTCTCATCCATCATGGCAGAAAGTGCAGTGGTCCCCCCCTCATCCGTGGTTTCACTTTCTATGGTTTCAGTTACTGCTGTCAACCATGGCCCAGAAGTAGATGATCCTCCTTCTGACATATTGTCAGTAGGTCAGTAGCAGCCTAACTCTACGTTGCAGTACCTTCGTCATTCACCTCACTTCCTCTCATCATGTAGGCATTTTGTCAGGTCATTTCACCACAAGAAGAAGGGTGAGTACAGTACAAAAAGATATTTGGAGAGCAAGAGATCACATTCATTTAACTTTTATTGCAGTATATTGTTATAATTTTTCTACTTTAGTATTAGTTATTGTTGTTAATCTCTACGGTGCCTAATTTATAAACTAAACTTTATCATAGGTATATATGTATAGGAAAAACCTAGTATCTATATAAGGTTCAGTACTATCTGTGGTTTCAGGCATCCACTGGGGGTCTTGCAACATATCCCCCATGGATAAGGGGAAACTACTGCAGTTATTGCCCCAAATTAGTAAGTCAAGGCATAGTATTTTAAGCACAATATCTAGTGATACATGGGTAACTATCTGAAGAAACAGCTAGAAGAGTTAAAAGTGGTTTCTTCTGGGGAACAGGCTAGAGTGGAGGAACAATGGACCTGTGGGCAGCTGCTTTTCATTGCAAGCCTTTCTGTGTGCCTTTTTAAAAAACTTACCAAAAAACTTGCAAAAACATTTCTCCAGATGTTAACATCTTATATAACCATTGTACAATGATCTAAAACCAGGGAATTAACACTGATAGAATGTTACTAACCAATTGGCAGATTAACTGCTATCTACTATTAATTAATCTACAATTTTCTTTGTTCCTCTAATGTCCTTTATCTGGTGCAGGATCCAATCTGTGATGTCACGTTGCATGTAGTTATTTATCCTCTCTCCTTAATCTCTTCCAATCTGTGACAGTGACAGCTCCTCGGTCTTTCTTTGTCTTTCAGGTCTTCTAAAGACTACTGGCTGATTATTTTATAGGATATTTCTGAATTTGGGTTTTTCCGAATTTGGATTTGTCTGTTGTTTTACGCTTTTTGGATCACACACACATTGCTCTTGATTTAAATAAACAAAATGCATAATTCAAATAAATTTTTTTCCTCAGTGGATGTTACCTGAGTGATCTTTTCTGATGTTAAACATACTCCTCTGTCAGGAATTAATTTTTATATATTAAGTCTTTTCTAAGGCTCTTAATGTGGGCTTTGTTTTTTTCTGATTCCTTCTTCGGTGGAGGTGAAGAACAATCCTAATTTCTAGCCCCTCCTGAGGGTTCAAGCTAATAGCAAAGGAACAGGTCTGTTTCCCTCATGTCTGGGAGGAGACCAACACAGAGGCAGGGCCTGGCTTTGGCCCACGCGGAGGTGCCTCAGGGGGCTGTTGAAATGAGGGCAAGCCTCCTCAGCCAAAGGTTCTGGCACCCCCCCAAGGCACCCCTTCTCCCCTGTGCTGCTGAGGACCTTTTCAGGTCTCTGCCTGTCAAACGCCTGCCTTTGGCCCAATCTCAGCCTCTCACTCCTTTTAAACAAAGGGAGCAGAAATTGTCGGCATCTCCAAATGCACTCTTTGCCTTTTGAAGCTTTGAGACTCTTTGTACTGGCATAAATCAAAGGAGAGTGAGCTTATTCATTTAGCTCATCGGAAAAATCCCAATGTCATCATGTCACATACAAGAGTTTATACTTTTAATAGCTTTATTCTTCTCCCGTTAAGAAAGGAATTGTTCCAGGGCATTCATTCCATACTGTATATTAGCCATTTCATTTTTCACAGAGGGGGAAAAAAATACCTTTCCACACATGATTAATACTGCAGTTGAATACCAGAGGAGCAGACCATGTGCTGGCTTTGGGCCATCCATCAGCAATTTAACATCTGTAATCTAGCCACGGTGAGTCACCGTTAACATCATGAACAAATCATGGCTGGTCTGTGGTCGGAGGAGTTTACGGACCTTGTGTGAGCAGAGCACACATGCTCCCTCGGGGTTTGAAAATGAGGATGATCTAAAGTAAGCAAAGCCACATATAAGAGGAGGATCCACAGGTTTTTGTCTTTAAAACATTCCTATTAGATTCTTGTCAATGAGAGCTCAAAGTCCCACCCTCTCCCCCTTATTGGAGGTCAAGAAGGGAAGAGGGAGTCTCATTCTTTAGACACAAGGGGACAAGCATTGTCAGAACAGTGCTGTTTGAGAATCAGTCCAGTGGCATCAATATTCTTTTACTTTCTTTTCTGCCATGGGTCTGAACTGTGAGTGCACAGAATTCCCACTACACTTCTCGGTGCAAACACTTTCCATCAGATGCTCAGCCCTGGTGGAAAATACACAATGTGTCTTGGAACAAGTGGACTGGGTTCGAGTCCCAGTTCACAACTTAACATTTGTCTTCGGATGGGCCACTTAACCTTTCTGACTTCCTCTCTTCCCTAGGAGATTAATTTCCACTGCAGTGCTGGTGTGAGGCTGCAACGAGCAGTGCTGACATATGTGCTGGCGCCTGACACATAGTAGGTCCTCCTGGAACATATGTTTCTCCTCTTCCCCTCCTCTTTCCTTTCCAAAGAGAACAAGGTGTCTCAGCTAGGATTAACTGATCAAGACAACTTTTCTGGAAGTTAGTTGAAGGGCAGATCCTTTAGGGCAATGTGAATAGCTTTATAAATTGCCTTCAAAAGTCGCACCAAATCCTTCAGTCAGTTTTAAAGGAACTGTTTACCGCTGCATATGGCAGTCATTATTTGGAATAATAAACCCTCTGAGAATCTGAACATTCATGGGCCAACAGATGGGTCAACCTGCTTCGCAATTTAACAAAGTAATTTATTTCAATCACTGGGACAAGGCATGTGAAGATTACTAATTCAGTTCACAAGCAAAAGGAGCAAATACCGCTACGTGGCTGAATTGTTCAGCCCTTATGGAAATGCACACCTGTTCAATTGGTTTTGAGACCATCTTCATTGCGATTAGTGTTTCCTTTTCTTCCGAGGTGTGTATTAAATTGCTGTGGATTCTTCTGCTGAAACTTATGGGCTAATTGGTGTCAGAATGAGATAAAGATCTCAGTGTAAATTAATACCATAGCGTAGGTAGAATTAAGGTCATCAAAGTCGGCCTTGGGAAGTCAAACAGGTGTATCTGAAGTATATTCTTAGAGTAATTGGGCGTGTGTTGTTCTTTCTTCTTGAAGTAAGCTGTCCAGACTAATGGGGAAGAAAAAAGCCAGGATCAGTTTTCCGTCATCTTCAAATCTGCTTAAATCTCCCACATCTTGACTTCATCTCTCTCCATCCATCCTCACTCAGGAGCCAAAGGGAAAGAGGAATACAAAAGGTGGTCAGAGAGCTTCTTGGGAGAAGTTCATATGTGCTCAAAAATGGGATTCAAGGTGTTAAAAAGAGCTGCACTGGTAACCCCCAATCTTCCCCGTCTCTTCATCCCATAACCCGATAACGAGTTGCACAGAACTTCCATGATAATGTCAGGAAGCCTCACACAAAAGATGGCGTCTGGTTTGCGTTTGACAACTGCCATATGTTGGGTAAGATTACTAATGCTACAAGATTGTCTTGTGGCCGTTTTTGAAAGGAAGATACTTCTTTCTTCCATACAGTCTTTCTCTACTTTGATGTATGTACTTATTACTTCAAGATGACTTTCCTCTTCCTCACTATCACTCCCAAAATATTGAGTTATTGAGTTGCCTTCTCTCTGCCAGAGGTCAGGCTAGCTACTGGGATTCTAACCCCATCCCACCCCTCAGGCAGTGGGTAAATGGGTAGGGATGCAGCAATTATAGTTCAGTGGAAAGATTGCTACAATTGGAGGTAAATGCAGATTATGAGTGGACCCCTTGCCACAGCTACTAAAATACACTTCTACTTTTTTAAAGTTTCCATGTATATTAGGACAGTGAATAAATACCCCAATAGGGTTGCAAAATTGTGATATATTTTGAAAGTTTACATTTATCAAATTTTCAACAGATGCAAATTCAAGGGCTGTATACATAAACTCATTTAGAGGCAATGTCAAAAGTCTTGGTTTGAGAAGTTTCATGAACACAAGGCTTGGGCCAAGTGGCCCTGCTTACTGCCCAGCCCCATCCTTCCCTAACAGCTCTGCATTTCCAGCTCCCTGTTAGTTCCGTTTGGATGTCCCACCTTCCAAGCACCCTGCCCTGCCTCTCCCAAGCACTTCAAGCTCAAAATGTCTCAAACCCAAGTTTCCATCTTCCCCTTAATCACCAAATCAGTTCTTCCTCTCAAAGTTCCTCTTCCTGTCAGTGGTGGTGCCATATTGTCATTCCTCTAGCACTCCTCCCTGGTCATCGTCCTTAAAATCTGACCAGTTACCAAGAGCTGTGGGCTTTTCCTCTGCCTTATGCCTTAAACTCCTCCTGTCCTGTCCCTCCTCACTGTTGATTGCCTCGGTTAGGATCCTGTTGCCAGTCACCTGCATTGTTATCAGGCCTTGCAAGAGCTCTCTCCTCTTCCTGCCTCACACTCATTCATTCCATTCCCAACCCACTTGGCAGACTGTTCCTCCTGGTACCCAGTCCTCCCCCAGCTCCCTGCTGCCCACAGAATTAAATTGAAAGTTGCCAGCCTAAGAATCAAAGTCCTTTCCAGAACAGCTACCACCCCCCTTTCTATTCTTGTCTCTTACCCCCTCTTCACACACTCTAAGCACATGATAAACAAGATTGCTAGCTATTCCTCAACTGCCCCTTTGTTTATCCACCTCTGAGCATTTACCCATGCTGTTTCTCTGCCTGCAAGGCCATCACTGAAATTCTGCTCGTTGAAACTCTACCTTTCCTTTAAAGTCCACTTCAAATGCTTCAGGACATCTTTTCCCCTCTCCCTGCCCTCCTTGAGCCAGATGCATGGTTCTCTCTTCTGAACACCAGTAGCTCTTTGGTTCTTTTATTGTCTTATGGAATTTGTCTTTTTCTAACTTGCATTCAATTCAATCCCATTCCACGAATATTTAGCGAGCGCCTCTTAGGAGCCAGAGACTGCAGTATGTGCTGGAGATAAACAAGATATAGAGGTTTCCTTTCCTCATGGAATTTATAGTATAATGGAGGAGGCTGACGGGTAAATGTTCAATTATAATAAGATGATGAAGTAGGATTGTATCTGGTGGTAGCACAGAGAAGAGCTGCTCACATGAGCTGGGTAGAAGAAAGAGGCACAGAGTGGGGAGGAAAGAAACCACAGAAGACCCTCACTTATTTATATTTTAATTTATCTTTTCTGGGAGGACATGTTCTTAGGGAAACTGGCTCATATCGCTGCATCCCTCTTAGGTCTGAGTACTGTGCCTACATGTTGGCACTTAAACATCTGTGGAAACAGTACGTAGGCCTTAAATTTGCCTGAAGTTCCCTTATGGAGAAATAACAGATTTGGGAGAGAAGTGAAATAGAATGAAATGCAAAAAGGATTTTTGACTCCAAAGCTAGCCCTCTTTTCCAGAGCTTGAACTTGTTAATGTGCTGTCTCCATACCGGGTCCTGTCTCCATAATTAGTCCTAGTTCACGACTTTCACAAATAAAGGTACAGGCTTTGGTGTGGAGATCAGGAAACAGCGTCTAGAGTCAAATGGCTTTCCTACACCATTAGTCACACTGGAAACCTCCCGGATCAGTAGTGGAGGGATTTCCATAGAGCCCACTATAGGGGTTGGAAAGTGAATGCTGAGCACTGAAAATGTTGGAATTTGGAAAAACATCTTAATCTTGTAACACGCTGACTGGGATCTACGGACTGGCTAGCTGTTAGCCAAACCCTTTTCTTTTCCTTCCTGGGACTGGTCTGCAGTTCTCGCCTCACTCGTGCTTAGTTTGGTCATGCGATTGAGTTCTAGCCCACGGGATGTAATTGAGCCTAACGGGCACCCCTTCTAGTCTCCATGCTCTTTCTCCTTGCTGCCAAGCTCCCTGTCGATGGAAGCAGTTAGGGTCCCCCGCAACTCCACGTGGAAGCTGCCTGCCTACTCGCACACCCACGTTAGACTATTAGGTGAGCAAGAAAAAAATCTTCCACTATGTTAAGCCACTGAGATTTAGGGTTTATTTGTTAGAGCAGCTGGCATAACTCTAACTAATACAATCCACTTTACACCACGTTCAGAAAAGTGATGCTAAAGGAGCAAAACATCCCTAATGGGCTCTCCGTGGAACCAGACTGGCCCTGCGGTGGGCTCGCTGCTTTGTCTCTGAGTGCCCTCGGTGGCCCTTTGGAAGCTGTTGCTTTTAGATTTGTTCAAGAGTATGTTTGAAGTCGTTCTGCATTAAGTTAAAAAATCAGTAGTTTGAATGTGGATGCAAATTCCTAATAGCTTTAGCAACTGAAGAAAAATTTCCAGATGTTTCACAAAGCACTAAAATACTGTACATTATTTTCTTTTTCAATGGGAAATTATTCACAGGGCAATAAAAAGTTGTTTTTTCAGTAAACAGATTATGTTTCAGTCTGCGGTGTGAACACTTAAATGGAACGATGCAATATGCCACTTTTTAAAAGAGGGTTTTAAACATGTCAGTACAAACCTTTCAGTCCTCTGTCCCATAAATTCAACTTTTTAAAATGAAATCAACCTGAGCCCTGTGAAAGCTCATACTAGTATATCAAAACCAGTGAAATTTGCCTGTTTATTGCCACCTATGGAATGTGGCAAAGAAACATTCTTTTCAGGTGGGACAATTTCTTCAACTTTACACCAAGTGAAATTTAATTGCTTTCGCTTCCTGGAATCATTAGGCATTAGGCCTGCAGGGGGCGGAGCCAAGAGGGGAAGTTGAAAAATAAGTCTGTGTTTAATAGATTTCACCTTGGAATTGTATCCTTCTTCCCTGGACTACTGGTTATGCAACAAGTTTCAGCCTGGGAAGCCACTTTAGAAAAATTTAAAGAGGAGAGAATTTATAAAGGAAAAAGAAGTAGCAGGTGCCCTGTTGGGAAGAGAACACATCACGGAGGTAAATTGGTACTCAGAGCAATGACTCATGTCTTAACCATTATTATCAGTCAGGTAACTGGAAGATCTGATTCTTTCAAGTTCATTTTTGGGTATGTTTTTGTCTTCGCACAAAAAAAGTAGTAAGTGCAATTCAAGGTAAGCGAACGGAAGCCGGGGCAATGCCCTCTCGGGGCTGTGGTTGCATCGCATCCAGGAAAGTCAGAATGGTATGAAACAAGTACTGTGCAATAATTTTATTCATGTTGCAACAAACTGTTTCATTTTTCAAAGGGATTCATAGATCTTTTTATATTTCGTTATAAATCATATATTAAAGTTTCTTACGGAGTATTTGAATGAAGATTATGGTAATGACTTGACAGAGAGGATGAGAAAGGGTGAAATTAAAGCTCCCTGTTAAAGTCACTGCCAGAAATGGGATGAACAATCTTTGCACAGAGACGACAAGACAAAGGGAAATGGGAGCACAATGCTCTGGGTCACATCCACTTTGTAAAGGAAGGTACACCCATGTTACATGTTGGAAATGTCCTTCTTCACTTTTCCAGACCCTCAACCCAGAATAATCTGCAAAATGCTCCCTGTCATCACAAGACAGGACACTGTTATCAGCTGACTGAGACTTGAAGACCCTTCACTCTCTGGGGGACACCCAGGATGAAATATCGAGTTGGGAAATGTACAAAGGAGGAACATAGCATGACTGTTTCTTGGGATAGATATGAAAGGGGAAAGACAAGTGAGAGAAGCAATTTCTTTACAGGCAGGAACTTCCGTTTGTACACAGGATGGTTTCACAAGTTCAGTAGAATTGGATTCTGGGCATCCTATATAAATCTTAGTATTTTTTTCAAAACAATGGGAACCATTCTTTCCTAAACATTAACTATAAACTCTGTGTGCGTGTGCGTGCATGCATGTGTGTGTATATCTAAAAGGTGAAGAAAATCATTATTTCCTACTAAAGAATTTTAAGATGTTGATAATTTTGGTACAGAAAACCAAACTTGAATAAAGTCTCTTTATTTCACTGATTACGCAGACTTCCAGTTTACTTTGAAGGCATATTTTCCAAGATAGGAGGATAGAAGCTATTTCGTTTGACAGACTGTTCATTGATTTGATTTCAAGCCTATAAATACTTAGACCAGTGGCTTTGGGGCCTACATCTGTACCGTTGAACTAGGCCACATCACTGTTAAGGGAGAGCCTGTCCTCCCTTATATGCAATCTACCTAAAAATCCTCAGCCTCTTCAATTTCTCTCCCTTACATCCAGCAGATTGTAAAGATATTTTCCCCACTGAAATACCCCTTGACATTCACTTCACTGACTTTCACCCCAGTGTAAAGTTTGGTTAGGAAGGGTTTCACCTTAACAAGAACTTTCCCGGACAAGGAAGGACTTCTTTCTGAGGGCCTATATATAGGTTCTCTTCTAGGCCCTTGGGAGCCTATACTAGCCAAACAGACCCAGTGTCTGCATTTATGAGGCTTACTAGGGAGACAGACATTTAAGAAATCAGCTACCTCAATAGCTAGTTATCTACCATGTGGTCAGTGTGACAGAGGAGGCCAACAGTCTGTGAGTGTGTATGAGGAAGAAGTGGGCAAAGTTTCCTTGAGGGACTGACTCTTATCCTGAGACGTGAAGGTTGAGTAGGATTCAGTTAGGACAGACATGAAGATGATTTGTGGCAGAGCCTTAGTTCAAGGAGGCTAGGGATGGGCAGTGTGTGGGAGAGGAGGCTGGAGCAGGTGATGAGGGCAGTGGGGTGGTGGGGGTGGGTGATGCTAGTCATGCAGGCAGGTAGAACAGAATGGTGGAAAGTCAGCACCCATTTCTAGGGCAAGAGGTTTGGAATGGGCCTTGCCTAAATAAAAGTTGCTTGCAAAGATTTTTACCTGTCCATCCTTGCTGGGAGATTCCAAAACATTTTTCCCCTGGGCTTAATCTACTCTTGATGAGGTTGGAAGCAAAGCCTTGTGGGCCATGGCAAGACGTATATCATGTCCTGACAGCATGGGAAGCCCCCAGAGGGTTTTAGATAGAGGAGTGCCTTATATTTATGAATCACCACTAACTAAACTACTGTGTTGACCCAACAGAATGAGTGGTAGCTCCCAATGTTGAGAACCTGGATGAGGTTTGGCAAAGACCATTATAATGTGTGTGAGTGTTTGTAACAAGCCATGACAATTAATTTTTAAAAACTGTTTAGATGAGGAAGGGGCTAGTTAAACTGGAAGACATTAGATCTGCCTAATTACTATTCAATCTAACGGCACATAACCACACTAAAAGAGAATTGAAGTCAGTATTAGTGTCTAACTTATGACTGTCTTGAGCTAATTAATTTTTACAGTAGTCTCACTCCTAAAAAATTGTATTCTTAAAAGAAACCCATGGTGAGTGGAACAGAAACTGATGCTGACATATCAGTCTTTGATATGGAGGTACAGTAGGCAGACATGAATTTTCCCAGATTAAAAACAAATGTGTAATGGAAGTTGAAATATGAAGAATTTCTTCATTTATCTTCTTGACTCAAGGGAGAAAAAAAGCATCATACACATTGTAGATCATTTGAGTTTTAGGCCGATGATTTGAAACATTTTTATAATAATTCAGTGGCTCTTTCTGAATATCCAGATGTTAATAATGGTTCCCTGCTATGTGATTAGGAATGAATCTGCCAAGGAAAAATGAAGCCTTTTCTCTTGGGGGAAGTTGAGTTACTTCTGTTATTTTCCCAGGCTTCCTGGGGAAGTCTATCAACATATGAATAAATGATGGGAACAGGAGTCTGGCTGGTCACCATGGAATTATTAGCCTTGTTTTCTGAGTTTGACCTTTATTATTTACACACTCAGCTTGAAATATGACAAATGTAGTAACTTTCCAATGATTTTATTCCTTGAAGTTCAGCAGTCTTTATAGATGTTGAGGTTGAAAATTCAATGCTGTTTTAGTAAAAGTTTCTGTTGTCATTGGTTGTAAAAGCCATGACTTTCACCCAAGTTAAGAAATAGTATGAATAACAACTATGGATTCCCTCCTTTAGATTAAATTTTTCTTGGGAGAAAATTATCATTGCTTGGGAAAAAAATAGTTCAAAAACATTTGAAAACCACAAAACCACACAGAACTCTCCTAGAGATGCCCAGTAACCAGCTTGGATAATTTTTGTTTTATTGTTCTATGCCCGACACCCTACCTGCTTTAATTTCTCTTTAGTATTGAGAGTACCACGCTAGGATTGTCTTAGGTCTAGAATCCCTTTCAGAGTAAGTCTGTTCAAGCATTAAAATACTCCATTTGGTCTTTATTTTTATAATCTTCATTTATACCTAGGAGCTGAAGCATTTCTGGTATAGTATCCAAAAATAAAGATATGTCTGCAAGGACCTCCTCCTATACATGACTCTTTTTCCAGTCAACAAGCAACTATTGAGGGTGTCTTTAGTGATTTGTTGTTAAATTAGAGCTTCTTTTTGTAAAACAAAAACTTATCACCTGAGAAATGAGAAGACCATTACTCTTTTAGCATTTATTGGACATTTCATATGTATAGCATTTTGCAAAGAAGCAGAAGGTAATAACAACATTCATAACACAATACACAGCATTGAGAGCTAACATTTGTTGCCTACAATGGGCCAGGCACTGAGGTAAACACATTACATACTCTGGCTTATGTCTTCCTCATCATTCTTTTGAGATAGGGACCAAAACTATCACTGTTCAGAGAGGAAGAAGCTGAGGCTCGCTAAAGTTTAGTAATTTGCCTAAGATCATACAGCCAATGACAAAGCCAAGACACAATCCCAGGAAGACTGTTCTAGAGCCATCTTTTCAGCACTTTTCCAGTGGCAGCCCTCCACATCAGAGGCCTCAAAACATGGTTCCCAGACCACTTCCTGGGGCCCCACAAGAACAAAGTATTTTCATAATAATAGTAGGATGTTGTTTTCCTTTTTTCGCTGTGCTGACATTTACCCTGAAGGTGTAAAAGCAATGACGGGTAAGCCTATTGGCCCCCTAGCAAGAGTCAAGGCACTGGCATCAAACCATGCTATTGTCGTTGTGTTCTTCCCTGCCACATACTCCAGGGGGACAAAGCCAGTTTTGCTTAAGAACATTCTCAATTAAACCTTGACCCTTAAGTACACATCTTTTTAATATTCTGTGTGACAAAATAGGACGTGTGCATAAAGCCCTTCTCCTGCACTCTGAAGTCCCAAGCTTATCTTGAGGAAAAGCACTTGGTTGGTAGTTTGAGTCGTGAGTTGAATAGTCACTTCTTTCACGGAGCCCTGTTTTTACTTGAAAAAAATAACAGACACACTATGGATATTTAGAGTTGGCAGATTTAGTAGATCTTGTTACAAGAATAAACAAAGTAAGCTTATTGTGTCAAGGAAATCACTGATACTATTTATGGCCAACAACAAACTTGAGCTTTCAGTAGAAAATTAAAGTTTTGGAAAACTTGTATTCACCACCATGAGCTTGATAGCTTCAGAATACTTAAAGAATTTTGTGATGACATCAGAGGTGATAGTAACACACGGAATTTTATGACATTGTAAAATTAAATGTGCCAACATTTGGACCAGTGTATAATTTAGTGAATTAATATTTCCCCAATAGCCAATGCTTCATGTGGAAAAACCACGCATGGATAAAAGATTCCTTCCAAGTGCAAGGTAGAAAATGGATTTTAATGTAACAGAGTGTCAAAAGTTAATTTGTATAGCTTCTGGTTTCACATTATAACTAACCTTTCAGAAACAACCACTAGTTGAGTTTTGCTGTAGTAGCAAAGAAGATTCATAATTGCCTGATAAAGTTATCAAAACGCTCTTCCCTTTTATGACTGCTTGACCATGATGCTGGATAGTCTTCATACACTTCAATCAAAACAACATATTGCAACAGATTGAATGTAGGAGTAGATATGTTCTATTAAATTAGACTGCAAAACTGTAAATCTATGCCATTCCTAAACTTAAATGTTTTTTAAATTTTAATTTTGGTAAAATACACATACAAAATTTACCATCATGACCTTTTTTAAGTGTACGGTTCAGCAGTGTTAAGTACATCACATTGTTGTGCAACCAGTCTCTAGAACTCTTTTCATCTTGCATAAACAAAATTCTATACCCATTAGACAACCCCCATTCCACCTTCCCCCCAGGCCCTGGAAACCACCATTCTACTTTCTGTCTCTGTGAATCTCCTTTAGGTCCCTCACATAAGTAGAATCATATAGTATTTATCTTTTTGTGGCTGGCTTATTTCATTTGGTAAATTTTTTTTTGTTTTGGGAAATGTCATTTTCCTTAAAATGTTATCTCTGTAAACATGCATTTATTATCGTTATTTTAATGAGAAGTAAATAAATACTTAAAAATTCTCAGTTTTAGCTTATAATACAATAAATATAGATAGATCTAACCCACAAAGCTCTTTGGGACACAAAAGTTTTTCAGAGTATAAAGGGCCCTGAAACCAGAAAGCTTGAGAGCCACTGTTCTAGATACATTGTATCCTTGAATACTTCTTGCTCTGTTTGGTTCAGAGAGGGTGAGTAATTTCTCAACAACCTGCAGCTAGCAAGTGGTAGAACTCAAGCTACCTCTTCTAGGAGGCTTTCCTGGCAGAATTAAGTGCTTCTTCTTCTGTTCCACTCAGTGCCTTATACATATTTCTAGTGTGCCACTAGCTGCTTTACTGTAATTTTTAATTCTAATGTTTTCCTCCCACCATATGGTGACTATCATGTCAGGGACAGTGTGATATTCATTTTGTATCTATAGGGCAGATATTAACTGAGTATTTGATAGGTGGACAAACACTTAAACCCAAAGGGCAGCCAATGAACTTGGAGAGTTACAGATCCACTCATTGTGTAAATGTATAATGTATACTTTTAAGGGGTCTTGGAATGAATATTTTTAATGGTTTTTATTTAGTTTAATGTGTTTGGGAAGAAATAACTTACATATTGAACTTGTCATCTCATAGATTTTATTGTTTAGTATGAACAAAAAGTCAAATGTTAAGTAAATAATATCATGGTTAGCACACTGAAAAGGCAAAAAGTTATGAAAGTGGTACTCTAATGCTGAAATTTGTCTTAGTCCCAAATTCCATTTCCTCTGACAAATGAGTTTTCCTGCCATCCTCCTTTTTACATCTGCTGATGAGGAGAAATCTATTGGCTGAGATTCCTTGAAATTTCCATGATATGTGCAAAGATGAATTAATACAGAATACAAGAATTACATAACATGGGACTTGAAAGCCAATGCTAGTATAGCCTAATAATTATTTTTTAAAACCTTGTCTATTCTTGACAATGACTTTATTTCTTACTTGTTAAAACCATGCTTTAGTCTTTCTCTTGATGGATGTTCTCTGTTTCTCTAAAGACATGGAGCCACTCAGGAAATTTTTTGAACTTGATTAAAAATAGTCTATGTTAAAGATAAAAACTCATGTAATGACATATTAAACCTCACTCTGTCTGTATTTTATTAGTAATAAATAGTTAATAAATATAGATGCTGCCATGATAAAGGACTCTTCAGTGCTATAAACATTGTTTTCTGATTTACTATGATTTGGGTATTTACTGAGTTAGGGCTGTCACCAGCCTGAAATTACTAGTGTTTGGGGTCTAAATTAGGCAGGATCTCAGAAGATCCTAAATTCCATAGGGAAGAGCATCTGGGAAATGTGCCTTTTGTTGCTCTCCACAGAGTAAAGCTTTTGATCTTCTGCATACTTGGTTTTGATTTACCTCCGCAGCCACGTTGACCACTTTGGTGCACACGGCTTCAGCTGAGTCTTTTAACTAGAGCGACAGGATAGGCTTCAGTTCCTCTTGCATTCAGACCAGATGCAGGTCTTGTCTCCACCCCCCCCACTTGAAGAGTTTGGGGAAGATGCATTATGCATAATGTCTTCCTCCTGGGGACCTGGTCTAGGGATCAGCAGTTTTTGGAAGTGACTTGAGCTGATCTTTTATCCAACATTGCTTAATTTTGAAAATCTAGATTGTCTGAATTAAAAGGGAATCAAAGCCCAAATTGTTCAACACAGTCCTTTCACGTTGAAGAAACTGAGAACTAGAGAGGCTAAGGGACTGGCCCAAGTCAGCTGTGAACTGGGGACAGAGCTGGGGCTAAAACTCAGGACTCTCGTTAGTAGGTTTTTTTCAGCTACCGGTTAATGGAGAGCGTTTGTGGGACTTCTTGGAATGCAGTTCAATGGACTATGTAGTGAAATGGGATCAACCTCATTCCAACTCAGTCTCTCTCTCACACACACACACATACAGTATTCAAGTCTCAGTTCCAACACTCAGCAGCTGTGTGACTTTTCTCGGGTCACTCATGGAAGCTGAGGCTCAAGCTGGTAATTGGCTCCAAGAGATGCTAATACCTGTGCTGGTTGTTGCACGGATTCCGTGAGACTATGTGTGTGGAAGCCCTCTGTGAGGTGTAAGACACTATATGGCAGAAACATAGTGCTAGTCACGGAAGAGTTTGAAGTGAAGCTCTGAAATGCTTTAGTTCACACAGTTTTGTGTCAAGCACAAGAAATCTCATGAGGTTGTGAATCCTGTCCTCTGTTCTCCTTTGCATAATTTACAACTCTGTACTAATTATGATATTGTTAGAACCAAATAGGTAGGCCTGTCCCTTTCTCTCCTCATCCCTGGCAGCCTTTTCAGCTAAATTCTCCATTTCAGACCTTGCTGGAGGTCCCCTTGGATCTTTGGTTTGTTATTTCAAGCTATGATAAAAAGAGCTTAAAGGTACAGACAGGTTTAAGAAACATATACTTATTGCTTTGAGCCTTTTCTTCCATCCTGAAATATTTGGCATGCCTGTTATCCTTGTTAGAGCTGTGGGCTGGGGTTCAGGGGACTGGCTGGATTTTGATCCCTGTTCTGTGTCCCCTTTGGATCACTGTGTAAAATAAGAAGGCTGCCCAGGGGACCACTTAGGGCCTAGCCAGCTCGGGCTGCCATAACAAAATACCATAGCCTGGGTGGCTTAAACAGCAGGAATTTGTTTCCCTACAGTTGTGGAAGCTGGGAGTCCAAGACTGGGGTGCCAGCATGGCTGGGGTTCTGGTCAGAGCTCTCTTCCTGGCTAGCAGATGGCCGCCTTCTCCCTGTGTCCTCAAATGGCAGAGAGAGACAGCAGTTTAAAGAGTTTCCTTTTGGTTTTATTTTTTGTTTTCTAACTCCTGCTTTTTATTTCCTACATGATTTAAAAAGACAAGTGCATATGGAATAATTATAAATCTATGTTAGTGGGCACACAATATATAAAATGAAATTTGTGACGTCAATAACATAAATGGAGAATGGAGCTTTAGAGGAGCAGAGATTTTGTATGCTATTAAAGTTAAGTTGGTATCAATGCAAACTAGGTTGTTACAAATTTAGGATGTTAAATGCAATCCCCATGGTAACCATAAAGAAAACATTTAACAGATATACACAAAAGGAAATGAGAAGGGAAATCAGAAAAGGTTCACTACAAAAAAATCAACACAAAAGAAGGCAAAAATGGAGAAAATGAAAGACAGGAAAGGTATAAGACATGAAGAAAAAAATAACAAAATGGCTGAAGTCCTTCACTATACTAATTACTTTAAACGTAAATGGGTTAAACTCTGCAAACAAAATGCAAAGATTGGACAAATGGATAAAAAACCAATCAATATGGTTTGGCCCAGTGGTGAAGTGGTTAAACTCACATGCTCTGCTTCATTGCCCTGGGGTTCGCAGGCTCGGATCCTGGGTGCGGACCTAGCACCACTCATCAAGTCACACTGTGGTGGCATCCCACATAAAATAGAGGAAGATTGGCACAGATGTTAGCTCAGTGACAATCTTCTGCAGAAAACAAACCAACCAACCAACAAATAAAAACTCTCTCTCTTCTCATAAGGGCACCCATCCAATCGTGAATGCCCCACATTCACGATCTCATCTAAACTTATTTATCTCCCACAGGCCCTTCTCCAAATACCATCTCATTGAGGGTTAGGGCGTCAACATATGAATTTTGGGGGGAACAATTCAGTCCATAGCAGGCCCCCTCTAATCTAAATGCTATGAGCCTATATCACATGTGAAGTGTAATGCTAACTCCAGTGAGATACCAGAAAACTCGAGGTACAGAAGAATCCCCAAAACAGCTTCCTCCTGAGGAGAGCACAGCCTATTTGGAAAGCAGCCATAATACAAAGCAATGTGAGAAGAATCACACAAGGAACAGAGATAATAGGGCCTACAGAAGTTCAGAGGAAAGAGCACCTAAGTCTGGAAGAATTAGGAAGGTCTTCCTGGAGGAGATGGTGTTGAGTTGGATTTTGAAAGATGGCAAGATGTCATTAATGATGATAAATGTGGAGTGGGTGCCAGGCAACAAGCCCAGAGATGGAAAAGCCCTTTTTTAAGAGAACAGATGAGTCGACCTGCTTGCCTTAGTTTAGCTGGAGGTAGTCCTGGAAATACTGCTTCAACCCAGACAGTTCTAAAAGCCAAGCTAAGAATTTTAGAACATGTGTGATGACTGGGGAAACTCTTTAGCTTCTTAATAATCAAACGGGCTTTTCGGAAAATGAACCCCACTACAAGGATGAGGACTGCCTGGGGCAGAGAAGAGACGAGCAAAGAGACCAGTGTGGAGGCTGGTGAAGGGGTCTTGAGTGACTTCTCACTTTCTCTTAAACATCTATGACTTCTGTCCAAAAAGAACAGCCTTGGACTTATTCACCCCCTGGAACCCACAACCACCCTTCTGGTTTTGGCTTCTGCTTTGTGTAAGCAGATTTATTTCCTCTTGTCAATCATTATATTCTCTTTGCACAATAGACAGAGGCTCTGGGTACATCCTGAGAGACGTCTGTAGCAAGATGAGAAGTTATTTCCAGGAGTAGCTACCACAGGGAAGGGCTGGCATTCCACTGGTCCCTGCAAATCTCTTCTTCGGCAGGACTGGACTTGTGGGGAAGGAAAGCATGAAAGCAGAACATCCTCTACATCTTGGGAGCTGTCACCCTCAAAGATAAAAGACTATTTGTCCACTTTCCAGTATCTCTGCTTCCTACAAGCACGAGCGGCAGTCTGTTCCCTTTTGCAATCTGAAATTCCTCAGGCCTCTCCTGCTGGTGTTCCAAGGGGCCCCTAGTTGCATGAACCTCTGTCCTCCCATCCCAGTCTCCCAACTTTATTTACTGGCATGTTTCACACAGGTTCACCTACACTTCTCAGTTTCTTCTCTCAGGGGTCTTTTTGGTGTGTTTCCTGCAAAGCCACTTGAGAATGCTGATTCCT
Organism: Equus caballus; assembly: GCF_041296265.1. Lineage (NCBI taxonomy): Eukaryota > Metazoa > Chordata > Mammalia > Perissodactyla > Equidae > Equus > Equus caballus. Next base: position 61,155,690 of record NC_091687.1, on the reverse strand, counting down.
GGGGACTTTTAAGCCCTCCACCCTCAGACTGGACACTGACTGTTGGAGCTTCCAAAGATTCTAGAAGGTACCAGGCCCCCTTCAGTTCTCACTGTGTTGGAGCAACTCTGTGCTCAGGGAGAAATTGAGAGACATGGTCCACTGTCTCCCTTTGGAGTCATCTTTTTTTTTTTTATTTAAGATTTTATTTTTCCTTTTTCTCTCCAAAGCCCCCTGGTACATGGTTGTATATTTTTCAGTTGTAGGTCCTTCCAGTTGTGGCATGTGGGATGCCACCTCAGCATGGCTGATGAGCGGTGCCATGTCAACGCCCAGGATCTGAACTGGCAAAACACTGGACTGCCGAAGTGGGGCACATGAACCCAACCACTGGGCCACAAGGCCATGGGGGTCTTCTTTGGTGCCTCTGCTCGGAGCCTAGAAGCACAAACCTTCCCCCTTCCAGGCTATACTCCTCCTGCCAACAAACACCCAAGCCTACCCCTTCTGAAGTTTTTCAGTGTTGCCAGACTCTGAATCCCAGAGCCTGAGTACTCCCAGAGCCCACACCAGCTCCTACAAGGTTTATTTATACTGCATCTTGTTTCTGTAAGGCTTAAAGGTGGCCAGACGGAGAAGCAGGTGCCAGGGCATAGATGGCAGCCACTCACAAGAAGTTGGGGGCTCTCTGCCAGGTGCAAGTGTGGCAGAAAGCTGCATGTAGATCTGAAGTGTCAGCCATGGAAATTTCATTTTCGTGAACACCAGGAGACAGGCTGGGTTTTATGGAATCAAGACAGAGCTGAGGTTCTTAGAAGATAAGCTTTGTGAGCAAGACTGTTGGCTGCTGAGTTTAGTCATTTCCTAGGGGGATTTAGAGGAGGGCAAGGGACAGTGCTGTAGGACAGTTGCCCTGAGTCAGAGCTTCTCTGTCAGAATAAAGGAGCCAGGCTTCCCCTGAGAGGGACACCAGGCTCCGGGAAACACCCTCAGCTGCAGGCTGAGCCCTGTCCTGGTGTCGCATGTAACCTGGTCTTTGAAGAGCATGGACTGGAAAAGCCACCCAGTTTTTCACAGTGTTGGGCTCCTTCTCAGGTCTGACTCTGAGAGTGAACTCTGGAGGGGTGGACTTGGAAGGTCCTTGTGGAAAGAAGGAGGGTCTTCCTTTGCTATGGGGCAGACACAGTCCCTGCAGGTTGCTCAGTGGCAAGGCTGGCATGCCCTGGACCCCGCCATGCAGCGAGGGCTCATGGGTTGGACTTGTGGACTCACTCTGAAGGGGCTCTTCAAACAATGGCCAATTCTTAAACATCTCTACTGAATGGCTGTTGTGGACAAGCAAGGATGAATGCTCTCTCACACAGAGCTCATATTTTAATTGGGGAGACAAAGACGTAAACAAGTTCCTTCTTTCTTAAGGTTGAATAATATTCCATTGAATGTGTATACCACAGTTTCTTTACCCAGTCATCTGTCGATGGAACTTGCAACAACATGGAAGAACCTGGAAGACATTATGCTAAATGACATAAACCAGTCTCAGAAGAACAAATGCTGTGTGACTGCACTTACGTGAGGTATCGAAAATTGTCAGACTCACAGAAGCAGAGAATAGAATAGTGGTTGCCAGGCCCTGGGGGGAGGGGGCACGGGTCTTGTTCAGTGGGTTTAAATTTCAGTTATGCAAGATGAGTAACTTCTAGAGATCTTCTGTACAACATGGTGCCTGTAGTTAACAACAAAGTATTGTGCATTTAAAAATTCAAGAGGGTAGATCTCATGTTAAGTGTCCTTATGGCAATAAAAAAAAAAAAAAAGAAGAAGAACACAAGGAAACTTTGGGAGGTGATGGACATGTTTATTACCTCGACTGTGGTGATAGGATCATGGGGGCCATGGGGACATGCATATGTCCACACTCACCAAATTATACACATTAAACGTGCAGTTTTTTTTGTATATCAATTATACCTCAAAAAAGCTGTTAAAAAATGTGATGGCTGAGGTGTCCTATGGCACAGAGATGTGTCACCAGCAGCAGTAGCAGGAGATAGAAAGTGGTGACATCCAAGGTGGACAAGAGGTAGACTGCCTGTGGATCCTCCAGGTGGATGGCTAGGGTTTGAGGGTGTGGAGTTGGGACAAAGCACGGGTGAGGAAGGGCGTGGGCCCTCAGATGCTGCATGAGCACAAAGCACAGCTGAGGGAGCGATAGGTGCAGAAATCCAAGGAAAAGAGCCTTTACTCCAAGTGGCGATGGTCGAGGCATAGGCACACCAAAATGCTGAGACAGGAAATGAGTCCTGAAACCCCTGGACAAAGCCACCCCAAACCCTTCTGGAGGGATCCAGTTTTAGGGTATGTGTTCCAGAACGAGTTCCTTCCATTCGAATGAACTTCAAAAGTGGCAGGGCTTTGTAGAAATGACTAATCCAACAGCGTGCTCGCCTTCTGAGATCTCTGGTTTAGAAGAGTGCCCTTTTAGAAGGCTTCTTTTTAAATTTAATTATTTGAATATAGTATATGCAGGTGGTGTAAAAGATACAGAAGGAAGGTATGGAACATTAGTAAATCCTCCTCCCACCTCAGTCACCCCACCACCCTGTCACCCTCCCCAGAGGCACCACTATTGCCAGCTTCTGTGTCCCCTTCTGGAGATATTTTATGTGTAACACAAGTCTCCCTCTCTCTCTCTCTATATATATACACCCACACACCCCATCTCTTTAAACATAAATGGGAACATACCATATTCTCTTTCCGTGCCTTGTTTGTTTCACCTAGAAAAACATCTGGCTCTGATTCCATATGAGCTCATATAGAGCTTCCTCATTATGGCTTCTTATTATTCATTTATGAGTATGTCTACTGCCGCATCCCCTATTGATGTACATTTACGTTTCTTTTAATCTCTTGCTGTTACAGCAGTGATGCCATAAATGTATCTAACATACATCATTTCACATATGCGTAAAGTACTTGTAAAGGACAATACATTCTAGAAGAGGAGATACTGGATCCACCTGTATATTCATTGAAATGTTCGGTAAGTATTAGCAAGTTGCCTTCTCTAAGGGTCATACCTCTTTCCACTGACACCAGAAATGTATGAGAGAGCCTGTGAGGTACCCTACACTTTTACCAACACATTCTGTTTTTAAACTTCTTGGTCTTTGCCTAACTGGTGAAAAAATGTTTTCTCATAATAGTTACAATTTGAGTCTCCTCAAGAGCCTGAGCATCTTAAGAGAGCACTTTTAAAACTCATGTACCACCCAGTCCTTTTTGGAGTTGGCAGCGGACAGAAGGGAACAATAATTCAGAAACTCAAGTCTCAATCAGCTGAAAGATAATCGTAATAGGTTCCTTGAGGACAAGCACGTGTCTTTTCCCTTTTCATCTTCGTTGGTGCGCAGAACTCACTATAAATGTGTGTCAGATTAAATTTGTGTCATATTGGTGTAAGAGGGGGAGCCTTTTTCATTTCTGCCCTTCAAACTTTGATGTTTCCCTTTCAAGAGTCTGAAAGCACCTTCCTGAAAAATTCAGTTCAAAGAGTTCAAGTTTCATTTCTTGTTATAATATTACTGCCTAAAGGCTGCATTAAACAATAATACCATTATTTCCATGACTTTGTTGTTGTCTTTCCTAAATCATCGTGTATCTGTGACGAAGGTGACAGAACCACATGATCTCAGAGTGTGGGGAGAAAACATTCTGTGAATTGCCTGGACTTCTAAGCTTAAAGAAGAGTTTCTCTCCAGCCTGCATTTGCTACTGAATTTTTCGCATTGCACCAGCCAGTATGAAATGTCAGTGAGTTACAGCTCTGTGGTGCATTAGCCTTAACCCTAGGACATTTACCAAAGGAGGTCTGATTGCTGGATCCCAGGGGAAACATTAGTATTATAGTCTACATTACAGTCAGTATTGAAAATTTTATTAGAATGCAGCATGATATATCAAGATCTCTAAAAAAATGAATCATTTTTGCAATTTGACTTTGCAACCATTAAAATTTTCTATAAACATAGATCTATGCATCTAATAAAGAGCATAGACCATGAAGCTTTTGGTACACTCAAATATTTCAAATCTTAAGATAAAAGAGTTAGTGACAATAAAGTTGATATCTGCGTTCCCTGTCTCGCCCCCTTAGGAGTAGAAAAATATCTATTTTTAGCCACCAAGTTCCATGCCACAAGCTATGTAAAAAGAGATTATGGATTCGAGCGCGTCCCCTCTCTTCTTCCGTTCCTTCCTATCTCCCTTCTTCCCTTTCATCATGCATTAAGCAGCCACCGCATGCCAGTCACAGAGAGAGAGTCAAAGCTTCCATAATTGTGCTTATAAGTATCACCGTATGTTTTCTCAGCCTTTGTATGGGCCAATCATTTTTTTTCTGAAAACCTTTTTGTTGGCAACAAACATCAAGAAAGCAGTTGCTTTCACAGCCCAGAACTAGTGATAAGACACCAGTTTCTTGTGCAAAAATTGCCCCTTCATGGAGTTGCCAGGGTGCTTGCAACGCTATCACTAGGGTTTTGATCCATTTGGTTTAAAACATTGCTCACAAAGTCCCCATTTAAATGGAAATCTACAGCGTGGAATAAATAACAAACTGACATGTACTGACGGGATCACGGGGATTTATTAGTTAGATAATCAACCATCATCTAGCAGACAACTGATTCTTGAGGAAACAGAAACACCAGGTGGGCGATGCTTGCTGAGGGAGGGAGTGGACCACAACATGGGATGCTGCTGGGGATTGGAGGGGATGCACAAGACAAGGGCGCTACAGCCCAGGTAGGTGAACACAACTGCTCCATTGTCTTTGAATCCTGGGAAACCTGGTTGCTCTCGTGTCACAGTCCCTTCTCTGGGTGTCTCTCCCCATCTCTTTGGGGCTTGAATGGCGTTTGTTGAGTGAGTTCCTTTCTGTTTATAGGATGGGAACCAAGTTCCCCAGCTGGCCTCTGCTCCATTTCCAACTGCAACTCTCGCCCTGCTCTCTGCTCCTCGTGGACCCTCAGCAGGGGGAAATTACTTGCCATTTCCCCCCCAAACCAGCCTGACGCACGTCTCCTTGTTGCCTTGGCTCACACTGCTGCTTTTGCTGAGGATGGTCTGCCTGAAAAATACTGACTTATTTGTCAAGGTCCGATTCAAGGTCAATTCTTTGAAGCCTTTTCTGACTTCGCTGTCTTCACATCCCCATCTCCCCGGCAGAGCTGACAACTCCTTTCTTTAGGCGCTCACTGGATTCTCTAACCCTTCCAGCACAGCACTATCACGCTATAGCACTTACTGGTTTGCCTGCTTGCCCTCTCCTAGATTCCAAGCATTCCAAGGGCAAGGACCATGCCCAACATGTCTCAGGGTCCCTAGCTTCTCTTCCAGTCCCTGGTAGATAGTGTGAGATTAATACTGTTTGGATCATAAATAACAAATGACTGAATATCTTAGAATGGGGACCTGGTGATGCACAGAAGAATTCATAAATTAGGGAGAATGGATTTTGCTTCTCAACAACTCCATTTGGTTCCACATTTCTTGTACACCTAATGCCTGTGTCTCTGTGATTTAGCCACAGCTCCCATTTGCTAACAACTTCATGCACCATCTAATTTAATCCTCGACCCTACCTAAAAGGTATGTATCATTATCCTTATTTTTTGCATGGGGAAATTGAGTCTCAGCAAGATTAAGTAATTTGTTCAGAGTTACACAGCTATTCAAGATTCAAGACCAAGGCTGTCTGACTCCACAGCGCTTGCTCTTTCTTACCTGCTGCACTAAGCCAGGAACTGCGGGAGCTGCAGAGGCCCCTCACGCACCATGCTGTCGGATGACAGAGGACAAGTGTGTGCCTGAGCTCCATCTAATTCCAGGCATTGGAGAACTGCTACAACAAAGGAGTGGACAAAAAGGAAGGCTTACAATCAAGCACTTGTGTATACACAGAGTTTTGCCCTCAGGAAATACAAATAATTAACCTCTATTCTTCACGTATCTTATAAACAGAGATGAAAAAAGATTCATCACAACTTTAAGTACACCCATTGGATTGCCCACCCATGATCATACCTTAGTTTCTCCCAGAGAACCAAATTTTAGCCAACGATCATTGGCCTAGAGCTCCCCCAGCTCAGGGAGTATCTGTGGGTGACATAGCCCAAGTTTGGCCTTTGTTTCAATGACTAGCCTTGGCACTAAGGATTTAAACATGGAGTAGACTGGCAGAGCCATGGTAGTGGATTGGAATATCTGTGTTAGTTTGCGAAGCTGAATCTGAACCATATCACACTGACGCCTGTCAGAATAGATGGTGCGTATACACTAAAGAACAAATTGGATGGTTCATGTGGGAAAGGCACTAATAGCGAATGGGAGTGCAGCCAAGTGAACACATGAGGACCAACAGTTTGGCAAATTCAGGGAATGGTTCTTTGGGGCAAAGAGTGGGAAAACACATGGCCACTCGGGCTAGACCACCCAGGCTGGGTCGGTTGGTGTGCTAATCACTGTGGTGTGGAGGCTTGCCCCGCCAACTCTCATCTCCTGCTCTCCTTGTGAAAGGTCTTGGGTGGGAGAGAGTCTGAACAGAGGTGCAGATGGTCATTAGGAGAGACACTCCAGTGGGGTCCTTCTGATGCTAACTTGTTCCCAGTCAAGATGGCTTTCTGAAAGGTTGTTCTAGGAAATAAACTGTTCTAGGAATAAATCTTTTAGTTTACTCTTGAGAGAGCTGAGGGGATTAGCTGAAGAGAGGAGCCAAAGCAGTTAGGATTAGATTCTGCTGAGGTGGCAGAAACCCCAAAATAACAGTGGCTTAAATAATTTTTAAAAACTGTTTATTTCTATTTCAGGTCAAAGGAACCCAGATGTGTCAATCTTGAGTTGACATCTCACTCTACAACATCAGGGACCTAATCTCCTTCTATCTTGCTGAGCATGTGGCTTCTACCACATGATCCAAGATGGCTGCTCAAGCTCCTATCATCACATCCTTATTCCGGAAGCAGAGAGGGAAAAAAGAGAAAGAAGAGCATGTTCCTTCCCTTTAAATACAGTTCCTAGATGTTGCACACAGCACTTCCTGTAGTTGTACACCTAGGTGGAAAGGAGGTTGAGAACTGTAGCTTTACTCAGAATGGCTACATGGTCAGCCAAAAATTAGAGTTTCTTTTATTAAAGCAGAAAGGGAGAAAGAATTTTGCAGGATAACCATCAGTCTTTCCCACTTTAAGGCAGACAGTAGCTGGGACTGGGATTCCAGGGCTGGTTACTCCACATCTGCATCTTGGGCATTCCCAGGAACTTCTATATGCTGGTGGGCTGAAGAGAAGGCAAGGAGGATGGAGAGGGAGCTTGTTTCCTGAGGCACGGCACTCGGATCCTGCGTGCACCCACCATGTGGATCAGTAACATTTCCGGACGTGTGCTTCTCAGAACAGCAGTTCTGAAAAAAGGTAGAAGGTATGACTCAGAAGTTGGGATTCTAAAATAAGTTTGTACGGCACCAATTCACAGACATTAAGAGGCCCCTTTATGGTGCGAAGTCTCAGGCCCTTTAATGTGGACTGATGGGTACCGTGGAACTCTGGGAGTAGAACACGGCAGGCGGCATTTCTCCCTTTCCAAGGTGCGTCTCCAGGGTCCTGGCGAGCTTGCCCAATGGACCTCTCAGAGATAGGCAGGACAAGGGACTCTGCAGCTACATCTGCTGATGCCATCTCTGACAATGTGAGTGACAGCAGATTGGTGCTACAGGGGGAGGTTTGGTGGGTCAGCAAAGAGAGCAGAAGATGCTGAGGCTCAAGATGAAAAAGGACAGGAAAAAGCAGGCCTCCAGTAGGTGTTATTTGAAATCCGGATGAGAGGGCAAAGGCATGAGGATTCAAGTGGAAACTCACATAAAATGGGTGCAGAAAGAACTCTGACTGATCCTTCTTCCAGGATGGCAGAGAGAGAGGACTCAACTGTTCCCACCAAAACAAAGACCAGCAACGTGTTCACACCTGTAAGAGTGGGCTCAGTTTATCTGTAACCTACAGGCCCACCGCGAGAGACTAACAGCCTGATAAAGCCACAGTAGATGTTAGATGCATCATTCCACAAGCCTTAGTTACTCAGGATGAAGGACTTATCATAAACATTGTTTGCAAGCTGAAATTTAGTCCACTGAAAATACATAGGATTGTCTTTCTCCCTCGACTTAAAACTTTTCTTTCAGGTAAAACCTTTCCTGTTCCCCTGAATGATGTAGAGAAAAGAAACTTCGCCAGTAGTGACTGCTGGTGGTGGTGGTGATGTCTGTATGTGCTGGAGAAGCGGGACTGAACTCCCCGTTTGCCCCTTTCTCTACATGGCCTGCAGTACCGAAGTGAGTTGGTTTCTTTGCAAATGCCACCAGGGTCGGGGAACAGAGGAGGACGGACAAGAGAAGGGGGCTGAGGGGACATTTTTCTCTTGCAGCGTCCACCCCTCCCCCTGCCTCATACGTTCTTCTCTTCCTTCTGATTCTATTTTTGCACTATTAACAAAATCTTCTCCTTTAACATGATCTTCCGGATGCGCCTTCTCCCTTATTTGTGGGGTTCCCATCGTGCCCTTTGTCTTTACCATAGAGATCAGAGCTTGCCTACTGGCTTTTCTAAATGTTGGGAGCACACAGCCTCGGCCTGGTGATGCTGGACCCTGCAGTGGAGCCTCGGTCACGGTCCAGGCTGGGGGTGGGGCTGTGTGTTCTGGGCTGAGATTGAGGAGCAGGCAGCGGATCTGCCAGCTGGTGCTGAGGCCTCCGTCCCTGTGCGCACAAACTCTCCCAGTTGTTTTAAACCTCCTTAAAGCTGCCCCTGATGACTAGTTTAACCTGATCTTACTGCAGTAAATATGCTCGAGGTGGGAGGGAGGGGCAGAGGCAAAGTAACGCTCCTTCTTCCTTCCCTCTGCCCATCACACTGACCCGGCCTCTGCATGCAGCTCCGCAGAGGGAAATAGAAAATTCTTATCCTTGTTTGTGTCCACGTCCATTGGAATTTAAAGTAGAGAACAATGGTAAGTTCTGAGACAGCCTATACTTTCTACATTGGGAGATTATACTATAGCATCATATATTTCCAGAATGACTTGATATGACCTGAGAAATGTTACCAGCACTTCCCTGGGGACACTATTCTGTGCACAAGCTTGTATCGCTCCGTGATAATTTGCCCCAAAGCTGTGGAAAACTAGCGGAGGAAAAGACAAGAGAATCCGCCGACATATAATTTAAGTCTAGATGGATATTTATTGGATTCATAAGCCTGTGTTACTAACAAAGAGCAGGGAGAAACAGCAGAATTGTCAGTGGCATGAATAATCTGTGCCAAAGGGTGCAGGCCCCTACACACCTGAGGAGGGCGATAAAGAAAATGCACGCACGTCAAGAGGATGAAGAAGTTCAGTGACCTCTGGGCAGTGCGGCTCAAGTAAATCTATACTGGACCCCAAACCTGAGAATCTCACATTGAGAACTGATAAATGTGCCACTTCATTGCTCTGAGTTGCGTATTCCATATGTGGCTAAACACTTCAACACTTCAGACCACATCCTTTCCAATTTTAGAATTTTTCCAAACAGACCGGGAATTAAAATCTGAAATCTTGGATGCAAGAAAAAATCTTTTGTAGACAGACCAAGGAAAATGTTCAGCTGCCCTTGGCTGCAGAGCATAAGACAATATAGGCATTTACAGGCTAGGCCTTCTGGAATCCTCATTGAGAAGTGTTGGATGGCGTCTGCATGGACGCCTGCCTCCCTCCCCATCCTCACCCTGTGCCTCTTCCTCTTTCAAATATCACACGTTGACAGGAGGAGAAACCTTCTTTTTTCCCCCAAATGGGAAAAATAGTGTCAAGTTTTGCCATTTATATAGAGCAAGGGTTTGTTATTTTTTAATTTTTGTATTTTACCCTGATTAAGTATTTTGGAATCACTTGACATTCAGCTTCTCCCCTGCTCCTCATCCCTTGCTTGGTGGCTCTTAATTTTTGTGTCTGGAATGCTTTCAAAACCCATGAAGAACTAACTTCCACCAACCACTTGGTTTTCAATCATAAATGTCACATACATAAACAACGCATGTAGCACTGTCCCACATAACACAATTAAAAGATGTAAATACAGGGTCTTTCAGTCAAATCAACTGTGTGAATAAATATACCATCGAATGTTTTACATATGTGCATCTTGAAAATTATAAACATGCACATCTGTTTTAGTTTTGTATATACTGAGTTCACACACAAGTAAAAGTTGGTGATGTTATTTTCTCTACCCAACTGTTTAAAGAAAAAGTGTGTGTTTGTGCATAGAAAAGTTTGGCACAGTCTACAAACAATATGTGTTTCCAACATCTGTTTTTATATAAAATGAAATTACTCATCTTGGCATTCACAGCCCTCTTCTTTATGAGCACTATTCTGAAAGGATGGTGTTATTCCTTATCTTGTACCTGCTGAAACCTGCTAAGTGTAATTGTGACTGTGGAGGGATTAAGGGAAAACCAGACCTGTGAGAGAAGCTCAGACCTCACCCTCCTCCGGGGCAGCTCTGGGAGGCGGGCAGAGAAGCAACAGTAAAACAAGACGAGTGGTGACTCAATGACACCAGAGGCTCCCGCTGCCTGTAAATATTAGCACGTCTGTATGGCCAGTCACGCTGTCATTTACTTGGCGGCCGGGGGCTGGCAGAAGCCAACTTTCTGTCAGGCAGCTCAGCACCTCAGCTCAGAAGCTGGGTGTAGAAGGAAGACATTCTAATTCTCACATTGACTCCTTTCAAGTGAACACATTTTGTGGGTGCCAGTTTCTATCATGCTGCAAAATAATTAGCACTGAAAAACATGCTTTTCTTAATGTTGGAAAAAGTTGAGTTTGGTAACTCTTCTAAACAAACCACAACCACAAACATGTTGGTGGTTGGGGCCCTGGAATGTAAAATGATCTCATGTGCAAGAGGGAAGTGACGTCATGGATCTTGATCCCTTGCTGTGCACGTCCAAACCCTCTCAGGGCTAACGTTCGCGGCCCTGAGGCCCAAGCACACTGGATCCTTCACTCTTCAATGAAGGGAGAACATTGGGCCAATGTGCGTTATCTCAGAGTCACAGGGTGTCCTACTGTGGTGGGCCACATAGTGACCTTTTAGCCTGTAAGACCCAGAGAGGCTGCGATTTGCTCAAAAAGCTGGTTAGTGACAAAGCCAGGTCTAGAATCTGGGTCTAGCCCAATAATCTTTTTTTTTTTTAAGTTAATACTTTTTTTTTTGAGTAGTTTTAGGTTTACAGAAAAAATTGAACGAGAAGTAAAGAGAGTTCCCACATGGCTCCTCTCCCTTCCACCCCCAACCTCCCCCTATTTTTCGTCATCTTGTATTAGTATGGTACATTTGTTACAACTGATGAGCCAGTATGATATACTATTATTAACTAATGTCCACAGTCTATCTTAGGGTTCACTCTTCGTGTTGTACATTCTATGGAATTTGACAAATGTATAATGACATGTATTCACCATTATAGTATCATAGAGAATAGTGTCACTGCCCCACCTATTCATTCCTCCCTCCCTGTCTCCGAACCCCTGGCAACTACTGACCTTTTCCTGTCTCCACAGTTTTGCCTTTTCTAGACTCTCGTAGAGTTGGAATCATACAGTATGTGGCTTTTCAGATTAGGTTTTTTCACTTAGCGAGATGCATTTAAGGGTCCTCCATGTCTTTTGGTGGCTTGATAACTCATTTCTCTTTATTGCTGAATAAGATTCCATTGTCTGGATGTACCATAATTTGTTTATCCATTTACCCATTGAAGGACATCTTGGTGCTTTCCAGTTTTGTCTGTTATGAATAAAGCTGTCATAAAAGTAACATTTTCACTATAGTTCATTTCTTCCACATGGACTCAACATCAAACGTCAAGGCTTTTCAGGATCTAGTTCTAAAAGTGATTGTATCTGGCAATGTTTGGGCCCAATCAAATCTTTCCAGTAGTATCTGCCCTGTGCAAACTCTGTACTTCTGAGAGACCCCTCTATTCCATTTCGGAACCACCCCTAATACAGCATACCCATTCCAGCATCTGTTCTTTTATTCCTGTCTCTTCATTCTATTTGGAATGTTTTCTTCCCTCTAGTCTGACAATCTGCATCTTACTCACGCTTCTGGTCCCCCTCACATCCTGCCTCTTAAATGAAGTACTCCCTCAACACGGAGAAAAAAGCAGACAGATGTGGTTAAATCCTATTTCCTCTACTTTACTGGCTCTGTGCCCTTAGGCAAGTTACTTAACTTCTTGGAGTTCAGTTTTCCCATCTATAAAATGGGTTGAATGCCATCAACATTTCAGGTTGCTGTGAGGATCTATGTAAAGCGCTCAGAATGGTTCCTGGCGCCTCAATAAATGATGATGCCCTCCTTCTCCTCCTTCTCTTTATCATTCTCATCATTATCTCCAAATCCAGAAAGGATTTCTCTTTCTTCTGAATTCCCATAGTCTCCTGTGTGTGTCCATGTCATGTCTCCAAACTAGAATATATGTGCGGGGGGCTAGTGCTTAACCCTCTTGGCACGCATAGGACCAGTGGCAGAGTTTCTGAATTGCATTCCTTTTAACATCAAGTTGGTGAGTTTAAACAGCAACAACCCCTGTATTTGTGGAATCCTGTCACAGTTAACCTCTCTGTGTCTGCATGAGTATGTGTAAGCACCCCATACACCCATTTTTGCTGGGGCTGCAGGAAGACACTCTTTTTTCTTTCTTTTTTTTTTTTTTTTGAGGAAGATTAGCCCTGAGCTAACATCCACTGCCAATCCTCCATTTTTTGCTGAGGAAGATTTGCCCCCAGCCAACATCTGTGCCCATCTTCCTCCATTTTATATGTGGGTCACCTGTCACAGTATGGCTTGATAAGCAGTGCAAAGTCTGTGCCTGGGATCTGGTGGTGAACCTGGGCTACCCAGAGCACGGGAATCCAACTTCTATGCCACCAGTCTGGCCCAGGATTATGCTCTTTTTTTTCTTCTTCTTCTCTCCAAAGCCACCCAGTACATAGTTGTATAGTCTAGTTGTAGGTCCTTCTGGTTGTGCTATGTAGGATGCCACTTCAGCATGGCTTGATGAGTGGTGCTAGGTCCGCACCCAGGATCTGAACCTGCAAAACCCTGGACCGCCAAAGCAGAGCGCTCAAACTTAACCACTTGGCCATGGGGCCAGCCCCTGTAAGGACACTCTTGTTGGGTACCCAGACATTTCTGAAAGAGTAAGAGGATACAGTCTCAGGCGAGGGGGGATGTCTGAGAATTTGTGGTTGGCATGCTCTGATGCTTTCTGCTCCATTACTCATGGCTAAGGATCCTGTTTGAGGATGATCCAGACCCTCCTGCCCTCTCCTGCTAGTTTCTTAGCCCCGATTCAGGCTGAAGCTGGGGAAGGGACTGAGATGAAAGTCCAGCTGTGAACCCACAATAATGAAAGTTCATTGGGAATGAGAAAGTTATAATCAGTGGGAGGATTAGAAAAACAACTTGTGTTTAAGTGATCCCTTACCAACCTGATGATATCTGAAAGTACCGTATGTGGAAATAACACAATATTATTTGTGCACATATTCCACTGACTTGTGGGACCCGGCACCTCCAGGAATCATCAAGTCTGCTGTGCAGGGCACATAATTGGTCCCAAGTTTTATACTATGGGTGAGCAAACCTTTTCTGTAATGGGCCAGATAGTAAATATTTTAGGCTTTGGGGGCCACACAGTCTGCCACAACTATTCTGCTGCCATATTGCAAAAGCATCCATGGACAATATGTAAACAAATGGGCATAGTTGTATTGCATTGAAATGTAAATTTCATATAACCTTCACATCACAAAATCTTATTTTTTTTTATCAACCATTTAAAAAACGTAAAAACCGGTCGTAGCTCATTGACTATACAAAAACAGGTGGCAGCTGCCTTAGGTTTGCTGACCCCTGCTTTATAACAGCACAGAGAAAACTGGCCTGGCAGAATTGGGATTATTCAAAGCTCAGGCACAGCTTTTTGGTGGAGTGAAGAGGAGACGATGAAAGAGGAATTTGGTAGCTCTTTGTCTTGTTTTCATTCTGAACCTAAACCCACAGATGCACCATGTCACCTCAAATGAAATTGATCAAGTTAGTGCAGTATTTCTCGACCTTGGCAATCTTGACATTTTGGGTCAGATAATTGTTTGGGAGTGGGTGGGTGAGTGGGTGGGCAGGTGTGGGTGTTCTGTGTATTGCTGGATGTTTAGCAACATCACTGACGTCCACCCGCTAGATGCCAGAGTCAACCCCTCCCTCCTCGAGTCATGACAACCAAAAACATCTCCAGACATTGCCAAATGTCTGTTGGGGGCAAAATCGACCCCAGTCGAGAACTGCTGAGTTAGTGAAACAGCCTCAGAATGACAGGAAATTCAGCAAATGGGGATAGAGGAGAAGCATGTGCGTGTGTGTGTGTGTGTGTGTGTGTGTGTGTGTGTGTGTGTGGCCCCTGGCAGGACAGTCTTCCCTAGATTCCATGGAGGAAGGAGGAGCCAATAGTTTGTCATTACAACTAATGCTTCCCCCACGGGGGGCACTTCCTCAGGGAAGACAGCTCTCAGGTGTGTCAGTCCAATTATTACCAGGGCACTTCTAATTATCAAGTAATCAAGTCAGGCTCCACAGCAAGTAAATAGGTCTCTGGGCTTTTAATCAGGCCATTATTGCACGATCACCCTTTGAACAGCCATTAAAAGGTCTTCTATTTTTAGTGGGGCAAAACACTTCTTCCTTTCCATGGAAAAGGAACCTCAGCAGGAGTGGAATCATTTCACTTCTTGACCAGGAGAAAAAAAAGACAAAAGAACGTAGGGGAAAAAAATAAAGAGGCTCTTTCCTCCAAGATGGTGAGGTGTATTTAAATTCAAAGGAAAGTCTGCATGAACTGATTCAACCTGGGTTTTCAGTTAGAAAGTGTTGGCTGAGAACTGCTTGGGTGTAGAGATTGGACACTGTGCAGGGTCTGGTCCCTGGGGTATTATCAAGAGACCACGACAGATGTTGTATCAAGAACTTTCATTTAAATGAACCAGCCAACAGTCAAAAAGCACAGATGAATGAAACAATTGGCTTGGCTTTTTACTTATGGGTCACACTTCTGCACTAGTTCTTGGTCATTTCCAGCGAAACTGGCAAGTAGGCGTTTTGTTGGCACTGCCATTTGCTTCTCTATGGGGGCGGCTGTGACTCGGGACAAAGGTCAAGGTTCAGCTATTTACCCAGAGCCTCCCCACCTCACCCTCCACTCCCTTTCCACCAAAAAGTCCAAAATTCAAAACCAAACCAAAATCATCCCAAAGCCCTCTGATCCTGTGGGGGAAGTTAACTGGAATCACCCAAGTGGATTACTGCTCGCCCTTCCCTCATTTGCCTCAAATCAGTTTGTTTTTAATTGCCTCAAAACTCCCATTAAATAAAATTTGTCTTGTAGCACACAGCTCATTTCCCATGACCAAAATGCACATCTCTCTCCTTTTCCTAGTAAAGAATCTGAGCTATGTTTCTTTTCAACAAATCCCTATTCCCTAACCCATATTATACGTTTCACCGTGTTTTGTCTGCTTGTCTTCTGATTCCAGCTGTGTCATTTTAGTTATCACGTCTTTGTGTCTCAGGACAAATGTCGTGAGTTGGGAGCGAGGCAAGGAGGCCTGCGATACACACTTAACCCAAACTCGGTTCTTACCAGCCAGCTTCCTAACCAATGACCCACACCCCCTCACTGTTGACAGGAGCATTTTTTCCCTCATGCATATTTTAGCCTTGATTGACCATCAACCATATGGCACAATTGTCCTGTGGGTAAGTTTATTATTAACAGCTCACAGCTGGAGTTACAATAACTACACACGGCTGTGACATTGCACTAAGTGACCAAGACACGTCTGAGAACAAGATGCAGAAAGTGGCCATTGCAAATTACTTCAAACACAAATGGAGAGCTTAGTGGGAAACACCAGTTTCAGATTAAAGGTTTGTATGTTGAGACCAAATTGGTCGGGGGAGAGAGGCTGGCTGGGGGAGAGGAGAAAGAGGAGGACGCAAAGACATTCGTCCGAGCCTCCATTGGGTCTTTATTCAAAGGAATTGTTTTAAATGCATTCCTGTTAATGAGAAAGAAGCAACCACACTTAAAGTGGCATCAATCCTGAATTTTTAAGTGTTCAGACAATTAAATCATTAAATGTATTGGGTGCGTTCCGTCCATATTTCCCTGTCTAATCCTGCTGTCACAGGTGAGGCTGGGCAAGGTTTGAGAACAGCACCAGCATGTGCTATATTAGCTCCATCACTTAGCATTAAAGTCAAAGAAGCCGAGTTTGGAGGGGCCCCGGGTGTTGTCTGCACCAGTGAGTGGTGTGACGAGGGGCAGGGACACTGGCCAGGGGTTGTGCATAAGTTAGGCTACCACTGGGTCCTCTGGGGAAGGCTCCTGAAAATCATGAAATGTGAATAGGCTGTCTGTGCATCTTTCAGTAAATTTCTTTCTCAGATGTTTCCAGCCAGTGCGTCTCGATTGAGAAATGACTGGAGGAGAACAGAGGATAAAGCCAATGAGCTCAGAGTCTTATAAATCAGCATCTCTGAGCTGAACTGAAACTGTCAAAATGTGGAAAAACCTGCTGCCGTGCAAGCTTGCGAGTCTTTTCAAAAACAAAATCTAACCCTTGCCTTGCTCTCTAGATGGGTGAGGGCTTAATTACAGTTCACGGAGGAGTGAGGAGTGGAAAGAGAAATACGGTTTGCGAAGAAAATGAAAAAGAACCAACTCAATACAGTACATATGTAACATGTACCGATTCTGATCTTGGCTCAGGCACAGAATTACAAGCGGGGTCATGAAAAATAGCTAAGTGCTGTCATTAGTAAATCCTGCCCAGAGGCCCAATAATCTCTCTGCTCCAAAGCCAAACTAACCAAATAACCCTATAGTCTACCGATATCATCATCCCCACTGTAAGGATGAAGAAACTGAGGCACAGAAAAGGTAAGTACCTTGCCTGAGGTCATAGAGCTACTTAGAAAGAAGAGCCAGGATTTGAACCTACAAAGTCTGGCACCAGAATCCCCGCTCCCAACCGCTATGACACTGGTCTCTCTTTAGGGACATCATAGACCCCAGGTTAAATAATCCCTGCTCCAGGCAGTTGGAGGTCTCCTCCTGACAATTCACAGTCTAAGAAAGTCCTGCTCTGCCATTCTGTGCCCCAGATGTATCCAGATTCTGGATTTATGCCCATGTTGCTTAATCAGTCCTTACCTATACATGTCTGAGGTTATCTTAGTACTTTTTTCTCCAAGTCTTTGTACCAATTGCTGAAAAACAGCTTTAAATCTGGAAGCATGGGATTTAGGAGGACCCAGTCAGGTTTCCAATGGCAATTGTAAGTCGGCCAGATTGCATTGTCTCTGACATGAGAAGGCATGAGGGTCAACCCCTTGTGCACCAGAAAACAAGGCCTGTGCGCCAGGCCTGAAGTTGTGTGACTGTTGCTGGGGAAACCTTAATTGAATTTCCTGAATTATACACAGTGCAATAGAACGTTGAATAACCATATTTATTTGCCTTTTAGCCCTGTGGCATCTGTTGTTTAGCTCACAAAGCTCCTATTGACTGAAAGGGGTGTTTGTTGATCCAGAAAGCTGTGGTGGGCACATGAGGTGATGGGAGCTCGAGGACTCCTGGATGGGGCTGAGATTTCTCATCCAGTTCAGGAGTTGCCAGCCAAAGGGCCTGGCACAGGAAATCCTCAGATACAGCTTGAGACCCTGGCATAAAACTGACCCTTCTTTTCCCTGGTGCTCTCACTTCTTAATTCAGGGGAAGAGAGAGGCAGTGTGGAAAAGGAGAGGTGGCAGGAAGGAGGTAGAGGGCATGAGAAGTTACAGACAAGTGGTGGAAGATGGTTGCAAGGTCATGGGTGAGCTTGTCTATGTTGAGGCCACTCTACACAGGAGAGGAAGGCTGGGGACAGAGCGTGGCCTGGGTGATGGAGACACTGGTGAAGGAGACACATTCCAGCCCTTGAGGGGTGAAACACCTAGTTGGGGCTCTAGATACTTAAACATATTATAAAAGGTCTACAAGCAAAGAACTGGGAGAATCAGAGGAAGGGTCCCACAGCTCTGATGAGCAGCCTGGGAAAGGATCTGTGAATTTGGTGGCATTTACGATGCCTCTTAAAAGATGGGTAGGATTTCGGTGGGTGATGGGCTTCTTGAACTCAGCGAACGGCGTAAGTGAAAATACAGGTAAGAAGGGCGAAGGCTTCAAGTGGCTGCTGGGTATTTCCTGGGCTTCCCACGCCCTGCCACTCGCCTCCCCCAGTACTCATTGCTACCACTGAGTTAGCCCACAACTGGCTGACTTCTGTGGCACAGAGGAACATGCAGCAAAGGAGGGAGAAGGGAGAGAGAATTGAGCTTCAAGTATGGGGACACTGAGGCACACAGCCCTCCCCTCCAGCCAGGGCTCTGAGTCAGACCTCTGAGGGTCGCAGGCTTTTGCTGCCTGAACTGAAGTCTAGGAGGGTCTTTAATCAGCAATCAGTTTCTGACGGAGGCATTGAAGCGCCAGCATATCACAGTGTGGAGTGGTTCTTCCCTGACTCGGCCTTCAATTTGGTGTTTTGATATCTGGGGTAGCAATAGTCACATCCTGTGACACCGTGGCCTCTTCTTCCTTTTAACCTTTGTATTCACCATCGCACTTTCCAAACAATCAGTTTTATCCACCCTGCTGAAGGCGGCCATTTAGAAACATTTTCTTCCAAAGTAACAAGGTGAAAAAGAAATCTTTTTTTTTTTTTCCTGTTTTTAAGCTTTTTAAAAGAACATTTCAAGCATTTATAGAAAGTAGAGAGCATGGCACATGAACCTTCCTGTTCCCACCATCCAGCCTTAACTTCTCGGGGCTGATCTCATTTCATCTCCCCACAGGCTCACTTCCCCGCATCTCCATGGCCCACAGCCCCATCCCCTGGATTCTTTTCAAGCAAATACCACACATCATATCATTTCATCTGTAAATACTTCAGTACTATCTCGATAAGGACTTTTTAAAATATATCGTTACAATGCCATCATCACACCTAACAATAACAATTCCTTAACAGGATCACATTTCCAGCCAGTGTTAAAACTTCCCCAGTTGACCCGGAAACGTCTGTTTACTAATAAGCAGGACACAGCCTTCCCCCTGCGTTGGGTTGTTGGGCCTCTTGTGATCTCTTGGTTCCCCCTCCACTTTTCTCCTTCCAATTTGTGTGTTGAAAAAGCTAAGTTATTTGTGCCGTAAAGTTTGCCATCTGGGTTTTTCAGCTCCTCATGAAATAATAAATCCAGGCAATGATAATCAACGGCTGCAAAACCATTAAGTGAAAGGCCAATAGGAACTTTTAACGAAAGATACGGCTGACGGTACATGACACCATCCACCAATCCTAACATCCCAGAATAACCTGACCTTCATGTCACCTCCTGTGATGAATTCTTACTGAAGAATCCAACTGGAGTCCCACTGAGCCTCCAGCTCTAACTACCAGTTTATAGAAAATACGAGGGACAGAAGAATATGAAAAACCACATGATAGGCTATTTTTTTCCTATTTTATTTTTATTTATTTATTTATTTTGCAGAAAAAGAGTCACCCTGAGCTAACATCTGTTGCTAATCTTCCTCCTTTTTTTTCCTCCCCAAAGCCCCAGTGCATGGTTGTATACCCTACTGGTAAGTCCTTCCGGTTCTTCTGTGTGAGCCGCTGCCACAGCATGGCAACTGACAGATGGGTGGTGTGGTTCTGTGTTGGGGAGACAAACCCTGGTCACCGCATCAGTGAGAGCACCCAACTTTAAGCACTAGGCTGCCAGAGCTGGCTCAGTTTCTAGTGTAGCAAGCATTTATTTACAAGTTATTTGATTACTCCATTATTGCCAGAGTATTGTGTATTGTTACACTGTGATGTTTTCCTCAAGGATTACTAAGGAGTAGGGTGTATTTATGCCTCAATAAATGGACTCAGACTGCTATAACATTTTTGGTCTCTTGCCAGCTTTTCGTAGATTTTCATCTACTTTCTAAGGACCGAGGATGGCACAGTAACAATCTTTGTGTGCCTTCCCACTTTACGGTGGATTGAGAAACCAAAGATCAACTCTTTCAGAACTCATGAAATAAAGGTTCTCAGTGAAAGCTAAACAAGGGATCCTATTAGTAAATACACAATATTAGCAACCAGACTTTAGTAATAATCATCGAGTTTTTCAGGTTTCTTCTTTTTTCCTAATTCTTGATTGCATTCCGGATAGCAGAAGTTTCTGGATAAATGATATGTAACCCAGTGTTTCTATACTAAACACACTGGATTAAAAGTTTGGTCATAATATCCGACAATAAGCCATAGTGTGATAGGAAAAATGACAAAATTCGAAGGTGGAAAACCCCAGGACTGCACACAAACCTGAAAGTCCAGTAGGAATATCACCTGGATTAAGGTCATTAAGGATAAAGTAACAGCCTTGCTGTTGACAGTCCTTTCTTCTCAAAATACCCCCTTCCTTTGGATTCCGTGAGCTAACACTCTCCTGATTTTTTCCTACGTCTGGGGATTCTCCTCAGGCTTTTTCGTGGCTCCTCTTTCTCTCACCGATGGTTAAATATTGGAAAATTTCAAGGCTTGATCCACTGCCTTCTTCTCCTTCACATTCCACACCCTCCCTCTGTGATCTCGTCCCTGCTTATGGTTTTAATTATTATTTCTACGCTGATGACTCTTAAATTTATATCTCCAGCCTAGATGCTTCTCTGAGCTCCCAATCATAAATCTAATGGCGTCTTCAACATCTCAGCTTGGCCATCTCACAGCACGTCACACTGTGCATGTCCAAAAACTGAACTCAGACCTCTCCCTCGAACCTGTTCCTCCCCCAGCATTCCGCCTCTCAATAAATAGCATTGCCATCCAAAGATGAGCAGGCCAGACATTTGGCAGCCATCCTTGACACCTCCTTCTCCCTCATTGCCATATCCGTTGGCTCAGTAAGGGTTGTTGATTCTCATTTCCTAATCTATCCATGTCTCTTGATCTGCACAGCTGCCATTGTAGTCCAAGTTCTGAAAATCCCACTCCTGGATTACCTCCAGAGCCTTCCATTCTCCCCAAGTCTATTCTGTGTCCAATCCATTCTGCAGCCAGTGTTCTTTAAAAATATGTGAATCTGTTTATAACTGTATCACCTTCCCAGTGCCTTCAGGATAAAGACTAACACCCTTACAGTGGCTTACAAGGCCCTATGTTACCCAGCCCCTTCTTCCTTCATCAGCCTCATTTCACAATCCTCTTCCCTTTGTCCTCTGGGATCTGTCAGACTGGTCCATAGGAATACAGGCCTCAGGACCTTTGCACATACAATTGCCTCTGGTGGGATGGCTCTTTTCTCTTCTCTTTTACCTAGTTAATTCCTATGTGTCTTTCTGAATTAAATTCTTTTAGAAAGCCTCCATTAGCTGCTGGTATGTCTCCCTAATGTCATGTTCTCAGTCCTTCTTCTCTATAATTGAAAAAGCTTTACAGCTGAGGAAATTGAGGCCCAGAAATGTCATGTAACTGGCTTGGGGATCATACATGCAGATAGTGGCTGTGCTGAAGCACACACTGGAATAATCTCACTTGAATAGCAGCTAGATCTGTTGTCAAGTACTAGAGCTCTGTGTCAAGTACTAGAGCTCTGTGTCAAGTACTAGAGCTCTGTGTCAAGTTTTGGTCTCTAAATGATGTGTGGAACCTGGAATGGGTTGAGGGAAAAGGAATAAGCTAATTAAAAGGAAGGCAAAGGACCTTTGAAGAAAGGTTAAAGGAGCCAGGCAGTGTTTAGTCTAGGATGAGGTAGGGACATGGGAAGAAAAGCAGATTTAAAGTTTTTGGGTTTGGGGAGGTTATTAAAGTGGAAATGGCCACACAAATATTTTTTTGAACAACCACAGGGTACAAAGGATTATGTTGGGTCTCACATTTCTCTAGCAATAAGTAATTTTAGCCGGAGAGGGTTTGGTTTGACAAAAGAAAAGGTGATTAAAGATTTGAATAAAATATAGGGTTAGCTCCCCACTATCTTTTTTGCAGAAATGGTTAAAAGCAGGATCAATAACCATCTAACTTACCTGGTGGTTTCGGTGTTGACCTACCTCAGGCAGGAAGCTGGGCCAGCCGACCTCTTGAGGTTGTTTGGAATGAATGAAGGAAAGAATGAACGTGAAAGGGAGCCTTGCCATCCGTCACAAGCTAGATCATGCTCCCACCCTGCCTGGTGAAGAAAAAGAAATATTGAGTGGCATGCGTCCCCGAGGGCTCCTCCGCTGGTCACACTCAGTTGGCCTTATCTGGCTCCCAGGTGTTTCCATTTATCTCTGATAAACTGTCAGCCAAGAGTCAGCTTTGGGTGGGAGGTGGGGGAATGAGTGGAGGGGAGGGTAATGCCCCAGATGTTTTCCGAGAAGATGGGAGAAAGTTACTCCTCAGGACTAATGCATTTCGTCATCCTCTCCGCTTGCAGATGTTGAATTTGGGAACTCTTCCAGTTTCCCTTTTCTCTCTCAGAATAAAACTGGTTGTGTATTTAAAGCCCCCAGGACCCAGTCATCCCCAGGGATGTATCTCTTTTGCATGTAGATGAAGCTTTGGGGCTTTAAGAGCATCCGAAGTTTTACTGGTTGTGTTTCTTCCAGTCTAGTCAGTCCTGTGGGCTTTCTCCTTTGGAAACCAGGAAAAATGATAATAATCAGAGGCGGTGTTTACTGAATGCCTACTGTGTGCCATAGAAAATGAATCCCCATGGCAACACTGCCAGGACCATATTAAAATCCATCTTACAGAAGGGGAAGTTGCCCCAAAATTGTCATTTCTCCAAGTTCACAAAAACACCAAGTAGCAGAAGCCATTCAGACCTAGGACTGTGTGACTTCAAATAGTACCCACAACCTTTCTAGAGCTTTCTTATGGGCCAGTCATCATTAAATCCTATGGAGTAGGTACTATTAGGTCCATTTTGCAGGTGAGGGAACCAAGGCACAGAGAAGTCCAGTAGCCTGCCTGAGCTCACACAGCTAAGAAATGGCAGAGTAGAGCATCAAAGGCAAACAGCTTGGCTTCAGAGCTTGTGCTCTTAACCATGACCCTGTACCGATTGCCATCCCCTTTCTACACTCCATAGAGTTAGGATTAGCTGGATGCGATGTTTTCTCAGACTAGCTGATCTGAGCTTTCTATCGCTCAAGGTGGAAAATTCTCTTCCCCATGTTGTCTGATCTTTCGTTGATCTGTTGTTTGAGCAGCTGCAGGCTCCCCAGCCTGTGAGAGCCTTCGCATGTCAAGCCATTGGCTACAGGTGGCAAGGTTGTGGCTCCAGCTCAAGTCTCCCCCGGAGCTGGATGTTCCAGAAAGGACACTCTGTGCTGTGGGGCTGTCTCTCTGGCGCAGGGCTTTGATCTGGGAAAGGACAAGCCATGCTGCTGAGTCGAAGCTGTCTCCCTGCTCTGTTTACGTGAGCGTCCTTCCAGGACTCTGTCTGCTTTTGGGGTGGAAGTGCCCTGCCAAAAGCTGCAGCTCTCCATGCTGGCTGTGTGGCCAGCATACCTCCCGCCTGTCCGATGACTCCTCTGGCCTAGACAGAGAGAGCCGTGTCTCCTAACAGTTTGGAGACTACAGAAGTTTCCCTGGCAGGATGAACGATCAGCTCGGCAACATGGTCTTGCTTTTTGAAGTTGCCCTCCAATTTTTCCAGGCTCGATTCTGTAAATCATTTCATCTTGTACAAATACTGGACTGTGAGCACAGATGATCTCAAAGGCGAGGATTATTTGAAATGCCATTTAAGAATCTATTCTCCTTTCAACAGATTAATATATTTTGAATTTGTGAATAAAAATATTCTTCTGTGCACGCCAATGCATAGGTAGTTCTAGAGTCTTTGAGAGAAAGTAGAATATGCTTCTACTCCAGAAGGCTTTTGAAAAAGTGACTTGTCTGAGTATTGACAACTAATTTATCATCGAAAGCATCTCAGGCCCTACTCTACGCAAGCGCTCATGGGGCAGCTGGAGACGGAGATGGGATGAAGTGGAGATAACTGTGAGATGTTTTTTGAAAGAGATGTATAAGCCTGAAAGTGTCATTTAGAATATCCTCTTGCTTTCTATCATCCCAAGGAGACAGAAATCTATTGTGGTTTTCAAGACAGATTAAAGCTAAATAACTCACAGAGTTGGAAGAGTATTTCGGGTTACTATCTGAAGTATTTCACGTTGGAGTTTTGCTCATTTGCCCTTATTCCAACAGTGAAAGAGGACTGGTTGAAGGCAGACCATGATAGAGAAGGTCCAACAGCCACAGACTGGTGAATGTTCCATCAGAGAGGAAGCTCGTCTGACATCTCTGCTTTTCTTCATACGCTGACAAAACAGTTACCATGTGCAGAGACTGCATGCTTTTGAAATGAATATTCTTTCCTTCTTTCTTTCTTTTGGTGAAGAAGATTGGCCCTGAGCCAACATCTGTGCCAATCTTCACCTATTTTGTATGTGGGATGCTGCCCCAGTGTGGCTTCATGAGCAGTGTGTAGCTCTGTGCCCAGGATCCAAACCCATGAATCTCAGGTTGCCAAAGCGGAGTGCACGAACTTAACCACTATGCCACCAAGTTGGTCCCTGAAATGAACATTCTTGAATGTTGACTGTTAGACATTATCTTGCTGGTTTGAGGAGTGAAGGCAGAAGTGCCTACCTTTTAATGGTCCTTATAACACAGGATCTAACCATTTTTTCAGAGTTAGAACATATGTGGTTCAGTGTGATCCAATGAGTTTAACAAAAATGGAACAAAGCATTCTGTTTAAACTTTCCTGTTTTTGTTTTTAAGATTTTATTTTTTTCCTTTTTCTCCCCAAAGCCCCCCAGTACATAGTTGTACATTCTTCGTTGTGGGTCCTTCTAGTTGTGGCATATGGGATGCTGCCTCAGCTTGGTTTGATGAGCAGTGCCATGTCCACGCCCAGGATTCAAACGAATGAAACACTGGGCAGCCTGCAGAGGAGTGCGCGAACTTAACCATTCGGCCACGGGGCCAGCCCCTTGTTTTTTGTTTTTAATGAGAAACTCTCTTCCTCAAGCTACACCTGGTAATGGAATTTTCTAAGTTGTTTTAGTAAAGTTACAATGATGAAGGCCTATCACAAAGTGATGGAAACTTGCTTAGGTTGGGAGGGAGAAGACCTGAGAACCTTCTACATGTCAAGCATTACAAAATGTTATTTCATTTAAACCTCACAGAATTTTCGACTTTTCACAAATGAGGAAACAGAGGCCTGGAGCTATGAGGGAACACATCCCAGGTATAAGAAATCAGCGGCTGAGCTTGTAAAGGAACCACAGCTTTCAAACTCTGACACGAACGCTCCATCAACTCACCAGGTTGCCTCACTTACTACCTAAGAGAAATCATCAGGGAGGCTTCCCACACGCCTCTCCGCAGCGAGTCCCAGGGTCTGAGGTGAGGCTGCCTCCTGAAGAAGGCAGTAATGTCATGCTGAGGAGGGAAGAAGACGGGGTCTTCAATTGCGCCGCCTGGGCTGGTGCTCCAGCTCTGCTGTTTGCTAGCCGTGTGGCTTGGGACAAATTACTGAAACTCTTTCTCTCTCAGGTTCCTAATCTGTAAAAAGGGAGATAATACTCATGCCCAACTCCTAGTTTTGCGAATATCAAAGAAATGGAAAGTGCTTTGCTCACTGCCTGGAAAAAAAGAGCTTAACATGTCTATACATTTTCTCATTTTGTTTTGAAGCTCACATTGTTTGCTTCTTAATTTCTTTAGCATAAAACCACCTAGAATAAAACACGGAGATTCTTATGAAAGGCAAAAGTAGACACTTTTGTTTGAGGAAGATTGGCCCTGAGCCAACATCCGTGCCACTTCTTTTATTTTGTATGTTACTGAGCGGTGTGTAAGTCCGGGCCCGGGATGCAAACCCGCAAACCCCAGTTGGTGGAAGACGAGCACTGGAATTTAACCACTATGCCATGGGGCCTGCCCAAAAGTGAACACTTCTGAGTGTGATTAGATACACCAGAGAAGATGTAGGTAATCCTAATGAGCATCATCAAATGGCTAACCACGTTTGTTTTTCCAAAAACTTAGAAATTCAAAATTAAGGAATGAGACTAGAATAAAGCTGAAACTTACAAGGAATTGCTGTGAAGCCCGGTTCCCCATAGTAACCAGGTAGCCAGGAGCTCTTCAGGAGAAGGAACCAGACTAAGGCAATGTGTCTTTGTTACAGTTAGTTCCATCACTGCCATTACCACCAGCATGTTTTTTTAAAACAGAGAATTTTAAAAAAAGACTCAATTCTGTTAAAAATTGGGTGTCATACAGCCTCAACAGTGAGCTATGAAGTACTGCCCTAAACCAGAAAAAATGTTAGCCATCTTGTGAGGGTATTCTTAAAAAAAAAAAAAAAAGGTTAAAAAAATAACTGTTTCTTACTAATTATTTGATTTACATTGACCATTTGGAATTTTCCATTATGTGAAGAGTCTAAGGTCTTTTGCCAAGAGTGATGAGAATTGTGGGAAGGAAGAAAAAGTCAACAAAGCACCCCTTTGTGTAGTTTTCATTAATCTCTGCACAATCAGAACACATATTAGTTTTCCTTGCCCCAGCAGAAAGCTCGCTGACGGAGGGAGTCCACCCTGGGTTTGTCAAAATAGGACCTTTTCCAAGCAATGCAGACAATTTAAAGTTTCTCCTTAAAACAGAAGCTTATTTTTTTTCTCCTAGGTTTTCCTATAGATGAGTTGAGCATCTGACCCTACTCCCTCTGCGCCTGTGCATTTTGGGGGCATTTTATTGAGCATTTCCCCTTCAATGGTGATAGCATCCTTCCCCGTTTGGGGTGGGGTGGGGCGAGGGGCGATCGGGGTATTAACGAAAATAAAGGTCAAACCTCCCGATCTCCACTGGGGCCATGTTGTCTTAGTTTTGATCATTTCCCTCAAATTAAGATTTCTGCATAAACCCCCGTGTCTGTGTTTGGCTGGCAGTTTTATGGCTGACCAAATTGTGCACTGGCCGGTGTTCTGGTTGGCTGAATGTTTACACAGGCTGTTAATCAGATGGGGAGGGGAATGGACGTGGGGACCGTCTGTGAGCTTGAGCGGTCCTGTTTGCTGTCGTGTGCAAGGGCCTGCACTTTGTTACTACAAATTACATAATGACATGTTACATTTCAAAGTGTATTTTTACTTCAGGGAAAATTAAACCAATAAACAAACAACCCTGGTGGAAAGAAAAAAAAGAGAGAGAAAAAAATAAGATCGCTGGTTTCCAGATCTTCCTCTTCGAAAAGGTTCTTAATTAAATTGTAGCTATAAACAAATCTTTGTTTTGTTGAAAAGAGAGCAATTGCATATAAAAGCTATTTTGAAAAATTAGGATTTGAACGTTCGCTGGACTAGGGTCTGGGCTGTGTTATGTGTTTTATGATCTGTCCAAAATGAAAAGGCGAGCTTGTGCAGTAATGATAGATTTTCAATTTTTGATTGCTAATCCCTGTCAAATGTTGCTCCTGCCCTGCTTGAAAGGAGTGTGTAAACACAGGAATTATCTTAGTTTTTCCAGGTACTGATTCAAACAAAACGGCTTTGCGTAAGCATGAAGTGGCCGACTCTGGATTTTTGGTCGTGTGGAAAATCAGGGTCTCTTCTGCACACTATCCACATTTTGGCAACTTTGAAACTGTTAAAGAAAAAAATCAATCCCTCTAAATCAATTTCTAAACTTTTCACCGCACACCTACAAATGCAATATTAATTCTTTTCTGTAAGCTGTTGAAACTAAGTATATGTTCAGGATCCCAAGTTATAATGATAGCCTTTTGGGTAATAGTCATGCTCATATATTATTCAATTATGCATGTGTGTACTTGCTCAAACTTTTTTCCAGCATAAACTATGTTATCAAAAGAGAATATGTCCTCACTCTCCTTCCCTCGGCTAAGTGGAGTGTTGAGAATTAGGACACTTATTAAACTGCCTTTTGAATGAGTTATTTCACCAAATCAATCTTGACCAAGATCTGCTGTTATCAGGAGCATTTGGCCTGGAAGTCACGGGTTTGTTCAGGTGTTTGGCTGCTACCAGGAATAGAAGCAGCCCAGTAAACGGCTGCATGAAAGATTGCCCCTCTTATATTTTAAAAACATCCCACGATGCTTACATTTCTTAGGCAAAATTATGATGTGACTTAGGATAATTTATCAGTGCAATCCACAAAACGAGAAATCCCGAAAGCAATTGGGATAGACTGTCTACGTCTTCCTGTTCAGTTTATTTATTTTTAAATTCAGGATGTTTAAAAAGAGACCTTTTCTCTTAAAATCTCAGAAATAAATAATGGGGTTTTGAACCTCACAGTTACAATTTCAGATTTTGCAATGACTGAAAAATCTTAAGACGAAAGAATAGCAAAATAGAGTACAGATACATAGTATAGAGGTTTTTGGATGAAACAGGACAATTTTAGATAACGCTATTTGCTGACAATAGTCATGCAAATGCGTAAGACACCCCTATTTTATTTTGCGACAGAAAAAATGCTTTCTTTTAGCTCATCTTGGATTCTTGACAGTTCTGTTTGAATAATTAATCTAGATTACTTTATTACTTATAAAATTTCTCAACCTTGCCCCAAATTGACCATCCACTTTTCAAGTGGCTTTGTTTTCAACTTCAGGCATCTTAGTGTAAGAACTTCTTCCTGGGACGTTCTGACGGGGCTTGACCTTGGCTTTAGATGAAGGGAAAAAAGATCACTGGATTTTTCACTGTTGACTGAACTTGCTTTCACTGTCACCAAATAAACAACAGTCGAAAGTGAAGAGTCAGATATTAATCCAGGGCTTTCATTCTATGAATGACTAATCTAATAAGAAAGAAGATTTTGAGTCAAGCAATAGGCTAGGAGTTACCTAATAAGCCAAGATATGCCTGTGAATGGCTAAGACGTCTTCATCCTGGTTTTTTGCTTCACTAGCATTTGAAGTGATAGATGGGGGAAATGTCACAACATAGCTTGTTGAATGAAGGAGTGAAAATGGGTAATATAATAATAATAACAATAATAACGAGGTCTTTCCCTCTTATTCTTTTTGATTGGATGTTCTCAATTTACCCGGGTTGACAACTTCTCTCTTCTGCCTATTTTGCCTTCCATGTCATGCTTTGTGTCAAGGCTCCAGGGGAAGTCCACCATCAGCACCGCAGCTCCTCTGCACAAATCCAGGCGGGGAAAGAGAGAGGCTGAAGGCAGAGGGAAGGGTAAAAGTTCAATTCTCAGATGGCAGTTCAGATTTAGAAAACAGAATGAGAAGGAGTGGTGGCGGCCACCTCACGACTTCTTTCACCTTCAACTTTGAATTCAACTCATAAAATGCATCTGCATCTATTTCTATCCATCTGTCTGTCCATCTACGTATCCATCTATCTATTCCTACCTGTCTCTCCCTCCCTGTCTTTCTTCCTTTCTTTTTTCCTTCCTTCCCTCCTTTTCAGAAATAAAACTGAAACTCACACAGAAGTCTGAAATTAGATCTCAAAAGCTAACACTACTCTTATTTTAGAGGGTGGAGTTTTTTTTCCTTGATTGGTTTTAGCTCTCTTACTCTCTTTTGACCCTTGTCCTTAATCTGACATATCAGAGAACCTTTTTGAAAATGTTTCTGTTTAATGGGGCTCAGGGAAATAAATGTCCACTTTAAAAAAGATAGAATTAAGCTTTCTGATATGGATTTGAAGGTTAATTTCTGTGGAGGTCCATTTTCATATGCATGCACATCGTTTTAAAATGCTGTTTTAAATCACATACACATATAAAACTCATTTATGTGTTTTTAAATGCTGTTTTAAATTGTAAAGTATATATACATATATATATATATGTGTATATATATATATATAAGTGGAGAGAGAGTGCTTAATGTGCATTATAATAGCATGCAACCTGAAAAATAAAACTTTACTTGAAAGTTTAGCTGGCTTTGTAATGCAACAGACTAATCAAGTAACATTTTATATAATGTACATGCCTTTGAGTGCAGCATGCAAATATGCTATCTAGAATATTTTCCTGATTGAATGAACTTGCCTATAAGTTCACCATTTTATATTCTCCTAAAAGCATGAAACTCATTTTGCAAATGCTGGTTTAAATGGGCATTATTAAGTCTTTATCAGTTCTGAGCATTTCAGCCTTTTGCATCCAGAAATTTCTCAATCTGACAGAATAAGAAATGCATTTACATGGCCTAAGCTCTTAAATTGTCCCTTTCAATTAATGCCCCATCATGGAGCAATCTGGAAACCATTACTCAGTAACTCTTCATTATAATTGCTTGCAGCTGAGTATCCAGCCCTCGGTAATATAAGAATAAAAGAAAACTCAGTTAGCAACAAGTGCAATTGATTCCATTCAGAATTCCCCTGGTGCTCTGCCATGTTTGGCCTGCATGAGAGGAAACACGAGGGTT
Source organism: Equus caballus (assembly GCF_041296265.1). Classification (NCBI taxonomy): domain Eukaryota; kingdom Metazoa; phylum Chordata; class Mammalia; order Perissodactyla; family Equidae; genus Equus; species Equus caballus. The sequence continues at coordinate 61,125,020 of NC_091687.1, read as the reverse complement.
TTTTTCTTTTTTTTTCTTTTGGGGCCAGGAAATGAATTGGCAGACATAAGATGGTTTGTGTGGTGCTTGCCTTCATTTTTCAGCTGGTCCTAGTTAAAAATGAGACGCTGGGGCTCCTGCTTTCTCCCCCACCGGCTACATTTTTTTTTTTTTTGGAGGGCTTTTCTGGTAATAGATAAGACTACAAAACTTCAATTTGCTGCAAACTAACAGCATCCAGAAACTGTCACCTTCCGTGGCCACAGCCAGTCCTGGGACTGACTTCTGCTAAGGAGTGGGTTTTAGAATTTGATTCACTCCCACCTTGATCCTGCCTTTATGAGAGCAAAGTCCCTGCGGCATTTCATACAGGTGGAGAGTGTTTATGTGTTTGGAGGCTATCAATCACCAGCTCCAGAAATGTAAAGATCTAAATTATGATAGATGAAAATGTGATGTGGTAAACTCCCCTCCACCCGCCCCGCCCCCCCGTGTAGATCAAGAACCCGGCTTTTCAAAATGGTGAAGGAAAACGTTCTTATCGCTCATTCCACTCAGAGACTGCGCAGCTTGGCACCGACGCCACGTTCCAATGTCCCGTGCCTGCGTCCCTCTGGACTCTGAACACCACGGACCACGGGGACAGTCAGTTCATAACATCCTGTCCCCCTTCGCCCCTACACATGACTGAAGCCAGGCGACAAGCATGCCCTAACTACTTCATGAATTAAAAATGTATAAATTGTAAAATACATTTTTCGTGTAAAAAGAACTGATGCTCAGCATAGAAAAATTGAACTCAATAAAACTGTGCTCGTAATTAATTTCCATTCTTTGCTTTCATAATAATAGAAAAATAAGAACCCTCTCCGTGAACTGAAATGCCATTTCATTTTGATTTGCTGTAGAAAGAAGATTGTAAAATCTCCCACGACCTAGAAAAATTGCTACAAATATTTTTTAGCATATTTCTCATATTTTTTTCTATGTATTTATTTGGGGGCAGGTGTTGCTTTTTTGCACTGATGTGATTATTCTGTATTTTCTACCCTTTTGTAAACTTTTTAAAAAAATTGCTGTTACAGTTATTACTAATTACGTATCTTGAAAGCCCACATTGGGGATTTTTAAACGAGAGAGAATCGCTTTCATAATGATCTCAGACAAGAAGAACAGCAGAAGGAGTGAAAGTCTTCCTGATCAGTGGAGGCTCCAAGATCTTAACTGACCAGGAGCTGATACAACAGCAACTGGCGTCGCCGACTGCGCAGGAGCCGGATCTCAAACTCCACGGCGACTTGAACTACAAACAAGCTTTAAGGGAGAATATTTTTCCATTAAGAAATACATAAAAATGAATACTTAGAGGCGAGGAGAACTGGATTGCTTTGTGCGTGCCGGGTTTCACAGTCCCCTATGGAAGAGATACAAAACGATCAACTGAGTTATCTTGAATTTACGCTGATTAAAAATCATCAATCTCTCTGGCAGTATTTTCAATTTCTCTCCAGTTTCATTTCTTTAGATATAAAGAAGTACAGCCTATTAAAATCTGGATTATTAAATTCTTCAACTAGAATTTTTTTTTAAAAGATATATGATAGTAAAATCAGCTGACGTCCAATGACCTTGTCCAGTGACAATGAATTTAGGCCGATTACTTATATTAGTGGTTCCCAATCTAGTGGGGTGGTTGGGGGTAGGATGGGGGTAAAGTCTATTTCTAATAAAGAAGATGTGTCCAGTAGCTTAGGCTTCTATGTTTGAAATAATCAATCCTCAAACTCCAAACTTTGTATGCTGGTCTGGCCCCGGGCTTCTTCCAATTGCGTTTAGAGCTCCTTGCATGTCCACCATTTTCCCTGTTGAAAGTCTCATCCATCTTTCATGGGAACTGGTCATGGATGGGTACCGTTCCTTCATAAGCCGGACAGGCTGTCCGCTGGATCCTCTAAGCTGTTTACAGGACTTTGGCTTTGCTTCAGGTTTTCAGCACCTTTGTTTCAAATCTTCTCTCCCTTCCCCCTTGAGGAAATATTTAAGCAATTTTCCCTTTTCCAATCAATCAACAGATCTTTCTTGAGGTCTAATTGAGTGGAATACTCCACCCCTGCCCAAGACTGCTGATTAGTAATGTTTGTGGCCTGGCTTCCCAAGACCAAAATCTTGGATCTCAAGGACCTTTTTTGTTGTTGTTGTTCCCCCTAAATTGTGGTAAAATACATATAACATAAAAATTACCATTTTAACCATTTTTAAGTGTATAGTTTAGTGGCATTAAGTACATTCATGTTGCTGAACGGCCTTTTCAAATCTTTTTTCAGAGAAAATTAAATCTAGTAATGTTGAATAATTTAAAATGTTGAGAAAAGATCATACTTTTAGAAGGGGTAAAACAGGTGAAAGCCTGCCTATTCTTACTTCTCACTGTAGATTGAATTTATTTTGTCTATATTTTTAGTGAAAAGTTGTGAGTGTGGATTATTTTATTTTGCACATGGAAATCTTATGACCTGGAATTGTGTCAGTGTATAAGAGGAGCATAACAATAATAGCTGGCTCTCAATTATTTGTAGAAGGGTACGAATTGTAGAGGTTACAAACCAGAGGCCCCATGGGCATCCACCATCAGATTTGTTTGGTTAGGCCAGCAAAGTATTTCTGAAAGGATGCATTGGTTTTTGTCATTGCAGAATTAGGATAATTCATATAGAAATATTATTCCCATCTTCTCTTGAAAATCAGTGGATCTGGCAGCCCTGGGTCCCCATTGGACCTGGTCGCCATTGATAGGAGCTGGGGAGCATTGGCCCCTTCAGACATGGCAGGTACTCTTCAGTTTGCCCCAGGCTCCACCCAGTTGCCTCACTCTTTATTACCTTGGTGACTCCTATCTGCCTTGGAGTGTGTGACCTCCATCATAACATAGAGTTTCTTGAAATCCCCTAATTACTCTCCTATTCATCACTGTTGAAAAAACTCTCCTTATTAATGCTGTTTTATAGGCACTTGGGTGTTGACTATGAACTAAGACCTTCATTATTAACTTGGAATAAAATGTCTCTCAAGAGGGACTATCAAGTGAGGTCTGGAGGAGATACCTCTTCATTCACTGAAGGAAGGAGACAGCCTTTTTTATTTCTTATTCCTGCCCATTGACTGTGAAGATAATCATCAGTGAAAGGAACATGAGCTGGGAGGCTAGCGTGCAAAACAAAGAAGCAAAGAAGACTAACAAATTCTCAGGTGGATCTTGGGCAGTTGAATTGCTTAGAGCACTGTAATAATGTCATAGAAAATCTTTCCAAAGATTTGAATGAAACTAGGCATTCTAATCCTAAGAGCCACACAAATGACCCAGAGGCTTCACCCACATGGGGACCGTCGGCCTCTAGTGAGGTCACTCACCTAAGCAGTGAAGCATTTCTGAGGTAGGCTGAAGGCTGTGGACCCTCAGACCAGGGAGAGGGGAACTCCCTCAGATCTCCAGTCTCTTCTGGGATCCTGTTTATTCTATATTCAGGGATAAAGAGTGAACCCACATCAAGTGGTCCCTCTCAGGGGTCTCTAAAGAATGGAAACTGAGCCTAAGGGGGAAAACACAGCCCTCTCGTGGACCCATCTCCATTCCCTTGGCCTTTGTGAAGTAGTCTGGGTAGAAGTGGTGACTGTGCGTTTGTGCATTCTCCCAGTTTCCAGATCTCTTCCCTCAATGGGGTCCCTAAATCCAGTTTGGATTGACGAATCTGGCTGAATGATGACCAAATCAAATCTGAGATCTCTTTCTCAGTGTTAAAGGTTTCCAATCTTTGTGTCCATAATAGCAAACAAGATAAAGTTCTAAAATAGGAAATAAAAATAGGAACAGTGGGGAAAAAGCTCTCCCAGGGTTTTCCATAAAATCAAATTACTCCCAGAACTTCGGCAACTGTTAACTCACTGGGTTTCCTCTCATCACACAGAGCCATTACTCCTGAGTCCTTCTCACAGTTCTTCAGACTTTTTGTTATCTGTACTCCCTGTGCATTTGGGCAGGTACCACCTAGGTCCACACCACGCATGGCGCTGACATCTCACAGTTGCTAACAAATGAGATTGCATCAAAAAAATCACTTTGTCCAGCTCAGCAAAATCAAACTCCTTAGATGAGCCTCCCTCTGACACTGGGGACCAGAAAAAGAAAGAGTAATGAGCAGGTGACTTGGCAAGTCTGTAGCAAAAGGCCAGCCCCAGCTGTGTATTAAGGAGGTGCTAAAATTTTGTGAGCTACCAGTTACTTCTCTGAGCTTCTCACAGTGAACGCCTAACTTCCTGTCATATCTTCTTGTTTTAAATTCCTGCACATATGTCCATAGCAACAAAGGAGCTATGATTTCCTGATAATTTGTTTTGTTTCATTTTTTCTTTCCTCTCTTCTCTTAGAAGACTCTCCCCCTAGGCAGGCCCAGGATTCCCCTTACCAAGAAGTCAGAAAACCAGGAATGAGAGAGGCTGCAAATAGCACGTCAGCTGTGTTTCCTCCCTCTCTCCATCTTCTGTCAGGGAGAGAATATCCAAAGGCTGTAAAAGCCATTGTGGCAGAGGCTGCTGGGGAATCACCAAATCTGCTTCTTCTTCCTGCTGGGCTGACACAGCTGACTGCATTTCCAACCTCCATTGCAACTGGGTGGCTGTGTAATTGGGCTCAGGCCAGTGCAACATGAGTAGTGATGATTTGTACCACTTCCAGGCAAGGTTCTCCATGCTCATTGCTCTTCAGCTGGTTATGGTAGAAATGACTTCTCAGACAACTTTAGGAGTTTCCTATTGAAGGTGCTGAGCCACAAGATTGAAAGAGCCTGAATCATCATGTGGAGGGGAGCCTTCCAGTCAGGAACAATCTCATTGGACTGTGACATGAGTGAGAGATAAATTGGTTAAACCATTGAGATTTCTGGGTTCTTCTGATATAGTAGTTAGCATTACTTTGAAAAATACCGACATTAATTTGTGGCTTTCTGAAAGAAGAAGAAAGGAAATAAGGCCTAGGAACAATCTGTAGGAGCTAGAGAACGGTGGTTATGATGAAAAAAGAACCACAGGTCCTCCAGAATCTTCAGTGTAGGTTAAGTCTGGAGTAGAAGAAGAATATCTAGGGTGGATCAATCAGGGCCCACCACACGTTCTCCAAACATCAAATCCTTGTAGCTTGGAGACATTGACATCTTTCAGGAAATCAGGAGCCAACAATACTTGGGGACTTTCACTTGGAAAGTGTCAGAACTCAACATTGTAAAATTCTTGGAAAAGCTTATAATCGGCACACAGTGCAACATGGAGTATGTAATTAGGTCTATCCCAGAATTACAACCTATACCCCTACAAAGCTGGAAACAAAGTACTTATATGGTGGATATTTTAATTACAGAGTAGGAGGGAGAAAAACATATGGAGAAAAAGGATGTTGCAGTATGTCGTCTACAATATTCTTAGAAAAGTAGGAAGTAAGTTATGCTGTCACAAAAACTCTCAACAGATTCCCAACTTTGAAGGGAGGAGACATATTGAAAGAAGCGGAGACTTGAACTACCTGACGTTATTATTGCAGAACATTCCTCAAGTCTTTCCAGACTATTTGGATCCCCTAATAGGTGTATCACTTTGTAACCCTGAGATGGGGTTGAATTTGCAAGAATGCTTCTCTAGGGTCTGCTGTGCTCCTGGCTATGTGTACTTGTGGAAGTGGTCACCATGTATGCGATGGTGACCCCACACTGCTCCCAGCCTCAGATATAGAAAACTAAAAGTAGTCACAAGGGAAAATATTTCTACTTTCAAATATCAGGAAAATAATCCTTTATTAAAAAAGAAAAACTACAACTGTTGGTTGAATCTAATACAATTAGAGATATATAAGAAGTGAATATATATATGTACTATTAAACAAAATTTAAACAGCTAAGCACAGAACTCTGTTCTCAACCAAAATTTCTTAGATGTTTCCAGAGAGAAGATGAAAATTGACTGAATTTTGAGAGTTCTGGACTCTGGGAAAGAGGCTCCTCTGGTCTTGAGGAGGCCATAGGTGACAGAAGTTTGTTCAGTCTCTTTTTCTTTCCACTCTGTAAGTTGCCTTTAATTAGGTCACTTCGCCTGGGGAAGAACGTCATGTATGCCGCCTTCTGAAGCCGGAGAACCAGATGTGAGATGGGTATCTGCCTTTCTCTTTTTCCTTACTATAAAATGTAACCTCTGTTTTCCTCCTTAACAGTAAAACACATTCAATGGAATACGTCATAGACACAATTTATGTGATTTCAACTATGCACTCTAAGTCCCACCTGTGAAGGACTGATGTGTGTAACACTACTCGTCTCTGAAAGATTACATACATATGTGCTCGATTAATCAGCACATCTCTTGTACCTTCCAAATCCTATCACAAGCCAGTGAATGGTTCGCATGCGTATTGAAAATGCTCTAACTCTGTCTTGAGTTGATCAAGTGCATATTGTAACGTGTTATTTACTCTGCTGCGCCTTCTTTTTCTGGGGTTAGGTTTTGACTAATAATGGCCCACAAAATGTGCGCATGTGAGAATGTCTCATTTAGCTCAAAGAAACAGAAGAGTATTGCCGTAGACATTAAAATATTGATTGTTCTGGTAAATCTAGGCTGTTGACAAGACAGTGGAGAAAACCCCTGCCCATTATCAGCAAGGAATTAAAGATTGAATTCTTTTGACGTTATGAAAGGTATCATCCGTTCATCCTCAGCCTGGGAAAATAGACGAATGTTAGAATGATGTGAAGCTGGTAGAAACCACAGCCAGAAACAGGGGGCTGCTGTGGGATTGGGAGAAGTGCAGTTGCAACTGCATCATGGCAACCCAGGGAAGTGGTTAGTACAGAAGGTTCCTCCTACCTGTCCACGAAACAATGTCTGTCCCAAAGCAGTGGTTCTCCAAGTGTGTTCACTGACCCCCAGCAGCAGCAGCGGCACTAGGAGTGCAGATTCTCAGGCCTACTCCAGACCTACTGGATCAGAAACTCTGGGAGTGGCCCGTCAGTCTGCCCTCTAACCAGCCTCCGGTGATTCTGATGAGAGCTAAAGTTTGAGAACAACTGCGCTGAAGTGTACGTGAAGTGGGAAGCATAACTCTGCTGCTCCTGCGGATGACTCCAGTCTTCCTGTTGCTTCATAGCATCGGCCTCTTTTTACATCCACATTTTCCATGCCAATTCATCCCTAAATACAGGCTCATGTGAAGACATGGTCATCTATTTCAACGCCAGAGAAAATCTAGCTAAGGCCTTGGCTGAGAGGCAGTATGTCCAGCTCAGATGGCACCGTCCTGAGTGATTTTCAAGGATAATTTTGACTATCATCAATTTTCACCTCATTATGATCTCTTTGAACCCTAGACAGATTCTACTCTACTAGTGTCTCCCCACCCACTCCACCTCAGGCCATCTCACTGTTTTGGCTTCTAATCGAGAAAGACTCTGCCTTGTTAACCCAGCACACACTGAGCCCCTTCCCAAAGAGTCATTTAATGTTCCATAAACCTACCATAAGCAGCTACAACTCCAGCTACATGAGCTGCAACACAGAAGATTTTTGAAGGGACAGATCTTCTTTTTCTATTTTTCTGGGTGCTTGAGACACAACGGAGTTTCTCTCAGAAGTTACTCTCCTCTCTGTGGGATGATCATCCTGCATCATAGTTTGTATTATTAAAAGACTTCGTGTCTGCTTGTGAGCTTGGAGATCCCAGGAGAAAGGCAGATCTAAGAACCCTATTCAATCCAAAGGTAACATGGAGAAAGCATTTTCTCCGGGCCCCATAGAAATAAATGCTCAAGCTCTTGCTCAGGAAAATGCAAGAGAACCCTGTTATTTTGCTGCCTTGGAGGACTTGGCAAACATTGCTCTTTATGTGGGGACCAATCTGCCCTACAGGTCCCCAACATGGGGTGGTGCAGGCTGCTTTGTGGGGTTTAATCAGGTTCCACTGATAGAAAAGAGAGGATTGAAAACTGACAAAGGAGTGGGAGAGCTGTAGCTATAACTTGAGCATTACAACCTGCCTGGCACCTGATGTTGCACACAGATATTATTACACTTTGTAACTGCCATTGAATGTCTGAGGTTTCATGGATGATAGCTTCATAGGGATCAAAAGAAGGCCACCTACACAAAAGTCTCTGGCTGGCTCCTTCTTTATGTCTGCTCCCCAAGAAGAAACCAATAGCAGGAAGAGATTTACGATTTGGTGAGCAAAAGATAAATGATTTCAGTCTCTGGATGCTTTAAGAGCAAATTTTTGTACATCATATGGTTAAAATTGATCACTCCATTGACTTTTGCATGGGATGGGCCCAAACTAATGATGTTAGGTAATCAATGAGAAAAGGCTGTGCATGAAGAATTAAAAACCACAATAATGGATTGCTGTGGCAAAAGGCTCCTTATAGCAAGAAATAAGTGAGGGCTGGTCACGTTCAAAGAAGGCTGAAGCGTGAGCCACCTCCCCCCGCTCTGAGCAGACCAGTCAGAGAAGCATGGCTCATGAAGGAAGCCCTCTGACAGTTGTATTTCTTTTCATGGAGATTCTGATTTCTCTGTCTGTGCTGGCGTTTCCTGCCTCTGCAATTTGCTTTTTACTCCTAAGAAATAGATCCCAGGGTGCCGCCGTTTGTTATAATTAGCCCTGGCTATTACCTCTTCCTGTTTAAGTGGGTGTGAGAGGACCAGACCCTGGTTGTAACCCACTCAGAGGGACAGAGCATTGCGGATCACACCCTTTGCCTGACTCCTAACATATGCCTGGGCCACTAGCCTCCCTGTGTAACTGCTGCGCATCCAGGGCATCTGGACCTATGAGACCTACCCCCCATCCCTGACTGCCCAGCAAACATGTGGAGAATAATACAAGGGCATTAAATTAGACCTCATTACCTAGCCAGTTGGGCCATCCGGCTCTCCCGCACATAATAATGAGGTCTGATTTATTGTGATCATTACTCAGGCATTACAGGTCACTAAATAACATGCTCTGCCCACACATGTCTTCTGAGCTAATAAATATCCTGAGAGGAAACATTCTTGAGGGCCTGAGTCTCAGGTTTGGATTGGTAACTCCAGGCTCATTAATTGTGTGAAGGCACTTTGCCTATTGCTCACAAAATCTTGGGAAGAGACATGAGAAAAGTCTAATTAATGACCTGGGGAGATTGGAGTGAGAGCCCTTTGCACATGCTGTTCCTCTGTCTAGAATGCTGTACCCCATTCCTGCCTCCCTTTTTATGTGGTATTATCATGTTTGGAGACTCAGCTTAGATGTCACTTCCCCCAGACAGCCATCCATGGTCCTATGGTACCAAGTATTTACTCTTACACAGTGTATCATGCTGTACAGTTTTCATTGACTTGCCTGTATTCTCCGCTAGACTGTAAGCCTCTCAAGGGCCCAATGTGGATCTCATTGACTGCTATATAGTAGTCCCCCTTATCCATGGTTTCACTTTCCATGGCTTCAGTTACCTGCGGTCAACTGCAGTCCAAAAATATGAAATGAAAAATTTCAGAAATAAACAATTCATAAGTTTTAAATTGCACAACTTCTGAGTAGAATGATGAAATTGCACACCGTCCAGCTTCATCCTGCCTGGGCTGTGAATCATCCCTTTGTCCCGCGTATCCCTGCTGTATACACTACCCACCCGTTAGTCACTTAGTAACTGTCTGGGTTATCAGATTGACTGTCTCGCTATTGCAGTGCTTGTTTTCAAGTAACCCTTATTTACTTAATAATGGCCCCAAAACTCAAGAGTAATGATACTGGCAATTCCGATATGCCAGAGAAGCCGTAAAGCGTTTCCTTTAAGTGAAAAGGTGAAAGTTCTCAACTTAATAGGGAAAGAAAAAAAATCATGTACTGAGGTTGTTAAGATCTATGGTAAGATTGGTACCGTTTGTGGTTTCAGGCATCCATTGGGGGTCTTAGAATGTGTCCCCCAGGGATAAGAGGGGACTACTGTGTTCCTAGTGCCTGGAGCAACAACTGGTACCTTAGCAGGTATTGATTAGCTGCTTGGTGAATGAAGAAGCTAATGCCTATGCACAGAGAAGAAGGATGCTGAAAGCAATGCCATCAATGTGGTGGTGGTAGTAGAGAGTGGTGACTTTTTTGCCCTGGCACTCTCCACTCAGGGAGAAGAGGCCCTTGGCTGCCCTGGACATCACTTTCCTAAGCCTCTCACTATCCAGACATACATCAAATTGGAAACTTCTTGAAGGAAGGAAATACCATCTGGTTAACATTTTGTCCCTCAAAGACTAGCCTGGGTCTTGGCACACAGTAGGTGTTCATCAAATGTTGAATTAAGCTGTTGGCGCTAGAAGTTGGGCTTTCCTACTCAACAGAGGCTGGGACCACGGCACCACTTTCCTAGAGTGTGTAGGGAGAACGTGGTTTGTGGTTGGGGAGACTGAGGCTTCCTTTTGGCCCAGCCTCTAGTTAGAGCTTTGCCGGTGGGCAGGGGAGAACAGGCTTCTGCAGGGTTAAGAGCTCTCTGTAGGTCCAGCAGTAGCAGGTCAACACTGTGACGCCTGGTTCTATGCTTTTCCTTGTAGTCATAGTCTCAAATCACAGAGTAGTGAGGTTTCAGCTTTCAGCATAATAGAATTACAAGCAAATGACAGCATCAATGGATTGTCACAAGTCCTATATTGATAATATCCATATTATCATTTTAAATTCCAATATATGTATATTTTAAAGGCCTATTTGTCTTGAGGAAGACACTGGGGATTGGGAAAAAAGGATTAAAAATAATCCTTTTTTTTCCCTAACTTACAATGCAAAGTGTGTAACTGGTAAATACTAAGTAAATCTGACCATATATCTACATTATTTATGAGAATAATTTAGGATTATTTGCTTTATAGAAAACTTGTTGGAATGCTTTAAAAATTACTGAAATTAAATGAAATCAGGCTCTTTGAATTATCCATGAATGCAGCTTCATATAATCAATACGTTAGCCATTCTGGGATGACATTACTTCTCAAGACTATTTTCTAACTTAATAAGATTAGAAATAATAAACTGATATTATTTCTCTGTGAATTGGGGCCTTTGACCTGGTAATTTAATGCCTTCATTATTGCACTAGCAGAACGCCAAGAGACCCACTGAGACCCACATACCCACAGCTGCATTTTGTCCAAGCTATAGACTTATTCCTCTCACTTGCTTTGGATGGCGGGCTGTGTGCAGTTGAAGAATTTTCTTAACTTATTTTTGAAACACTCTGAGCATTATTTTCAGGAGAGTAGAGTCTATATTTAAATTGGAAAACTTTTATTGATTCCATAACCAATACCAGTAGAAAATGAGATGACTTATTCCTGAATTGTATTATTACAGATATTTTCATGCTGGCCGAGAGGTGAGCTCTATATAATGGAGCCATGAGAGAGACTTTTTTTTGTCCAGCCTGGACTTGATGCGCTGTTGTGGTTCATGCTGCTTTTTGCTGCTCTTTGGGAGAAAGTGCAGGGAAGCGTGTGTATAGCTGGAAGTCGGTGGGGCCTGAGGCCTGAACTCTTATCCCATTTTCTCACGAGCTCTGCTCCTGCCCCTTCTTATTGAGGACTCCCCTGAGTCTGCCCGCATTAACGCACTTTCTCATGAATATTTGCCATCGCCTATGCGGCTCAAAGGGAATTTCCTTCCTCTTAAAACGTGTTGGGCCCACATCTCAGCCTAGCAGATATGTCGGAGCCCCTCTGTGAGGCCTGTTCCCAGAGAGTCACCTATGGTGAGAAACCATTGGAGGATGTGATTCCCAAGTCTACGAACCGGAACTCTAAATTGGAAAATGCAATAAAATGGATGGGAATCTTCCATGAAAAGATGATCCTGGCTGGGAGGGGCTGGGCTAAAAGGAGATGGAATGTGTTCTATTTACAGAGCATGGTTGAAAATGTTGCACACTCAGGGCAGGAGGCAGTTACGAATTCTTTAGCTGGCCAGGACAATAGGAAATTGGAGTCTTTCTGGGAAAATGGAAATTACTTGCCTACTGGTTCTGTTGATTGTGGGGGACTTGCAGAACCAGCTCTGTCATCTGGAAGCTCTGTTGAAAGTTATATGGCAAAGATGACTTGGGCCCAATTAGTTCTGGACTGTGCAACAATAATAACCCTGGCAGCCCGCCGTGCTCCAGATGCGATGGTAAGTACTATACATGCATCATCTCGTTTACTCCTTAAGTCAACCACAGTTGTAGGAGGTGGGCATTACTATTCCACACTGAACCACTTGGTGAGACTGTGGTTTGCCCAAGGTCACCCTGCTGGAGAGGTGGAGCTGGGACTTACATCCAGGTTGCCTATCTACCAGGTCATGTGCTCAAACTACTAACTCTGTACCGTTTGGCCATGCCAGAAAGACGCAAGAAAGGGTCATGAGTACACAACATGACCTCAGAATCAGTTGCTTCCCAGGGGAAATATTTTGTTTTGTTCTGTCTCTCTTTTTCTCTCATAACTGGCTCCAGTTTTATAGCATGGTATTTTGGAAATATTGCAAATAGGGAGCTAGTTATTACTAAAAAGCAGTACATGCTTCTGGCCGCTTCTACTGAACCTCTAAATGCCCATGGAAATGCCTGTTCTGGGTAAAGCCTCATATTGAGCACAGAGCATTAACATCACATCTGGGCTGGGACAGGTTTTCCTGAGGCCCCAGGGACACCTTTGCCCATGGGAACTGGAAGATGATAGGGGAGGTGCTTGGTTAGTTACTCGGTCCATTGCAACATCTCATCAAAGATAGCAAACTCTGCTAAATAACAAAAAGCAAACAGCCTCTGAATTAATAATGAGAAACTCATGATACCACATGGTTATAAGAACAGTGGAAGATTCATAATTAATCCTTCTTCAACGAGTGCAAAATTGGAAATTCAAATAGAAATGATGACTGTGACCAACATCGATGGAGTGCCCATTCTGAGTCAGATACTGTACTAAACCCTGTAGGGCAGAGCCAGCTCATTGCATTCTTACAGCAGCTCTGTAAAGTGGATGTTATTGTGCAATTTATTTGTGCTCATATCTTATTGGCTGGAATGTGTCACATGGCACAACTAGCTGTAAGAGAGGCCCAAGCTGAGTGCCCAGAGCCCAGATGAAACTCTGGGCATTATGTTGTCAAAATAAATAGAAAGGAAGATTTACCCTGAGCTAATGTCTGTTGCCAATCTTCCTCTTTTTGTATGTGAGTTGCCACCACAGCATGGCCACTGACAGATGAGTGGTGTAAGTCCAGGTCCACATCCAGGAAGTAAATGCAGGCCACTGAAGTGGAGTGCACCGAACTTAACCACTAGGCCACTGGGGCTGGCCCAAAAAACCCTTTCTTATCCTCTCCTCCAACTAGATTTCTAGACAATGAATATAGAGTAACCTGATTTTCCAGAGGTTCTTAATGTCACTGAGGTGCTGGCGTTCTGCATGCCTAAAAGATAGGAAAGGGTGAGTGAGGGAAACGAACAAGCTTCAGAATTGCTTCTTCTGTAAACCTTCTTCCTTTGGGCAAAACCAGAATTTTTGTCCATGAAGCTCTCACAGCTCTTTACCTGATTCTAGAAGCTATAGAATTTGTTCACTTGTTTATTTACCAAGTATTTATTGATAGCATATGATGAACCAGTCCCTGGGTCTGCCATGACACACTAGACAAACAAGGTGCTTGCTGTCATGGAATTCATATTCTGTTTGGAGGAGACAGTGGTAAACAAGTGAACCAGGGAATTTTAGACGTTGATGATACTATGAAGAAAGAATAGAAATGAAACTATGCAAACCTCAGTTGCTTCTAATAACAAGCATTTGTTTTTCTTGATTACCAGCTATATAATTTGGAGGCCCAGTACAAAATGAAAATGTGGGGCCCTTTGTTAAAAAATATATTAAGAATTTCAAAATAATAACAGAAGAGTCATTAAACCCAGCATGGGGCCTTTCTAAGCAAGGAGCCCTGCGTGACTGCAAAGGTCGAGTGCTTACAGAGCTGGCTCTGTTTGCAGGAGTGTGGGTTGGTGGGGTTTTGCTCCAGGCTTCAGGTGGGTTTCAGATCTACTCCACATGTCTCCACACACATTTTCCTTGGATCAGGAACTCCTGAGGCATGGTATCTTATGGTGGGTCATAGGAAGATAGGGACATGCCAAACCGTGCAAGCACATTTCCAGACTCTCCTTGCAAAATGGCTGCTAACATCCCATTGGCCAAAGGAGTTATATGGTCAATTTCAAGATCAAGGGGTGGGGGAGTACACTCTTCTCAGCAAGAAGACATGGCAAGTGTATGGAAGCAAAATTCTATTAAGGGAAGGGGTGATGTACTGAGAGCAATGATCATGGTAGGTAGGGTAAGAGTGTGATGGGAGTAACTGATTTTAAGAATGCAAGTGCTATATTCTTGTTTAAATTGCTAAAAGATCATTCAGGCTGTAATGGGAAGAATGAATTATAAAGGACAAGAGTGGAAGCAGGGAGACCAATGAGGCAAAGAGAAAGATGCTGGCTTGGATTATAGTGGTAAAAATGGAGATGGATGTGAAGATGAAGGCCGAAAGATAAAGGATATTGTGATTTAGAGGTAGATTCAATGGGACCTTCTGCTGGGTTGGATGAGGTGGGTGAGTGAAAGAGATAAATGAATAAAGAATCCGATTTTTTCATTTGAGCAACAGGGTGAATGGTGATGCCATTTATTGAGGAGGGGATTAATTAGTGGGTCTATGTTCTCAGCCAGACTATAAGCTTCATAAGGAAGAGACTAAGTCTTATTCATCACTAAATTCCTAGAGACTTGTACAGTGATTGGCACATAGTTGGTACTTGATAAATGAACCAAAGAAGGAAGAAAGCAGACATTTAGTATAGTGAGTGACATCCACATTGATTCATTCATTCAATTAACTCATCAACTATATATTGTTTATAGTCCTAATACTTATTCATCCCATTAACATTTATTGATCATCTACTATGTGCAAACCAGTGTACTAGGTGCTGGTAAATAGAAATGATTACAGCACCTGACCTCTGGGAGCTGATAGTCTCATGGAAGAATCTGATAAGAATACTCAAGATTATAACACAGAATGAGAAGGGTGTGCACAAGGGGCTGTGGAAGCAGAGAGGAAAGCCCCAAACTCAGCCTGCTGGCAAGAGTTCCAGGAAGTCTTTCCTGGAGGAAGTGATGCTTGAAGTCTTCAAGGAAAGTCGGAGTCAGGCCATAAAAGACAATGGGAATAGTGTTGTAGGTAAAGGAACAGCATGTGAGAAGTCTCAGAGGCTTGACTGAGCACGGCATGTTGAGGGAAGAGCAAGAAGCTGAAGCCTGGGAAGTGCTGGGTGAGTTTGGGGAAGCAGGCCAAGGCTAGATCACAAAGGGCTTTTCATTTCATGCTCTTTGCTCTAGGCAAAGGTTGCTGGTAGGATTTTAAGTAGGTGAGGGACATGATTCATGCTTTGAGAAGATATTTCTTGGAGCAAGGTGGTGGGTGGATTGGTGTTGAAAGGGACTGGAGGTAGAGAGACTGTTAGGAGCTTTCAGAGTAACTTGGATGGAAGACCATGGAAGCCCAGCCTAAGGCAATGGCAGTGGGAATGGAGACAGGTGTATGAGTGACATCCAGAACAGTGAATGGACAGGGCAGACTGCATATAGGGATCAAGGGAGAGCAAGGCACTGAGGATGATTCCCAGGTTTCTGGCTTGGGGGACTGCATGGAGGGGGATGCGGCCTCTCACAGCAATGCAGACTACGGCAGCAAGAGAGTTTGACCTGCAGAAGCCTGTTGAGCCAGAACCCACATTCTGTAAGTCTATGAATATCATCAGGGAGAATTCAGCAAAGCAGCTCTTCCAGGCTCATGGTGTGGTGTCAATATTGCTTTCACGGGCTCCTCTGAGTCCAGCAATTGTAAAGCCCGAAGTTAATCCGGTGAATCTAGTTATTATCTCTTCCTTTTCTCTGAGCAACATGTGGAAAGTCTGCTCCGAGGTATTTCTGCTCTAAGGGTGATTACACAGCAGTCTGGGATGTGATGCCCTGTGGCAATATCTAGACTTGCAGTAGTCAACCTTGGCACTATGGATGTGTGGGGCTGCATAGTTTTTTGTTTTGGGGGCTGAACTGTACATTGTAGGAGGTTTAGCAGCATCCCTGGCCTTTACTCACTGGATACCAGTAGCAACCCCCCAACTATGACAACCGAAAATGACTCTAGACATTGCCAATATCCCCTGGAGGGCTGGAATCTGAGAACGACTCTTTTTTTTTTTTTTTCATTAATGTTATGGTAGATTACAACCTTGTGAGATTTCAATTGTACATTATTGTTAGTCATGTTGTGAGTACACCACTTCCCCCTTTGTGCCCTCCCCCCACCCCACCTTTTCCCTTGTCAATATGTTAACTTCCACCTGTGAGTGGAGTCATATAGAGTTCGTCTTTCTCTGACTGGCTTATTTCGCTTAACATAATACCCTCGAGGTCCATCCACGTTGCTGCGAATGGGCCAATTTTGTCTTTTTTTATGGCTGAGTAGTATTCCATTGTGTATATATACCATATCTTCTTTATCCAATCATCAGTTTCTGGGCATGTAGGCTGGTTCCACATCTTGGCTATTGTAAATAATGCTGCGATGAACATAGGGGTGCAAGGGACTCTTGGGATTTCTGATTTCAGGTTCTTAGGATAGATACCCAGTAATGGGATGGCTGCGTCATAGGGTATTTCTATTTTTAACTTTTTGAGAAATCTCCATACTGTTTTCCATAGTGGCTGTACCAGTTTGCATTCCCACCAACAGTGTATGAGGGTTCCTTTTTCTCCACAACCTCTCCAACATTTGTCACTCTTGGTTTTGGATATTTTTGCCAATCTAACAGGTGTAAGGTGATATCTTAGTGTAGTTTTGATTTGCATTTCCCTGATGATTAGCGATGATGAACATCTTTTCATGTGTCTATTGGCCATATTTATATCTTCTTTTGAGAAATGTCTGTTCATGTCCTCTGCCCATTTTTTGATCGGGTTGTTTGTTTTTTTGTTGTTAAGCCGTGTGAGTTCTTTATATATTATGGAGATTAACCCTTTGTTGGATAAGTGGCTTGTAAATATTTTTTCCCAATTAGTGAGCTGTTTTTTTGTTTCAATCCTGTTTTCCCTTGCCTTGAAGGAGCTCTTTAGTCTGATGAAGTCCCATTTGTTTATTCTTTCTATTGTTTCCCTCAACTGAGGAGTTATAGTGTCCGAAAAGATTCTTTTGAAACTGATGTCAAAGAGTGTACTGCCTATATTCTCTTCTAGAAGACTTATTGTTTCAGGCCTAATCTTTAGGTCTTTGATCCATTTTGAGTTTATTTTGGTGTGTGGTGAAAGAGAATGGTCAATTTTCAATCTTTTGCATGTGGCTGTCCAGTTTTCCCAGCACCATTTGTTGAAGAAACTTTCTTTTCTCTATTGTAGGCCCTCTGTTCCTTTGTTAAAGATTAGCTGTCCATAGATGTGTGGTTTTATCTCTGGGCTTTCAATTCTGTTCCATTGATCTGTGGACCTGTTTTTGTACCAGTACCATGCTGTTTTGATCACTGTAGCTTTGTAGTATGTTTTGAAAGTGGGGATTGTGATTCCTCCGGCTTTGTTTTTCTTGCTCAGGATTGCTTTAGCAATTCACGGTCTTTTGTTGCCCCATATGTGAGAACGACTCTTATCCTTCCTAGGCTCGTCTCAGCTGCAGTAATAACAATATTTAATAAGTATAGCTAAACATAAATTGAAATTTTTTTCCGGGAATTCTGCTGAGGACATTATTTGGGTTATTTTGTTTAATTAAAAAAAATCCTATGTGTATTCTATTTGCTTCACACTTTACAGTAGAAGAAACCAAGGCATACAGCTGTCTCTCTCTAGTATTGAGGGTGTCAAGTGTATTTTTTTATTTTGCCACTATATTCTAGGTGAATTTCAACCCCACCATCTAGAAAGTTCAGAGCATCTGCCCAATAATTACCCCTATATCCTATGGAAAAATTGATATTGGGCCCCTGATATTTATTATATTTTAGAAACACTTACTGTATGCCAGGTGCTGATACAAGCGCTTTGCAGATGTTAACTCATTTGATTCTCATAACAACCCAATGGGGTATGTCCTATTATTACCTCCATTCTACAGATGAGGAAACAGAAGCCCAGAGAGCTTGAGTAACTTGCTTGAGGCCACACAGCTAATCAGCGGCAGAGCCAGTGTTCAAACCCATGCAGGCCAGCTCCAGAATCCAGCTCATTTCTAGTACACCATACTAGTGGTGTAGTGTCTGGTAGTGGCAGAGGCCAGTTGTGCTGTTGGGTTTGGGGGAATATCTAATAGCCATGAGCAAGCCAGGAAGGGGGGTGGTAGCTGGGTCTTTGGACAACATCAAGATGCACTATAGTGTATGGACAAAAGACTCCTCACAGGTGTATTAGAGTTCATCATGCGGGCATTTGAATCCCTTCCCAGCTGCTCTCCCCACTCTCCAGGCCCCCGTGGGGCCTATGGCTCCCAATGATGTTGGAGAGTTGAATCATGTTTATGGGGAGCTCCTGTAGCCAGAGTGGGCTGTGGTTCTAATTCCAGCCCTCTGCGCTTTCATCCAGATGGAGACAAGGCTGCCCCATTGCCAGGCAGCTCTTCATGACTAGAGAGGCAACACTTTTTCCATTATCACCTCTATTGAAGGGAAAAAAAGAACAGCTCAGAAAAGCCCTGCTGGGCATTGTTCTCAGAACCACAGAGCAGCTAAACCTGCTGTGAGCACAGAGATGAACCAGGAAGCAGGCAGGGGGACACATGGGTACTGGGTTGGGCAGACTGAACAGAAAGACAGATATGGCAGGCAGGAGGCCATAACGGGCCAGTGACTGGGGGCTTAACTAACGTCAGGAGAAGCAAAACATTCATAGCACAGCCTCTGAAGGGGCAGGACAGGGTGATGACAAGGAGACTAGCAATGGCTGTTTCAAAGTAGACCCAAAGGGCCGCCTTCCCAGCTGGAGGTGACCCAGGAGGGGGAACTTCAACACTGACCTGAACTTTGACCCAAACCTAAGCCAAACTTTCAGCAGGGCTGAAAAGAAGACATTTTCAGATCATCATGGCCATTCTTTCCAGATTTCTACACCCTGCCCAGTCCTGTAAGAGTTCAGTTGTCTTAGAGTAAAACTCAGAAGTGTCATCTGTGAGCCTGCTGGAGCGGGCCCCAGAAGAAGCAGGGAATATAAACAACCCACGCGGTCTCTTCTCTCCAGAGGTTCTCATTGTGGTTTCTCAACTGGAAAGGTTTGGAAAGGCAAAGAGCCGGGCATCGAGGGCTTGCTCACTGTGTCCCCTGGGCCTCCCAGGGCTGGGGTCAGGGGACGGTTATACACACAATACTGAGCCTGGCTCGCCAGGAGGCCCAAACAATTTTTTTAAAAAATAAAAAGAGAAATCATTCATCCAACAAATGTGTATCAAGAAAGGCTCTGTTTAAGACAGGAAGCTTGGGGTGGAGGGAAGGCTGGTAGATAAGGAATACAAGGATGACGAAGATATCGGCCCCTGCCCAGGGGTCTGAGGGTCTGACCACCAACCCCTTATGTGAGAAGAGGTTCTACTCTGATGTCAGCTATGCACAGAAATCCAGCTGCCCATGGCATGGAACTTCTCTGAAATTAGAATTATTCACTCCCATAATTGCCCCACGTGACAGCTGTTGCCCTTAACGGGTGCCCCAACTTAGTGGATGTTCCAGCGGGCCTTTCCTTGAGTCCAGAAAGAAGATGAAGGCACAGAGGCAGTGTGCCCCTGCTTAGAAGACCGGCCGTTGTCTCTGTGGTGCTTCACAGCCTGAGTCGGACTTTCATGTGTGTAGGCGATCTCACTGGATCATTATAACACCCTTCTGCTGAGATAGAGCAGAGCCTGCAACATTACCCATATGAGGAAGACGGTGACAATAATACAACCTACTGTCTATTGAATACTTGCAGTGTGTAGGGCACTGGGCCAAGTAGTCTACACATGTTCGCTGCTTACTCCTCATAGCGACCCTATGAAAAAGTTACCTTTTCCACCACTTTGTTGGTTAGGAAAATGAAGCTCAGGGAGGTCAAGTGATTTACTCAAGGTCACACAGCTAGTTAGTGCCAGAGCTGGGATCTGAACCCAGGTCTGGCTGACTCTAAGCCCTTGTTCATAGGCACTGAAATCTGTCTGCAAGGCATTTGTGATTGCTGAAGGTACACAGGTATGGAGCAGCACCCTGAGCTCCTGCATCCTGCTCCAGAATCCTTCCCCCTGCCTCTAGTCGACTCTGTTGAGTCCCTCAGAGTGGGTGGCTTCCAGCTTTTCTTGTCCTACCTACCCACTCTTCTAGTCTGCCCTGCCTAGACAGAGGCAGCTTCCTTTGTACACTAACGAGCTCTCTAAGCCCAGGCTGGGGCCTGGGGTGCTAGATCCTGGCCGAGGTGGGGGTTAGCTGGGACCATCGGCGTCTTCTGCTTGTTTTGGGAAGGCACCAGCTGTGGACCACCCAAACTGCTCCTGTGTCAGGGCTCCACTTGGGAACTCTGACACAGAGCTGGCAGCTTTCCTGCTTCTTCCCTGCCTCCTGATAACTCCCCTGGGCCATAAGCCTCTCAAAGCTCCAAGACTAGCCCACTGCTGGGGCTGACGACACAACCCTCAGCTGCGGATGTGCAGTTTCCCCTCCTTCAGTCAGGAGACCCACCCTCGCTCTGGCAGTCTGATTTGGAGCAGTGGAGCCAGCTCCTTCCGGCCTGGTCCACCTGGCCTCGGTCCCAGCCTGAGCAGGTTTTCCTGCATCCACAGTGAGGCCAGCAGTGAGCTTCTATCCAGGAGCATCTCCACTCATTGTCATTGTTGGTGTTACTGTTGTGTGCAGAGAGGATGGAGAAGGTGAGGTTCATTGCGTGATTTTAGAATCAGATAGCTCTGGCTCTGCATCCCACCTCTGCCACTTAGGAGCTGTGAGACCTTAG
Source organism: Equus caballus (assembly GCF_041296265.1). Classification (NCBI taxonomy): domain Eukaryota; kingdom Metazoa; phylum Chordata; class Mammalia; order Perissodactyla; family Equidae; genus Equus; species Equus caballus. The sequence goes on along the minus strand of NC_091687.1, from coordinate 61,103,942 downwards.
GAAAAGCCACATTCCTCTCCACGTTGGAGTGTCTTTATCTGTACAATGGGGCCAATACCACCTACCTCTCAGGGTCGTCATGTGGATTAAAGGTGATGCTGCATGCAAGGTGCCTCCATGCCCTCCATGGATGAGAATCCCTGCCCTCCACTGCTGCACACTCACACTCACACCTCTTCCTGCTGCTTCTGGCCCCTCCCCAGCACTGAGACCTCAGCGGGGGTGTGCAGGCCCATTCCTCAGCCCTGACCACGCCATGTCCACATGAGGAGGGAACAAAGGGAACATTTACATCCATGGCTCCTGGTGGCTTGGGAGACAGAGGACAACAGGGCAACTTCTCTACCCAGAAAGAGCAAGTACCAACCCCTCTGCTTAGCCCTGGCCACTTCCCTACGAGAACGCTAACCACATTTTCAGGCTCCTTGTGGATTTCTCCCATTCACGGCCCCCACTAAACGCTGCCTGCTTTCCCACCTCCATGCCTTGGCATTCTGTTCTCTTTAGTCTCTTTATCTGGAACATCCTCCCTTCCCATCTTTGTCTAAAACTCAGCCCATTAAAATGCCTTCTCAGTGAAGAGCTTTCTTAGCCTCTCTGTTTGGAAGTTAGTGTTGTAAATAAGCAACAGTAAAATGGCTCCTCCTTTGAACCCCCGCAACTAGAAGGAGTTCACCATTCTTCCTTGAGAGCACTGACTATGAGAAGTGCCAGGAGATAGGGCCAGGGTGCCTTGTAGGATAGCCATTTGTCTTCTTGTCCTATTCTCTTTGGAAGACTATAAACACTATGAAGGCAGGGACTATATTTTATCTACCTACCAACTCTATCCTAAGAGGATATAGTCTAGGGCAGGGTTTCTCAATCTTGGCACTGTTGACATATGGGGCTGGGTAATTCTTTGTTGTGGGGGGCTGTCCTATTCATTGTAGGATGTTTAGCAGCATCTCTGGCCTCTACCCACTAGATGTCAACACCACTCCACCCTCCAATTGAGACAACCAAAAATGTCTCCAGACTTTACCAAAAGAATCCAGGAGGAGTGGAAGAGCAAAATCACTCTTGGGGGGAACCACTGCTCTACACTCTTAATCAATATATTTAAAAATATTTTATTATAAAAAATTGTAAGCATACGTTAAAGTAGAAAGAAAGAAGGGGTAATAAACCATATGTAGCCACCACTCCATTCAGTAACTATTAGCATTTTGACAATCTTGCTTCATCTATCACTACCTGCTATTTTTCTGGGGTTTTTCAAAGCAAATCTCAGGCAACATGTCGTTTCACTCATAAATGCTTAAGTATGTGTCTCTAAAAGAGAAAAACTTTATCACAATGCCATCACTAACAAGATTAGTGATTATTCCCTAATATTATCTAAAACTCAGCCATGTTCAGATTTCCATGATTGCTTCAAATCATGGACTTTTTTACAATTGGTTTGTTCAAATCAGTATTAAATAAGGCCATGAAATGCATTTAAATTTCTTTTTATCTACCTTTTTCATGTCATTTATTTTTATGAATAATTAATATATTTTTAATTACTGAAAGTGAAAAGTGCTGAACCAAATTTTGAGGCAAAGGAAGAAGGTTTTTAGAAGTTCGTATGAAATTTTCTTCCCCGAAGGCAGTAAAGGTAAACACTCTTGTGGCCACTGGTGTTGGTTCAGTTCTGCTTGGAGTCACCATCGACACATTTGTTACTTCATGCATTTTAAAATAAATATCTTCATTTTATTTATTTATTTATTTTTGAGGAAAATTAGCCCTGAGCTAGCATCTGCCGCCAATCCTCCTCTTTTTGCTGAGGAAGACCTTCCCTGAGCTAGCATCCATGCCCATCTTTCTCCACTTTATATGTGGGATGTCTACCACAGCATGGCGTGCCAAGCAGTGCCATGTCTGCACCTGGGATCGAACCGGGGGAACCTAGGGCCGCCGAAGCCGGAACGTGCGAACTTAACCACTGCACCACCCAGCCGGACACTCTTCATTTTATTTTTAAGTGTATTTGTGGTACTCAAAAATCAAATTCAATGCACTCCCTTATTGAAAATGGTGCTGTGTATAACTCAGAGAAGAAACACGGTCTTGCACTGTTGCTTTCTCTCTTCGGTCTTCTAGTCCAAAGTCACGTGGAAGGGGAAAGCCTTCTCCTACTGATATTGCTTGCTTCTCTAATGACCAGGAAGTTCAGATATTTAAGGCAATTGCTTGGTCAATAGAACCTTTGATTAGTGGTGGATTCGTGTTTAAGCAAATGATTGCAGACTTCAGATAATGACTTTCTCTTTGTGTTTACAATGCTATTTTTCCAGCAAAATAAGAATATGATTTATTTTCCTATGCAAAAGTAACCTCAGGGTGATAGGAAAAATTATATATCTATCATGCTGCATTGTTGTTTGCTTGTAGAAGCTGCAATTTGTTTTCCTCTCTTGAAATGTTTGCTTTCCTTCTGACACAGAGAATATTTGGAGATGTATTATGTATGCATTGCTCTATGTGTATATTCTTGCCCTTGGGCAGAAATCTAGTGTCCATGGAAAAATGTGGCATTTGATTGAAAGCCAGCCAGCCTGGTAGTTTTCCAACAGTTACAGTTCACGGTTCTGCTTGAAGCAAATACCTCCAACTGTGGATAATGGACCTTCCTTGAGAACCTGAGACAAGTTGCTGGTTAATGTCTCTGAAACAGCCTGTTAAGACTGTTACTACAAATTAGAGTCTGGATCATTCCGAAACCCAAATAGACTTCTTTCATCTTCCAGATGGCCGTCTGATTGGGAGCTGGGCAGGATCACGTTTCAGGTTGTGACTTAATGATTCAGGACAATATTTATGGTTATTACTTGACAGAGGGCAGTGAGGAAAATTAAAGCACAGCCCCATGCTTCATTTATGCCAAAAAACAAATTCATGGCAGGGTTGTAGATTAGAGATGGCATCTCCCAGCTCCAGGCAGAGCTCAGGCACAGTTCCGAGATGACCCGCTTGACCAGGTACAGCTTGGCTAGGCTGGCAAGTCCCAACTTCAGAACTTCAGTCAACACATTATCTCTAGAAATAATCAAGTAAATCTCTAAATAGAAATCTTGGGCAAGGTATAGCTGTGAGTGAGAGATTTCAGAGGAGACAAATAATGTAATTATGTTCTTTGGTATGGTATGACGACTACATGCAGCTGAAATATTATGTTTTGAGGCACATTTTTAACTTTATTATAGTTGGTAATATGAATAGGAGAAAAAATAATTGTGCCTGCCAGTTATGGGCATTCTGTTTATGTAGTGTGTAATTTGTGCATTAATTTTTCCTTCTAAGACATGCTCTACGTGATATATTTATCTCTTACATGACAGAATTTTAGGAATTCTGTAATTGGGTGCTATGGGGAAGAGAAAGACAAGATGGGGACGATGAGACATAGAAAGGGGATAAATAAAGCTTGAGTCAGTTAATGAAAGTGTAGATTGTCTAGAATAAAAGCCAGGAGAAAGTTTATCTTGCTCCATTAATCCTCTACTCACTCTGTGAAATGAGAATGCACATATTGTTCTGGGGGAAAAAGAGAGAGAAAACTAAACCATATGCCATTAATACATTTGACCAACTGTGACATTTTTTAAATAAGGTTTTAACTGGTTTTATTACACCAACTGTGTAATTTCAAAATGACTCCATCATCTATTATATCTATTATAAACAAGTACTTTGTTTAACCAAGCCAATAATAACCTTCACAGACAGAAAAGGTTGGGATCTGAGAGAACCAAATCCTCTGATTGTTTAGATAAAGGGAAAGAGATTCTTTGGCTAGAAATAGAAAAAAGAACGTTATCTTGAAGACGAAATTTTAAATTTATCACGCTACTCCGAATAATTTGATATTTCCTTTCGTGATGTGCGGTGCCTGCAGCCCACCCCCAAGTGCGTGCCATCTCGGAGCCACACTCACAGTCTAGCTTCCAAAGGGACAGCAAAGTAGGGCCGTGTGAACTCCACCGGGGGTGTCCTGCTGAGGGGAGAGTTTGCGAGAACCTGTGGTCAGCCTGACTGACAGGCGTCTACCTCCTCCCTAGGCCTCCGGCTGCCCAAACTGCAAATGGCTCCTGATGCCAGATGAACTGGAGGACAGGACAGGGAGAGAAGTCTCCTTGCCTCTTTACTTTCTGTAAGGTGCACTCAACACTCTTCTGGGTTCAAAGAAATGGCTTCAGCACCCCAAATATTTTTTAGCTTGTGGCTTTTCTTCCTTTGGAAGGAATAGTCTTTAAACTCCCTGCTTTGCGCATCATTTTTATTTCTTTCCGAGCATTTGGCTTGGTTCCTGCCTCTGGGTTCTCATTTGCAGGAAGATAGATTGGATGCTCCTTCTGGGAGCTGTGCGTACCTTTTGTTTTCCTCGGTGGGTGGTCTTCAGGGCGAGTGAGGCCACAATGGCCTCCTTTACTGTAGGAGTCACACGCTGGTGTAACGGTGCTCACTCTTTGGTGAACACTGGGGGCCTGCACCAGGGCTCAGGTGGAAGAGCGTGGGCTTTAGGACGGACAAAGCTAGGTTTCCATCCTGCTTCTGTCCTCTATATGACCAGAGGAAATGAACCCTCTGAGCCTCCAACTGCGTCTGTAAAATGGGAACAATAATTCCAGTTTCACAGGGTTTTGGTAAAGGTGACATGAAATCACATGCTCAAGATGCAGAAAAAACACTCCCTAAATTGAAAGATTGACTCTTGTTTGCTGCAAAAGAAAAACCATCCCACCGGGAATATTGTACCTTCTGACTTTATACCACACAGCTGCAGCAGGAACCATAAACTCAAGGCCATAGGACCAGTGTTCCCGGGTCATTTATGCTCTGTACTATAGCCTCCGTCCCAGCGCCAGCCCCCCGCAACATCCCCCTCCTCTGAATCGACCTTGCATTTGTAACTTCGTCACTTTCAGTTTTAAGACACCCCTTGCGTTATTGTTTTTATATTGTTGGAGTCATAAAATATTATCAAGATGAAATTTACCTAATGTACCTTCTGGGCCAACGCTTCCACTTTACTGGGGAAGTCCTCGAGGCCCAGGACGTTGTGTGATTTAGTAAGGACCCCAGAGCTAGCTCATGGCAGACCAAGGTCTCCAGGTGCACAGGCCAGCAGAGTTTTTACCCCCCGAGTCTTATATTGCTATTTAACTTTTGTGTGTTCATGTATGATTCAGACCCATGCCTCCACCCCTAACACGTCCACACCCCCATCCACCCCTCAGATTTAAAGTTCCTTGCAGGCATGTCTGCTTGCATGTTGTCCTGCATTTGAGGCGGGTAATCGATGAATACTTGCTGAACTGAGCCCGTTGAGGGAAGGAGGAATTTCTGGGCATGTCAGCAAACAAACATTCTATCAAGCAGCCTTCCCTTCAATTTTACAGACATATTGATCTGAAAAGCAATATGAATAAAATTTTCATGTAGGAAGAGGAGTTTTATCCCGAACCATGGTCACCACTTTCCTTCCCCTGGGAGCTCATTTGTCCTTGTGAAGGTGGGAATGGGGATGTCTGAGTGGCTACACACTGTGAGAGGCTCCTCAGGGTAGAAAGGACAGGTGATAGTCAGTGTCTTTTCTGTACCTTGTGATGAATGGGACATGTCTTCAAACTCAACCGAGCAGCAGCTCCTAACTTGGTTAACTTTCAGACATGTTTGTCTGAAAGGTACAGAATCAAATGGAAGGCATCACATAAATTTGGTGAGAGAGGTGGATGCAGGCAGTGTGGAGGCCAGTCTGCCAATTAGAGAAGAAGCAAAACAGATGACACCTAACATCGGACGGAGAAGGCAGGAGGGTTTCAAATACGTATTGGATTCCGTTTTCACCAAGAGGTCAGCTTTAATCAGGTTCCTAATGTAAATATTACCAATATAAACCAAATAATGGAGGTTAAATGGCTGCTCTTGAGGTCAGTGACTCTTGGTCAAGCTGGAAGATTTCACATCAAATGGTCTGGTTGGAATTTACCTGGAGGGCCTCAGCGCCCCGCCGTGAAACCTGAGCTTGCACCGACTCTTTTAGCTGTTGGACAGAGTGCAGAGAGATGAGAGCAGGGCAGGGGTGTCTCTGCTTTCAGCTCAGTCGTTGAAAACCAGATGCCCTAGGGCCCCGGGGTCCAGGGTTTTCATAAACACAGAGGGCTGCAGTTTCTCTGTGACTGAGAATCAAAGTGAATGTCTGATGCACAAGCTGATGCATCTTGCTTACTGACGTCACCAGGGAAGGACACCTGGTGGTCCTGGGAGGGGACCCTTCTCCTTCTTGGTTCTGGAGGCTGTGGGCCCTGATGACGTGCTCCAAGATCTTAGGCAACCCCCTTACAAGATCTTGCTATAGAGATAGGACCCCTATACCAAACTAGAGGCAAGCCTGGCCTCTAAGTCAGATGGACATAATCCTGACCATCTGGGCATTTTGAGTATGTTCTCCCCTCCTACTGTCCTTTTGCTTTTGTCTGGCCATGTGGGGTCACACATGCAGCATCGTTTGTCTCTGTCTCTTGTGGTGCCTGCTGCCCACTTCCCCAAATCACTGTCCTCATCCGTCTATCTACAAGTTTCCCTGCCTTCGTGGCATTTACAGTCTTCCAAAGAGAACAGTATAAGAAGGCAAATGGCTACCGTACAAGGCACCCTGTCCTCTTCTCCTGGCACTTCCTACAGTCAGTGTGCTCCAGGAGGAAAGGAAGAAAGATGAACTCCTTCTAGTTGCTGGGGTTCAAAGAGGTACTTTTTATTGTTACTTATTTATAACACTAACCTCCAAACAAAGAGGCTAAAAAAGGGCCTTAACTGAAGAGATATTTTAATGGGCTGAGTTTTAGACAAAGATGGGAAGAGTGGGTGTTCCAGATAAAGAGACTAAAGAGAACAGAATGCCAAGGCATGGAGGTGGGAAAACAGGCAGCATTTAGTGGGGGCCATGAACGGGAGAAATCGACGAGGAGCCTGAAAATGTGGTTAGAGGTCTCGTAGGGAAGTCTCTAGGGCTAAGCAGAGGGGTTGGTACTTGCTCTTTCTGGGTAGAGAAGTTGCCCTGTTGTCCTCTGTCTCCCAAGCCACCAGGAGCCATGGATGTCAATGTTCCCTTTGTTCCCTCCTCACGCAGACATGGCATGGCCGGGGCTGGGGCTGAGGAATGGGCCTGCACACCCCCGCTGAGGTCTCCATGCTGGGGAGAGAAGACACAGCCTGAAATTCTCTGCTGCCTGAGCCTTCTGCTCTATTTTTTAAAACAAAATATATCAGATATCTTTCTTTCACTGTACTGTATGAAAAATGAAATCATTGCTAAAGTTTCTTTGGGTCTTTCAACGTGTCAATCATTATGCTAAGGGACTTACATGCCTCATTGCATTTAATCCTCATAGTCATCCCATGAGGCAGATCCTGTAACCATTCCCAGTTTACAGATGTGGAAACTGAGGCAGACAGAGGTTAAGTAACTTGCCCAAGGTCATACAGAGGTAGAGACAGGGCTTGAACTCAAATCTATCCAACGTCAGTCTGTGCTCTTAACCATAACTCATATTGCCTCCTTAAATGAAATCATCTAGCTGGTATCTTCTTGGTATTTGTAGTTTTGAGTTCTCATTCATTTCTAACCAGTTTCTGAGAAAATACAGTTTGCCATTTGTATGTCTTAGCCCTTCCTCCAAAAATGGGCTTCTAATTAGGGATGTGGAAAGATTCCCATGTATTTTACCCTCAGAGATAAATCTAAGAGCATAACACAGTGTGAAGAAGTGTGTGCGTGTTAGGCTAACTTCTACGGATGCTGAAGCATATTCAGTGGATATTTCCCCATCAGATGCTCAGCAGGATCCGGGAGCTGTGTGACTATCCAGGTTGGTGCCTCGCTCATCACAGGACTGTACATCCAGGAGGAAAACATGTGATCCATCCCAATGAGTGAGCTTTGTGCTTTGTCTAGTTCAACACAAAACAGCAAAGGGAGCGGAAGGCTGCTGCCTGTGAAATGCACCTCTTGTCATCTTTATGGGCATGCCAGATCATAAAACCTGAGAAATATGACTGGAATAACCACATTATCTCTTTCAAGGTAAAAGGAAAGGAGGGTGAATATGAGATTGATGTACAAAAGCACTAGTCTAAATAAACAATCTACATAAATTTGCATTTGCATGGGAGCATTGTTATAAAATGTGGGCTTCATTAAAGGGAGAGGCTGGGGATGTACCTTAGGAGGGCCTGACACACAGGATTTCTGATCATCTGGCTCCCTTGTCTCTTTGAAGTCAAATCCGGTAGATGGAATATTTGCCTTGTCTAAATAATGTAACAAAATCACCTGAAATGAAAGTGGCTGATATCTATTATAGGTGAATATTATACATATTTTAACATTAACAGGGATTATAGATGTATATTCACATGCGATTTCCAGGGGGCTTAGAACAAATGTGTCCTGGTGAGATGTTTTGGAAAAACAATTTCAAGGGGATATCCTGGTTAAAAACTAATTGTAACTCACTGATCCCAAAGGAAAATGGAACAAAGAATAATCAAGAGAGACCTAAAAGAACTTCCTTGATAGAAAGAAGAGAGGGAACAGTTGTTCTTTCTCTCTTGGCCCATGACTGAATAAATAGAAAAAGAAAATGACTTTAAACAACGGCAGGAGAGATTTAGTTTAAGAAAATGACAAGCCTTGCTTTCAGAGTATTCTTTTGTACAGGCTGTCATTTGTGCTGGTGTAAATGGAGGGAAAAAAGAGTAGGACGGCTTGGCACTCTTTCAGTAGAAGAAATAAGAAGAAGAACACCCAGCCATGCTAATGATATTTGAAAAGAGAACCATATCGTAGAATGGTCAGTGGAGTTAAAATTAACAAACTGGCATTCCACACTCCTGTTTTCAATTACTAATTGCGTGACTTTGGGAAGTTACTGCTCAGGACTTTATTTTCCTCATCTGTAAACCTGAAGCGTTGAACTAGAAAATATCAAAGGTTATTTCCAGTTCTGATAATTTTTTGGTTTGAGTTCTATGGCAAGGGGTCAAAATGTTTGCCTGGGCTGGTCCTGATTTATGCTGATTGTCCTGGCGTAAGTATTAATAGTGCACATTTTCACTCTCCAAGTGTCCTGGTTTGGACCATAAATTATGTGATCACTCTAGCTGTAGCAGCTAATATAATAATTTTCACTTGATATCAGCTTAGATTGTTTTCTATAATACTGACATTAACCAAAAATGAAACAGAAATATTTGGCTGAAAAACTAGCTCTTTTTCATCCCAGAAATGAATAATAGTAATAACCATACCTCTCATTTATTAAGTTGACCACTTGCCTGGCCTTCTTGCCCAGGGCTTTCCAAGCATTAGTTATTGTAATTCTCATTACAACTCTAGAAGTTGGATGCTACTCATTTCTCTTTTACATTTGGGAGCATTGAGGCACGAGAGGTTAAGATCCCAAGCCAGGATTTGAACTTAAGTCTCTCTGACTCGCAGGAACCAGCATTTAAGCTTTCTGCCATGCTGCTTGCAGTGCAATGCATTTTGCTAATATCCTCAGTACTCTTGCTCCCCAGCTGCCTTGACTAGTTTTAGCTGCCAATCTTCTTGGCTGTGAAAGCAAAGCCTTTGCAGGCTCCAAACCATCCCAGATGACATTTAGACTTACAGATGAAAATCTTCCAAAATCATTCTGATTTCATATGAGCAACATTTTTTGCTTTCCAACAAAGACACTCAGAGCCCTGGGTCATTGTGAAAGAGTCTTTGGAGCTCTACACTTTTTGCTATTTACTAAACAATGTGTGCCCAGAGATTATTGGGGAATTGTGATGTTGATTAAACCATGATGTTCCGTTACCCAGCAAAGCAAACGGTTGAGTGATAAAAGCAGTCCGGTGTTCTAAAATCATTTTCAAAGCAAAAAAGGGTTTGAACAAAATAAATGATTTGAATGCAAGACATAAACAACCAACAGGCCTGCACACAAGACCAGTAATGAGGCATCTGGGACCCCAGTTCTGCTCCTGATGACTTTCAGGGCGAGTCTTGATGCCTTTCAGATTTTCAAAGAAAAATAAACTGGTGACAAAAGAACAGCAGCTGTGGGCACAATAAGGAAATTAGTTGGAGCAGATTTGTAATTAAGCGTTGAAAGCGGATCAGTACGATCCCTCTCTGTGCCCAAGCACCTTTCGCTTTTGCCTCTTTTCAAAATCCCCTTTGTTTTGAAATAAACACACACTTCAGCTTCAGTCATGCATGTCCCAACCTGGCATATTAGCTAAAGATATTACTTTTTCTGAGAGAAACAAGAAATTAGCTCACAAGAAGCACAGAACCCCATGAAGTAAAATAACATTGACTTTGGGTTCCCATTTCATTTTTATTTTTGTCGTTTTATAACTTTGGAAAGATAGAAGAGTTGTCTCAGCTCAAGAGATGGTATATTTATGTATAACGAAGGAAGGGTGGAGGATCCTGGGGCGTTGTGAGGACAATTAATGTTCGTTTCCCAATACAAGATGGAGATGAAAATTTTACAGTCTTCACGATTGTCTTCACATCATTTAACAATGGCATCACAGATAAATAAAGCTTCGGTTGTAAAGATATTGTTATACACTGAAGGTTTTTTAAAAAAATAGCAGTATCTTTGCATGAGATGAACTTTAGTGTTAACATATTGGTTATGCCTTCTAGGCCAGAGATGGTCCTCCCCATCCCATGCCCATGGCTTAGCTCCCCCCACCTCCATGTCCCTGAGTCAGATTGACCCTGGTAGGTGTCATGGCTGAGATTCCCGGGCATGCTATTACAGGGGGACAGACATAGACCCTTCTTGAACTGGAAATTAGTGCATTTCTTAAAGGAGCCAATTCCGACTTCCTGGTCCACCCTGGAGAGTAGAGCTTCCTCCCGCCTCCTGGATCCTTTCCCCTCTTCCTGTAAATCACTTTGAGCCCAGAGAAAGCAGGCGGAGTGGGTCAGACCCAGGTGTCCTGAATCATTAAGCACACTGGCTCCTCTGGGGGGCCGACCGGACTCTCTGAGCTTTGACAGCAGTGAAATGTGACAAGAAAGTAAATATCCTAGTGCCCCACTTATCCAGAGGTCAGGCGTCCCTCAACCTCCGCCTTCTGGAACTCAGTTGAGAAACAGGAAGGAAGCAAAACAGGCTCGAAGCAGCGGAAACACCAGTCACACAGCAATGCACTTTAACTATGTCTAATTGACTCTTAATTAGCACACGCTCCTAACAAGCCCATTTATGTAGTCTCCCAGCCCACAACAAATTAAAAGCAGAAAATTAGAGGGCACGAGGAAGGAGGGAAGAGCGATTAGTAGTGATCACACTGAAGGCAGGAAGAAATGATGGCAAACAGCCTGACATGAAAGAAAGAGAAAAACAAGCCCCTGAAAAGCAGGCCCAGAATTAGCAAAATCAGCAATCCACAGCCAAATGGGTCAAACAGCGCGGCACGTCTGTTACTGAACACCGTAGTTCCTGCTCTACAAGCCGAGACAACCTGCCTGAAGGGGAGAGCCTAGTACTGGGAACACAGAGACCTTGGCCAAGTCTCCATCTCCCAACTCGTGTGGTTCTCCACCCGCAGAGTGCTTGGAGCCTTGTTGTAAATACGGAGCCTAGAGCCGGGGCTGGGGCCCTGGAGATCCTGATCAAAAATGTCCACATCCTCAGCCCAGGATTCTCCATTTTCACGAGGCCCCTCCCACTGTAATGGTGACTCAGAATCACACTTTCAAAAACATGGCTAACTCCTTCACCAAATTGGGAAATGGCTTGGGCAAGTCACTTATTGCTCTGGGTCTTGCTATTTTTGTGAAAGAAAAGGTCTAGTATATCATTTCTAAACTCCCTTACAGCCACCCGCTAAGAGCATATACTAATTTTACGATTAACTCTCAGGCAGCTGGTGAATAGCCAGGGAAGTGTTCATGAGGACAACAGACTGACTCCTTTTCAAAAAAGGAGGCCTAGTAAAGTGTGTTTCTAACCTCTTTTAGTTGCACACCTCATCAGTTAACAATTTGGGGGGTACTCACTTTCAACAGATGTGTGTTTTTATTTATTTATAATTTATGCACGTGCTGCTGAACTAATTTATTGTTTACATCATAAAACATACACAAGATAAAAATTAAATTAGAAGTTCTAATATTTTCTCTGCACACACCGCTTTTAAGACCATTGGGATAAACTTTAGGACAAATTCTAGGCAACATCCAGTAGAAGGTGAGCTATTTTGAGGGCACAATTTGCTGTATTTGTCCTTGTGTTCTCAAAGCCCGGCACAATCCCTGGCTCGTGGTACAAGAATATTTTTGAGTGAATGAATGAATGAAAGTACGACTTGGGATTTGAAGTGGCTAAGCTTCGGTTCTCAGGAGTATCCATCTTTATGGAATATCTTTTTCTTCGGTGGTAGTCAAGAATGTGACTGAATGTAGAAAATAAAGAGCGAAGTTGAGAAGCATCATTCATATTTGAGGACACTGTCTGTTAGAATTTGGGGAGTATGATCAATATTTATGAAGCTCAGAAAGTACTCTCTGGGGCAAGAGAATGACTCACAGTTCATGCAAAGGTAAAAGCATTGGTTGTTCCATAACAGGTATGCATTAAATACCATATGTATTCACGAAAGGTTTCGTGTGTGTGTGTTGAAGACATTCTTTAGGAAGTAGTAGAGATTTCCTTTTCCAGAGATATGCTCTGTCAGATGCAATTTATTTAACTGATTTTTTTTGGTTTGGAGAAACAAGGTACTATTTTTAAAACATACTTTAAAAATTCATATCTATGGGACCCTTCCTTATGCAAAGACATTTAAAACCCTGTTGTTCACACAAAAGGTAGTTTGTGGCTTATGTCATCTGAAGAGTCACTTCTCAAAGTGCTACAAGTGTATATCTTTAGTATTCTGTTTGCCAAAATGAGGAAGGCTGAATTATAGCTATCTGCCCATTTGTCATTGGCATGGTAACCTCCTTAGTGAGTTATAAGGACACTGGTAACTGCTGGGACCATGACGAAGAATTCTCTTGGGAAGGAAAAGGTGATGAATACCTACTTCACTTAGTCCAGCTCTCCTCAAACTTTCTGGTCTCAGGACCCCTTTACATTCTTAAAAATTATTGATGGGGCCAACCTGGAGGAATAGTGGTTAAGTTCAGGGTGCCCCGCTTTGGTGACTGGGGTTCATATGTTTGGATCCCGGGCATGGACCTATGCCACTCGTCAGGATGTGCTATGGCAGCAATCCACATACAAAGTGGAGGAAAATTGGCACAGATGTTGGCTCAGGGCCGATCTTCCTCAAGCAAAAGGAGGATTGGTAACAGATGTTAGCTCAGGGCCAATCTTCCTCACCAAAACAACAAACAAACAACCACAGCAAAATCATTGATGCCCCAAGAGAGCTTATGTTTATCTGGGTTATACCTATAAATAATAACCATATTGGAAATTAAAATGGAGTAATCTTTAAAACACAGGAATATTCATCCGATTCATTAGCCACCAGAGCAATGAGCCCATCACATCAGATAGCCTCTAGAAAACTACACTGTAAACTCAAGAGAGAATGAAAGTGAAAAAGGCAAATAACATTTCAGCATTATTACAAAAATAATTTTAACTGGATGAACCCACTGGAAGGGTCTCAGGAACCCCCAGGGCCCCTGGACTACACTTTATGAACCATTGACTTCGTTGACTCCAGAGGCAAAAACCTGACCCGTGTCCATTTCTGGAAAAAGCTGTCAACCAAGATGTAGGAGTGACATCTGGATGGTGAAGACTGAGGAATTTCATTTGGTTGGAGGCTCCACTGGTGACAGCTGGTGGCCCACCAAATTATGACAAAGCACGTACCATGGTGTGCTGAATGTGGAGGATACGGTATTTATAAGAATGACCTTTTCACCTCTGAAATATTTGGAACTGGTGACCTTCTCTTCTTGACATGATCCTTGACACAGTGACCCATGTTCCTGTGAATTCTTTACTGTGGCCATCTCTGGAAATCATTAGCTTCTGGGTGTGGGTGAAGAATTCTGAAGGGTGGTTGATCCAGAGCTCAGCCCTCGAGTTTCAATAGCAGTATTCTTTTGAACTGAGATCTTTCCATTTCAGCAAGAATTTTTGGCTGTGTCAGAAACAGTGAAAGAGTTATCTACTCTCTTGGGCAAATATTTCACATTTTATTATTTAAATTTTAACTATATAAATATGCAAATGTTTGTTGAATGAATGAAATGTGAAACACGAAATCAACTGAATGCTTTAACCACGGTCGTGGAAGGACAGATCTTTCGTTAGGGCAAAACAGAGGAAGAATCTTCTCTCTTCCTTCCACTGAAAGAAGGAAGTGGGGTGGTCTCACTCTTGATAGAGATGGGTTGGTCATTTGGAGATGGGTCAGGGGACCAGGGCAGAGATGGTTACAGTGTGAAATAACCATGCAAAGCCCCTTGTTCAAAAATCAAGAAAAAAGGGCATTAAAGCTATTAAAATACAAAGCATTTTCCTTTCTTCCACAGTCTCTCTCTCAACTTCTCACGGTGTTTCCTATTTGTTATCTAATGTCATTTTAAGTCAATAAAAATTACAATTTTAAATTACTAACATGAATTATACCATTCATCCTTATATTGTGGAATGCCAGTTTTGAAAGGAAATATAAAGCATTTAACTTGTATGCAGAATCACTGAAATTATGCAATTTGTTTTTCGTAGCACACACATGCATATGAATTTAATTCTTTCCAGAACAGTGGAAACACTTCACAAAACTAACTCAGTGGTTTTCATTTCACTTCTTGAAACGTGCACATTCTACCACACTCTGGAAGCAGATGGCTTTCATAACACGCTTACTTTGTACTCACTTTGAGTCTCACTAAACTCCCACACAAGGTGGGGCCACCAGAATGCTGTGCTCGTGAAGCACTGCCAAAGCTATACATGAGTGGTGCAGTGAGGAATAGGGGACACGCATATTGTGCACATCTCCTCTGCTCACACAAATGCTCCATTGTCCCATTGGACCTCACAAGTTCAAGGATAAGGTTTTCAAGAATGTTAAGATGGGGATGGCTGCAATTTGACCAAGCATGGGTCCTGTTCAACTGCTCAGGTCACACCCATGAAGCTCACCTTGACACAGAGTGATGCTACTGTGCTGAGAATGGAGGCTCATTCTGACCAGTGGATCTGACCTTGGTTTATAGTGTGTGCATCTCACAAAGGTGGGATGTCCAGGATCCCATAGGAAAATACTCTTCCCACAGGACCAGGGAGTTGGATAGCCCAAGATGATCTGTTGGGATGCATGAAGAAAATGATGGAATTCCTTTTTCCACTTACTTTATCTCATTCTTTTAAAATTTCTGTGTAGTGTGTGTGCATTTTCAGAATGCACAATTCATATAAGCAGAGCACAATATGATTTATAAATATATAAACATTTACTGGTGTCTGCACTCAGAAATGTTTTACTGAAAGGAGTGCCTGAAAGACAAATTGGAGGGCACCACTCCAGAAGATAGCGTAAGAAATGAGTCAAGGAAGAGCATCTAGGCACTGAGGATAGGTCTATTTTGTTGACTTAGCAATGGCTTCCTGAGAGAGGAAGCAGAGTAGAAAGTGGAAACAGAATACAGCACCCTGACTGGGGTCAGTCCATACCCCGACCCCACCTTCCTCTGGTGTGCGATGATCAAGCCCATGTGAGCTTCAGCCAGACAGGTAGGACTTGAGTTGGTGGGAGCCCCTTGACCTACAAGGGAGAGAAGTTAAGTTGTGTCCATGGAAGAGAGCTAAGGATAAAGCCAGGGACATCACTGGCTCCTGTCAGATTCCCATGAACACAAGAGAGACTAAAAGTGTGAGGCAAAGCAAGATGAGCCAAGTCAGTAATAATAGCTTATTGAGTTGTGTGCCATTGAACTCACTAAGAGGTAGGTCTTATTCTTCCCATTTTATAGATGAGGAAATGGAGAGCCAAAGAGTTAAGTGACTTGCTAAGGATCACAGAGCTAATTGTGGCCAAGTGTGTCCACTACCCTGCTCACTAGAGGTTGCAGGAGGCTGAGCAGAAATATCTCCTTGAGGCAAGAACTAATATTGTTATCATCACCACTTTACAGATGGAAAACCTGAGGTTCAGAAGAAGGCTGTGGTGACCAGAGCTTGTCCTGGACAGAATTTGGGCCTGTGGTCCATGAGTGGGTCGCGCAAGTCAAAGTCTGAAGGCCAATTGCCGAGGCTGAGATGATGGCAAGCATCCTGCTCAGAGCGAGCCCAATTTTCCAAAGGGTTGGAGGGATCTAAGAGATTAGATGGTAATCCTTGGTTTTAGAAATGGGTGGACAAAATCCTTAGCCGCTGGACTGGAAATTATAAATGCAATTTATTTCATCTTTCAAAACAAGCTCAAGGGCATTAAGAATCACTTTATGATGATCTCTTTGGTATTTACAATATCCCTAAAAGGTAACAAAGCTGCTTCATCTCATATTTATATCTACGCAGAGCTGAGGAGCTGGGACAAGGGCTTCTCGCTGGTGATTGAGGGAGATGCTGTCCAATTCCAAAAGCCTGCACTGGCTTGGACACAGCACTGCTAATAAAGCCGCTTCTTACTGTTCGGCCATTCCTTACTTTACCTCATTTGGTTAAACCACAAGCTCAGTGCTTGGAACTTCCGTTTTCTTATCTTGAACATCGCGTACTGTTCCAGCTCACAGCCAGCCACCCAGGAAGGAAGCGTTTTGTTCCTTTTAGACAGAGGCCCTGGCCGGCCACATGGCCACGCTGTTGAAAAGCTCTGTAAGTAATGTTATCTCTATTGCGGTAAAAGGATCTGTCAGAACTGGAAAGTGCACAGCATGAGAGTTTAATAGCTATCTCTGGTCTGCTTACCTCACAATTGAGTACGAGATGAGAAACTGCAGAGGCAAGAGAGGGCGGGTAAGGATGAGAAAGAGAGACAGACAGACAGACAGACAGAGACAGAGACAGAGGAAAGAAAGAAACAATGAAGAATGAGCCTCTTTTCATATCCATTTTGAGTTTTCCTAAATCCAATTTTAACTTAACAAATCAATATATCAGACCTCAATCTATTTGATACTTGTTGGGAATCTAAATTAAGGTTAATCCTTTCTTGTAGTCAACTCCTTATTCAAACTGGTATTATATGCTTGTCGTTTTTAATATGACTTGAAATATGTTTTTATTCTTCTTTTTTCTTTTTTAACTTGGTTAATTATTTCATAAAATATGTGGTTGTGGCAGTAAATGCATCCTTTGGGCTGCAAAAAAAGGAAATTTGCACAGCAAGTTCTCAATCTTGAGTTTTTATTTTCCGGAGGCTTCTGGTTTCTCGGAACCTATGCTTTACATAAGCTATTTACCGTTGATTTACACTGCAGAGAATTTTGAGAAGTCCTAAATTAAATGGGTAAAAAATGCTTCAAGTGGCACAAAAATGTAAAGAAATGTGACACGGAAAAATGTCTGAATCTATTCTACCTGAAAAGTTATGTCAGGAATTAAATCATAAATTAGGCAACACAAAAACCTCCATGCCCATTTCTTTCTATTGTACGAAATTTAAAAATACGCATTCAATTCCAGACTATTAGGAGTCATGGAAAGCTCATGGATGATCTAAAAAAGCCTTCGTGCCTCCTCCTCTTTGGCATGTATATTTACACATGTATGGAGCCTAAGTGGGACTGATGAGAAAATATAGAATGTTTCAAATAATTGTTTTACTCTGAAAACTTGATTCTGTGCTACTGGAAAGCTGTCTCATTTAACTCTTCCTCAGCTTGTTCAGCTCCGATCCTCTCCCCCACCTGGAGACGTGGTTATTCTTGTATTGACATACAGCACAGGCCTGGTTGGGACTCCTCTATCTTCCTCTCCTTTGTCATCTCTCTTGTTCTGCTGTGTTTGTATGTTCTTGGTCTTCCCAGGACAGTCTCTGGGAGTGGAGGGAAATGTTCCAGCAATAATAACAGCTGGGGCTTCCTGAGGGCTTACCCTGAGCTTTGCATTTACCCTGATCTTTCTATGCACTATGGCATGTAATCTTCACCATGACCTCGTGAGGTAGGTTCTATTAATATCCCCATTTTAATGTTGAGAAAACTGAGGCACAGAGAAGTTACGAGGATGTACAGTTTGTAAAAGGTATAGCAGGATTTCAACCCAGGCAGTCTGCTTCCAAAGCTAACGTGCTCATAACCGAAGATTCCACCCCCAGCCCCGCAAGAAAAGGGGAAAGAAGTATAAAGGTTGGGGGCATGGGAGAGTAATGACTTGAAGGAGGGCACAAGGGAGGCTTGTGGGCTGGAAATGATCTGTTTCTTGATCCAGATGCTGGTTCCACGCACCCTGTGAAAACTCGTGGAGCTGAATGTTTATGCACTTTTATGTGTGTATATTACATTTCAATTGTATTAAAACAGAGAAAAGGAAATGAACAAAAATAAAGAATTAAGGTATATGTATTTAACCTATGGTAAATTGAATAATAATTTGCCTTAAGTAATCATCTTGTGCAAACGTCTCTGACAGGGAATTTGTCTCACATGTGGGTGGCCCGGTGGGTGGTCTGGATTTGAGTGTAGGTCTTGCCACTAGGCAACTTTGGGATAATGAGTTGATCTCTGTCCATGTCTCAGTTTACTCATCTGCAAAAGTGGGGAGAGATTATTCTTACTTTACAGTGTAAGATTAAGTGGTCTGCCGTACATAAAGACGTGGAAGTAAGGTGAAGATGGTCTCTTCTCTGATCCCATAGCAGTTAGGGTATTCCAGCTGGTGCAGGGAAGGGAGCACCCAGCTTCACAGATGGTAACCACGATCCTTCTTCCTAAATGAGATGTAGGTGTTTAAAGGCATTTTGTTGGCTGGATCAAGGTGTGTTCCTTCTCCAGGTAAAGAGCTCTTCTTTTCATAACAAATTGTATGACCAGATCCAAGGTTAGCCAACCTGACAATAATAAATCCACTAGCTTCCCCTTGTTCAGAAGGTCCAGACATTGGAAAGAGCACATTTTCCCGTCTGTGGTGTAAATCTTGTGTTCCAGAAGTAAAATGCTGAAGTGAAAATGAATAGGTCTATGTTATTTCCTATCGTTTCTGACAAAGGCCAAATTCCAGGGAGAAGCAAATGAGGAAAGGAAGAAGTTAAATTTCTTGGACAATATGACTGTTACTGTCTGCCCATTGGCTTGATGTATTTTAAACCTGTAACATCTGAAATCTTTGTTCCCTTCTTTTGTATCCTCCATCACACGGAGCTAGCCCACGAACATTTATCAGATGCCTACTGCATGCACCCCTTCACTGTACCCTTCCAGGCCTGATATCTTGCCCTTCTTCACAAAGGCCCATTCTAATTTCACCAACAGTCAGCTCCGCTTGCCACAATTCTGTCAAAGCAGACAAATTAAACATGTCAGGTGACATATGGAAGAAAAAGCCGTCTGATTTATTATGGAACTTTTTATGGATAAGAGTTATTTCCCTTGGCCTGGTACCTGCTCTTGAGGCTTGATCGCATTTCAAGGCACTGCAGCCATTTACTCAAATATTCTAGATCCTCAGTTTGTGTGCACATGTCTGTCTGTGTGTGTCCACGTCTGAATATGGTTGAAAGCTAAAGCAGGGCTGTTGATAGCAAAGTGAAAATGAAGGGGAAAATTTAAATCTTCCTCCAATCCTCACTTATGATGATTTTAAACTTCGCTACAGCTATCCCAGTTCAGAAATGGACTTAGGGTTACCTGGCAATGAAAAAAAATCTTTCGTGTGGACAAATTTGAAAACATTGCACTATTTATTTGGAGAAGTATAGAGATAGCTCTATTTTTCCTCCTATTTTTGTCTGCAGATAGAATGCTATTGTGTCTATTTCTTGTGGTATAGTTCCTTGTAAAAAAAAAGACCTCGTGGTATGGGAAGGTCAGATTTGGGGGTGATCATTCTCCCTCTAGCTTTTCACTTGTCACAACCAGATGAAGGATAATTTAAGAAGCACAGGGCTGGGTGATGGGTCTGGCAGAGCTGCCTGTCTGTGGGACCTGGAGGAAAGCTTAGTCCCAGCAAGGTAATTTACGGCGGAAGACGAGCTCAGCTCCCTGCAGGCAGCACAACCTAAGTTCTCCGAAGAAGTCCTGCTTTATTGGCGAGAGCTGGAAGGCCGGGGACAGGATAAGTTATGGCTTTCCAGTGGCTTTCCCTTTCTCCTCTTCCTTGTTGTGATGGTTATTTATTATTTGTGGGTAGGAATGAGAGGGTTCACTTTGCCAACTTTTGAACCCTCTCTAAATTCATGGCTCTGAGTTTTGAACCGTCCCTGAACCCTCCTGCATTTGTGTTTCTGTTCTCTTAGCATTCTGCAGCTTCCTGTTGTGAATGGAGAAAGACTCTAAAAGGTTTATTTTAAAAGGTAGGAATAATTCCTTAAACTTCAAATAGCTCTTCTAAGAAAAAAAAAAAAAGCAACCTATTTTGATGAGTCAAATTTAAATGAATTGAAAACATATGCTCCAAACCTCTCCCAGTTTACGCAACAAGTTCATGGCTGAATTACTATAGGGCTTTACTGGATTCAAACTTGATAGGAAATAATGGGGCGAGGGATGAGCCCAGACACATTAGTGCTTTTGCTTTCTACTGCTTTGTTCCTTTTTCAATATGAAATGGGCTTTGGTTGAGCTCTGAAAGCTGGAGAGAAGAGGAAAGAGCCGGAGACATTTATAAGCAGCATTTTGCCAAGTAAGAACTCTGTATTAGGAAATAGGGCATTTTGGCTAAAGGTTTAAATTCTTGATTTAATGGCTGTAACATTAGGAGGTAGAAATCACTTTGAAATCTGGGCTGCCTAGCTCTCCACCACGGCGGAGCCCTTCTCATCACCTGCATGCCGGCAGCTCATTTGGCGCTTCCTTCCCAAGCTTCAAGTCCTGTCCTTAAGAACCCTAGGACGTTACTTGGGTCTAGTACTTTCTATGGCCAAGTGCCTTAAAATATGTCCTCTTGAAAGTGAGCCATGTGGGTACACAGACAGCTCAGCAAAAGCAGCCTGGGATGAAATAGAGGAAATCCTAAGAAATTCTGCTCTTCCTCGTGATCCCTGTGTTCAGGGGTGTCCAGTGCTGCTTCAACCTCAGGAGACCTACGTGGGAGCATAGCTGGCTTTTGGGAGTCAGGGTGCATGGTATGTGGCAGCCGTTCAAGAAATGTCTGCCGAATGCATGTCTTGGCAGCTTGACAACAAATGCGCATCTGATGCCTACAGGATGGCACTCTGTCACGTGTGTTTGGGAGAGAGTAGCCATGAGGCCACAAACCAAAGTCATGCAAAGAATATTCACTTTTGCTGCTGACATTCTCCATACACCCTTGAGAAAACCACTTGCCATGTTAGATGGGTCTGCCCTGTTTCCCCACCTGACAAAGATGGGCTCACCGTTTGCCACCCACCTTGTTGGGTGGATGAGGGGTGAACGTGAGAAATCTCACAGAGAGCCTAGGGATGCCTGGTCTAAAGTCAAGTACCCACATAAAGAGCAAGCACCAGTGAAACGGGTTTTTAGCCTTAAAGCCAGACACTCAGGGGGAAAAGGAGGGACGTTTTGCATGTAGTTAGCAACCAGCTCAAAACACACTTTCTACTCTTTTGTGGGGAGGAAAACACAGTTGTTAAAAGTTACTTTGTGATGACAGAATGTGCTGAAAAGAAAGTGCCAAGAAAACCCCTCGGCCCAGCCCTGGCCCTGGAGTCCCGTTGCCAGCTGGGATTACTAAAGTGGGCGTCCTTAGAGAAGGCAGGAATGCTCCTCCACCACAGACTGTTGAAAACCTCCCCATTCAACTGTTTTAAAAGCTGCAGAAAATTAAAAATAGAAGCTTTTTGGAGGGAGGAGAGGGTCCTTTGGGGGCACGTTGTTTGCTTTGGTTTCTATCTCCCTTTCTGGAATGCAGTAAAAACCTGGAGAAGTCAGCTCTCCAAGAGGAGGCCTTGCAGAGAGACGAAACCCCCTCACGCC
The DNA here is from genome assembly GCF_041296265.1 of Equus caballus. Classification (NCBI taxonomy): domain Eukaryota; kingdom Metazoa; phylum Chordata; class Mammalia; order Perissodactyla; family Equidae; genus Equus; species Equus caballus. The sequence continues at coordinate 61,081,813 of NC_091687.1, read as the reverse complement.
AAAGGGTGAGGAGCTCTTTCTGGTTCTGGTTTTACAATCATTTCTGTTTATAGTAGGGAAGAAAGAGCCCCCTTCTTGAATTCAGCACATGTAGCCTTTTCTTAACTGCTCCTGCCTTATGCAAACATTATAGGTCCTAGTCCTTCAATAGGTTACTATTGAGCAGCTAATGTTAAATGCAGACGAAGGCTGCCAGTTGAAGGGGATGACTGTCACCCAGGTGGTCAAAGTGCTATTCATGCATAGGAAGTGACGAGCTGCAAATGGCAGAGTCAAAATAGTTGATTGGATGGGTGGGGAGCAAAATGAGTTGCATGCTCCTTTGAAAGTTCAAGAGAGGGTATAAGGGGAGTGGGAGGGATTGTAAGGCAATCCATAGGCCACTGGTCTCTGGGGCACTGAGTTTAGTCCCTGTGGTCCTAAGAAAATGAGGAGTGAGGGAAAGATCTTGGGTCTCCGCGCAGCCTTTGGCTGTTCTCTCTCTCTTATACAGATACATAGACACACACACAAACACGCGCACACACACATACACAGCCCTATGGCTTATTCTGCCAACTCAGATTATATAAAATACCAGAACTATACTAGGAAAGGAAGAATTCCAAGTGTTCCTCCAGAACCACCTGAAATAAAGTTTTTTATCAGGAATCCCAGTGGGTTGTCAGACTCTGGGACTTTCATCTGGTTCTCAGAAATCCCTGCGGGGAGAAGGGCCAGTAAAGAGCAGTACATAAATACCAAGATTATGAACTTGCTAGTTCAAAGGAGGAGGTTCCCGGCACCATCCTTGCTCTGACTCAGCTTCTAGTCTCTCTTCCTCATCATCCGCCTGGCACTGATGATGTTGTGCTGCAACCTAGCAGGATGCTATGGCGGCCATGCTGTGGAGAGGGGCCTTTCTCCCTTCTAGAAGCAGAACTCTGAATTGGATCCATTTGGGCCTAGACAATATACAAAACGCTGAGGTGGATATATACCTTAGTTACTCCCTTACTTGGAAGAAAAATGTCTCTTGTCTTTCTGCAGTGAATGAGGGATTATGAGAAATCTCCCTCCTCTCTTTACATCACAAGGGGGACATGAAAATGAAAAAGTTAATGTTTTTGACGGGTGCTGTCACACTCAGGTGACAGGCAAAGCAATATTATGTTTATTATTGTGGTTATTGCCATGTCCCTGTGCTCTCATCGCTCGCTCTCTCACATCACAGGGGTAAGTCTGGTCTCCCTGGGAAAAGACAGCAGTACAGACTGCTAATGAGAAAATTCACAGGGCCACACTACACAACCGTTCCAAATGATAGTTTCCTTGGGCATTGATCATGACTCATTACAAAACGAAGAAGTCTGGGAACCTGGCTGGCTACCTTGAAAACAATGGTATGGGCACAGAGACAGACCTAAATGTTTTAATTAATACTCCAAAAAATGCAAAGCTTAGCGGGCTCATGAATGTTTGATTTATATAGACCTGTGCTGTCTCGTAGCCACTGGCCACATGTGGCTAGTAAAGCATTTGAAATGTGGCTAGTCCAAATTAGTTTGTGCTGTGTCAAACATATACTAGCTTTTGAAGACTTAGGACAAAAAAAGAATGTAAAATAGCTTATTATTAATTCTTTCATATGTTACATGTTGAAATGATATTTTGCATATATTTATTTAAATGTTTTACTAAAATTAATTGTAATGGTTTCATTTTATTTTTTTAAATGTGGTATAGCGTGGCCCTCTCCTGCAGTGGCTACCAGCAAATTTAAAATGACATATGTGGCTGCATTTGTGGCTTGCATTGTATTTCTGTTGGACAGCCCTGGTATAGACTTGATTAATAGAGTGGGAGTATTGCTATCTGGAATTCGGTATTTTCTCCCCAATTCACAATATCAGGGATATGATTGACTTGAAAGGACTCTGTTGTTATACATATTGTCAGGAAAAATTGTGAAACACTTTGAAATGATGAAATTGAAGTTGCTGAGTATCCTGTCTGATGCATCCTTGTGGTTCTTTCTACCTTTCATTGTTTTCAAGCTTTTTATAATTCTGCAAGTTGTAGAAAACTGAAAATAATGAAAATGACTCATTTATAGAAATGCAAATTAATTGTGTCCGGTGGACTGTAATTGATCCTTGCCCTATGGATAGATCCCTTTGCATGTCTGTGTAAATTCATCTCAGCATTCCTTATTGTCCGTAGCTGTATGGTTTATTGAATTCTTTGACGCTATGGTAACATCTTACTTGTTCCTCCGTTAATTAATGAGTTAAAAAAAGTCTTTAACACGAGTTCATTTTATAGTTGTGTGAGTCATGATTTTATCTTTTTTAACAATACTGGAGAATTTAGGAGTTCATGGTCCTCAAGATTAACCAGCCTGTCCTTCCACGTCCCTTCAATCCCCAGCCACTCCGATGGCCCCAGTGGTGGAAGTACTTCTGAAACCCTGAAATGGGATATAGAACGCATTTTTCTATAGAAAGTGTTTTACCTGATTGCTGCTTAAACACTGCTCATATAGAGAGCGAGCTAAATTGTGGGTTATTTTGAATTTTGTGAGCTAGCCAGGGAATCCTCCCACCCAGTGGAATATTTGATTCTAAGAGAAGATGAGCTGAGTTCCGAATAACAAAAGAGAAACTCAGCGTATAACTCATTCTTAAAGTGTACGCTGTGGATACCGATCAAACACCCAGTTGCATAAAGCCCCTAAGTTTAGTGGCAAAACATTGAAAACAAAGTGAATTGTTATGGGTTTTGTTTCTTCTCCTCGTTTTTTTTTTTTTATTAACTTTATAAACATTAGCAAACCAGCCTCATTCTTATTTTACATTATTGTCATTTTCCAACAAGAACTGGCTTCCTTTAAAGCAAGGTACAAGAGGATGGGCCGGGCACACAGCATTATTTCACATTTCCAGTTATTCCTGTGAATAGAATTGATTTTAACAAACATGAGCAAATTAAAAATATAAAATAAATGATTTCGCACACTCTCCTTTAAAAAAATTTGGAACTGCTACACTTAGGATGTGTATATTCTTTTCTTTTCCTTATTTTTTTTTTAAAAACAAGTTGGCTTTTATTAGGAGAAAGATCATTAAATTTTGTGAGTATTGGCCTCCAGCATTTCAGTTTTTACAGAACACGTGAAAGTTTACTGGTCTTTCAGCAGCAGGGATGTATAATTTTTATACATCTGTAATTCTGACAACGAAACATTCACTCTACAAGTGCAGAACAGTCCACTTAGAGATTTTATGTTTGGTGGGCTATTTTCTTATGTAAAGCAGGCGCCTTAGAGGCCCCACTTAAAGCACAATTAAACAATATTCTCACCTCTATAACCTGCCCATATAGAATTATTTTCCTTTTTTAGTTCTTTGGGAAATAACATGAGGAGGATTTGTGTCATGAGCAAATCCTTTGACCTAGGTGTTTTTAATACTGTAACTTACTTAGTGATAAAATCAAGAAAACCAAAACATGCTTGTCTATAATTTTCAGTTGTTTGAAATTAATTTTTTAGAGTTTAACTTGGCTATAAGATGCTTTTGATTTTTTACATTAAGAATTACTTTTAAAAATTGCTGACAGAGTATGAATTTACACAATGATTTATTTCAGAATAAAAACATTATCTTTTAAAGTTGATTTAATTAAATGAAAACTTCTGATAAAATTTGAAAGGTATTTATGTGCTTTTAAAGTATATTATAAAAGAGTTTTAGTGTGTCTTAATTCCCAATAAAATGGGGAAGAAACACTGGCATATTAAATCTTCCATCATTATTCAAAAGTAACAGACTACTGTACCTTAAAAATAAAACCAAGGTTTCATTTGCATGAAAAATTCTTTTCTTATGGAAGAACTTTAGTCCTGACCCATTTCCCACAAAAAGGAGTTACTATATTCTTTAGTTTTTTCTTTATCTAGAATTTCTCTAATTGGGATTGCTCTCCCAAGTTGATTTTACTTGTTCCTTCTCTTAGAAACAGTTTGTTGCAGTGACGATTGACAGACAAACAGAAAGATAGATGCAAAGAAATAGATTCTTTCTGGAAAGCAAAGAATTGAGGAATCTTTTCCAGACAATAGTTTTATTTTTAATTAACCCAACAATATTTAAAAGATAAAAGGATGATGTCTTTGTCATCCACTGTCTACTCAGGACTAAAAATGTTTAGAAACAAAAAGTTATTATCACATATGACTATACTATTTATCAATACTATTGATCACATATCACATACTATTTATGACATATGGCTTCCTATGTCAGGAAATTCTCCATGGTTAGCAAGTCCATTATTCATGTGAAAAATAGCTAAATAAGAGGTAAATTCAGGAGGTACAGAAGTACTTCAGATATTTGTAATATGGCGTCCAACCAGCCCATGAAATGCCTGTAACTGTCGAGCAAAGCTTTGTCTTTGTTTTTGTCTTGGAAGAAGGATCTTCATCAGGATTTTGGAAGCATCCCTCACCCTCTCCCTTCAGAAAAGTTTCAGAATGCTTAGCTAGCAGGATTGCTAAAGCTAGTTGCTTGTCTGTATAATATCTGGATGAAAATGAAGATTTTTAAGAACATGTAATTGTTATGTCCATATGATGCCCAACTCAATCCAAAGACTATATTTTCATACAGATTTTTGGCAGTATATAACTTTAAGGAGACAGAGTTCTTTAAATAACATGTCATCTCAGGCCCCTTTTCTCCAAATCCAGGGTCCCCTTTCTGTTGAGCATCAGACTTTCTTGTCTTCTGTCCCCGAGTCTTTCCCACCTTCTCCCTGTGAATTAGCCAAAGAAAACCTCATGGCCCTCCTGCCTTACGGAGGAGGGAGAATTCTGATTCTACGGGTAGAAATCCAGTACTGTGATCCATTTAAGAATGTGATCAATACAGGTTCATACAAGGGGTCTGTGTCAGGAATAAGTTATTAAGGGAATATTGTGCTGTTGGTAAGGGAGTTTATTAATTTAGAAACTCAGGACTCCAGTATTTTTTAACAACAATGTAAGTGAGAAAGTTATGAATCACTTATAATCAACCGTGATGGAGATGATATTGTCAAAGCTTATATCTGCTGGTACCATTCCAGAAGTTTATCTACAGTTGACTCCAGTTTCTCATCCTTCAAAGTTTTCCCTGTATCCTGAAATAAAGGCATAGTTTAACCTGGAGACGAGCTGAAGTCGAAGGAAATTGCAAAGTAATGTCTGAATAATGAGCATCTTGCCAGGAGAAAGTGTCTGATCTCCTAGGGAAGGGTGTTCAAGAGATATGAGACGGCAGGGGGATTTTCTCTGACACAGTTTTGAGTTCTTTGACAGCGGTATCTCCCAGTTTGAGAAGCATATAGAAATACACTCAAAAAGCAAGGAAGTTTTGGAGACATAATCGGAAAAAGAGAAATGCAGACAAGGAAGTTGTTCAAACCAGCTCACTCCTCATCTTGATATTTTCAGAATTTTCCTCTGCATCCCACACTAATGACAACCCTGTACAAAAGACAAATCTTTTCCAGATGCTTTGGTGAATTTGCTGGGAGTTTTTTTCCCCCTATAGATAATAATAACTAACTTTGAATTAGGGCTTCACAATTGAAAAAGCATGTAACATTTTATTTTCACAATAATCCTTGAAAGTTGCTATTATAGTAATAATTGTTGTTGTTATGCTGATTTTTATAAATAAGAATACTGAAACTCAGACTTTTTAATCATGCAAGTAATAAGTGGTGAGGCAGGAATTTTGAAGTAGAAACCATCAAATCACAAATTACCTGCTTTTCTCCCTCCTTTTGGAATGACAGTAAGATAGAATAAGAGATATGTCTTTTAATAAATTATGTTTGCTTTTTTGAGTAAGAGCTTGGAGAAATGTAATATGCAATTTTGAGTATTCTTAAAAATACTTTCTTTGAAGAATTTTAAGTAATTTTATGTTTTTAGACTTGTACAGTATTCACACTGTTTTGAAATATTCAAGAGAGGAAGAAATATGATTCCTCACTGTGAAAATAAACTGACATCATCAGGCGGGGAGATGGTACCAACCAAAGTATCCTGATCGCTCCCTACGTTGTTGGGAGCATTTACGAAAGTTGGCAATTGGAAGAAGTGGAACCTGCATCACGTAGATTGAGCTGCGAACCTGAGCCATCCCTCCAGGGTACACCAGGAGGTCTTTTCTCCTCCTGTCACTTCCTTCCACTCCTCACTCAGTGCCTTCAGGGGTGGACAAGAATTCAGCCCGGGCTGTTAATATTTGGTTTGTAATGTGAAAACTGACTATTTCTATATTACAAATGGAAGAGGTAAAACAAAGAGAGGTTGTCAGACATCTACAGCAAATCAGAAGAGAATGTTGCTATCTTCTCATGATGCTGTGGCACTTGCTTCAGATGGCTTTACCTACTAGACTATCTTTCAGCTAAATTCAAAGATGAAAATCAAAAAAAGAAACTTTGCAACCATTTTTATCTCAAGGACTAGACTGCCTTTCCAACACAGAATGTCTCCTCACTAACACAAGGTTATTTTTCAACAGCAGATGGGTCTATAAGGGCAAAGAGACCTCCTCATTTGTCTGGTGGCATGTGGATTTCTTCAGATTTACATGTGGTTCTGATTGTCATAGAGGGACCACATGACATTAATGCAATTTCCTCTTTAATATGCCACCTCTCTATCAGCCCTGATGTTCAGGCCTCGACGATGAAGATGCAGACCTCCATCAGACCAGCGTGAGTGCCGTATAGCTTTGTGAAGATTTGCCAAAATAACGGGCCAGCTTTTGGGAGAGGGTAGTGATGATGTGATTTCAATTTCCTACCATCTGTCCCCAGATTCTTTCCCTACCAGGCTGGTCACTGGCTTTGGAAAACAGTCAAAATGTCAGGGCTCTGGAATGCTCTGCATGGAGTTGAAGGAATCAGGCATCCCTGTGAACTCCACGGCTGCTTCTTGTCGAGGGGGCATGGGCCGAGACTGCTGTCTTCCATTAAGAGATGTACTTGAAACTCCTAATGAAAGCCGTGTTAAGCCTCCAGGAGATGATTTTGTGTCTGAGAGGCTAGGCAAGTATGTTACATTGCTTCACGGGCAAAAGAGAGAGCGTAGGCAACCACGAGAAGGGAATCAAAGATAGACTGGCATTCTTCTCAGCAGGGAACATTCTCTATTCTTGGGAGAATAAAGCCTTCCCACCTATTGTCCCACCCTCCAACCTCTTTCACCAGCAAAGTCTCACCATTCCAATAAGAACCTAAACCACAAAGCAAAAACAGGAAAAAATGCTCTTTTTTGGCCAGTGAGTCAGAGACTTTTTAATGGTGGATTATTTTACACAAGCTCCTGAATGATTCTTTTCTTGCTCCCAGGCAATCTGGATTAATTGATATAATAAAGGTCTGGAAGCCCTAAAATGTTGGTTCAATTCCCAACTCTGATGCAAAGAAGCTAAACGACTTGCAAGAGAATATGTTGAAAAATCAACAACGATTTTCCTGTCTGCAAAACAGGGTTGGGGTGCCACTGGGAGGCTGTGTGTCATTTAAAAAAATTATGTTCCAAATGCTAATTATCCACCAGTTGACGTTGCAGATCGAGTCTCTTAACATCAGTAAGTCGATTGCAAACAGGATGAGGACACTGGTTTAACTTTTAAATGTGGGTTTCAAAAGCATAAGTTTTCAAAGTTGTCAGAGAAACAAAATACTGGCTGTAGAAAAAACCTTAGGCAGGAATCATGGTGTCACCTCCCTTCATTTCACAACAAGGAAACCAAGGCCCAGAGAGGTTAGTGACCTGGTCAAGGCCACAGAGAGGGTTAGTGACAAGCCAAGACAAGAATGTGGGGCTTTACCTCTGACCAGTGTCACTTTCGGTAAACCATGTTGCTGTTTATATGCCTGCTTTCTTTGATGATTCCTGGGGAAACGATTTCTCATGACATGGGCTTTTCCGGCTCTGGACGGGTGATTTGGGGGCAGTGTGCAAGGGCGGTTTTTGATATAGCTGCTTCCGCATCACGTGCAGCACTCGTTCCTCCATGACAGAATTGCCGGTATCTCCTATCAGCCGCTGAAGTCCTAGAAGGCATGAAAATAAACAAAGCCTGACAACTCTGTTCCCATGTTATGACCTGTTCACCTCCCTGCCACTTCCAACTTTACTTCTCCCAGAGTAGCCTCCACGTTATTTAAGTCAGCAGGACGCTCAGAAATCAGCGTGTGCCGAGGCTGCTGTAAGCAACGGCTGTGCAGCCGGCGCGCGTGGGTCTGAATTCTTGGAACTCCAGGTTGTGATCACTTTCCATCTCGAAATTTCCAAGTGTTCCCTTCCTTACTCTTAACCACTTCATGTCCTGGAATCATTAAGGTTCTCACACTTTAATAAATATTATTTCTTGAAGCACTCAGGGACCTACTTTATTCTAGAATGTTCCAAACGACAGCTTTAACAAGAGCATGAGTAACCCCTTAGAAAAATAAAAAGTAAATCCGACTCACAGTTTACTGAATGACACTGACAATCCTACATCAAATTCCTTTAAAAATACCCATTTGTACACGAATGTTCACAGCTGCATTTTTTATAATGATCTCAAAGTAGAAGCAACCTGAGTAAATGTCTGTCAACTGATGACCGAGCGAACAAAATGTGGTATATCTATACAGAGGAATATTATTCAGCAACAAAAACAAAGTACTGATACATGCTAAATATGGATGAACCTCAAAAAGTCAGGCCAAGTGAGAGATGCCAGACAAAACAAGACCACATTTTGTGTGATTCCATTTATGTGAAATGTCTAGAAAAGGCAAATCTATAGAAACAGAAAGTAGATTAGCAATTGCTAAGGGCTAGAAGAGAGAATGGGGAGTGCCTGCAAATTGGCGTGAGGTTTCTCGTGGAGTGATGGAATTATTTTAAAATTAGATTGTGGTGATGGTTGCGCAACTCTGTAAATTTACTGAAATCATTGAATTGTATACTTCGAATGAGGGAATTTTACTATATGGAAATTATACACCAATATAGCTCTTACCCACTCAATGGATGTCCCAGCTCTTAGCATGGAGGACATCTTTGGAGTAGGGTGGTGTCTGGTGTGGTTGAGCATTACAGTCTCCCTCAGCCCAACCACTCCTCAGGGAAAGCCAGCGACCTTCAAGTCAGAGCTGGAGCCCTTGACATGATGCAACAATTTACAAAATCAACCGGCTGCCCTTGCGAGGTGAAGTCTGACAAAAGCCTCAGTTCAGGGACAAATGCATTCAAAAGGAAAAACCCATGGCAGTGGCAACAATTTAGATCTGCAATTAGGACACTTAAAATGTTTAGGACTGACAAGGAGTTAAAGTAAATGTTGATTCAGTTGTAACGTTTTCAGAGCCATAGACTTGCAGAAGGGTCTTGCACAACTACAGGGTTTTATTTATTTTTGCATTGCTATTGTCTTTAAAATATTCTCTCTTTTTTTCCAGAAATTTTCCGACGAGCTCTGGGACCCTTAGCAGGGGAGACTGGAAACAGGTCTGAATAATGCATTTGAGATAATTTCAAAAAATCACCCTTTAACGAGTACCATATTCCCTCCAATTTTCCCTTATATATGATTCACCATTTTGCAAATATTGATGCATAAAGAATGCATTGAATGTGGCAAAAGTTGAAGATAGCCCCTGTGGATAAGGCCTAATGGACACCATCCTGAAATAATACATACAGCTCAGCCTCTAGACATGTGTCTTCAATTTAAAATAATTCAGCAATCATGTTCAACCAGAACCTGATTACACAAAATGGGACTTTTTAACTCCCAGACTTGGATCAAATTTTGAGGCCAAAAAAAAGAGGGGGGAGAGATAATATGTGCCATGTTTATATATTCCAGATACTGTGATCAAATGATCCACACACAGATTTAACTGTTTCTTTGAGCTTATCAACACACCTATTGCCATTTTCCACCTATAAATACTTGCCTCGCCTTTGTGAGAACTTGTGTGAAAGTCCTGGGCTGAGGCGCAAAAAGAAGGAAGCTGAAAGTTAGTTGGGTTCCTCTGTCAAAATGTTATGGCTTCCAAAGCACTGAACTGGGTCTCGTTCTCCACTTTCCCGGAGGCCCGGGAGGGAGGAGACAGGACTGAGCAGAGTGGGCTCTCTCCGGGGTGGGCACAGGGTGGCACCAGTTAGCCAGGCACATCGTGTCTGCTGTGGTCCTCAGAAACGCTCTGTTCCCTTTGATCCCTTACTTTGTTGCCCACTGCCTCCTTCTTTATCACTGTGGTTGATCTCCTTTCTTACAGACAAGCTGGACCTCTGCCTGTATGGCGATTTCTGAGATGCTAAGAAGTCCTCAATTTCTTCTCCTTTGATAGACTACCCAATATTTGAGCTGCTACCGTTATGAGGTACTTATTACTTCAAATCTCTTTGCTCAGAAGAAGTAGTGTATATAAATGTCTTTGGTGAATCCCAAGGAATGCTCTCTAGTGATAAGATTGCCAGATAAAATACAAACACCTAGTTCAATTCAAATTTCAGATAAACAACAAATAATTTCTAGGATGTGTATGTCCCAAATATTACATATGACAATGGTCTAAAAATTAGACAGCATAAACCTGGAAACACTAGAAGTAAAGGTGTTTGTTTGTGTGTTTTGTTTTTCAATAAGATGAACATACTTAGAATGAGTGATTGTCTTTTAAAATTGGTCATGTTTCTACTTTTCCTTCTGTTTATAAGTTTCACACGTATTTTATGAGTTAAAAGAAGAAAGCAGGACCATTTTGGGTACGGGCCGAGGCAAGAGTTCCTGTTGCTTTGGATTCTGACTTCTGGGTCTGAATTGAGGGCAGGTAAGCTCTGGTGGAGGAGGCACTGGGTAGCGGGATGCTGGGGGAGCACAAACTGGTTTGTCTCAAGAAATCTGTTGCTAAAAGTGAAATAGAAAAATTTGCAAGTGATCTGCCTCCCCCCACCCCCCAAAATTAGAGTGGATTCAATACTATCTCTTTAATAACTTCACTTTTAATCACCTGCATACCAGGTAGGAGAGAAAGGTGGCTTGAAAGTCAGTACTCTGGGAAATCTAGATAAATTGACCAGGCCCCCTACCATCTGTCCTTCATGAGAATCTCAACTGTCACATGTGCTGGGACAAAAGATTAGGTCGAGATTGGCTGGAGGGGAAACTCAAGTTGGACTTCCTCGGCATTCCAAGGTACCATTTCCTGCTCTGCAATAGACCCCAAATTTCCTTCAGTTTATTAGTCTCATATAGTCAAGAAGAAAAGCCATCTTCCCTTCTTTCTCTCCCTTTCTTTCTTCCTCAAGGCAGTAAAATTTATTTTTAGGGTCTACTCTGTCACACAGGCATGGTTCCTGCCTTTGAAGAGCTTGTAGTTCAAAAAGAGAGAAGGGATTATTTTATGAAGAGATTGGAGGTGAAGGATGGTGAAGGCAATTGAAGGGGTTGAGAGGGCTCACGGAGAAGCTGGGCAGCGAAGACAAAGGACAAAGCAGCGTGCAATGAGAGTAGGGAGCGAACGGATTATTGATAGGACCTGTTAGTGGGTAGAAACCCACCATAGCAGTTACAGGAGGCATGGAAAACTCAGCTGACTGAAGTTTCTGTAGCCCTGCCATCCCCCAGTGGGTGGGAGTTGTCTCTTTACATCAACCACAGAAGGGCTGTTTGGGGACATTATTCTGAGCTCTGCCTGGGGTCTTTTTCTCTGTTGCAGCCACATCTCAGAGGAAAGGAGAGGACAGCCTTTGTTTTGTTATATTTAAAGGTCAGTGTGATGCTGTGATATGATACGGATCTCTAGATATCCCTGGTCATGGTTAGAGGACTCATTTCTTTCTTCCTGATCTGAGCATTCATGGTTTATAGGTTTTCTTCCCCTTTAAAGTGTAAGTCCCTTGAAGGCAAAAATGATATCCCATTTGTCTGTCTCCTGATAGTGCTTTGCAGCATCTGATCCATCATAGGGACTCAATAAACATTTGGATGAATACAGGGAGCAGAAAAACTTTCTTTTGCTTGATTTAAAGCATTTCTAACTAGTCTCTACTGACATCTTATAGATAAATGCTAAGAAAAAGTCTCCTCAAACTATGGCTTCAACAACAGGCCAAAAATCAATTTCCAATGAGTTTTTGGTAGAAAGCTCTATACACACACACACACAGACACACTCTCTCACACTCACTCTACAGCAATAAAAAAGTCATTTAGGAATTTAAGAACTATAGAATAACAATAGATAATCCACACTCAATTATGACACGTTTCTAAGGCCAGGGAGAGCTTGAGTAAATGAAACACACAGATCATCTTCAAACCACACCAGCTTCGAGATTTTTCTTTTGCTCCAAAAACTGATGATAAGTGAAAAGCTTGCTGGTTTGTGAGTTTTGCCTCTTCTTATTTTGCATATTCCCTCTTTTAGTGAAAGCAGAGAAGTCATGAGCGATAGAGTATTCCATCAAATCTAAGAGGCCATTGGTTGTAAGACACGGAATTGTTTTTTGGTGCCACTAAGAAAGAAAAAAAAACATTGCCATGGAAACATTCCAAATTCAACGACATTAAAATATTGAAAAATGCGTATCTCAGAACCTATGAAATACAGATAATTCTGTCTAATGCTTGGCTCAGGGCTTTGCATACCAAAGGTGGTCAATGTTGTTGAATGAGTGAGTATATAAAGATGACAAGCAGAAATCTCTGGATTTTATATTGCCTAGGGTCAGTCTCTGAGAGCAGTGGACCAGATCTCTTCTTGACTTTGTAAGTAATCACTGAGAAATGGCAGGAGACTGCTCTCCAATTGTTAAAAACAAAACACAAACGCACAAAAAACTAGATTGCAGACTGCATCCTGCCAGTCTACCCCAAGAGGATTTGTGTGTGCAGGAAGGAATAGTGAGTTTTTCATCCCCACTGTCCCCGTCAAACAGAGATTTTTCTCTGAATAATTAAAGAAGGGATCATTTTGTGCAAGAATCACACTAAAGGGTATAAGAATGTGTGAAAGAGTGTGTTTAGGTTAAGGAAGGAAGGTGGATATAAACACTTAACAGAGAGTAAAAAATTCCTTTAAAAGAAAAGCTTGCTAGGTTTAACACATACATCAGAGAACAGCACACGCTCATGACTGAACGCATGGATCTCAGAATTGCAGCTTGCAACACTGCGCCTCCCCTCCGTGATAAATATGGGTAATATTAATGTCATCTTCTATGCCCCCAAAAATATAGCTGACTCTGTTCAACAGAGCCAGTCGGACTGCGCAGGTAATTCATCTCCAGATCAGAACTCCACGCACACATAATCTTCAGAGCATTTGCGAAGTCTAGGGGCACAGAGTGACAGACCCAGAATATTGATATCACTTCATAGCCTGTCCTACTTGACTTTGATTTTTTTCCATCAGTAGTCAGGATATATTCTCTGATATGGACCCCCTTATGAACTAGCTTCTAGTTCATCTTTTCAGGGTCCTACGAGAGTACCAAGGAGCCATTTCAATTAAGAGTAGAATTCAAGCCTTGGAACAATAAGCCTGCCCTCTGAAATACTCTTGTTTATTCTTATATGTTTGTGCTAGACCTTCCTAAGGTCGTTTTAGTTTTCAGGAGGATATTGCATGAGTCTCGTAATTTTCATCCAGCGTAGTCTCAACCAAGATCAGAGCTTAAGAATTTGATCATTGTTAGGCTCTGTGACAAAAGGATTTAATTAGAGGATTTAATCACTGTATGTGATTCCAGTGGGTGATTTCTAGGGCTTGGCACAGGTTTTTAAACTTAGTATCCATTCAACTAGTATTCATTAAGTTAATAGGTGAATGAACGAATGACATGGAGAAGCACACACCTTCTGGTACAACCGTGCAGGAATTAGGACTTTCAAGTATATCTAAAATTTTTTTTCCCTGAAATGCATTCAGAAGACTGTGGATAAGTATTATGCAAGAAAATAAATGTGTGTTCAAGAAACATTGAGGAGTGGTTGATTTGACGGGGGCTTTTAAACTCTTTTGCTTGTGTTTCCACTGAAAGAATTTTGAAACTGTGTACCTCTGTCGCACTTTTGGTTAGCATCTACATTTTTTCATCACAAGTTGTAACAGTTACAAAAAACATAACTTCTGGCATGTTTTAAATATTGACATTAAAAAATAAAACTATTGGGGCAGGCCTGGTTGCATAGTGATTAGGTTTGCACGCACCACTTCGGTAGCCTGGGGTTTGCCGGTTTGGATCCAGGGAGTAGATCTACACACTGATCATCAACCATGCTGTGGCGGCATCCCATATACAAAACAGAGGAAAATTGGCACAGATGTTAGCTCAGCGACAATCTTACTCAAGCAAAAAGAGGAAGGTTGGCAACAGATGTTAGCTCAGGGCCAATCTTCCTCACCAAATAAAATAAAATAAAATAAACAGTTAATTTATTCTTTTAAATGTATCCACGGAATCCAAGTACCACGGCAATGTGATATCCATCTTTTCATTTTTTTTATTTGTGGTCATAATAGTTTATAACATTGTGAAATTTCAGTTGTACATTATTATTTGTCAGTTACCATAAAAGTGTGCCCCTTCAGCCCTTGTGCCCACCTCCTGTCCCCATTCCCCCTGATAATCACTAAACTGTTCTCTTTGTCAGTGTTCATGTTTACCTTCCACAAATGAGTGAAATCATATAATGTTTGTCTTTCTCTGTCTGGCTTATTTTGCTTAACATAATACCCTCAAGGTCCATTGATGTGGTTGCAAATGGGATGATTTTGTCTTTTTTCTGGCTGAATAGTATTTCATTGTATATACGTACCACATCTTCTTTATCCATTCATCAGTCAGTGGGCACTTGGGTTGCTTCCACATCTTGGCTATTGTGCATAATGCTGCAGTGAACATAAGGGTGCATAAGTCTCTTTGAATTGTTGATTTCAAGTTCTTTGGATAAATATCCAGTAGTGGGATAGCTGGGTCATAAGGTATTTCTATTTTTAATTTTTTGAGAAATCTCCATACTGTTTTCCATAGTGGCTGCACCAGTTTGCATTCCCACCAGCAGTGTGTGAGGGTCCCCTTTCCTCTACAACCTCTCCAATATTTGTTATTTTCTGCCTTGGTGATTTTAGCCATTCTAACAGGTGTAAGGTGCTATCTAAGTGTAGTTTTGATTTGCGTTTCCCTGATGATTAGTGATGTTGAGCATCTTTTCATGTGCCTACTGGCCATCTGTATATCTTCTTTGGAAAAATGTCTATTCATATCCTCTGCCCACTTTTTGATTGTGGTTCGTTTTTTTGTTGTTCAATTGTGTGAGTTCTTTATATATAATGGAGATTATCCCCTTGTCAGATATATGATTTGCAAATATTTTCTCCCACTTGGTGGGTTGTTTTTTTGTTTTGATCCTGGTTTCCTTTGCCTTCCAGAAGCTCTTTAGTCTGACGAATTCCCACTTGTTTATTTTTTCTTTTGTTTCCCTTGTCCAAGTAGACATGGTATTTGAAAAGATCCTTTTGAGGCTTATATCAAAGAGTGTACTGCCTATATTTTCTTCTGGAAGTTTTATGGTTTCAGGTCTTACCATCAAGTCTTTGGTCCAATTTGAGTCTATTTTTGTGTATGGAAAAAGATAATGGTCTACTTTCATTCTTTTGCATGAGGCTGTCCAGTTTTCCCAGCACCATTTATTAAAGAGACTTTCCTTTCTCCATTGTATGTTCTTGGCTCCTTTGTTGAAGATTAGCTGTCTGCTCATCTTTCCATTTTTAAAAAAATATGGAAAGAAACTCTTGAAATTTTATATCATATCTTTATTCCCATAGATGCATTATTTTCTACCCTCCCTCCATAATTTCATCCTAATGGAATGTATTTTTACACTTAAAAGTCTATTTATCAAACTCTTTATTTTACTTGTCTGCAAGAAAAATATGTGTATGATTTGAAATTAATATTTTCATTCATTATGCCTATAATGCTCGATATTAAAAAATTCTACCATAGATAGTTAACAAATAACAATCTATTATAGTCTTTTATTTAAATTATTAAACATGAAAAGTAAAAGTTACTTATTGTTCACCTCTTAATGAGACAGAAGAGGCCTTTTTTACAAATCAAAATTCAAAGAAGGTCTGTACACGCGTATTGGTTGGTATGTCTCAAGTCTCTTTCAGTCTTTATATCTCAAACTCGCTCTCTTTCCCTCCCTCCCTCCAATTTATTAAAGATATCAGGTACCTTTCCCCTGTATTTCCTATAAATTATTAGTTAAATCTAGAAGCTTGATCAGATTCAAGTTCAACTTTTTGGCAATATTTTATTTTTGGCAAGAATACTTCATTTGTGTACCCTTTTTAAACATTTAAATTTAAGTCTGAATCTGCCTTTTAATTCAAGCTACATAGACGGAAAAGTCATCATCTTCGTATCAAAGGGGTGGGAGATAATGGGGTGAAATAGGATTCAATTAAACGATGGGGCAAGGAGAATGGTGATTGGAACTCAAGGGATTCCCTGGGAACGTTTTAATGCTTCCTTGCCCAATAGTCCCTGGCAATGGAAAACTGAGAGCACCAATAAAGGCAAGGCTGTCAAGCACTCAGACCATCTGGACTGAAGGTCTGATCATCCATCAGATAAAGAACCTATCCAACTGAGTCGCTGGCAGAGTGCAGGGAACATGGAAAGGGTGGGGGAAGAAGGCAGCTGTGATTACCAAGTTGGGTTTCTTGACCAAGTACAGAAGTGGGGGTTGAGGTAGGATCCTTTACCCTTACTTCTCTCTGTATATTTTCCCAAATATGAGACATAAAGAAGCAAAACAGGGCCCTCAGTACTATAATGAATGGTGGCCACTGCCATCCCAAGTCCCATAGAAGAGTAGTACTGTGGGGTGGAGTGGCATATCAAACATGCCTACGATGGGCATGGGCTTGAGTCCCCTGGACAGCTTGAGTTTCAGACACGTCTGTTGTCCTAAATGCACGCATCTCCCTAGACAAGAATTAATTCTCTCGGATGGTATAACTGAACCCTTTAAGAAGAGCAGAAATGTTTCCTGGACCATAATTTGACAGATACGCTAGCTCTGTGGGTTCCATAAGTCATGTTATTGGGTTCTTTCCTTCATATCCCTTCCTCCACACATTCTTCCTCCTCTTTGGTCCTTTGGTGGCCATTCCCTAAGTTTTCAAGAGAACAGTTTGAAGATGGCTATTTTAACGCGGCCTGGTTATATTCTTAGTCAGGAGTTCTCGATCTCCTCTAGTTCTTCCTGATAAAAGTTTAAAATCCATTCCCCAGATTGCACAAGCGATTGTAGAACCTACTGAGAATCTCAATGTGTGGATACACGAGCTAAGCATGTTTTTCAACTATTTGGATAAAATGTTTTGTAGCAAGAGGAAGATAAAGAATAAAGAGTGGAAAGGGAGATGAGGTTATAAAGGGAGTGAGAGAAATGAAGGGAGACAGAAGAAATCCGTGGTTATAACCAGTAGATCATCATTGTTCCTCAGATCCTTTTCCTCCACAGACATTTAAATGATTTCTATTTCTGACTTCATGGGAAGGGCTAAGTTTTGGGGTGTTATTAGACTACTGCTCTGGTGTTTCCAGCAGCCTACTTAGGTCAAGGATGACACTCAGGAGGGCCACCCAAAAGTGCTAATTTAAAGTGCTCGAGACTAGCTCTCAGTGCTGTCTGGAATCCATCATACTTGGCCTCACTGCCTGTAATTCCATGCCGATTACCCTTTGGAGTAATAAACACCCTGTTTCATGATCCAGCACCCCTGAGAAACGTACTGCAGTGGAGTCTCATAGCTGTCCATGCCTGCCTGCCTACTAGGAGGAGAGACCAGGTGACAGAGGCGTGGAAAAGTAGAGGTAATTTGGGGTACAGATGACTGCATTCAAGGCCACTCAGGACCAGGCTTATCATAGGCCCAGGCAGAAAATCCTAAGATTTTCCCAATATGACAAACATCGTTATTTCATAAAAGAAAGGACATTTATTGCCCTTTCCTCTGGCCCTAGATAATATTAAAAGAGCAAGAGCCTATAATCTGTGCATAAATGACATCTCTCCCTAAGAAAAGACATTCCAAAAATTTATAATCACGCACACACTCTATGTAGATTATATTATTGTTCTTAGTTTTCTGGGTCCATAAAAGGTTGGTTATAAACTGGTATTTGGATACAACTAACTTAGAGAATACAGTTATCCCTTATAGTTTCTGTGTATATCCCATAATATGATGTATAAGTGTGTCAGAATTATGCATATTAAATATATATCGTATATAGTACTTAAGTACTATCTCTTAGGAGTTTTGTTAGTAAAATTATTATTGCCTCTTAATATGGTGATACCATAATATGTATTATTATAAGTTACAAGAGAAAAACATGATTTATTTCTCAATAATAAACTCATAATAGTCATAATATGTGACTCATAATGTTCTCCTGTGGCAGTCTTATGAAGCCCTTGCTTCAATATTGTAGGAAAGTCCAGTTAAGGTCAAGTTGAGTAAGGGAACACAAGTAGCTGCAAACTATTGCACTTGAGCTCATTGTGAAGCCAAAGTAGTTCCTGCGTAAGGCGATTGCTGTGTGGATTGAATGGATGCATCTCCCCCTTCTTGTTATTTTCCAGTGAGGTCCCTACGTAAGAGCCAGTACCCTTAGCTTGAGTACCACCTAACCCAGGGAGTGGTCACTGGTCCTTTCTTTGTGTCCCTTCCTCCTGCCTTCATCCACACAGGAAGTAAATGCATATCTGGGCCACTAGGGAGTTAGCTACTCTGTTGTCCATCACTTGAGCCCTATGTGGTGATGATGACATCAGAAAATGAGATAGGACAGAGCTCAACTAGGGAGGTAAGAAAGCTAGGGTTGGTATACTGAAGAATATTCTGTTGACATAATCAATCCATCCATTCTACCAACCATTATTTAGGGTCCCTATTTAGGAATACCCTACCCCACAACGCACTGCAGTAGAGGGAATTCTCTCTTTCTCCTGTGGGGTTTGAAATACAGAAAGCTGGGGCAGGCCTGGGGGCCATCGACACACATCCTTAGGCAGAACCAAGGTGCACACAGTGAGTCTGAAACAGGGAGAGATATTCCCACACGAGGCAATAAGCCCAGGGCAGGCTGTGTGGGCTCCCATCTCTTGGTAAGGAAGTGTTTCAGGCCCAAGGCCCTTTCTTCTGTGGCCAAGTAGGGTTCAAAAGACTGCGTGCAAGACACTGCTTTTCCCAACACTGGGCTACGTTTCTTCAACAGAACGAAGTTGAGAAACTCAGAAGAGGCAGGATCATAGACGGCCTTATGCTGCAAAGTAAGGAGTTTGGGCATTCTTCTGTAAGCAAGGGAGCAGCTCAAAGAGGCCTTCGAAAAGAGGAGTTAGATCAGGGACTAACCACTGAAGACAGCCTACCTTGATTTGAATCCTAGCTGTGCTGCTTAGTACTGTATCACCTCAGACAAGTTACTTAAACTCTCTGTGCCTCAGTTTCATCATGAAGGAAATGAGGATGATAACAACAAGTCCTAGTGTATGGGCCTTTTATGAGGATTCAGTGAGATAATAGGTAAAGTGTTTAGAAAGATGCCTGGCCCCTTGTAACCATGCATTTTTCCAGAAGGAATTTAAGGACCAGATAACATGATATGCCATATGACTAGTTGCTTGGTGAACCATTTCATCTTTCTGAGCCTCAGTTTCTTCCTCTATAAAATGAAGAGATTCTCAGGTGCTCTAAGATCTCCTCGCTCTGGTAGTCTCTGGCTGCAGTGGCAATGCAGTGACAGGCTTGCATTCGAACTGTACAATGGACCTCATCCCTTGCCCCACCCACATGAAGGCAGGAGACTGATGGCCCAAATGGAACCAAAGCTCCTTAAGTGAAAGAGCTCACCCGACTGTCAAGTGGAATCCAAAGAACTCTCAGGAGAGGCCATCCTCCAACTCTCAGGGAGGAAAAAAGCAAAGCTGTCTGATAGCTTTTCAATTTACACAAACCAGGGCTCCTCCCGCCCCTCTTTTTGAGCATCTCGAGCCAAATGAATTCTCAATGTCAGCAGAATTTTGCATACGTTATGCAAAAGCACGTCACTAGACCACAGAGAAAGACATAAATAATGCAAATTGAGCATCCCTCTTAGCCCTGGCCAGAAGAAGTGGGGGAGAGGGCCACCATTAGCTAGTGGGGGCCCCACAATGGGCACTGTGGCAACAGAATCCATGGGAAGTGTCCAGTCAGAGCAGCGTGTTGCAAGGTAGAAATATAGTGCTTGGTAAAAGGGAAGGACAAGGAAAAATTGTGAGGAGTTGTGAAACAAGATAGGGAGGGAAATAAAGAGAGACCTAAAGAGTGGGACAGAGAGAAGACGGGCTTACAGAAGGGCCAGCACTGGTTTGGGGCAAGGACAGAAAATGGAAGAGCCACCCTTTGAATCCCGGCCACGGCATCTTCATCACGCTGTTGATTCTGTTTGAGCCTAAATTACAAAGGACTGTGAATTATACATGGGAAACTGTCTGGGCCCATCCCTCAGCAGATGGGAAAACCGTGGTGGCAAATGAAATCAGCAGGCTGCCTTGTGGAAAGAGCTCCAAGCTTCGTCCTCGATGCTTCCAGAGTCTGCGTGGGGTATAAAGGCCAGGACCATCAGCGGGAAGTTGTTCCATCACGAACAAAACAACAGTTAAAAAAAACCAAACCTTCTCCATTTTGCAGATTTAAGAGACAAATTCTCTTTTCCAAGAAATTGCCAACTGGTTTTAATTCTTAGAGCTTGGATTGGAGTAGGTGTGAGATGAAGCTGAGAGATTTCTCCTTCCCTCACTCACAGCCCCCTGGGCACGCTGAACTACATTATCTCCCCCAAGAGTTCAGTACCGGGCACCGATGGAACAGCAGAAAATCAGCCATCCTGGGAGTGAAGGCTGCTCCCTTCCTCCAGGAGGCACGCTGGCCAAAACTAGCAGTTTCTGTTGAAATAGCAGCTAACCATGGTTCCTTGGAGGGTTCTAGTTGAGAGATGGAGCTTAGGGAGCTCGGAGCAGCCAGCACAGCAAAAACTGAGAGAGAACAGCAATCACCAAACAGACATGGGAAGGCAGATGGGGCGCTCTTTGGAACCACCCTCCCCTGATTAACAGGCATCTGGGGAGACAGCGAGGTTTCCATATAGTCCAGGCTTTTTGAAACCATTTCACTGGACTCATATCCTAGGGGGAGTCATAACCCAGCAGACAGATAGACAATCAAAATCATAATAATCATTATAGCAACTACAATAATGATGATAATACCAGCTACAATCATAAATACAAGCATAATAAAAGCTAATGCTTATTTAATGTTTACTATGTGCCCACCACTGTGCTAAGCACTTTCCATGCATTTTCTCATTTAATCTTCACACAAGACTTTGAGGTAGATACTATTATTAGCTTCATTTTAGAGGTGACGAAATTGTGTTGCAGAGAAGAGAAATGACTTTCAAAGGTCACAGTGGTAGATTGATTGCAGAAGTGGTCACAAATCTTCACTCTTTCCTGTATCCACACTCTGCAACGTGACTTTGCAGCTTTGGGCTGGCCTCATGGCTTGCTTTTGGACAATAGAATGAGGCTTTGCTGACAGCGTCCCAGTTCTGAGCCTAGACCTCTGACACTTCTGCTCTTTGTCTTGGAATTCTGCTAGGCTCAGGTGAATAAGCCTGGACTAGCCTGCTGGAGGTGAGGGACCACGTGGAGCAGAGGTAAGCTGTCCCAACTGATACCATCCTAGACCAGCCAGCCTCCTGCAGACCCTTGAAAGAGTCCAGACGAGTTCAGTGAGCCTGGCCCGTTTTGGCAGAGCCACCGAGCTGATCTGCTGACCAGTGAGCGATAATAAATGGTGGTTGTTTTAAGTCACCAACTTTGGAGTGGTTGTCACACAGCAATAAATAACTGAAACAATGACCCAGGAAATACCAGCCTTCCAAACCCAGTTTCCTTACTCCAAAGCCCTTTGCCTTCTAATGTCTAATCTCTGGTGACACCCTCCTATGTTCCCATCTCACTCACCCAACACCATCTTCTCCCATTCTGCCTTTCCTTTTCCAATAGGTTCCAGTAGCAGGCATTGCTGGTTGCCCACTGATATTGATTAGCTGGCAACTATCCCAACTCCAGGGGCAAATCTTCATTGAAAAAGGCAGCAATGGTGGCTGCAATCCCTTCATTGGCTATTGCACAGGAGTAAACATGTGACCCACTTTTGACTATGAAATAAAAGGCCTGGGCCAACTAGGGGACTTTGGGGATAGATTTCCTCTTTTTCTGAGGACAGAAATGCCAGAACACACTGTCTTTTTCTGCTTTTACTTGCTGCCCGCCATCTTGCAACAACGAAGAGGGTCTCCCTGAGGCTGAAGCTAACACGAAGGGTGGCGGAAGATAAGACATGGAAGAAACATAGGACTTTGATGGCTCCATAGACAGAACCGCACTTGGGATCCACACTGTTCTTCCTTTGAGTTTTCCCTTTTGTTTAAGCCAGTTTGATCTTTTGGGTTTTTTTTTTTTTTTTTTTTACTAGTAGCCGAAAGCATCCTAACAGGTAAGAGTTCCAACCATCGGTTAAAAGGATCCAGCCATCTGGCTATTGAATCCTTTATTCCTACAAAAACCAAAGTAAAAGCTCTTTATTCCTACAATAAATTCCAGACTAAAAGTTCAGAGGACACTGATGCTAAGTCCCAGGAGGCAGGCCCAACTTCTTGGAGCCCCGTGTTTATGAGCTATGTCTGCTTCTTTGGGCTGCCTTCAGCAGTAAGTAGCTGCCTTGGGACTCAGAGCAGGAGGACTGCAGAATGGGGGTGAAAGGAGAAGACTTTTGGGGAGTTCTGGGGAGCATGGCTGAATGTGGCCAGAGGTCCAAGGAGACAACAGATGTTCAACCAATGTACATTCCTGGGGGTATTCTCCCTTCACTGGTCCCAACTCCTCCCCTGCATTCCCTTACTCCTAGGAAGCACATATTGTGGTATGTGCCTTTGTTCAGAGATGACACTCAATATGTTTAACAACGGGTATGTTCAGAGGTCAACCAATCGAAAGAGAGGGCTCCTGCAGTTCTGGGGCAAGGTCTTGGAGGCCCCTGTTTTTGGATCATGGGGAAGCTGGGGGATGTTGGGGGCAGAGGAGTTTCTTGAGAAGGGATCAGGGCAGAAAGGGTGGAAGATGGATATTTGTGGGGCAGGTGGATGAGCAATCAGGACAGCGAGAGTTTACCAGTTTGGACTAATTTTTCAAAATTTAGCACAAATTTTAACAACATGTTTAGCCATACTGAGGCATACTAAACTATTCTCTTACAATACATACTACATTCTATGTGCATCTGTCTTCTCTGCCAGCCTGTGTCCCCAAGAGGCCAGAGGCTCTGAGATGCTTGCTCATTTGCACATCCCCAGCACAGTCCCCAGCACACAGGCCTCTCAACACAGTTGGATGATTGAACAGAATCAACAATACAAATCCCCGAGACCCATTCTCTTCATCTGGACCAGATTCTGAATAAAGAGGAATTTGACTGGTCACAGCCATTTTCCTCTGAAACAATTCTCTCTTTGGAACTGAGTTATGGAGAGTTAAGGTGACCTCTGACGTTCCGACCCCCTTTGCTCTGAGATAGCTCAAGATTAAACTGTCTCATTGAGGAGAGCAGACGGCAGAGGGAGCTGGAGGGAGAGAGCAGCGCCCCATGTCTTGCAGGCCTCGAGCATGCTGTGCCAAAGGTGGCCAGGCCTCTATCATCATCAGTGATTCAACAGTTCTCATTTGACTGAGAAAGGGCGCAAAACCCTGCCCCACACAACCTTGCCCTGGGGAACTCCTAAAATAAGCCTGGAATCTCAGGACTTGGACACTGTCTGGTTCTTGAAGGCACTGCTGTGTCCTACTCATCTTTCTTTCCCAGACAGCATGCATGGCAGGGGCACAGGGGCCATTTGCTGAGGGCCCGAGTGAGGGAATGAATGAATGAGTGAACGAATGAATGAGTGAGGGCATCCTCCTTTGCAGGTAGTTTTGGTCTAGAAAACACGAAATGAACTTTGGAGTCGTATTAATTTGAGTTCACATCCGGGTTTTGTCACTTAATGGCTATTGAGTTCATGCAAACTCCTTAACTTCTGTAAGTTTCTGTTTCTCATGTACAAATAGGTATAATAAAACCAACGTCAAGGGCTCACAACTCATGTAAAGGACCTAGTGTAACACCCAGAAGTGCTCAATAAATTGTAACTACTTCTCCTCTTCTATCTTCATTTTCTTCTTTGTCTTCATTGTTTTAATATCTTCATGATCATTCCTCTTCTTCAACTTACTACTCAAAGATACTCTGTATGTTTTAGAAATGCCTGGTTTGAGTTTCTTTACCTAAACAATGTCTGGATAAATCAGCACATAAATGGTCTCTCTGAACAGTCTTCGTCATCGTTTATGGCCATTTCACTTCCAAACACTAAGGAGGAAGATCCTTTTGAAGCCAGCCCATGAAAGAAGGTACCATGCACATGCTGGGGGGATCTACTTTAGCTTACCTTTACTGAGCACTCCCAGCCTGCCAGGCACAGTGCAGAGCTCCTTCGTATCCTTGCCTGACTCCTAATCTCTACCACAGCCAGGGAGGGGGAGGGTGAGGTCATCTTTATTTTATAGATGAGAAAACCGAGACTCGTAGAGGTTCATTGATGAGCTCAAGGGAATGCAAGTAGCAGAGCCAGTACGATGAACATGAAGGGTGTCTCCCAGCAATCATCCCTTCCTCCCCTTGGGTGTAGCATACTTTTGGTTTTGGCACCATCAGCTTCAGCTCTGTCTCCAGCTCCAATAAGTGCCTCTAATTGGTTTAAACCAACCAGGTAATCCTATCACTTTTGCACAGTGATTGGCTCAGATAAACCAGACTGTAGCCAATCAGTGTAGGGCATTCCATTAGCCAATCCCATCGAAGTGACTGACTTTCCTTCACTGGGTAGGGGGGACCAGTTCTCCGTCTTCTTCCCCTGCTGGCCCCTAATGAGGAAGACCTGATTCCAGCCTGCAGCCGTCTTGCAGGTTTGAGGGTTAGGGAATCAGTCTGAGGAAGAAGCTGAAACAGTAGAGTGGAGAGAAGAGCCACTGATGTCCTTAAGCCCCCGGAACAACAAATTCAGAAGACTGGTCTGCTTCTGGTCCAACATGAGCCACTAAATTTCCTTTGCTGTCTAACCAGTTTGGCTTGGTTTTTCTGTTACTTGCAGTCAAAAGCATTCTTAAACTATACAGCGAGATTCAAACTCAGGTCTGTCTGACCCATGCGTGATGCGTACCCCCTCCCTTACACTGCTTTCTGCTTCTCTAGCTGACCAACTGCAGACTCACAGCATTATCAGCAGCCAGTAGCATCGCTGAGTCTCTGCCAGGCTGCAGCATTTCTGGGCACTTAGTTCTCTGGCTGGAAGGGAGAAGGCCCAGGAGGTAGCCAGTGGGCACATAAGGCCCCTCTGTCAAATTAATGACTAGAGGCCATTAGAACAAAGCTGATGGCTATTTCTAGATACAGGGGAATGAAAACCTCTTCTTGGGGTGACTCCAGCCAAGGAAGGTCTTAGAGAACGGCAGACTTCAGTGGGGACTAGAAAAGCAAAGCGACGGCTGCGGTGGCTGCTCCTCAGGCCTTGACGTGTTGAACGTGGAAAAATGCTAACCTCCTCCTCCTGCAATCTAATCTGTACAAGTGCTTAGAAAGGACACTGCGTTTATCAGAGCTGGAAGTGCAAAATATTAAAAAATAAATCACTGCTAGTAAAATCGTAGAGCTAACAGGAGATCCATTTGAAAAGACCGTTAGCAAAGTCAATTGGAGGCACGTTCAATCAAGCTTTGAAATCATGAAGGCAGCTTCAGTCACATGGGCTTCCTTCTAGCCAGCCAAGAGGATTCTAGAATTTAAGGCTGAGAACAGCTGAATCCTGACAGCTAGGAATTAGGTCACTAGAAATTTTAATAAAAATGTTTAAAAGAGATAAAAGAAAATGCCAGCCCAAGTAGCTGAGATCAAGAGCATGGTTTTTGCTTTCCTTTTTCCTGGGCTAGGCCTTCCTGGGTGAACCCACAATGAGGATTGCTCTTGGCCTCCACCTGCAGACCTAGTCATGCCCAAGCTCCTAAGCCCAGGTAGAAAATCAGTTTCTCAGACCTGGGGTTCAGATGACTCTGACAATTAGGAACCTTCTATCTTGGGTCTCAAGTCTCCCCGACTGCCTGCCATTGAAGTACCCATGCTGACCTCAATGGGGAGCATCCAACCGTCCTGCTTGCCCAGTTTGAGCCTTGCACAGGACTGAGCATCCTAAATCCTCACTGGTCAGTTTCTTTGTCCAAGCCTCCAGCCTCAAAAAAAGCCAGATGTCTTTGCTCCTTGGGCTGACCCACCCTACCGGTGTATAGTGCACATCCAGGGCCAGTCTCTACAGCCCTGTTTCCCCTGGGCCTCCAGGGTAGAGGGTGCCAGGCCAAGACCCGGCCCCTTCCTCCTCCCACTTGTCCCATACTATACGAGGGAGATTGATCCTGACTCATTTGTGTATTAACCATTATTTTTTTAATGAGGCAGTATAGCATGATGGTTTAGAGAGCAGGGTTTCTCTAACTATCTGTGGTGAATGACCAGTGTTTCATACTTTCAATCTATCACAGAATAAAGTGTGGGCTCCCTCTGCATATCTAGCTTGCAGCTCATACCCAAGGTGATTCACAATGCAAATTTGACAGCTCCGAGCTCATCTATACCCTACTCAATGAGACATGCCCACATATGCCCACTGACCATGCACTTGGATATCATGGAAATGTCAAATTATAAAAGATTCCCAAAGCTTATTTCCATTTAGTTTCTATACTTATCTTGTCACAGATGGGTAACGAATAGTTCGTACCTGCAGTTGGCATTTTGAGTAACATTGATTTACAACAATGGTTCTCAAAATGTGGTCCCTGGACCAGCAGCAACAGCATCACCTGGGAACCTGCTAAAATACAAATTCTTAGGCTCCCTCCTAGACCTAAGAAGTCATAAACTCTGGAGATGGAGCCCAGAAATCTCGACTTTTATCAGCCCGCCAGTCACTCTGTGGGTGCATGCCAAGTTGGAGAGCCACCACTTGCGCAGCTGGACAGGAGAAAGAGCTAGCAACAGGTCTCTCGGGAGATTTCTTCTGTTAGACCCCTAAGTATCATTCAAAGGAAATGGTTATATCTGTCTTAGTGACTATTGAGCTCAATTTTTTAAGCTTTGAATTGTATTTGCCCTGAAGTCAATGAGTAGTGCATTTCACAGAAATATCCTTATATACTCATCTTAACCGAGCCCACAATTTGGGTTTCCAAAGTTAATCTTTAACACATTGAAGAGTGAGTGGCCATTTTAAAGCTTCTCCTCACCCCATCCTCTCTTTTGCACCGTTGTTCAACATCTCTTCAGTAGCACACACACAGATGCTCAGAAGGAAGGAACACCAAGGGAGGGAAGTAGAGGCTCCCTGACAGCAAGGATCCTGGAGCCCTCTCTGTGTGTTTCCAGCACCTGGTCATCATAAATGCTCAGTCCACCTTACTGCAACGGATGAGTGCATGAATGAACAAATGGAAGAATGAAATCTGATGAGCCAGAACACTTTGTGAAAGGACGTTCTGATGAATTGAACTTTCTGGTTAACTGGCATGCCCTTTTTGCTCTAGTTCTTATTTTTAAAACACTTTCTTGAAAAAGTACATTTTGTTTTTCATCTAGTTTGAGTGAATTTCTAGTAATTGCAACACAAATGTCACCTGACCAAAAGACAGGGCTGTTTAAGTCTGGTGCATCCAAATTGCATGTGTCCTAAAGGGAGAGATTGACCAAGTTTCTCAGGTCACATAAAATAGAAAAATTGAGAATTTCGTTTTTGAGAATTTTATTATGAAGAATGGCTTCTATTGCAAATCACATGCAGAGAAAAGCAAATAGGATTATAGCCCAAGAAGCATGGCAAACATATGCCATTATTTTGGAGGAAATGTTTATTTTTATTATTAATACTTAAATTAAGCACACCCACATTTGCCATTACTATGAGCATAATTGATAAAATGGTTCTATAACAAGCTCAGGGTTGTTCAAGCAAGATTTATCAAACAGAAATAGGAAAATTAAGCAAGGAAAATCATATAATGTAAAGAAAAATTTTGAAAGAAAAGTGAAAAATATCCACCAACTGGTTGGCATACACGGGGCCAAGCAGCTGGAATGATCGATTCACAGAAATTGACTGATTCTTTGGCTAAAATTTTATTGTCACAATGCTAAGATAGCCCATCAATTTGAACTGTTCCATCCTCAATTGACTGAATTGACCAGTCAGCTGGAGTGTCTTGAGAATCTGTGTGTAACATGTCTATCTTGAATACGATACCTTGACTCCTTAGGAATATCCTCAGACACGTACCACTCCTACTTAATGGAGAATGAAAGTTCTATGGCAATATAAACGCAAGGATACGTAGGAGTACCAACAAGAAAGTTCCAATATCTGGCTCAGAATCCCCATTATGATCCAGGCCAGCTCATACAGGAGAAATTGACGGTCTTTTCTAAAACAAAATTTTATTTTATTTTTTGAGGAAGACTGTCGCTGAGCCATCTGTGCCAATCTTCCTCTACTTCTATATGGGACCCTGTCACAGCATGGTTTAATGAGCGGTGTCTACGTCTGCGCCCAGGATCCGAACGGGTGAACCCCAGGCTGCCAAAGTGGAGCACGTGAACTTAACCACTGTGTCACCAGATCAGCCCCTCTAAAACAAAATTTTGAAGTGTGCCCTTTAAATTTTAAAGGGTGATGTGAGTTCAAATCTTAACTCTCCCTCTTTAGCCTTAGAGTTGCGCTCTGTAAAATGGGAATAATAATGCAATCTGCCTCATTGACTTTTTTTTTAAAGGATTAAATAAGATAGTGCACATCAAGCACTTACTGTCATGCCTGGCACTTAATTAATATTAGTCATTATTATTAGTTACTCTTCCTCAAGCATCGAGCCAAGAGCTTTTGTTGTTTTTCCCAGCAACATCTCTTTGGTACGAGATATTTGAGCTAACATCCGAACTCAGAGATTAGATCCCTAATGGCAAACTCTTCATACCAGTGCTGAGTTAACACCATACTTTCTGAGCTGGTTGTGAAGGAAATGATGCTTTTCCCGCCCAAAACATATCATCCGTGGAAATATTCCCATTGATGGCCATGAAGTCAAAAAACAATAGTAATAGAAATAGTGTCAGGCTCTGAAAAGAGGACAAACTAAAGAGAATTCCAAATTCAAGCCTGCCAAGTTTTCCCTTATTTGAAAGTAGCCTATATGAAATTCTAGAACTCTCTACAGGTCACTCACAGTCTGTCCATTAGCTTTCCTGTTTGCTGTCTTCTTGTCTACTTACATCAACTCTTCTTAATATTTAAGAACTTCGCAGGAAATTCAGTTTTAAAAAGACAGCAAAGAAGCTTTGAATTGGCAAAAGCTTCACATTTCAGAGGTGATACTAATCTAAAGAAACACACTATTATCTTAGTAATTTCCAATTGTTCCTGGAAGCATTTTACTGCGGAGACCACTGCCAGCTATTAAGTAGAGGAGACTCGTTTTGGTTGCCAGAATTAGCTGAAATTAAGATCCTTTGACATCTTCTAACAGAAAAAAGTCAGTTTCAGTACAAACAATTCGGAATTTAATAGATTGTGACAGGTTATAAAATTCTATGCATTTGAAAGAAAAGCTTTGCTGGTGGAATAATGTGTTTCTAATTTACACATAATAGGCCCATGAAGCTATGACTAGGAGGACATTAAAGTAATGAGGAAATTCCAGCTATAGACACTTTCTGTAGAGATCTTAAAGATTATGATTAGGGCAGTCATTTTCCCAAGTGCCTTGTAGACCTAAAGCCAAAGGGAAGGTGGCCAGCACAAAGAAAGGAGGCGGGAAAGGCAAGGGCCTCAGTTTGGAGGCCAGAAAGTGCATTTCTGGAATAGCTGCTCAGCCCAGGGTACAGGATTTTATTAAACTTAATAAATGCTGTATCTATTGAATGCCCACCAAGGCCCTGGCACTGGGTGCTCGCCCATGAACGAGGCAGAATCACCAGTGACATGAGCAGTAAGAAAGGCAAAGTGAGTTTTGTGGATAAAACTCTTCCCAATAGAAAAGAAGAATTCTACTTCTCCTTGATTCTTTGTCCTCACAGTTGTCCAGTCAAGCCACTCTTGTCCATCCTACTCATGATTAACACAATACAAAATTGATCCATCGAACACTTTCCTTATTTAAAAGTCTCAATGCTATTATATTATTTTAAATGTGTACTAAATGGCAAAGAAAATTTGGAGTGTGTCATTTGATATGACTTCGGGTAGCCGTTCTCATATCACAAATCGATACAGAGATAGGGAAAGTGGCTCATACAACACAGCAGAGAACATGCTGGTAATGAAAGGCACATACTCCACTTGGTTGCCAGTTAGTATCTTCCTGCCCTTTTTTGAGATCAATTTCTGAGGTATAAGTGGATATAACCTCAAAACTTGCTTTCTGCCTAGAAAATGGTTGGAATCTTGTTCTGTTATTGCTTCTGCTATTGTTTATGTTTTGGGTACTGCATCTAACATATTACAGGTGGTCAATAAATATTGACAACCCAGGCGTTAGGAGATCTGGCAATTTTGTTCTTTCTTGAAAACTTTCTGCAATAAGAGTTTCATGGCTCAGCTTTTTCATCTCTCTGTCTTTCAAAAAAAATTTTGAGCACGCTCTCTATGCCGGGCCTGTTCTAGGCACCGGAGAACAAGATCCCTGGGTTCATAGAACTTCCACTCTAGGAGGAGAGGTGGGGAAGTGGGAGATAGTCAACTCAGAAAATAAGATAATTCTCCATTGTGTCTCACTTTCCTCGTGCGTCATGTTTCAGCTTGTTGAGCTCTCCCCTCTCACCAGGGAGGCCTTTCTTAGCCTTAGCTTTATCTGAGTATGCAAAGAAAAAAAAAACAGAGAGAGAGAGATTGCAAAGAAGCTGGTGGATGTCGCCTCTCCCCTACAGCTCTGCCATTGGGCCAGTCTGAGAAGATGATGGATTTACAGTTTAAAGATCACCATAGAACCACAGAAGAGTAGAAAAGGTCCAAATAAAACACAGAAATGCTGATGCCAGCAGCTTTGCTCCCCCAAAGCCCTTCTCGTCCTGACCCATTCAAGAGGCATGATGTTTAGTTACAAGATACTGTTTCCTTCTTTATCCTCCATAATGAGGAGTATGTTTGTGACAGTAAATAGCTGGGCACTCAGGTCAATCCAGCTAGAGAAAACAAACCCAGCAACATTGTTTAGTATCAAACAGAAAGATAATTTTTTTTTTTTTTAATCTTTCAGCCGGTTTGTTATCTTGGAGTATTCTGGAATCCATTTGGCTAAAACTCAAATTTCCTTCAACAAAGAATATGAAAAGATTTTTTCTCATCCCTCTCTGGTCATTGTGCCTCAACCATTAATAAAATTTCCAGAACTAAGATCAAGAGTCATAGTGGCGGGGCTGGCCCAATGGCGCAGTGGTTAAGTTCGCAAATTCTGCTTCATCGGCCTGGGGTTCACCGGTTCAGATCCCAGGTGCCTAAATGGCACCGTTTGGCAAGCCATGCTGTGGTAGGCGTCCCACATACAAAGTAGAGGAAGATGGGCACGGATGTTAGCTCAGGGCCTGTCTTCCTCAGCAAAAAGAGGAGGATTGGCAGCAAATGTTAGCTCAGGGCTAATCATCCTAAAAAAAAAGAGTCACGGTGGCCCCATTTATTTAGAATGTACCACATTTTTCACTGTATTCACTGGAAGTTCTTATTACAATAACATAAGAATTTCCTCATTACAGGAGGACTAGAATCTGGGTTTTTTGCTGTTCTCAGGATCCTGAGGACTTGAAAACTTCCACTCCACTCACAGTGAAATCACATTCTTCTGAAAGAATTTTGGACACAAACTTGGGTTGTTGGGTAATGAAGGGTTGAAGTTACTAGTTCTTCACTGTGAAGAAATAGCCCTGGTTTGTGGTTGGAAGAAGAATAAGCTATTGTCACTGTTTGGGCTTCTGGAAAAGTAAACTCCCCGTAGACTGAAATTTGGCTTCCAGTCTGTTCTGTGATTTCTTTCAGAGGAGGCCCATGCCCCAGATAATCATATCCACTTCCCTGCAGAACCTCTCACATGGAATTTTAGATTTGGAAAGAATCTTAAAGGTCATTTGGTTGTATCTTCATCCCTCCCAAATCTAACAGTTGTGTTTCTTAAAGGACCAAATGTAGTTACAAATACATCACCAGTTTGTGATACATGAACAATGCATAGCACAGATGTATGCAGTGAGATTCATTCATAGAATCAGCAGAGGAACACAAAGATACAAACAAAATTGCAAGTGACCGACTGTGTTTCAGCAACCCATGGTGTGGGAGGTATTTGCCCAAACTGGCTGACTCTATCCGTGGCTTCACTATGACAATTAGAAGAATAAAACCACCTTCTTTTTAACAGAAGTTCCCAGCCAAGCGTATTGATGTCCCTTGCCGCCATTTCTCTATAATCCTTATTTCTTGAAAGTGCCAATGCAGTTTCTGAAATCTATCAATCAAAGTCATTATTTTGAAAGTAACAATATTTCCTTTTGCATATGTACTTTAAGCATGAGTAAATTTGTTTAATATTAAACACATACCTATTATCTACATGGTACTTAAAAGCAATTGAAATGAAATGCCTCAAATGGCTTCCCATCTAGTAAGGATTACAAGAAGTCTGAAGGGAATTTTGCCAATAGTTTCCAAAGTTGTAAAAACATACATGCCCTTTGACCCTGCAATTATACTTGTAGGAGTTTATCCTAAAAATATGGATTATAACCAAAAAAATGGGAAGTAATCCAAAGGCCCAATACCAGGTGTTAAAGGAATTAACACCAGCTTACTGTAACAAATAACACCAAATCTCAGTGGCATAACACAATAAACAGCTTATTTTTTGCTCATGACACAGCTGCAGGTGATTGTTGGCAGCCTTCCATGTCCTGGTTTAGGGATCTTTCTGCCTTTTAGTTCTACTGTCTTTTAGAACCTCAGAGCCCTCATCCAGATCCAACAGATGAATGAAGAGGGAGAGAGCAGAGAGGAATGCCTGGATTTGTTGTGGGCTGGATATGGCTTCTATCATTCTGACCACATTCTATTGGCCAGAAGTTGGTCATGTGGCCACAACTAACTGCAAGGGATGCTGGGAAATGTAGTCCTCCACTATGCCCAAGAAGAGGAAACAGGATTGGTGAGCATCTAGCCGATCTTGGCACATTCACAGATTGACTAAATGAAGTATGGTCTATCCATAGACAGGACACTCATGCAGCCACTAAAAATGAAACAGTAGAAGAATATTTAATGAAGTAGAAAAAACTTATGCTGTATTATATGAAAAGGGCAGGCAACAAAACATTTAGGTTATAATTGTGACTTTGTCAAAAAAGGTATTGTGTTAAAAAATATATATTGATAAATAACAATCCTAGAAGATAGACATTAGTGTTTCTTCCTAAGTGGTGGCATAAAAAGGATTTTCCTTTTCTACCCTGTGCTTTTCTATATCTCCCCAACTTTATACCATGAACATGAAATACATTTACAATTAGAACTATTATTAAAAATAACTTTACCTTAGACGAGCTCTCCCCAATAGAAATATAATGCAAACCATACATGCAATTTTAATTAAAAATAAAAAGAATCACATGAAATTAATTTCAATAATATATTTTATTTAACTTAATATGTCCAAATATAATTTCAAAATGTAATCAATAAAAATTTAATTAAAATTTTTAAAAATATTTAAAGATAAAAATTAAAATATTGAGGAACCTTTTTAATGCTTCTTTTTATTTATACAGAATCTTTGGAATATGGATGTCTCTTACGACTACAGCAGATCTCAATTTCAACGAGCCGTGTCTCAAGCGCTCAATAGCCCCACGTGGCTGGCGCTACTGTATTGGAGAGCATAGCCGAGGGTGAGAGAGCTGGTAGATTGGGCAACAATCTGAGGTAGCTCAGAGAAGGATGATGTTGGGAAAAGTGGGGGTTGGGAAAAGCTTTGTGAAAGAGGTGGCTTGGGAGCTGAGCCTTTTGGGATAGTATTACCAATACCGTTGATGACCACAATATTGATAACACCTAACGTTTGTGACGGAGTTGCCATACGCCCGGTCACAGTGGTAACCACTAGGAGTGGGTAGAGAGGAAGAGATGGACTTTGAATATGGAAAACACAGGCAGCCTTAAAAGCAGACACCTGGAGGAAGGTCAAGACACTTGCTGGTATTGGGGTGAAATTAGAACAATTCAGTTGGACTCTTGGGAAAATAGCAGAAGAAAAGACAGGAAGGCAGCCTGGAGGCAAGTTTAGAAGCACCTTGAATGTTAAGGGAGAAACTTTATATGTAGTTCAGTGAAAAAATGTGGTAATAATAACAGAAAACTCTCCCTAAGCACCTTGTGGTAGGTGCCGTTCCAGTGCTTACCATGCATTAACTCACCACGAGATAAGTACTCCTATTATCCCCTTTTTACAGATGAGGAAATTGAGGCAGAGAGAGGTTAGGAAATTTCCCAAGTTTACACAGTGTGTAACAATGTTTGGCAGAGCCTGGATTCCAACCCAAGTATTTCTGGTCCCAAAGTCTACTCCCTAACCACTCCCAAAGGCCACAAGCTTTGGAAGCAGAGACCCAGATTCGTGTCCAAGGCTCTCCACTCCCTCACTGGGACTTGAAGCGGTTCCCCGGACCTCCAGGAGCTTCAGCTTCTTCCTCCACGAAAGTGGGCGTGTCCTGCCCATCTGAAGTGTCATGGCTCAGATGTAGTGACACTGGGCACGGACAGCAGCAATTATACTGTCTGGCAGAGAGTAGAAGCCGGTAAATGCCAACTGCCCTGCAAAATGCCGTGGGGAGCCATGTCAGGCCTTCAGGCAGGAGAGGGGGATGACGGGGCTCACACTTTGGGAAGATTTATGCTGGAAATACCCGTCTTCCCTGATTACTCTGCCAGATGGATTGGAGCTGGGAGAGACGTGTTAGGAAGATATTGCAATAGTCCAGATCAGAGGTACTGAGGGCCCCTGCTGGGGCAGTGGAAGGGAGAGTGCAATTGTATTATCCAATCGTAGGGTATTAGAACCACAACAGGCCCTATGGATCATAGTCCAAACTATCCTCATTTTATAGAATAAAAGAGCCAATATCCAGACTTAAATGACTTATCCAAGGAGAAGTCATGCAACTAGTAAACTTCTTCTATTTTCCTCTTTCACTGTTCTTTCTTCAGCCTATAGCCAATGCTGATGTTGGATATCAACACCAAAATTTTCAACTCTTAATAAAATCTAAGTATCTCAGTTTTGTCTAAATCACGTACTTTCTACTCTTCAATAGCATCCATGGACATTAATCCCATTTAATCCTGTCAATGGCAATGCTCCCCAACACCCAAGGAAGATGGGTAGACTGGAGCTAGAGTAATTTCACGCTATAGATGGGTAAACAGAGGCACAGGGGAAGATGACTCATTTCTGGCTCAAATCCTCTCACATTTACTTCTAAATTAGTTTTTACAAAATTAAAGTTTATTTTGGCTTTGAAATGTTACCAAAATGTTCATACAGGGATGGTATTCACAAAATTTCATGTTGAGTAGAATTTCCTGGGGACAAAAAGTCTTAGATCTTTTAAGATTATTCAGATTTTAAAGCTTGATGATTATGGTTTATTTGAAATTATGTCCAAAAGAAGACTACATTGTGTGATCAACACGAAATGAGATCTTTGTAGTTCTATTTTAAATACAGTGAATGAAAGTATATCTTGCCTAGAAAATATGCTGAGATGCGATCTCTTTGTCTCTCATCAAAGTGGAGAAAGGAAACCAAACAGGATGCTTATGGAAATTAGCTTTTCTGAAGAATGTTAAATTCTACCACAGGAGGGCGCAGAAAATGTCAGATGCTTTTTCAGATAATAGACACTAGGTGGCGCCGCTCTGCTAGTTTTCTTCACGTCTGCTTTTAATTTCTTATTTTTTTATTCCTTTGTTAATAGGTTAGCTTTAGTCATGTAAAAAAAGCACTTTTATTTTTCTATCCTTTTCTTAATATGTCCAAATCTGTCATTATGCCTTTATAGAAGTATGCTAAGACAAGTAGAGCTAGTTATTATTCATCTTAATATATTTTCCTTCTAGTATACAGAGTAATTAGTTATATTTTGCTTTTGAAGCAATTTTATGGGCATTTAGGTATGAGTCCAGATTGAGTTTTCCTTTTTGATATGTCACTGCCTCAGATTCTTTGGAGTTTTGTTGGAGATTTCATTTTAATTTGATTTTTAAAAAGACATAATTTTGAATCGTATTAGAGCTATGAAAGTGTAATGTAACTCAAACACTGAAAAGAAAAATAGGTACCAACAGAACTGAAAATAGATTCTCCTATTTGGGTTTGTGTAGAGGAATTCTCCAGCCTTATGTCGTTAATTAGTTGTGTGCCTGAGTTACACTCATCTTTGGAGTTCAGATTCCTAATGATAAAAATAAGGAAAATTCTTTAAAACGTCCCCAAAGATCTCTTTCATTTGAACAGCTATGATCTTATGAGTATACAGACATAGCTGTGCTTCCACCTGACCCAAACACAATTCTCTCTCTCTTTTTTTTTTTAGTGAGGAAGATTGGCCCTTAGCTAACATCTGTTGCCAATCTTCGTCTTGTTTGAGGAATACTGTCACTGAGCTAATGTCTGTGCCCATCTTCCTCTGTTTTTATATGGGATGCTGCCACAGCATGGCTTGACAATCAGTGCTAGTTCTGTACCCAGGATCCGAACCTGCGAACCCCAGGCTGCTGAAGCCAAGCCCGCGAAATTAACCACTCTGCCAATGGGCCAGCCCCCCAAACACAATTCTTGAACATATATAAAGTTGCATAAACTACAACTTTAAAAAAAATTGGGTAATTCTCAATGGCACGACATACACAGTTATGAGCCCCAGCTAGCCTTTCAATCCATGTTAGTCCACTGGAGTTCCTGTGAGACTGAAGCCTGAACAGGGGGGAATAAGCTGACTGCTCTGGCAGAACCACACCCGTGGACAGAACTTACTCAGCATGCTGGATCTGCCTCTCAAGAGACTGAATCTAACTCTGGCTCCATCCCTTCCTGGCTGAGAGATGCTAATCCAGTAATGAGTCAGTAGGCATTGAGCTCAGTGCTAGACCAGGATGGATATATGGAAAAGCAGAAGGCCAGGCACTGGGCAGCTCACAGTCTACGAGGGACCCAAGTTGTCTGTTATATAATAATATATATTATTATATATAATAATAATACATATAATACTGGGAATAAGTGCTAAATGAGATCAGACCTGTGCTCTTGGCCTAAACTCTGCCCAAACTTTTGCCCATAGATGTCATCCTCGGAAGTGACGTTCAGTCACCACTGGGACTGGCTGGGTGTAGGGAACTCATTGAAGTTGGGGTAGGGAAGAGATGGGGAGGTTGAGGGAGAGGTACTAATGAACTTGCTTAACATCCTCTGCTAACTGGTACAAATGTTAGACATCATGATCAAACGACTTATATTTTCCATGAAACAAAAGAAAGTGGCATAGACGAAAATATATTAGCTTCCCCCAGACCTTCGCCAGCCTGGAAGCTAGCGATATCTGGACGTCCGCCTGGTAGTGGGTGGAAATGAATAAAAATCCTTACCACACCATCTTTGAAGATGTCCACCGGAGTTGGTAAAATCTCCAGCATGAGCTCATCAAACTAAACAGTGCATATGGAACCCCTTCAAATGCCAATGGTGGCAATATGGGGCTCTTTTCTCAGCCCCTGTAAATGTAAACAGTTGTGCATCTTTATGCATGCTGTGCCAACTGCTCAGCAAGGCAGAGTGGCTAAACAACTTGCTGAAAGCCGTGAAACATATTAATGTTACAAAAAATAGTGCGAACTTGGCATCATTTTGTACGTTATGTCATACAGGCTTTGGCGTACAGTGTGTAACACATTTTCTCACTAGCGCATGGCTACTTAATGGAGTAAAGGGCTGAACTTAGCAGAGTAGAGTAGGCATGGGCCTCTTTGGGCCTTACTGCACTTCTGAGTGATGGGCCTCACGAGATGGCAAGTTCTCCTGGGGCAGGGCTGTGGGGGGAGCTGTGGGGAAGCAGGAAATTGGAAGTGAGTGAGATAGCATCTGAGTTTGGAAGCTGAGGCCGTGAAACAAGGAAAGGGAGAGAGATGAAGCAGCAGCCACTCAGGGGCAGAAGTTGATGAGCCAAACCTTTGTAAATTCAGGAATGACTCATTTAGGTCCAAGATGGCGGCAACAGCAGCAGTCAACAAAGGTGTGGGGCTTCTAGGCATGAGCGGGCCTCCCTTATTCCAGATCTGTCTTAAAGCAGGGATTGCCAAAAGGTGTTCCTCAGCACACCAACACTCAGTGTTGTTAATGGATGGAGAGAACAAAGGTTTCTGCAGCAAATTAGTTTGGAAAATGCTGGATTAAGCAAAATCAACCAAATTTCTTTCCTGCCTGGAAGCCTTTAATGTGCTACCATATAATATAACTCCTTAAAAGGAGGATTTATCCTGTAGAGTTTCCCAAACTTTTTGAGTTCAGAATCTTTTTTTTTAAATCATAGACTGTCTCAAAACAAATGTTCTGAAAAACGCCTCTTAGAAAACAATATGCTAATACATCCTAATTTATTTCAGATTAAATTCTAATTTAGGAATGTTCAGTGTGAAATTTTCAAGAGAAAAGAATTAACAAAAATGTGAAAGATTCCTTGAACCAACTTTTGCTTGGTGACACACAAGCAAAACCAGAGGGTTCTTTTGACTCATTTATTTGAATCGTTTGTGTGTAGACACACTCTTAAAAGGAAAAGTGGCCCCATTTTTAGATTATTTTCCTCTCGCTCAGCTACACGAAATCAGCCATGCACCCCACAACCGGGCCTCACCTAGACAGTGCCACCGCCTCGGGACCTGGGTGTCCTGGTGGCTCTCAGTCTAAGCAGGTTATCTGCTATGAGAATAAGAAGAATAAATACAGTTTCCGATTTCCAAGTCAAAGACAGTGCGAATTGATATTACACAGTAAAATGCAATGAGATTAAATCAATAACATCTGCAATAAGGCATAATGAAGGCAAAATTATATCTCTGGCTTCCTGAACAGCTGTGAATCTATTTTTAATGATCCTCATTTTTGGCAGTCAGCTAACAACTTCTAAAACGTCCTAGAAATTGGATTGTTAAGCAGATGAGCACGGCAGTGGCCCGGAATGTCATTAATTTCAGCTGCCTTATCCATCTGCAGGGGCGAGACGGAGGCATCACGAACTCACACCCCCCCCCACACTCCACTCACCCCACTGAGCACCCCTCTCACCAGGCCTGAGGTGGCCCTGGCAAATGCTGGAGACAGCAAGGCAGGAGAGCTGGGGGGAGAGGGGCTCTCAGGAGGGTGGAGGATCATGGGCTGCTGAATTATGGAGAGAGAGGAAAAGTCCTCGCTTTTGTAATGCCAACTGCAGCACCTAATTGGCTTTCTTGTCTATATCGCGCTATTGAAACCTCATCTCCACCGCAGAGAACAAGACATTCTGACGATCCCGTTTACCAGTGGGGCCCTACGGTTCCACAAGATTTCTGTACCCAGGACTTGGTCAAGGTCACGCCACCAGCAAATGCAGGAGCCAGGACTCGACCCAGGTCTTGTCATTCTAAAGCCAGAGCTATTTCCATGGCCCAGCAGGTCCTCTGCCTGTTTGAATAGCAGCCGTGGGAAAGGCATCGTGAAAAATTTGATACCCAGGAAATGTGAACATTTAGGATTATCCAGGTTTTTCTTAGCTGCCTGGTACCTTTGCGTTTTGCTGCAGCTTTTACTAAAAGCCGTGTCTTGGAAACAGGCAGTTGATCCTTTTGTCTGATCGCTTTGAGTTCGCTTCGTTTCCCTGGGCTGGTAGGAGCGGGGAGTGGTGGCTGGCACCCCATGCTTTGACCACCACTGTGCTTCCTGCACCTCACGGGCAGATTCTCAGACTCCCAAATAAAGCTTACTGGGTAGGAGGCTCAGGAGGCCCCAGACTAGATGGCATTCTAGAAGATTGCAGCTGAAGGTAGAAATTCACCGTTCGGATTCCCTCATTGCCTGGGTGAGAGCTGAGGAGAAGAATGGTGTCCTTATTCTCTGCCCAGCCCTGGGGAGGCTGCGACACTGAGAGAGAAGGCACTCCTGCAGATGTAGCTGCAGCTAAGAGAAGCTGGTAGCTTATGGGGCTGACGCCCCGTCTGGCTCACTCTCAGAAGAGGGGCTGAGCCTCTGCTGCCTGGAACATCTGACAGTCAGGAAGTTTATGCTGCAGGGTAGGGGGTTGTGCTGGGGCGTGTTTTTGGACTGGAGAGAAGAGTCTGGTTCTGGGACAGTCATCTACAACAAAGGGTCCTGAGTCGTTGAGTAGAAAAGGTATCAATGGATACCTCTGCTAGGCAGGGGGCTGATCTCTATGAAGTGAGGCGGCGCCTTCCAATGGCTGCCCTGATGGGCGGGAAGGCTGTGAAGAGAGGTGGACACAGAGCAGAGGGAAGGGGGGCTTGTGGTAAAGAAACAACAGCATAAAATGCTAATGACTAAAACATTAGAAGTTAAAACATTTCTGACATGCTAGAAAACGATAGTTTGCACTGAAGACGGTGGGGAAACAGAAGGGATTCATGTTCATGTGAAGGTGGACAAATGATGCTGGGAAAGAGAAGGCAGGGAGGTCCAGGGAAAAATGGAAGAGCTGGCACTCCTAGGCCGATGGGGTTGAGAGGGGCAAACCCCAGGGGCCAGGAGGCAGTGCACTGAACAAGAGGACACAGGGGCTCTCTGGTGCCAGGACTGGCTGGACATGCAGGAGAACGGTGTACCTCCCAACGCACAGGAGACAGGCTCCTCTTCCCCCAACAGCCCCTCCCACTAGTCCCTCCACGTAGGTTAATGGACAATGTGGACCTTTTGTTGTGGTTTATGAGAAACTCTTAAACAGGAGCATCTGACTTGCTTGCTTACAAATACACGTTGACCTTAAAGCCTTAGCTGGGGGGACACAGCTTTCCCTGCACCATGAGCCAGTTGTCAGGGATGCAGACCTCACTCCTTCACTGTTCATTGACAAGGTTTTAATGCAAGCTTGGCAAGTAGGTTTCCTCTTATGTGTTGACTTCAATCTTGTGGCTCACTGTGTTTGAAAGGACTGTAAGGCTAGATCCATGTTCACGGGAAAGACTGTTGCATCCAGTTAGTGAGGTCTGCCCTGGATGAGAGAGCGAGGGGGAAGTTCAGCTCCCCTGCGTCTCCACTGGCCTACTGCATCCAGTGAGGTGTGTGCACCCTAAGTGGAGCTAGCGAAGTGTCAAAGATTAAAGGAACCTCGGACTTACAAGTGAGGGAGATGAAATGGATGGAGGAGAGCTTCCTGCCAATCTGAAAACACATGGCCACTCACAGCTTTGGAAGCATCAAGAGTCAAATTCAGTGCCAGTAAGGCTATGGGAGGAATGCGGGCTCTGAAGAATGGTTAAGGAGAAGCCAGAAGACCAAACTAAGTCCTCCAGTTAGCCTGATTAAAGTTAAGTCTCAGGGAATTGGGACGACTTCCCACCAGATATGAGCTGGCCAAATGCTCTTGTCCTTCCGGTCTTGCAGTGAAGGGAAAGCAATTCCAAAGGTAGAAGGAAAATGGAGATATTTATGTACACACCTAGACACAAACACACATACACACATGATATATATACATACAGATTACATATATCACATTTGAGTATATACACTTCACATTTGCATCATCTGTATTGTATATGGAGGAGAACAACTTAGAGAATGAAGCGCCAGAAGCCATATTCCCACCCTGGTCTTGGTTAGGTAGTTCTCTTCACTAAGCAATTAAAGACAAATGACGAAAGGCAGCGGACCAACACCCAAGATTAGAGGGCAGCCACCTGTTGGTCAGATAGCTAAGAACTGACTGCATGGTCTAAGCTGTGACTCCCTGGCACCTCGGAGTGAAAGCCACAGAGTGGAGGAAGCAATTTGCGTCATGGCTCTGAGCAGATCCGACCCTGGATGTGGGTGGTACCTGGAAGCTTCACCATGAGTTTTAATTAGTTCTGTGAGGACCTGCAGGGCTTAAGAAAATTAAAATGCAGGGCTTAACAGTATTTTTAAGAAAGAAGGTATCTCGTTTCTGAGGTAATTCTACATGTTAACATCTTTCTCCAAATGATAGCATCTTAAACTGCGCTTCACTGGTGGCATATTGCGATGCTAATAAACAATGGGATTTGTTTTTAAAAGGAAAAGGCACGCTGAATGTCTGCATTGGGTAATTTACCTTATGTGTTAACATCACACCTTTGGAGTAGAATTTACTCACCAGGCCTGAATTGCTGCACCAAGGTGGCCACAAACGGCATTAAGTGATGGGCTGCAGATCTAGGAAGAAGCCCTCAGCACTTAGGGCTGAGAGGTAACGGGTCAGGTGGCCACACTCCTTACGTTCCGAGCTCAGGAGCAAACGTCCATGATCACACTAATCTATCGCAGAAGTCACCGACACCCCAGCAGGAAACACCTCAGAATTGTTCTCAGACAGCAACTAGCATTCCCTACACTGTAGTTGACGGGAACACAATGAAACCTATTTGCATTTAGGGGCCTTATCTGCCTACTAAATCGGGCAGTTCATTGTGCGCTCTTCAGAGAATGACAAGAAGTCTACTTAGACGCTACTTCTGCTGTTCACTAGCTGTTAAGATTGGAAGCCATCCTCCCTAAGTAATTAAATGATAATGGCTTATTAAACATTTCGAATCTTCTGCACTTTTTCCTGGATGCCCTCCAAAGTGATGCAAGGCGGGAATTCTTAACTTGGGGTCTACGAACACCCAAGTGGCCCATGCACAGAACTGGAGAGTCTATCATCTTGGATGTGACAAAAAATTATATTTCTGTTTTCACTACCTTCTAACTGAAATTTAGCATTTCCTTCAATTATGAATGTCAGCGACAAACCAGTATTAGTATCCACGATTTTTGTCATTGATAGAAATCATGGACTCATATCACATTACAGTTGTTGCAGACACCTAGTAAAATCACGTGCTCATCACAACTTTGAAATTACAGTGCTTCTCTGCTAGTTCTTGTTATTTAATGTGCTGTTATAGAAGCACATGTATGACTACAAATTTGGTTTTTAAAGAATATGTTGATAACTGCATTTTAATATAATCGGTTTTCTCTGTCATTCCACGTATGTTATTTTGAACATTAAAAACATGATTCTGAGAAGAAGATCTCTGACTAGAAAGGGCATTTCCTTCAGATGAAGGGGCCGAACAACTTTGTCAAGTTTCCTCGCCTCCTTTTTGCTTATTACCATTTTTTTCATTTTAAAAAATTGAGATAAAATTTATTGTATTAAAGTGTACAATTCAGCGGATTGTAGCATATTAACAGGGTTGTGCAACCATCATCACTATCTAATTCCAGAACATTTTCATCACCCCAAAAAGAAACCCCATACTTGTTAGTAGTCACTGCCACCCTCCCTCCCCCAGCTCCTGGCAATCACTGGTCTGCTTTCTGTCTCTATGGATTTGCCTATTCTGGACATTTCTTATAAATGGAGCCATAAAATATGTGGCCTTTTGTGTCTGGCTTCTTTCACTTAGCATGTTTTCAAGGTTCACCCACCTTATGGCATGTACCAGTCCTTCCTTCCTCTTTCTGTTGAATAATATTCCATTGTGTGGATGTCCCACATATTGTTTATCCATTTGGCCGAGTCCTTTTTCAGTCTTTGATTCTATGCTTTCAAAATGAAGAGATAATGGAAGATGGTGGCTAAGGATTCTTCCAGCTTTCAAACCCTGTTTTTGTGCCTTTTTTCAGTGGCTGCTGTGCGGTTTTGTATAAAGCTCTGCTTAGACTCACTTCCAGGTCTGTTGTCCTCAGATTTGGCCAAACTCCTGAGAACACATTTTTCAATTCTATCTGTTTATATCTACCAAAAAAATGTTTTTGTAATTTATCTGGAGATCTTACCTAATTTAAGCCTTGTGGGTAGAGGATAGAAAACGGAACACTACTCTCTCTTCTCCAGTTATGTTTACAACAGTACAGCAGCCAACCAGACTATAATGGACCGGGCCCATGCATAGGGGACTGAAGTTTCTGAAGTGCAATCAACAGAAAACACCTCTTTAAAAATCCCTGGCATTTTGTATTCTCTAGGGAACAATTCAACGTCTTAGTCCAAGCTTCTCACTCTGCCACTCTTAATGCTTAATTCTGAAAAAAATTTTTCACCTGTCACTTTAAAATTTCAGCAGATCACAATAGCTTATTTCCACAAGCCCATAAAGGATTGGAAAGATAAAGGAGGAAAGGGCTCATGGAGATAAGGGGCTAGCAATAAATCCTCAAATTGTGGCAGTGTAGAGTACTGTGGACAGAGTTCATTTGAGGATCTGAGACTTCTTAACTCATTGACTTTCAGTCTTGTCTTTATTAGATTATAAAATAGCACGTACTAACTACAGTCAGAAATAGCACAGAGGTTCCTTATGCAGCACAACAAATACATATTT
Source organism: Equus caballus (assembly GCF_041296265.1). Taxonomy (NCBI): domain Eukaryota; kingdom Metazoa; phylum Chordata; class Mammalia; order Perissodactyla; family Equidae; genus Equus; species Equus caballus. The sequence goes on along the minus strand of NC_091687.1, from coordinate 61,036,863 downwards.
AATGTGAGAAAAGAAATAGTAAATGACATATTATATTATTCAATTTAATGCTATCTCCCATCCCTCAGATGCATAAATAAAAAAGGAATCACCTCATTTTACCCCCCACCTTTCCAGACCTCAGCTCAGTCCCATTTTGCTTTCGGCCTGTTCCTTTGTTACATAACCACCCTCTCAATGTGTTCTTTCATTTCCTTCCAAATGCTTTCCATCACGGCAGCCGGGCCGTGGTGTCTGAGCCTCATTACACCTACTGGTGTGTGGTGCCGAAGCATTTACTGTTCTCAGCCCTGCACATTCTTTGCTTGCAAATACTTTGGATTCTTTTCCTTGGGAGATAAACCAAGAAATCTGCAAATTCATACCTAATCTGTTGTAGCCTTGTCATTCAGGTCAATCCCCTCCAAACAAAATCCTTTTGGTGAGAGGAAGACAATACCCCCGTTTCATAAATAATTTTTTCCACCAACCTTAATCTGCTGTCTATGAATATTAATGAGTCTCATCGATTCACGTCTCCATTTTATGTCCAATATTAGACACCTTCCCAGAAAGCTAGCTGTCAAGGTTGCAAGGAACCCATTTCACTTTCACATTAAATTAGCGAAATAAAAAAGAGTGACTTCTTTGGCTTGTAGATTTCAAAAGATAGCCTTTTTGCCCTACCCTGATTTCTTCTGCATTGTCCCCAAATTACAGGTCAAGCCTTGCAGGAAGGAGAGAGAGGTCACTTCTTTTTTGTCTGTTCCAGGCAAGGGTTGACTGGTAATTAGTGACCTGATTCACAAAAATTTTGAGAAAGCCATTAAATGCGTTTCTTTTACAAATCGTGATTCCTTTGCTTGCTTTTTTGGGGTGCCCTCCTTGTTAGGTCTAGATCTGAATTCCTATGAGACTCTGCTTCCTTCGGCTGTTCTTGCTTTAAAGTTTTCTCCATACAGACCACAGATGAGATGGGATTGGTTCCAGGGCTGCCACTGGCCTATAAGAAAGCTCTGGGAAAATGAGGAGAGCGCTTTTCTGACAGACTCATTAGGAAGCAGCATCCCCTCCAATGGACACGTTAGAGAAAGGAGCCCCTCTGGGTGAGCACACCTATGTCTGGGAAGGGGAGAGCCGCCTGTATTTCGGCACCCACTCCCTCCCACAGGGCACATTGTTTAGTTTCTCTACTAAATCTTTCACATCTCCCTTTGCTGGTTTCCTGGACCCAAAGTGCTTTGCAGACACCCGAGATTCACCTTGTATGCCTAGATCCTTCTCAACTGCAATTCACTTTTTCTTTCTTTCCTCACTTTCCCAGCATTAATGTTAAAAACCTTGTTCATCTGCTAGGTTTTACTGAAGCACCCTCAATTCCTCTTTCCATCTTTGAACAATTTGAATAGGAATTCAAATGACATCCTTGGGGTTTTTTTGTTTATTGGGTTGGTTGACTTCCTAATATATGATTTCACATGTTCAAAGACTTCTTTGCCGACAGCATTATTTGTTGCTTAAATGACAAACATCTGGCCAGCTGCCAGAGGAGGCTGTGTTATCTGAGGGAGCCCAGGAAGGCTGTTCTAATTCTAAATATACCCCTCCTTGCTTGCAACTCATGCCTGAAATTCCACCTGAAAGCCATATTCTTTTGGATTAAGTAAATGCAGCCCTGTTGCAATGTAATACATTTGGAAAGAGCTAAAAACTGTATCAGTCATTGACACTTTAGCAATAATTAGTTTATCACATCCTATTCCAGGGGCAGCTATGTGAGAGAAGAAAGATGGTTTTGGGTATGTGATGTACTAACTCCCCTGTGGGCAGTCTGGTTAGGATGGTAAAATACACTTTGGGTACATTGATCCTTTTGAGGGATCCTGCAGAGAACAAGGGACATGGAAGGCATATGTCTCTTTGCTGTGTTTTTGTCTAGAGTAATCCCAGGGTAGCACTAAAAGATCTAACTTGGTATCAAATGTTCAACAGTATCGGTGTTTCCTAATGTGACTAAGGGTAGGATTCTTTTGTTAACATGTTGGAGCAGCTGAGAATTCCACTTCCTGTCTTGGGCCTAGGCCAAGCACTCCTTGTTTTAACCTGTCCGGTATAGAGACTGAACTTCTTTGAAGGCTGAGGGTTGGTGATGTTAGCAGGGCAGGACACACACATCCAAAGAATTCATGACTCCAAGGAATTCATTTCTCACTTGCACATGGCTATCTGGAAAGACCTAAGGGAGACAGATCACACGTGGAAAGAATGTTGGAGAAATTAGGGTCTTTAAGGATCACCATGAGTCCAGTCCTGGGCCTCTCAGAGTGGGCTATACACGTCTGAGAGCATACAGCACACACACAAGTTACGTACAAATTAAACATGGTACCTCTTCCTGGGGTGTCAATTTTTCTAGATAATAACAAATTTAAAATGTTAGTTTTAAATCAGAACAAGCACGACTGTATTATGGAAGGGACTACAGCAGCCACAGGAACTTTAACCAGCACTAGGGAGAGTGAATGCGCGATCACGGAAAACACAGCTTCGAGCTGAGAGATCGTCTAGGCCTGTATGTGCAGAATGGACTGTGCATCGGAATCACCTGCAGAACCTCGGACAGAACTCCAAAGCAACACTGACGCCAGGCCCTTTTCCAAAACGATTCCGGTACACTGACGTTTCTCCAAAGTTCCACAGGTGATTCGAAGTGCAGCCACGGTTGAGAACCACCAAATTCAAACCCAGCTGAGGCTCAGAGGGGTGAAGTGACTGACCCAAGATCACACAGCTAATTTATACTGGGCGTTTTTGCCATTGTTCTATCTGTAATATGCTTCTCAACAGGATTGGCTTGATAATTTATGGGGCCTAGTGCAAAATGGGAATGCAGAGCCCTTGTGACAAATGATTAAGAATTTTGAGATGGCGACAGCAGAGCATTAAAGCAAGCACAGAGCCCTTCTAGGTGCTGGGCTAAGGGTGCACACCCATGAGGTGGGCCCTGCCCCTCACAAAGCCTGAAGGCGGGATTCAGCGCTGCAGCCGCCTTGAGAGCAGTGGCTGGAGCAGGTCTCCAGGACAGGGAGCAAGCAGGCTTCCTCCACATTTCCTAGTTTGCGGGGCCAGTTAACACACACGCGCGCACACACTCACACACACACACACTCCTGCCTGGATGGAGAGTTCGGGGACACTGTCTGGCAGGACTGTATAGCAGAGATGAAATGAGACTTTTCTACTGTGCACGTGCGTCGGCTTCTTTACCTAAGTTGAGAATGAAGCCGTCGCCTTTTGACTGTAACCTCCGTTGGGTGGATTTAAAATTGTAGTTTACACTTTCTCCCCAAACCACAACTCCCCTCCCCATCCTACACAATTCCTCGCACATGTGAATCTTCACCCGGGACTGTAGACTCATTACTGAAAAGCATTGTCTCCTGTTTTGACCACAACAGAATTAGGTCCCACTCTGAAACAAGCAAACGTGTCTGCTGTGTTGGGGTGGGGGGTGAGAACGAGGGGCCGCACACACACACATACATACACGCACACGTGCACACACGCACCCCCAATATCGGAGCAGGGAAACCTGGTGGGGCTTCTCAGGATTCCAGGACCTGGGGGTACCCCTCACACTTAGGGGCGTCCTCTCCTGGGGAGGGAGGACGCGCACTCTGTGCCGGGATAGAGACCTCTGTGAGGAGCAGGAGCAGATGGCCCTGGGGGACAAGCAGGGAGGAGAGGACGCTGCGATCTGCCGGAGGGGCAGGGAACGCATTCCTTCTCTTGAGATTCAGCAGCCGGGCAAGGTACCGAGGGCTAATGAACCAGGAAAGGATGGGGGACATCAGGGAATTCAGTCAGTGAATGAAGTTCTCATTACCACGCCATTGGAATTAATACGCAAGCTCACCTCTCCCAGGGCTTCTTTTTGGCACTGGGTGCTATGAAATATTTGGGACCAAAGATGGAACAAAGCCCCACAGGGAAGAAGGTGATTCACGTTTCTTGGAATTTGTGTCCAACCTGGTAGACACAGCAGACAGAAGCCAGAGCCTGCAGGACTGCAGACGCTTTCTTGAAACTCTGGAAGTCAAGGGCAGTCTACTCAGATGGGTCTGGGGAGAGACCCAGTGCGGCCCGTTCTATGAGGACCACTGCTTACCTCGTCAGCCTGCCTGATGCCAGATCCCTGTCTGTAGCTGTTTCCCCCAGGTCCATCCCTTAACGATGTCTGCAGACAGTCTTTCAACCCAGAGCTTTATAAAAATGACAAAGGATTCACTGAGTCTTAGAAAAGCCATATGACGGAATACACTATAAACACTTTGCTGAACATCTATCTGTGGCCACGCACACGTCTGCGTGGTGATTACATGAAAGAGCCACGCCTCCTGCAGCGGGGTTCTTGTTGCAGTGGTCGGGACGGACTCTCAGGTCAGGTAAATGTGAGTTCGGCTCCCACTTCTGTGTAATCAGAGACCAAGGACTGAGCCTCTCTTGGCTTATTTTCTCCAACTGAAAAGAAGTCGTGTTGAATACCTGTTTCCTAAACTTGTCTTGAGGATTAAATGAGATGGTATGGATAAAAGGTCTCAGCATAGAACATAGTAGAGATTCAGTCCACATACATGCATAGTAGGGATTCAGCATACCTACATACATACATAGTAGAGATTCACTCCACAAACATACATAGTAGGGATTCAGCATACATACATACATAGTAGGGATTCAGTCCACATACATGCATAGCAGGGACTCAGTATACATACATACATACACAGTGGGGATTCAGTCCACATACATGCATAGTAGGGATTCAGTGTGCATACATACATAACATGTAGTACGCACATAGCAGGGATTCAGTAATAATTATTATTAGCCATCCATCCTTTCCTTCCCTCTGCCCTCACTCTGGGGATTAACGAAAACCCTAACCAAGAATGACTTAAACGGGAGACCTTTCTGGCCAGGTTCCGTTCCAGCATTTTAACACTTTCCTGTCCTAATTTTGTGTACTTGGCTGGTCTTCTATGCCCTACAGGCATAGACCTTAGAATTGTGTCTCTCTGAGCTATCTTCTAGCCACCAGAGAGAGGACACACACAGGTCAGAACTTCTCAGGGGGTCCATGCCCTTCAAAAGCGCATCTTTGAGCATTCTGTTGCAAAACGAGAAAAGTGAAGACAATGAAGTGAGGTTTTTTCCAACAAGCTTTTAACTGAAAGGACTACCCTCTATGCTGGGATTATGGTTTGCTTATGGTGTTGGGATCAAGATGTGTTTTTCTGGGGTGTGAAACAACAGAGAGAGTAGATGGGAGTAGTTATTTTTTATGCCCTGACTTGGCAAAATAAAAAGTAGGCAAACCCATATTTCCCCCTAATTACCACCCAATTTTTTTAAAGATTTTACTTTTACTGGTTTACAAAACTAAAAAAGCTAGAAACCACTGATATGGACCACCCTGGCTGTTTGGGGAAAGAAAATAACTTCCAGATTAGCAGTTACCTGGAACATTTTCCCCCAGACTGTAGACCCCTGGGGTTTCGCTGAATAAATGATTTCATGTCTCTTACAGATGGCAAATATGGCAAATGCGGGTGAAGGGAGCTTTATGAGAGTTCACAGGTTCCCCAGTAAACCAACCATGCACGAGTAAAGAGGGATGTGAGGCTGGCCGTGCTGCCCTGTTCCCACCGAGGATACAACCCTTCCTTTGTGTAAGTGGGTCTGAGAGCATTTGCTGTTGATGCTGATACAGTACTTCCAAAATATTAAGTTAATATTTAAAACTTTTTAAATAAAGTTTCTTCTGTTAGAGCTTCAACTCAACCTGGTTTTGCCTGGATTTGAAAAGACTATGTCTTTTGGTGGGCATCCAATATTGTAAAAGTACTCCTTTCATTATTATAACCAATAGGTCCCCATCGTCACTAGCCATGAGGTCACATTTCCAAGAATACATCCCGAATCGTGTGATGTTTTGCCCTTTTCTCTTGTGTGGCCAATGCCACCTCAGCAAGAGTTTCTAGGATTCTTCCGAGAAGGGCTTATACGGTTCTCCAAAGCTTTCCTGGGGGTTACCCGATGCTGCAGCCAGCCTTTGGGCTGCAGACTGCTGGCCTTGTCACCATCTCATGGCCCCAGGTCATCCCACTGTTCCAGGCCTTTCCTGCCGGCCTTGGTCTCCCTCAACCTCTCGTCCCCGACCAGGCCTTTGAGGTTAATTTCTGCAGCCCGCTCCTGGAATGACAACTTGTTCAAGTCCTTGCCCTCCTTCAAAGTTCAGTTCTAATCGCATTTCCTCCAGGAATTCTAAGATCCCTAGTGGATAAATGGCCTCTTCTCTACTCCTGTTGCGCTTTGTACCCTAACTTTCCAAGGCATATGTGATGAATGCTGAAATAGCTATTTATATGTCTATCTTCCTACCACTTCCAGCCACCATGTGAGCTCCGGGATGCAATGACTAGATCATATTCATTTTTTTTTTAAACTCACCAAGCACTGGCACAATATATTAAACATAGGAAGTCTTGTAAGTACTGAATAAAACAGACTGCCTTAAATTCTCACTAAGGTGTGAAGGACTGATTGTCATACCTCTCCAGAATGTATAAGAAAAACCTTTATTCCCCCAAGAGGAATTTTTATTCTAACGGGTCTATGGAAGGAAAAGACAATTCTTGAACCTTCTAGGAAATCATACAGGATGGGTAGATTGAACAACACTCAAGTAAGTAAAGTGCCAAAGAAGCATACGGATTTGACAAGGATCTCTGCCCTGGCCCCCGCCGATCACTCTGAACAACACAGCAGATTTTGCACAATATTAGCCTCATTTAACCAGTCATCATTTCCTCTTAAAAGAAAAATAAGAAGAAGAGTTAAGGGCAAGTAGAAAAAAATGCCTTTGAATTAAAATCTTGGCTTTTCTTTGAACATCCAGATGATTAAATGAGATCCAGACGAAAGCAGGCAATTTCCAAAAAATAAAACCCAGCCGGGGGTATCTGCATTCCCTCATGTTTCTACTGGTAACCCTGTGGTAAAGTAAAGTAATGATTGATTCCGAGAGAATTATGGCTATTATAAACTGTAATCAGTGGTGGATGAGAATAATTACGCAGGGAAAGGGGGAAAAGCTGAAACATGGCTGGGCAGTGTTCTGATGGATGGGGAAGTCATTTCCTGGCCGTTAATGACTGATTTTTCAACAGTCAGCACACAAGCTTTAATCCCAGAGGGGAGAACGAGAAAGAAATGGCTGCATTATTAAGGATGCTACTGACTTAACCTTACCAATGTTAATCTGAATGAAGCTGGGGCCTGTCCCCCTGTCTGTCCTTGCTTTTGTTCCTGCCGTTGCACACAAACCCTTCGGGGGTGAGGTTAGGGCTGGCCTTTACCTGAGAGACACCAGAAAGAATACTGGTGGTAGGGAACTCCCCTATATCATGGTGGTGGCATATAGCATCAGGATGTCACAGCATCGTAGACTCCTGGAACTGGAAGGGCCACAGAAATCACCTAAGCCGATCTGCTCCTTTTATAGATGAGCCCAGAGCAGTCAGGTGACTTGTCTAAGTCACACGGCTGGTGGGCTTTAGGCTTAAGGGGAAATTGTCTGCATAGGACCAGAAGGGCGACTGGCCTTGTCAAAGAGGCATGATGGGCTCTCCGAGGGAGAGACCTCTGCTAAACCCCTTTCAAAATTGGCATCAGCTTAGTCTCTTGCCCTCTGAGACGGGCTTTGCAGTTCAATATTCTGCCTACACAAATTGTTACTGGGTGAGGTTACAAGAGGGGGCCTGGGCTTGTGGAACGATCTGTTGTGGTTTACAGACCTGCAGTGGGTCCTCTAACCTGTGCCGTGGACAGAGAGAGAGAGAAGGAGAGAGGACCCAATTTATCTTATCATTTGCAGCCATAAAACAGGATAACTGATGGAAATAGATTAAAAGTCATAAAACTGTGTAAAGCAGGACAGCCAAGCGTCAGCTGGTGACTGACACCCCCCTTCAGAGCCTGTGACTTTGAACAGCCTTGTGAACACTTTTGTGAAGTCCTGAGTTTCTCTCCCTCTCTCTCTCTGTCTCTCTCTGTCTCTCTCTGCCTCTCTCTCCTACCTCCAGGGCAGAGCCACCAGAGGCTGGGAGATGTGTAATGGTGTCAGGCGGTGTGACAAATTCCAGCAAGCTTCCCTCCTCCCCCACTTAAGGACAAAGCCCATCAGAAGAAAAAGAAGGATCATCTTCTAAGAAAAGGCGACTGCCTCTGAGGCTAAATTATGTCAAGATATAAGATCAGGAATGTCCAGATGCTGTTCACCCCATCTTAATTTAATTTGGACTTCTTTGGGGGAAAACATACCTCAGTTCCAGGAAAAGTTGTTTTGACTTTGAGGCTGCTTGGCCTCTGTTTTATGAAAACAAACATTTTAATCAAGATGCCATCATTCCTGGATTTTCACTGTGAAGGTGTTTTCTGGAGCAAACCCTTGAGCCAATGTATGCCATTGATAATATTCTATTCAGCAACTTTGAATAGAATGTTTCTACTTATCATTGTTAAATAGAAAAACCATTTGTTTTTTCTCTGTTCCCACTTTTAGTTTCTTGAACTTCTTTCCAATAGGACCAGTTCCTTTTCAGGTACATTTTAAGTGATGCTTTGAGAAAGTATTTGTCCATCTGGTGTTCCTTTCCCCTTCTTCAGGTAAACACACCTTACTTTTCCTTTAGGTAACCATCCTTCCCCCATTCCACAGGACCCTGATACATCTGCAAAGCCCAGAGCGGCATCTGACCCCACAGCACCCCACCAGCTTTCCACATGACCCCAAATACAGAAGGGGCCATGAGACCCTGGGGGGCTAGTCCAAGTTGTCTATTTCCAAGCCAGGGTGATTGGCTTTGAAACAGCCACGACTTACGTGTGTATGTGTATTATCTTTCTTGAGATTTGCCATATGGATGCTGAGAGAGAGTATGTGCACGTCATCAGTTTGGAACAGTAGCTGTGAGGATATGGTATTTTAGCGGCCTGCACCATCTTTCCAGCTGTAGATAAGGAGCCAGAGAGAGAGAGAGAGAGAAATTGACTTATGTCATCCAAGCCCCTGGATCCAGCAAAGCCTGACTTTTAAACCCTACAGCCCTGGACTCCCCAGTTCTGGGACCAATGGACTCCCTCTTTAGCTGTAAACTCAATGGACTAGGGAGACCACCTCTTACCACCCAGAGTCCTGACACAGACTAAGCCTTTTCATAGGGCTTGCTCTGATTTAAATTTTGGCCAGAGAGTCTAGTATTTTTGAAATTGAAATATTCATAATGAATTTTTGTGCTAGTAACAAAGGGTTATAGAACTTTATATAGCAGAAAGTAATATATCTTTTGACTATAACTTGGATTTCCAAGTCCATTATGCATCTAGTGCAACCAAACTTTGAATCATGTTCTGAATGAATGAAAGAATGAATGACTGATTGAACAGACAGAGGGACTAAAAGTCTTCCAGATATCACCCTGTGCCAACTGGAAGGCTCCACTCTGCCAATGAGTTGTTGGAGTGAACAACTCTTGTTCTTAATCATGCATGCACACATGTACACACGCACCCACACCCCCCCCCCCCCCCACCATGTTGCCCTTCAAGGATTAACTAGAGAAAAAGCAAAAGCTCTCCAAAGAAAATATCTGGAAGATTGTTTAACACGTGACTTGAGGAAGAGCGCCATTCCCCACAGGCAGTAGCGAAGGTGGGGTCAGATTTTAAGAACTCCACAGGGATGCAGAAACCCGGAGGGGAAACTCAGACATCTGGCCCACCATGCCTTTTCCTCACCTTCTGGGGCCCAACCTTCCGTGCCTTTGAGGATTAGGTCATGCCTAACAAAGCCCTCCATTCCTTGCAGGCTCTGCCCTGCTCTCCAGAAAGCACCCCCAGGAGGAGAGCAGGACGTGCAGTGAGGGGCCCGTCCTGAGAACCCTTAGGCATGGAGGATGAGTGCTGGAGGGTGCAGGCCGGGCATTTCAAGGCTCTTCCCTACAAGAGGAGCCTCAGGGGCCACAGAGCACAACGGCACCTGTTAGAGGGGCACTGGCTGGTGACTGGCAGAGCAGGCGGGAGGGGCAGCCATAGGATTCCATAGCTGGCACTGGCTTGCATGGCCCCAAGAGAAAACAGCCTGGCCCGCCTGGTTCCATCCTGTGAAGGGCACTTTCTCACTTGGGAGGAGGAAAAAGAGAGAGAAGCTGCCGCTGGGCACAAATATCAATTAAGATCACTGTCACCATGGCAGCACGCGCTTCTGCTCCAGGCAGGGCCTTCCCCATTTTATTCTGTCAAAGCAGCCATCTTCATGAAGAGCAAATGGATTATTTTGCAACAGTCACTTAACCCCAGAAAATGAAGACAAACCCTATCACAGCTAGTAGGTGTCTCTTTGTCTTATTTGTTGATGACCTCCTAGTTGTGACATATTCCTGTGGGTTTACCCATAGGAATTGGTGGATCTTTGAAGTTGATCATGATATGATACATATATTATTTATAATACATCTATTATATATAATACATGTATACATTCATGGACACACGGCATAAACTTTTATTCACATTTATTTATATATGTTCATGGTGTATGTATCTATATAAGCATGCACACTCACACAGGAACACACAAATACGCACACAAACACACATACATACCTGTCCTATCTATAATTGTCACCCTGCAAAGAGGGGTTTAGCAGATTTTTTAACAAATGGCTTAGTGACCTTTTCTGTTGATAAAAGTGAGAATGCTCATAGTAGAAAAATTAGAAGCAGAACTTTGTGAAGAGAAAAATAAATATCACTGATAATCCCACTAAACAGAGAAAAATAATTGTACTTTATCCATTCCTGTCTTTTTCATGCATATTGTAGGGGTGTCCTTTTTACATAGTCAGAATCACGATATGTGCAATATGTGCAATTCTGCAAACTGCTGTTTTCCCCTCAGCCCTGTGGGAGGCGTTCTCCCTACGTTTGACCAAATACTTTTAAGCCTACCTTATGCGTTTCTTTGCAGGGGTCTTCAGTAAATCTGAGTAGGTGATGTTTGCGTGGGACCGGGGAGCGGGCTGTGCCCCACCTCCTCTCTCGTAGGTTGTTGCCAGGTCTACCTGAAGGAGCAGGAGAGTAGAGAAGGCATTGCTCGCGGCACGTTCCCTCCCTCAAAGCCGCCCACTCGCCCTGGCCCCAGCACCAGGGTTGGACCCACCACTTCCCATGCTCCAGAGAAGGCCTCTTGCTTAGCACTGGCAAAGTGCACGTCCCCTTCCCTGGGACACAAGCGGGCAGCCCTTGCCCCCATTGTGACCAGCACTTTGCCCTGCAGAGAAAGCACCTGTGAGGCCAGTTGAAGAGGTGCCTACAGCCCTTGAGCAGGCACTTTCCCTCTGGCCTCTCGAGGGCGTCTGCCTTCTTAGTAGCCGAACACTGGTCTGAAGGCGCTCATGGCTATTTGTGTAAGTGATGGCTCCGCGCCTCGTGTGTGTATTACTCAGAGAGAGGCAGGGGGATGAGCTGCCTGGGGGAAAAGCCTTGCGGCGTGGCTAAGTGAGTAATAGACCTTAGCAGGGGCAGCAGCTCTGGCTCAGCCACCCTCAGGCCTGGCTGCTCCCACTCCATTGGCACTCCAGCCTTGACCAGCTCTGCTTCCATTTACTTGGGCCCAGAAGCACTGAATTCAGAAAAAGAAAGAAAGAGAGAATAGAGAACAAACATTGTAGAGAAACCTGTTAAGGAAAGATTTAGGCACAAAGACATTTTTATATTTTTTTAAAGCACCAATAAATTCGTTCTCATAAAAATGACAGGAAACCAATTTGGAATGAAAGAGAGAAGCTAACAGAATCACTAAAGATGCTCAAAAGCAAATGAATACAAGAGAAAAGAGCTTCAGACCGGTGGCGGTGATGGAGGGGAGAGGCCGGGTTGGCCTTTGCTGGCTCAGCTTGAACTCAGCGCCGCCCTGGAGCAGCTCGCCTCCAGGCCACCAGAGGGAGCCCTCCTGGAGGCTGTGCGGGTTGAGGCTGGAAATTGTCAGGTGCGCTGGGGTCTCCTTACCGACATAGGTCTCTACCCAGGATCTGCCCATGAGGTGTCCGCTGAGACCTGGCCTTCCCCCTCCTGGGTCCAAGCAGATGCCCACTGCCAACTGGAGGGGCTTTGGGGAGCAGCAGGGCCCGGGTGGAATTACACGCCTCTGGGTCCTCTGAGTCCTCTGTTTTGGGATTGTCTGGAGCACTGCATTCATTAACTAAACCCTTCTGTCTTTCCGTTAGCTCACAAACAGCACATTTCTCATCCTAAAACTGTGAAACACTGACTTTAAAAAAAAACTTCTACTTTCATTTTCTGTTAGATCTTAGCTAAATCTTAAATTTGGCAAAATTGTTTTAAGATAAATGTTACCTGTTTTTTCACTACAGAAGTAACACATTTTTATTTTATACATTTAAGAAAATTGAGAAAAGTACAAAGTCTTCACCCGTGCTGTTATTTGGAGGTTGTGTGTTCTTTTCTCTTCTTTCCGTCTCTTCCTTCTTCCCAGTTGACCTGGGAGGGTAAATGCTAGGCCCTTGGAACTTTCCTTGAATTGGGGCATTTTTGAAAAGTGCCAGGCAGTGATCTGAAAAACACAGAGAACTTCTGCAGGAAATATTACTGTCGGACTTGGTTTACAAAGTCTCATGATCTTATTTGATCCTGGAACATTTTATTTTATATAACACACATTGCCATCCTGCAGAACTGTTCTGACTACACAGTTTTGAGACTGCTGTTAACTCTTGAGAAATTTGAGCAGTCCCTGCCTTTTCTTGTGATGCTGGCTTGCATGCTCTACAGAGCAGCTGGTTGGCATCCCCAAGCCCTTCTAAGATGATGCTGATTTAGGGGCTGAAATACCATTGACTGTGATTCTGGTTTGATATATTGGATAGTTTGATTATTGGGCCTCCTCTTACTGTTCTGTTAAAAACACTTCAGAGTCTTGTTTCCTAATGATTATCATCATTATTATCACTAATGACATTTACTGAACATTTACTGCTTCCAGGCACTGTGCTCAGCCCTTTACGTGAGTTATCCTGTTTAACCTCACACCAGCTTTAACAGGGAGACGATATTATTTTTCTCATTTACTAGGTGAGGAAACTACAGCTCAGATGGGTTAAATGATATGCTTGGGGTCAGTCAGCTTCTAAGTGGTTCAATTGGGATTCAAATCCATGTGATCTGTCTGTTCTTAACCATCAAATGCTGTTCACTTCAAATTATCCCAACTCCAAGGTTTGCAAATATCCACTAGAGAGTTAGTGTGCACATCTTAAGATCTTATGTACTTCTCCTTCAACATATTTATAGCCCAGTCCATCTAATTACCCAGCTGACTTCCCTCTCTCCTCTGCCCCTTTCCATTGCAAATATTTATTAAATGTCTACTAGATGGTAAACACTGAGTTAAATGTTAAAAAGAAAATTCAGTCTAAAACATGGAGCCTTCCCTTAGGAGGCTAAGGCAGTCCAATGTAAGATTCCAACATAAGATTCCAATGTAAGACTCCAATGTAAAACACAGCACACATTCCTCTGAGAACCCAGAGGAATAGCATCTAGATCAATAGGAGCAAAGAGTACCTTCCAGAGAATGTGGCAAGAGAAGTGAGTTTTAAAGGATAGGTCCCTGGTAACTAGGCTAAAGATTGACATTCCAAGAAGATAGATGGATATGCTTGAGGTGTGGAGGCAGGAGATGGCCAAGGAGTTTGGGGAGTCATGAGTGCTTGAGTTGGGTTGGCTGGAAAGAAGGGCAATGGGCCCTCACAGGAGGAAGACTAGAGGGATAGGCAGGGTCAGGTCTGGAAAGAGCCCTGCGTGCTAACCTGAAGGATTTTAGATCTATGGAGAATGAGATGATGAGGTTTATGATTTAGAAAAAACCCAGCAGCAGTGGGGAGGGTGCCTAAGGAGAAGGGATTAGATATAGAGAGTTGAATTAGGAAGTAGGAATTTAGGGGGAAAAATAATCCAGAACCTCCTTTAGGCAGTGACAGTGTGGGTGGACAAGAAGAGATAGATTGGAGAAAGAGGTAGGAAGAAAATTGAGAGGATTTGATTCACTTTTAGATGTGAGGGAGGAATAAAAATGGCCCCTAGGTGTCTGTAGATGGCAATGGGAATAGAAATGGCGATGGGCATGGAAAAGACGAAGTGATAGCTTTGGAGGATGGACAGCACGGGCAATTACGGGAACCCTGGGGGAGACAGAGTTGGTGGCAAGGAGCCTATGTGTCTGGCTTGGACAGCTCCGTGGATGATGGTGCCATTGAGACAACTTGGGCCTTCGTCTCAAGAACCCTACCTACTGTTTGACTTGTCCATCCTCTAAAACTGAAAAACATTGATTTTTTTTTTTAAAAAAACATTTTCGTTGTTTATTTTCAAATCTTAGTGAAATCTTAAGTTTGACAAAATTTTTTAGGGTAAAGGTCAACTATTTTTTTATTATAGGAGTAACACATCTTTATTTTATACATTTAAGAAAACTGAGAGAAGCACAGAATGTTCACCCATACTAATAACTTACAGGGAAGTATTTGGAGGTTGTGTATTATTTCTTTCTCTCTTCATTCTCCTCCACCTTCTCTCCCCTTCTTCCTTATGTATTCATTTTATTTAGCTGATTACCCATTGATTCATCTATTAATTCAACTGATACTTATTGAACATCAACTATATACCAGGCACTGTTGCAGGCATTGGGGATATAGCAATAAACAAAACAGTACCTCAGGGAGCATAAATTCTAATGGGAGAGAGTCTGACAATAAATAAGCAAATAAATGTACATTGGGTGTTAGTACATGACATGGAGAAGAATAAAATAAAATAAAACTGGGCAAGAGAGCTATAGAGTACTGGATGGAGATTTGCCATTTTATGTAGAGTGGTCTGGAAAGACCTCTCTGATAATTTGAGGCATTCAATAGAGCCATGAAAGAATAGGGGAGCAAGCCATGAAGCAAATCTGGGGAAAGAATGTTCTAGGCAAAGGGAACATCAAGTGACAAGGCCCTGAAGTTAGAAAATGCTTAGCATGTTAGAAAAACAGCTCATGGCTGGAACAGAAGGAGTGAAGGGGAGAAGAGTAGATGAAGTCATGGAGGTAGTAGGGAGCCAGATCAGAGGTAGCAAAGAACATTCTTGGAAAGAAACGTAGGGACCAGTTCATGAGGCTTTTATGTGTTCCACAGAAGAGATGATAGTGGCTTGGACCGGTGGGGTAGTGGTGAAGTGTTGACAAGCAATTGGATCTGGATCCATTTTGGAAGCATATTGGAGGGATGTGTAAGGCAAAGTCAAAGATAACGCCAAGGGATTTGACCTAAACCGGAAGAATGGAGCTTTTGTTCACTGAAATATATTGTATTTGTTTATTTATGTACCTGCATATGTTTCTACAGAGTTGAAGCATAATTTTGTATCCTATTTTGCCCCTCTCCACTCTCATTATTTCCCCTAAAAGCAGAAAATTAAAGAAAGCTAAACAGGAGACGTACTTCCTGTTCATCTTCTAACTTTTTCTGTCCTTATCCCCTCCTTTTCTCATTTTTCTTGTCAGAAAAACAAGCTATACATGAATTAAGCTGTGCATTCTGAATTTTGCTTGTGAGGGGACTTGGCTAGAAGCTGCACTTTATTTGAACTGTGTGGCCTGTGGCCAAGAGAAATAAAGTTTAATTAATGCTAATTTTTCTAACCCCTTTCTTTGCCATTTCAGCAAAATAAAACTACATTTGGGAAAACTGGCAAAAAAAGTTAAAACAGACTCCGCACTATTAAATCTAGCCATTGATAGAGCAAAAATATTTTTCTACATGGTTGTGTTTGGTCAAAAATGATAAAATATTTTATCTTGCTCCTTCCCCTACGTACCTCTATTTTTTTTTCAATCTGAATAAGTCAGTCAATTTTCATTCGTCTCTATTTGTTTAGAGGATTTAGACAGCCTGTGAGCTTGTTTGCGTTGGGCTGTGATCTGAGTGCTGGGCTTGGTCCGCCATTGTGACAGCCCGCGGCTAAATTGCAGGGTGCAGAAAGAGCTGGCAGCCTGGGCCACCCGCTTTACTCAATTAGGATTCAGTTTGTTGGCCTTTTCCAGTCTGTGAGATTGATGTTAGACCAGCTACTTGGAGAGCGGTTATTAAGAAGTAATCTTTGCCTGTTTCCATAGGTAGCAGGTTTTGTTAATAAAGATTAGAACCAAAGCATGTCCTCACTGGTCTACTGCTGAAGGCCCTCAGCTGGTGAAGGGGCTGCTTTCTTGCCTTTTGTCTATTTGCTGAACACTTTTCAGGTTATATTTACAAAATAGTTGAAGTGTAGATTCTGCAGTTGTCTCTGGGAGCTGCAGCATTCCTGTGAGAAAACACTACAATGTAAAGCCTTAGAATCTGATGGCTGGATAATCATTTGAGAGAATCTAACCTGGTCCTGTCCTCTCCCCCATTTCTTCACTCCCATATCAAAAAACAAAGCAAACAAAACAAACAAATAAAAAGAAACCAAACTCTCCACCCATCCCCCACCACTATCACCTCCATCATATTTTAAAAATGAGGAGGCCGAGGCCAAGAGTGTGAGCGGGCTTGCCCAGGTTACCCAGCAAGGGAACAGCAGAGCTTGGGGCCTGGCATAGGAGGTTGGTACAAAGGACTCGGTGGCCGTTGTGAAGACTCAAACACATTGCTGTTTGGTTACTCTTTGGCCATGGCCTTGGATGAGGTCATGAATGAGGGCAGTGACATAGCTCACCTGGACCACTGCAGTACCTTCCCAAGTAAGATCCCTTTACAGTCCTTTTCGCCCTCCAGTTCCCACTGGGAAGATCTGCCCATCGAGAGCTGTGGGAGGTTGGGGCAAAAAAGTGGAAGCTCGGGGCATCACGGAGATGAGACCAAGAGTTGTGATGTTGTGAGGGCTTCAATGGAGAACCGCCGTACTTGCTTATGAGGCCCCATTTCTGCTGATGGTGGAAAACATTTGATCTCGTAATTCAAGCTACATCAGTCTCTTCTGATAATAATAATGGCCTCTCTGGGAGAATTACTTTCCCTCCTCTCCAGGACTTTCCCGACCTCCTTTTGCAAAGGAGTCATCTTGATTGGTTGCAGGGGAAACCCATGTATCCTCCTGGTGCTTGGATATTCTCTTGGACATCACTGAGTCTGTCACTGAGTGGCTGAGGCTGGTGTATCTCCCTGTGACCAGGTGCTCATCACAGCTTGATGGTTCCCTCATCCCTCACCTCTCCTGATTCCAAGGCCTGCCCGTGGCTCCCACAGAGAATCCACCTGGAGGGGTCTGTTCTGGAGGCTATTCCACAGGGCCTCCCTGCTGTGGGTATCCACCTCTCCCCCAGTACAGTTTGAGATCCAGCACCATCAACTATCTTCTTCGCTCCCCACTGGGGCACCTGGGCATTTCTCTGTCCCCTGAATGCCATGCCAGGGATGTGGTAAACTTTGACCCAGTCTCAGGCTCCTCCTTCAAGAATGTCTAAATTTCCATTCAGGCTCCATGCTGCAGGCTACACCCCATCAGCCCCAGGGCTTCTCTGAGAGGTAGGGGTTATTCTCAAGATGAGCCCAGGAGAAGTGAGAACAGAGCTTCCTACCTGGAAGCACCTTAAGCCTACCCTAGAGTCCTCTGTGAAGTTCTGGTCCTCCAGGGACACGAAAAGAGGAGGGACAACACCAGTCTGACCTCCTGGCCACCTTCTTTGCTCAGGGGCTGCCCCTCTCCAACTCAGCCAACAATATGAGCCTTTCCTTTTCTCCTTACCTGACAGGTATAATCCTCCTTCCATATCCCATGACTTCGACAGGCAAACTTAACCATCCGATGCCACCAGACTTGGCCCCTGTACATAGAAGCCCAGCTTTGGGAGTTAGAAGAAAATGCTTTGCTCTTTTTCACAACAAAGTCTGGCTCCTGCAAAAATAAAAGAAGCACCTATGGACTTTTTCTTTTTTTTAATCTTGCTGCTCAATGTCAGAATCTCCTTCACTCTTCTTGACTGGGCAGTCGGTGTGACCAGGCGTGAGGTTCTGCCATGGTGTTTGGTGAGAGCCTAGAGATGAGATACCTGATTTGCTCTCACAGACCCCCAGTCCCAGGTCAGGGGAGGATGCAAAGCTCCTGGCTAACTCTGATTCTTGCGTCATTTCTGAGTCTGTGTCTTCAGTCAGTCTCTGGATGTTATGAGCTCCCAGATATCCCTCCTATAAACTTATTTTCTGCTTAGTTAGAGTCAGTTTCTGTTGTCTGCAACACCACGTCACTTCAGCACATGCCTTCAGATTATTATATGACTACAAAGTTCAAAACATTTTTTTTGAAAATATGAACTGAGCCACGACTTGCCTGTTTTTTAGTGACTCTACTTTTTCCATGAAGTGATCAATTCTTCTGTTTTAATTGGGGCAGAAGGGGATGGTGGGACAAGTAGGAATTAGGAATTATCAGGAGCTAAATACGTTGGTTTAATATGTCAGAAGTATTATTCTCACCACACATTTTGGGAAGTTGTTGTGTAGGCTGAATTAACATTATTCATTCAGGAACGTAGGAACATATGGGACTATAGCTTGAGCTGTAGGAATAATCGTCACTCATGATACCAACTAGTTTCCCTTCTGAAAACTGTTGGCTATTTCAATTTCTCTATTCATCATAGGTGTTATTTGCTGTAGAATGTAAGAAAAGTAAAGCAGCTATATTACTCACCTATTGCTGTGTAACAAATTACACCTAAACTTAGCGGCTTTCACGCACAATAAACGTTTACTGCACATATAGTTTCTCTGGGTCAGGAATTTTGTAGCCGCATAGCTGGGAAGGTTTGGCTTGGAGTCTCATGAGACTCCAGTGAAGATGTGAAGATGTTAACGGGCTGCAGTCATCTGAAGGCTTGACTGGGGCTGGAGGATCTTCTTCTGTTGTGGCTCATTCGCATTACTGGCAAATTGATGCTGGCTGTCACAGAAGATCTCAGTTCCTCCCCACATAGATCTCCCCACAGAACTGCTTAAGTGTCTTTGTGACATGGGAGGCAGCTTCCTTCAGTGTGAGCCATCCAAAAGACCAAGGCAAAAACTGCAGTACCTTTATGAACTAGCCTTGGAAGTCAAATACCCTCACTTCTGCTCTATTCTATTGGTTGCACAATCAAACCTTGGTGCAGTGTGGCAGGGGCCTGTATAAAGGTGTGAATATGATGAGGCAAGGATCGTTGGGGGTCATCTTGGAGGCTGGCACCCGTAGCAACTAAGGTGTGTGTGCTCTAAGATGGTAGGAACAGATGACCCAGTAGACAATCCACAGGAACCCACATACCGTCACCAAATTCACTACTCTGCCAGTGAAAGTGGCAATAGTATATACGCTGTGGAGGTGACAAGATTGAGAGGAACTCAAATGTTCCTCATGTGGAAAAACCTTATTTGTAGCCTTTCTCAACTTTCCTTAGTCTTGGAATTACAAATAACCCCCAGCCCATCTTTTTGCTATATCAGATGTAAATATTCAGAAATCCGTTCTTAATAAGCATCTGAGAGGGTAATGTGACTTCACTGTCACATCTCAGCCAAGGCATCCTTAGATATCACCTTGTTATTTCTCTTTCGTTAGTAGATGGTTTGTGGCTGTGACTTACCAGGAGAAGAAAAGGAAGATCCAGGAGAAGCCACAAGGCCCTTCCAAAGCTTTTCTTTTTTTATTTTTTTAAAGATTGGCACCTGAGCTAACATCTGTTGCCAATCTTCCTTGTTTTTTTTTTCTTTCTTCTCCCCAAAGCTGCCAGTACATTAATTGTAGATTCTAGTTGTGAGCGCCTCCGGTTGTGCTATGTGGGGCACCGTCTCAGCAAGGCCCCATGAACGGTGCCATGTCTGCACCCAGGATCCGAACCAGCGAAACATGGGGCCACCAAAGTGGAGTACATGAACTCACCCACTCGGCCCCGGGGCAGCCCCAAAGCTTTTATTTTGGATAAAGGCAGTCCTTCTCATTTTTATTAACAAAAATCACGCAGTGGGGTGCACGTTCGTGGAATCTTACCGTGTCAGAACTGGGAGAGATCTCGGCGACGGTGCATTCCTGCTCCATTCTTTCACGGAGGAGGAAGCCGGTGCCTAATCAGCAGGGAGATGCGTCTGCTATGGAGAGTTTGTTAGAAGTGAGTCAGGAACTAGAATCCAAACTCTTGCTTCCCAGTCCGTTGTGTTTCCTACTACTCTAAGCTGTTTCTAAATCTGCACTTCAGAAATTTTCTGACGTAAAATAATCTGCCTCTATCACCAATTTCCTGACGTAGATCATTCTCTTTTTTTAGGAAGTCGTTAATTCTTTCGGAATCAGAGTCTGTTTTGAGAATGCAATGACAGTTATGTGCTCACTTCCGGAAATAGGTACACTCTCATATACACTCAACATTGTTGTGCAAATTCGAGTGTGGACTACCTGAATGCCAGCCTAGTGGAGTGTGCAAGTCAGGTCAAAAAACTCTGTTTAAAAGTTTATTTATAAATGTTGCTTTAAATATTAATGCCTTCTGCACTTCCAAAATTATACTGTAAAAATATTCTTGATGGGCTTTGTTCCCCTGGCATTTAAACAACGTTCTGATTTAGATTATGTTTCTTCCTTTGGAAACTGCATTATCTTTCGGCTTCTCAACTTGCAATGATTTTTCTTTGAGCTTTGAAATGTTTTTTAATGCATCTTCCAAAGGGTTCTATTTCAGATCTGTCCTTGTCTTGGGGAGCTGTCCTTATTTTATTTAATTGAGCATATTTTTGTTTTATAGACTAATATTTGAAAGACTGTGAGGTTAAATCCACCACCCATAGACCTTCCCCACTGTGCAGCAGGCATTATTTCATCACCACTTGACAATTCCAATCAGAATTCAAAGCCTGCACTGACAGCCTGAGTCTGTGGGATCATTTTCAAGTTTACCACTTCACAAACCAGAAAGAGGCTTCTTTGGGTTGTTCATCGAGGTCATTCATGCTGCCATTCAACTAGATGACTATTTCACGTCTTTTCCTCCCTCCTCAAATTCCAATGCTCCTTCCCCCATCATCATCTCAGTTGAATACCTGATTTTCTATTTCACTAAGAAATTGAAGCAATCTGAAGGGAACCTGCACCAGCTCCTGTCACCACATCCTCCCGTCTCCCTGTACCTGTACTGTGGGTAGCACGTGCCCTCTGGTTAGGAGGAGTGATCTGTTCAAGGTCAATCGCTCCCCTTGTGCGCTAGGTCTTCCTCCTTCTGTCCTACTCCAGGATACAGCTCCAGCAGTCTCCTCTTTTTACCCCAGTGTCAGCTTTTCTCTCTATACTGGACAGTTTCCATCAGCATACAACTCTACCATAATCTCTCCCACTGTAAAACAAAGCAAAGATGACCCTCTTGATCTCACGACACCCTCTACGTACGGTCAGATCTCTCTCTTCCCAGTTACAGCGAAACTCCTTAAAAGAAATTTCTCGCTCTCAACGTCCATTTCAACTCCTCCCATTCCTTTTTGAATCCACTCCTACCAAAATTTCTCCACCACCACTCTGTGGAAAGCACTCCGGTCAAGATCACCAGTGAACACCATGTTGGTTATGACAATGATGTGCCCAGCCTCAGGTGTGCCATCTATTGTTCCTCTGAGGCCTGTCCCTCAACTTCATATTTGTAAAACACCCAGGCTATCACAAAGAGAAAGAAAGAGATTCTACCCAAGTGCTCCCCAAATTTGGTAATGCTGCATGTCTAGCCCCTATTTTGAACAATGCAATTTTATGAGATAATTGAGCCCATCCAATTGAAAATATAGACATTTCTAGATCTGCACATACAAAACAGGGGAATTATCCAGTAACTTTGGACCACTTAGGCAGGGAGCTAGAACAACTGAGACACTCTGCTCCTTACCCTGACTCCTCCCCACCCTTTTGGCCTGAGTTGGAGCTATTTGGCCTTGAAGGATGTGAGTGACTGTCTCAGTGTTTGCTTTCCCTTTTCCTGGGGAGAAGGGCCCAAGGTCTAGAATGTCACATATTTTACTTCAAAGGAAATGTGTAGCATGAGAATGGAGTCTGAGGAGCTGAGCAAGCTGCACCCTGTCTTAACAGACAGCAACCAAAACGGTCTCTCCCTGGACCCTAGGGGAGACAACAGCACGCACGTCAGACTCCCAGGGGAGGCTCAGAATGAACAAGATGGTGGTGGTGGGCTCTGGGGGTGGGGGCAGGCATTCCTAATAGATGGGCATTTGAAGGAACTGCTGTAAGTGACGCACGATTGATTGCGGTGGGATATGCACGTCTTCCTCACCAAGCAGGAGGAGGGAAAAGGGGCTCAATCCATCTTTTAAGAACTCAGACTATTTCTTCTTTGTCTTCTCATGGAGCATTCTCCATTCTATCTCCTTCCAGAATGAAAGGTTCATTTATTTCCCTAGATAAGGTCTGAATAAGGGCAAGATATAATTTAAATGCAGTCAGGCTTAAGATAAATCAGTCATAAAGAGGCAATTATTTTATATTAAATCTGTGTCCTTTCTAAAAAGGAATTTGTATTTATCAATTAACTCATTTTCACCATTTAATTTTTCTAAAGGAGATCATGAACTTAAAAAAATTCATTTTTTTTTTATTTGTAGAAAGATTTAGATAGCTTGGGAATTCATATATTATAGTCATCTTTTTTATCAACATTTTCTAAATACTGGGAAATACTGTAGATTTAGTTTTTTCTTTAAACATTCAAAAGCTCATGCTACATTTTTGTCATACATTCCAGATGATTAGATTAGTAATGGAAATGTATAGCAGGCAACTGAGCACAACAAAGAATCAAATGTCATTTACAATCAGACCTGAGTTTGAATTTCAGGCCCACCAGTGCATGATCTGGGACTCGCTGCTTACCCTTGAAAAGTCTCAACACTCTCAGCCAGAAACTGGGAATACAGATGGCGTATAGTCGTAGCGAATATCTATTGTTTTTGTCTATCATGCATTTCTTCTTCTTACTAGACCAGGTCATTTCTTTTCTCAGGGACTGTTCCTCCCCTGTTCTTGGCCCATAAAGTCCTGGTGAAACTCACATCCCTCTAGGCTTGGGGTTGAGCACATGACTCAGAACTGCCAATGAGGACACCATCTTTCCTTGGCCACAGTGATAGATGACGTGTAGGTGTCCTAAGCTGGACCACTGACTTCTCCTAATGCTACTGGAAAATCAGTACATGCTCTCCACTAGGATTGCTAAACTGATAGAATATAAGCCTAGGGCTGTAGGTGTCTATTATGGCCACCCTATAAGGGATCTTTCTTGATAATGACACCAACATAGAGAAAAGCAAAGACAAAGAAAAGAAAATGGAGACAGTAGCCTAGAGATGTCATTTGATCTGCTGGCTCTGGCTATGCCCAAAGCTAAATGAAGCTCTGGATTTCTTAATAGTGTAAACAAAAATCCATACTTTCAAAAGCCAATTTGAAGTGGTTTTCTGTCACTTGCAACCAAAGTAATCCTGAATACTGCAGCTATTGACACCTAGAGGTGGGGAACTGGAAGGGATGAACCCAAAATGTGAAATGGGTTAAGTCGGGATGGGGATGGAGTGAGTGCTGAAGCTTCCCATCCTCTCGGCTAGCAAGTCGATAACCCTGTGACATGCTAACAAAGCTTACTTTTGTAGGCGTTGCCCGACTCTTGCAGTTCTGTGCCTTCCACACATATGTTAGAATTGAATTTTATGGCCCCTGTGATTGGGTGGGGTCAAGTGACCTGCCTGTTCTGGACAATAAATTTTGAGTAAAACTGAGTGCCTAACTGCTGGTGCAAGATTTTCCAGAGCACTCCTTGCTCTCAACAGGGCGATCAACACTGTTCAAGATGCTGGTTGTTCCGTTGGCCTCGAGTCCTCAGTGTGGATGATGAGTGGAGACCCCTGCTGACCAGCAAAGGGCATGAAGCATGAGGAAGAAAGAAAACTTCGTAGTTGGTAGCCCCTGAGATTTTGGAGGTGTTGGTTAACGTAGTATAATTTAGTCTTTCGTGGCTCATGTGCCTACTGTATTTTGAAATTGAAACCAAATTTCTATCAAAGCTCAGGCCTTAAGAGACTTGGTAAGGAATGTCAGGACTATATCTTGAAGGCTTCAGTCTGGCCCTACAAGAAAGAAAAATGCTTTCCTACAAGCTGACCCATCTGAGAGCGTGATGGGGGAAAACACAGCTTTCTTGGGAGAGGCCCTGTTAGCCCGTGGTCAGCAGTGCTAGAGGGCTGAAGTCAGATATTCATGAGCTTTGACAGCCTGGCAAAATCAAGCCTTCTTCCCCAGGCAGAGCTGCTGCAAGCAAAGGCAGGGAGAAAAGCTGGGAACTCAGAGGGACATACGATTAGGATTCGGGAAAGCCCTATCCCTGGTTGGTTGAGGGCTCCCAGCTGACAAAGGGGGTGAGTGTTAAGTTTCATCCACTGGACCAACTTCCGGAAACAAGGGGTGTGCCTGTACCTCCCCACCTAGACTACTGTTTAGCTTTGCCCAGGGGCAGAGGCCAAAATGAGAACGCAAAGGCATGTGGCAAAGGGGCAGAAGCTGTGAGGCCTGGGTCTGTATTCAAGGTACCATAACTCAACCCAGTTTTGGTTAAGCAGCTTGACATAGGTGTTAAAATGCTTGGGCTCTGGAGTCAGTTTGTCTGAGTTCAATCCCAAGTCAGCTGTGTGACTTTGGGCAAGTTATTTAACTTCTCTCTACAAAAAAGAGATAAAAATAGTATTTACTTCATGTGGCTCTTTTGAAGATTTAGTCAAGAAACTCTGTATATATAACAAGCTTAGAAGAGTGCCTGAACACAGAAAACACACAATAAATCTGTTAGATGCCATGATTAGTAGCTAAGATAATGGAGAGATGGTTTGAAGCAACTTGACTTGCCAGAGAAACCCAGCTTGGCATTCAAATGGCTGGAATTGCTCAGCCGCTAAGATGAGCAGGCCCCAAACCTGCACTCTCAGAGCTGCTACAGGAATGCGGCTTCTGGAAGGGAACCTCTTCCTGGAGATCCTCTCACATGGGACCAAGGGGGACAGTGCACAGGAGAGAAGCTTCTAGGGAGCAGAACTGGGGGCAGCCAGGTCGATTGATCGTATAGCTCCCTCGACTGCCAGGGCAGCCTGCCCAGATACCTTGCCCAGTGTGAGATAGCACCAGTTTTCAATTGTGGTCACTGTATGTTGGTTTATTTTTTCCTTTCCTAAATGAAATATTTTTATTGCAATTACTTTATTTTCCTCTCTTCATTGAATGTTGAGTGTGATATGGATTTGCCAAGGTGGGGAGCAGAGCTGAGTTTGGTGATAAGGGTCAGAGAGAATGGAACTGCTTTGATTAACAGAGAGAGAGAGAAATAGGTAAGCTTCCTGGGCGTGGAGAGGCACTGAGAAGCTTGGAGGATAATGTGAGGTGGCGGGCGGTATATGGAATAGAAAAATCTTTAAAAACTTGCCTGGGCTAGAATCACCAAGACAAAAAATAACAAATTTTAGAGAGGTTGTGGAGACAAGGGAGCCCTCATCGCTGCTGGTGGGAATGCAAGCTGTGCAGCCACTATGGAAAACAGTATGGAGATTCCTCAAAAAACTAAAAATAGTAATACCATATGATCCACCTATCCCACTACTGGGTACTTATCCAAAGAACTTGAAATCAACAATTCAAAGAGACTCGTGCACCCCTGTGTTCATTGCAGCATTATGCACAATAGCCAAGATGTGGAAACAACCCAAGTGCCCATCAACTGATGATTGGATAAGGAAGATGTGGTATATATATACAATGGAATACTACTCAGTCACAGAAAAAAGTGAAATAGTCCCATTCCCACAACATGGACCGACCTTGAGGATATAATGTTAGGTGAAATAAGCCAGACAGAGAACGACAAACACCACACGATCTTGTTCGTCTGTGGAAGATAAACAAACACACCAACAAAGAGGACAGATTAGTGGTTACCAGGGTGAAGGGGACCAGGGGATAGGCACAGCGGGTGAAAGAGAGCACTTATATGGTGACAGATAATGTACAACTGAAATTTCACAATATTACAAACTATTATGACCACAATAAAAAACTTTGCCTGGCGGTGGGTGGAGGCAAGGGTCAAGGGGCAGAGGACAAAAATGATAAGTACAAGGTTGCCTAATAATTAATTGAAACCAGTTCAGCTGCTGCAATGAAACCGCACTTCCAGTTCCTCACGACTGTTGATGAGTCTGCTGCACACAAACGCCCTTGTGAGCAGATTTGCGTGGAGATTAAGGAAGGGCTCAGTCCTCCATCTGGGTCAGTATGGTCACACACATGTGCACATGTAGCTGAACAATTAGGTGGAGAAGCCCTCGAATCCAAAATAATTATCCCTTGCCTCTTTAGAACTCAAAGAAATGTAAAAGGAGGCCTTGGCTGGCCACAGAGCATAAGATGGAGCTTCCAGCCCATCTTATCTGGATATGAAGGGGCAGGGAGACCTCAGCTGACAGTGGGTTTCGTGTTTTGTCAGGTGTCAAAAGGCTTCCTAAGATGCGAGTGCACATTTCTAGGACATATGTCTTCTGAGTGCCAAAGAATGAAATCGGGAGCGAGAGTCCTTAGGTTGGTACAGTGCCCCAAGTGGAGAAAGCTTCTTCAAGGCTCTGCTGACTCCCTGGAAGGCAGAAGACTCATGTCTGATTTGGGGGGACAATTGCAATCTGGGATCATTTCCTTCTCTTTTCTCCTTTCTAGTATTTCCATTTGTCTTCGGGTTTCATCTCAGACCCTAGAGGAGTCTTTCCTGCTTCCTATACAAACAGCAAACGATCATTCCACCAGGGTTGATGAGTTCCCAGGTTTAAAGGTGGATGGTCTGTGAGTTGCCCTGGCTGAGCTGACGGTCTTCTCAGCATGTGACATGCCATCATCTCATCTGAGTTTGCTGAACCGCCCTGTGCAAGGGGAGAGGCAAGATGTGTCACTGAAGATCAAAAGCTGGCAGCTCTCTGTCTCCAGCGACCTCCTTGTTGTCTCCACAGACTGGCCGAGAGCACACTGCTTCTGTTTGGATTGGCTTCCACTACCCTGAGGGGGCATAGGAAATCCATCTCATCATCTCCCCAGTTATCAGGGATCGCTGGGGGATCTGGCACGGGGATTAAGAACAATTACCAGAGAGCCTCATTCAAGAGGAAACCCAAGCCTGCCTTCAGCCCTCACGTTTGCAGAGCTCCTGACACGTTTATAGAACATTTCCATATTCACTAGAAACTCCCTTAACCAACCTCCACTCAATCTGCTTGCCAGGCTGACTGACCCTCTCCATAACCCCCGTGCTGGCTGAGGACCACACCAAACCCAACCCTCCTGAGCAGGGAAGACAGCTGTTTGTTGTTAGTGTCATGGAGTCAATTCCGACCCTTAGCAACTCTGTGTACAGCAAAGCAGAACCCTGTGCCATCCTCTCGCTTTCCAGCGCTGTATCAGACAATGCTCCACTGCTATTCATAGGGTTTTCGTCGCCAATTTTTTTCAGAAGTGGGTAGCCAGGTCCTTCTTCCTAGTCTGTCTTAGTCTGGAAGCTCCACTGAGACCTGTCCACCATGGGTGACCCTGCTGATATTTGAAATACCCATGGCATAGCTGTCAGCATTACAGCAACACACAGCCGTCACAGTATGACAACCGACAGATGGGTGCTGTGGTTCCCTGACCGGGAAGGGAACCCGGGCTATGACAGTGAGAGCACTGAATCTTAACCACTGGACCATCAGGACTGGTTAGGGAAGACAGACTTTAAGTAAATAATCGCACAAGTAAGTAATTGCGACTGTGATACAGCTGTGATGGGAAGGTCAGGGCTCGGGGAGCATGTAGGAAACTGCAGGCTTAGAAGTCACTATCCCGAGACTGTCTGTAGTTTCTTTCCTCTTCCATACAATAGAGACGGACATAACTGCCCTTTCTATTGTCCCTTAAGGGGTCTCATGAAGATCAAATAAGAAATTGAATATGAAAGAAAGTGCCCTACACAAGTAGGAATATTATTAGAAATGGTCTCTGGCACTGTCTCTGGTCCAACGGTGCTTAATAAATGGAAGAGGACAGAAAGACTAGATAGAGTGAGAAATAACATATTTACAGGAGATTAAACCAATTATTTGGAGGAAAATGTGTTGTATACATGCATAGCTAGAAGGTTTAGAGACTTACTTTTCCTGTTTTTGCTTCTGACTGGAGCTAACGTCTGTGGAGATCTTTCCCAAATCTGCTAAGGACTTTTCTTCCCCCTCCTTCCCCAACACCTGAGTCCTGAGCAGAGAAAGTCTGCTGGCTTCTACACCCAGCCAGGGCCGAGTTTTATTCTTAATGTCTTGCACTAGCCAGGATATCTGCAGACATTGTACTGAGAGCCCGCTCCTCGTCCAGCCCTTTCCTGCGAGCCCTGGGGGATGTGACAGAAGCCATCTCAGCATTTTCCCATTTCCCTCCAGCCCTGGTCCTACCTGTCCTCCCTCACTCTTGACAGGTGACCTCCCCCCACCTACATCCTTATTTTTTCTGAAAAGAATGAGGCTGCATGGACTGCAGGATTTCCTTCCTCCTCAAAACAACAGCTCCTGTGTTCTCCTCTGTGGAACCTGTCTCAGAAGTGTCTTTTTTCCCTTCTGAAGCTAATCCCAAGGCTCGCTAGTGCCCTTTCCTTCTTCCAGCATTCATCCTTCGTTTATCCCCTCCAGCTCTTCCTTTTGTCCATGCACAACAGGTCTTCTCTGTTGTGGAAAAGGAAGATCTCTTGACCCCACTGCATCTTCAGACCACTGCGCAACTTCTCTCCCTCCCGTCTCTGCCACTCTTGGTGAGTCCTCCACGCCTCCCACCTCCTCACCACCTGCTCCTTCCAAGTCTGGTTTCTGCCTCTCCTGCTCTTGCAGTTGCTCTCTGGAAAGGCCCCATGACTTTCTAACCACAAACCCAATGAATGGTGTTTTCTTAGTCCCCTCATCCAAGACAAGGGCAAGATTATGTGAAGAGGAACCAAGTCTCAGGCAATGCAAAGTGTCGGAAGGGCATGGAAGAGGACTGGATCAAGAGTACGGGTTTGTTCACAGCCCTCTGCTCCTTTCTCTTTCTCTCTTCCTTGGAGCCATCATCAATGGTTACCTCCATGCATGACCCCAGGCTCTCCATCTTCAGCCCTGACCTTTCTCTAACCACCAGAAACCACTAGAGCTCTGGTGTTACAATTAAGAATATATTTCTGAAGAACCTGAACAACTGGCACGGTTTTCAAGTGTTCTATCTATTACATCATCAAAACTTTGAGACTTAGTTAAGTCATACCACCCAAGGCGTGTGAGGCTCTTTGCCCCATTAAATCCTATCAAATGCCTGCCTCCAAAAGGAAAGGGTTTTACTGAGGAACGCATGGAAAGAAATCGAGCCTGTCTGAACAGAGTAAGTGCCCAAAACACAGGAGCTGTTATGAGCATTAATGAGCACACAGCTTGGTGGAGAAACTTCTCCCTCATGGCTTTGTTAACCAATCTGCCTGTTTTCTCCATTTTCTAGTAAGCAGGAAAAAAGTTGGTTTGCAGTAATGATTGTCAGGAGAATACAATAAAAGAACAGATCACCCTCTCTTCTCATCTGCCAGAAATGAGAAACACCTTGTCCTTGCCTGGCCTCCATGGGGCCATTATGTGGTCGATTTCTTTTTCTCAACCATCATAATGACCGTGTGAGAGGACTGACCATGCCGCTGCTACCCCCACCCTTGGATCAGCCTGAACCACTGAATCTGCCATTTCTTGGATCAACCATTTTATCATTGTGGACATGATCCAAGCCTCCAAGTGTGGTCTTTGTAAATTGTGGGGACTGAAGTGTCTGTATATAAAGAAACACAGGAATATTTTAATATTCAGTTTCAGTGTTTTCACCATGGGCAAACCATTCAAATTTTGTACATCTCAAGGTGGTTATAAAATACCTCTGTCTAGTTACAAAATGCCTTAATTTTCCTTTTGATCAATTCAGGATTCCAACTCACCCCCTCAGTCAGCTAGAGAATTCCTCAATAGCTAGAGAATTCCTCAATGTCTAGAGGAATAGGTGTGCTTCTAAACAACATCTTTCTTTTTATCTTTTGATGCTATGAAGCATGGAGCTGTCCATATTTCCCTCTTTGCAATGGCCACAAGGAAGCTCAAGCTCAAATTTGCAGCCTGATGCTTGTAGCAAAGCGTATGACCTATATATACTAGCAAAATGTAAGGTCTACTTTTTATATCTAACTTCACCCTTGGTGTTGTTTTATTCTTTTACCTTTATCCCAGTATCCCATACCTGCTCTTTTTCTCACCAGCGGAACCACTTACTCAAGTCTCAGTCTTGGGAGAGAGAATTAATGGTTGGTGATTAAACTACCATGTTTTAGATTTGTTACTCAGAATAGCTAGCTAATATACTTACCAATATTATTTTCCTTATTGTGCCTGCTTCCCCCAAAAGGGTTAAGGAGTCATGATCCTTGTGAATAAATTAGGGAGAACGCTTGAGTTGCTGTCTGGGGGCCTCTTCTCTCTTCTTTCATCTTAGGATGTAAAATTCCTATTTATGTGAGTACTAACTGACCAAAAGAGATGCGATTTGTGCTGCGAGACATGTTTTCTATTGTGATAAACCTTTTCTCCCTTTACCCTCAACCTGACTCCTCTGTGTTCCCGAGGCTGAAGGTCAGTGCTGGGTGACATGGCTGCTCACATCTTCTCTGGGCATCACCTCACAGAACATCCTTGCAAAGCAGAGGACCTGGGGGCAAGAGCAGAATTCTGATCACTGGTGGAAGATAATCTCGCTGGCTTGCCATGAGCCTTATTTGCTAAAGTAATAGTGATAAGTCAAAGGCTGGAAACTCAACAACCAAAGTGGCTCCAGAGCCAATGCGTGGTTGAATTGTCTTGATGAGACAGCAGGGAGATGCAAGGCCGGCTCGCCCTTTAATGGGCACTTTGTGCTTGTCTGGCCCCTCTTCCAGAGATTGGGAAAAATCTATTAGTGAGATCCATGCCATTCACTTCTCATGCCAGAGCCATCTGGGAGAAGTCTTATCCATTTCTTTTCTGATCTCCTAATTGGAACTGCTGACTGATTCGTACGTACCTGAGTGGCTTAAGATGGGGATGCTGAGAGCTCCGGTCCAAAACATTTTAAAGGGCAGCGGGAGATGTCATTCACGTTTTCTGCAGATCCGTTTGGATGGATGTGGATGGATGCCAGCAGCGGCCAGCCTGGAAGGTCTCTGCAAAGACTGCTGATTTGCAGTGACCTTCGACTGCACTTCAGCAGCTGAATTCTGCCGACCCCGGCGAGCGGAGATTGAGTGTGTTTGAAGTCAGATGGTGAAGAGTCAGGGCTCATTTTCGGAGCCTTTCTTCAGCATCTTGGGGAAACACAGACAGGATGTCTTCTGAAAGAGGCCTTCTGGCTATAGTTTTCAACGGCAGGAGGTAGGAGCTACCTCCAAATTTGACATGAAAAAGAATTCAGACATGGTCGGTTGCTTCCAATTCATCACCCTCCTGGGTCTGTGGATGACTAAAGGGGTTATGGACCATCATTTTGGTTAATGGTTTGAGCTTTCACAACTTGCTCTTTTTGTTAGTCATTCCTGGGAAGGCCAAGCCTGCTGCCGTTTGCAGGTGACCGGGCTGCTGTGTCTCCTGGGGACCTGCTGAGTGTGGGTGGAGATGGGAAGGGGCTTGAGTGGAGATGGGAAGAAACCAGAATTTCCCCCCACACTGCGTTGCCTTGCATTTGGCAGAGTAGGCCCCTTCTAAAGAAGGCGTTCAAGTCATTCGTCAAACTTTTGTTGGGCACCTACTATGTGCCAGAGACTCTCGTACATGGGAATGCAAGAACAAACACAGTGTGGCTCCTGCTCGTGTGCTGCTTGAGAGGCACCAGGCTCTTCTCCGGAACTCCCTCTCCTCTGATTCTCCGGGCACCGAGCACAGCAGCCCTTCTGCCTGCACCCCCGACTCTAACGCGGCTGGCAGTGCCTGAGAAGTTGGGATGGAGGCTTCTCTTTTCCCCACAAACATGATGGGAGACTCTTCTTCCTTATATGTCTATGAAAACAAAGCTTTTGTATTTTGTTACTTTTTATCCCATCGCATTCCAAAATGGATATAAAAATTATAGGTCACAAGATGAAAACGGAAAAGATATGAGAAAATACAAATAGGAAGAAACATACAAAATACGTGCCATGAAGTCCTGTAATTTTGATTGGAATAGGGATGGGGAGCATAAATTCGGCTCTGAGCACCTTGGATTCCTAGTGGAAAGGGGAAGACCTGGCTGGAATGTGTGGGCAGAAGAGTCAGCAGACGAGAGGTCCCTTATTCTCTTAGCGTCCCGCAGAGTGGTGGGCTGGGTGCATTAGAGGGCTGTGCTCCAGGAGAGGGACCACCCCCTTGTTGTTTTTCCCTTTTACTAGGGTGAATGGGATGGAGTGCTTGCGGGAAATTTTAGACTCGGTGCCAGTCGTACTTAGGCTAGATTTCAGAGGAGTGGTGGGCAGTACCTGCAGCCCAGCACTTGGAGATCTTGGGCCCTCTCGTTCTTTGCACGTTACGTTGGGGAGCAACCTCTCCAGCTGGAGGGAAGAAGACTCACTGTCTCAGCTGGCTTGTTGCCGTGCAACCCCGAGAATGTGCTGGGGTTGTTCTTTGAACTGTCTTCTTATTTCCCCAGCTCTGTATTTGCACTTTAGAGCTTCCTGAAATTAAAGCCTTCATCTTTGGGTGAACCCAAAATAATGGGACATCAAGCAACAGGGTATGTCATACTGGCAAACATGGGACCAAAGGATCTTGAGCTGACCCTCATATCACGCTGTAGAAATGGCTGCCCACAAAATAGCACGTGGGGGCTGCCTGAGGGCATCTCCTCTCCACCCGCCAGGAGGAAGCATTCCCATAATATCTGTTAGTAGAAGATTCCTTGTTCCTAGAGGCTCCTCAGCACTGTGCCCTGAGGGCTCTTCCTGCCTTTGGTCCTCCTCCCTGCCTATAGATAATCTTTATCCCTTCTTGTCTCCCCAGATAAAGGAAGACTATAACTGAATATATTCCCACTGGATTTATCACATAGCTGGCTAATGTATTGGGTCAGTCACACATTCTTTCAGTCCAATCTACTATTGAGTGCTGGGAAAATCAATTTCTTAGGTAATAAAATTAATTTCTTAGCAATCAGATGAGTCTGCATTATCTATAACACGACTGTGCCAAGGTATTTCAAAAAATCTACAAAGTGATGATAAAGTATCTGCTCATTATAGGTTAATAAACTGATAGTATAGGACATTTATTCATTTTCATATAAATGTAGTGGCTGCCCATTATCATGATTTATTCCCCAAATTTAGACTTGTGTGCTTAAATTGAGAAGTTACAACGTAAAGGGTTTATCTTTATAGCTGCCATTGGTGTCATATTTATATACATGCTATGTTCACCAACACTTTAACAACTGAGTAGCAATATAAATCGAATAACTTTAAAGACTATATATGTTTCCTTTCAGTACAAGTGTACATTCATTTATATTATAACCTCTCTTCTGTAAAGTACTAGCTGCAGAGAATGGAATCCAAATGGATTCAACCATTGCCCCCTTTTTCTACTTCAAGCACACAAAATATCACTTTAGTTTCCTATTACTATAAAAGTAACTTTAATATTAAATGGAAAAGAACGACTGACGAAAGTGTGTGCATAATGAATTGTTAGTGAAGCACAGTACCTAGGAGTTACTGTAAACAGTCAGTAAGATTACCTTTTGACCTTGTTACGAAAAGAAGTTAATCTTGTCAATTTGCTATTTTCCTGTTTAACCTGAGGAGTAACTCAAGGGTCATGAAGATTTATGAGCTTGTTTTACAGAATAAAGAGAAAGCCTTCAAGGATCACCAGATAACCAGCCCCCAGCTGCCACTGAGGTCCAGAAGTCAGATTGCCCAGGGCCTTATCAGGACCGAAAGAAACAAGATTACCCCTTTGTTTCTCCAAAACTCCTCCTGCCACACCACTTAGCTCTATAAAACCCTCTGCTTTCTTCTCTTGTTAAGGTGGGTTTGAGAGAACTCCTGCTCCTGCCTTCTCATCTTGGCCAATTTCAATAAACCTTTCTCCATCTCCAAGCACTGATGTCTCAGTGTTTGCGTTACTGTGCAGTGGGCACACAAACTTGAGATTGAGAGGTTCGGTATCAATAGTGTGAGAGTTAACTTTTAGCTTTCATTTGCTAGATTGCTGTTCACATTTTAATATTGCTCTACATTTTTTGAAGAGTAAGGCCATACATCCTACAATATAATCATTGTTAGTGAATGCTCCAAAGTCAGATGGGCTTAGATATGAAAGAGCTATGTGGTGTGCTGAAAGCCACTTAATCTTCTTTCTTCATCTAATAATGGAGATTATATATATATATATAATATATTATATATTACATATATGTATACTATATAATAAAGGAGATAGTTTTATTTCCCTCCTGCATATGCTGTAAGGATAAATGAAACAGTGTATGCAAAGCATTAGCATTTAGAGTACCAGTTTCTTTTTTAAAAAGGAACTTTGAGTAAGTGCAACTGTTAGTTTTAATCTTTTTCTAACACTCAGATCAACAAAAAGAAAGAATTGGAGTCCCTAGAAGTTGCTTGCATCTGATAATTTCAGTCCACGTGCTGATATGAACATTAAAGAAATTAGGGGTGACCAGGTCTTTATTAGCATTTTTGGTCACTGTGTTTTACAGGTGAGAAAATGGAGGCAAAGGAAGTGTAAACTCCTTGTCCAAGATCACGGAGTGAGAGGCAGAGCAGAGGCTGGGGTGGAGGTCCTTTGGTTCCCAACTCAATTTCTTTCAGTAGCAATTTTCAAATGGCCATGGAATTACGCTCATTTCATATGAAGCTCACTTAATATAAATGTGGGGTCCTAATATTAGGACCTATTATTAGTATCTTAATAATAGGATTTGTGTTCATGGATAGAGAAAAACTCCCTGGAAACTGTAGACGTAGTCCTGCTACGTTATATATGTTAATATATGTTATGTGTCATCGACATCCAACAGCAGCATTTCTATTCCGTGTGACATTATATCCTCTTTGAACTTCTAGTAAAAATTGAATGTCCTCTTTTCTGATAATGCTAAGCCCCTCCTATTCTTTATTCCCATCAAAAGGAGGAAAAGAGAGAGAGAGAGACAAAACAGAGGGCTACATTTTGGCTCTTAATTTTCATCCAGTGAATGCAGATAAAAGTAGTTGCTAATTTTCAATAAATTAAACATTTTGTACTGTTATTTTTCAAGTACTTTTTTAACCCCTCCAGTCGACATTGAGTTTCTTTTGCAATCTTATTTATTGGCATCCATGTAGCTAGGCTACTTAGGAGAACAAAATGGAAAACTCTGTGAAGTGAGCTTGGAGAGCCAAGTGACGTATGACCTGTTCCTACAGAGTGGAGGGGGTGTTCGCGATGTGTGAGTGGTGCTCAGCATCATACATCCCCTCTGTTCTTTGCAGCTGATATAACTTTAGATGTTATTTACATTCAACTGGTTTTTCTATCTCATAGAATGATGGGCTCTTCTTAGAAAAGTCTGAGAAATAAGAAAGGATTCTGAGGAAGAAAGATCTCCTGAAACCTGAGTACCTGCCACCTACTTTCAGATCCAGAATTGGGCCTACAACTTGGGCAGCAAGTCTCAAGCAGCAGACACAGATCCTAAAAGCTTCAGAGAGACTTGGGCAAACTGTGTCACCTCCTTTGTCTTTTAGTTTCTGCAACTAGAAAATGCAACCATAGGGCCGGCCCAGTGGCTCAGCGGTTAAGTGCATATGTTCCGCTTTGGCGGCCCAGGGTTTGCCGGTTTGGATCCTGGGTGTAGACATGGCACTGCTTGGCAAGCCATGCTGTGGTAGGCGTCCCACATATAAAGTAGAGGAAGATGGGCACGGACGTTAGCTCAGGGACAGTCTTCCTCAGCAATAATGGGAGGATTGACAGCAGATGTTAGCTCAGGGCTAATCTTCCTCAAAAAAAAAAAAAAAGGAAGAAAAAGAAAATGCAACCAGTGAAATCTACCCTACCTCTCTAGATTGAAATGTGATTGTACGTGCAACATACCTGGTACACAGAAGGAAGCTATTGTCGTTCCCAGTGTTAGTCCCAGTTGTATAGCAATAAGTAACAGATTGAAAATCAGTCTGTGAGGGAATGTTGCCAACACAGCAGAAGAAATGGGATTCTCCGAGACCCTCAAAGGTAGAGGGTGGTCTATGCTCAAAATATTGAGAAGAGGGGAAAGGGAAGAGTGATGAGAGCAGAGGGCTGTTGGCACCATCTTTGTCAGCCCGAAGACATTGTTGTCAGGAAACATTGGAAAGCTCTTGTTGAGAGAAACCACTGCCTTATGTCTACAAGATTAGGCTATAACAGGAGCAGGCCACATATTCTTCCAACAAGAATGGGCACTTCACATGCATCATCGGGTCTCCCTTTGCATTCATTCAATAGTATGGCGAATGAATGATTTTGCCCAACGTCTGCCTGTGCCTTGAGGCCTTTAGGGTCTCCATTTAGCATGCATTATCTCAGTGTAACTCCAGGGAGAACATCTTAAAGAGGCAGGGTTCCCCTCTCCAAGGATATTTGGAGTCCAAATACATAAATGTGGACCAGAGAAGAAAGTTGGGCAAATCCAAAGGAGGGGAGGAGACACTTTTTCCAAATTATCTAGAAGCGCGCACTATTTTTTAAAGTAACTTTTCTTAGACTTCTGTCATCACAATACCTATGCTACAAGCAAAGATGTCATATCAACAAATCCTTACACATAGGAAGAGAACCTGAAGTTGGGTTAACGTTTTTAGCCCCCAAGCAAAAACGTTTAAAAAGCACCATCCCCGTGCGTACACATTTATTCAACATTTTACAAAATTATGCTTATGATGTGCCAGGCGTTACACACCCGGCACCTCCTCTCTCCTGGACCTCAGGTCTACCAGGGCTGCTTCACAGGTAGTTTTATCAACAAGATAGGAGAGAAGAGAGGAAAAGGTGGCAAAGAGGTGCCTGCCTGTCATAGACCAGGAAGCTTGAGCAAGTAGAATTAAGACACTTGCAAAGAGACATGACGTTTCCTGGTGTATCTGATCTTGTTGATGCGGATCTACACAGAGTTGAAAGTTTAAAATATGAGCCCACTCCCTCATCTCTCAGCATGTCCTGCACCAGTTTGGCACAAAATCAGCTGAAGCCCAACCATCAGTGAATGCATTGGAACTTGGGTGGTGAGCCGCAGGGCCCCTCAGAGTTTCCCAAACAGCTTTGCAGTTTGGCAAAGCTAAAACATCTCACTTTACCTGAAGATACTCCTCTTTTTATTTTTTAAAATTGTAGCAAAATATAACATAACACACAATTTACCATTTTAAGTGTATAATTCAGTGGCATTAGGTACGTTCACATTGTTGTGCAAACATCGCCACTATCAGTCTCTAGAATGGTTTCATCAACTCAAATTGAAACTCTGTGTCCGTTAGACAAAAACTCCTCATTTCTCTTCATTTTAAGATCCACTCATATTGTAAATGAAATTTAATATTAGATATGGTTTTGATTCCCAGTTGCTCCCTTGTAAATGTATTATCCCCCCCACAAATTATTTTTGAGGCTTTCATGTGCTGCGACACAAGATGCTAAAGAAGGCCTCTGGAAATTTTAATTTTCATCATGGAACTGAGTTTTCACTAAATACATTAAAACACTGGAGTGGGTGACAGTACTTGAATCCTGTGTTCTGTCTTGCCTAAGTGGTTTCTAAAAGGGACAGAGTGAGACCAATCATTATTAGTGACCACTCCAGGATATGTCGTGACGTAGATTTTCCTGGTCAGCAGTGGGGTGGGGATCTCAAGCCCTGAGTGAAAAAAAGGGTGCCAATGGCTCACATCACTCCTGCTCTGGTTAGCCTTATTTCTCCAGGCTTTATTCTTCCAAACTCCAACACCCCAGACAACGCTACGTTCCCGAGGGCCAGTCCCTCACAACCCATTCCTTATTAGAATATTTTCAGTTGTAACGGAGTTGTTTTCATAGAGTCCAATATTCAAAGAGATGGTCTTCTACGTACTCACTGTGCACTGAATTAGTTATGCCTTGATTCCCTTAAGAAGCTTTAAAAAATATTGTAACAGATTAGATGTATAACTTTAGGAACTGTCTCTTGGTTAAAATGAGGTTTTCCATTTTAGTTCACATTTAGCTAATCATGTCTTCATTTGTTCCCTCCTTAATTGCAACAAGGATTTATTAAGCACCATCTATGTGCTTGTTGCTGTGCTGGGCACAGGAGATCTGGAGGTGCTTGATCCAGTCCAGTGGAAAGACAGACAGAAACATCTAGTCAGAGCACAGCGTAGCCCCATAGAGACGAGCTTTGGGGAAAACAAAATGCAGTGGAGCCAGGAGAAGGCGCGACATACCATCCTGACTCCACAGAGGAGGTGACCCTGAACTGATCCCTGAACAAGAGGAGAGAGTTGCTTGAGAGAGAACGGAGGGGAGGTGCTCCGTGCAGAAGAGCAGCGTGTCTACGGGCCTGGAGTCTTCCTGGTGCTCACGTAGTGCCTGACACACGCAGAGGAGATGCTAAACTCAGGAGACGCTGTCAGGCAGAATCCTCAGCGTTTGGTGACTAGTTGATTAGATGTGGGGCTGGGGGTGGAGGAGGAGAGGAAGTTAGAGCAAATGAACCTGCTGCTTGGAAAGACTGGGAAGATGGTGACCATGTTCATTATTATTTTACCACAAATAACATTCTCAGTTTTAATACTGGTTTAGTCTATCATCCTGAAAAAAAAAAATGGGATGCTGGAGTTTTCAAGTAGACCTAATTTTCTGTCATTTTTAACAAATTTCAATGAAATATCGCCTTGAGAGCAGGTTAGAGATACACAACTGTAACAACAGATATTGTCACTGCACAGAACCAGTAATTTGATTTTTTCTCCAACTTTTTATTTTGAAAAAATCTAAAAGCTATAGAAACTTTTGAAAGAATAGTACGTTGAACACCTGTATACCCTTTGTCTAGATCCAACAACTGTCAACGTTTTGCCACATTCTCTCTCTCTCCTCTCTTTCTCTCTCTCTCTCATTACTGAGCCATTTGAAAGTGAGTTGTGCTTATTATGATACTTCAACTCGAAATGCATCTTCTTAGAACAGGACTTTTTTCTACGTAACCGTAGGATCATTGTTGCTAGATTTTGTTTTTGTTTCCTCATGATTATGTTCAAGTTAAACATTTTTGGTAAGAATACTAAATAAGTGATGTGATGTACTTCCTATCATATCAGGGGGCACATAATGACAGTTTGCCCTATTATTGATGACGTGTTTGGATCACTTGATTAGGTGATATCCTTCTATTCTCTCCATTGTAATTAATAAGTAGCCTGTATGATGACAATTTGAGACCATGCAACATATTATCCAGTGGTTTAAGCATCTGTTGATGACTCCTGCTTGAATCAATTATTACGTTGGTAGGCCTTATTTTTAAATTAACCGCTGCTGAATTAATTTCATGTTCCTGTTTCTCCATTCCAGCATTTAAGGTCAGATATAATTTTTTGCTGTTATTGTTTGTTGTCTAAAAATTTGAGACCAAAGGACATCATCCAGTTCTATGAAAACATTCCTCATGAAATAGAACACATGTTGGGAAAACGGCCAAAAAAACATTGTGCAGCTATATTTTAGAAATCAGCATGTATTTTTTTAAAATGATAACTCTTGCACAAGATTTAATATTGTCCGTGATGTTCAGCTTTTGTAGTTTGTGGAAGAAACACTGTAATATGTCATTTAACATCATAAAGGAATCTCATGTCTGTCCACTGATAGCTCATTGGCAATACACCACA
Source organism: Equus caballus (assembly GCF_041296265.1). Lineage (NCBI taxonomy): Eukaryota > Metazoa > Chordata > Mammalia > Perissodactyla > Equidae > Equus > Equus caballus. The sequence goes on along the minus strand of NC_091687.1, from coordinate 60,996,686 downwards.
GCTGTTCAGAGGCAGCCCAGGAAAGAGAAAAAAAAAGCCCAAAAGTCAACCATCTGACTTTAATTAGGAAAGAGAATAGGCCCCAAACGTACAAGGATGAGGTCTTTTGCAGGTCGAAGTATTATAGTGCAACTTGAAACGAGGTAAAATAATGACCTTATATGTGAAGGTTAGCTCGCGCTTTTACAGGATTTATAACACAGAGACGTAGTGCCCACCCTTTCCTGACAACACGTCAACCTTTCCTATAGCTACAGTAAACACTCATCTAGGCAAAAAACTCCATGCTTTCTAATTACTGAAGGCCCGTCAGACTTCAGAGGAGAGACATCTTTAACCAAGATGGGGAAGGCTACTGGTAGAGCAGGTTCTGTGGGGGAAGAAGATCAGGATTTCAGTTGGGGGCATGATGCATTTGAGACATCCGTTAGATATCCAAATAGAGATATATAGATTTGACAGATATATGAGCTAATGCTTAAGGGAGCTATGATGGCTGGAGGCATACATTTGAGAATTATTTGCAGACAGATGCTACTTAAAACTATGGAATTGGAAGAGAATCGGCAAGGGAGAGAGCACAGAGAGAGGACAGGAGATTAAGAGAGGCATGGACTGAGTCCGGGACACTTCAGTGCTATGAGGGTAAGGGGAAAAGGAGGAACTAGCAAAGGAAACTAAGAAGGAGCAGCCAGTGGGGTTGAAGGAAAATGAAGTGTGTAGCATCTTAGAGAACAAGTAAAGAAATCACCTTCGAGGAGGAAGCAATTAAATGTGACAAGTGTTATTGATAGGTCTAGTTTGATGGGGACCAATATTTGGATTTGACAACATGGAGGTAATTGATGATATTGACAAGCACCAGTTTGGTGAAGCCTGCGGTGTTTAAATCCTGACAGGAGTAGATTCAAGTGAGAAGAGAAGAGGAAATGGAAGCTAGTGAGTTTGGACTGTCTTTCAAGGAGTTTTGCTGTAAGGTGGCAGCGGGGGCACAAAGAAAAGGGGTCATGCCTGGGGGGAGAAGTAAACTCAAGATAATTTTGTTTGCTATTTTTTTTTTTTTTGGTGGGGAACATTGACCGTGAGCTAACATCTGTTGCCAATCCTCCTCTTTTTGCTTGAGGAAGATTGTTGCTGAGCTAACATCTGTGCCTATCTTCGTCTATTTTGTGTGTGGAACTTTGCCACAGCGTGGCTTGATGAGCATTGTGCAAGTCCACATCCAGGATCTGAAACCATGAACCCCGGGCTGCAGGAGCAGAGTGCATGAACTTAACCACTTCACCACCAGGCCGGCCCCTTGTTTGTGTTTTGTTTTTAAAATGAGGGAGATAACAATATGGTTATGTGCTGGTGGAAATGAGTTAGGAGAAAGGGGACGCTGTTGACGTAGAAGAAAGTATGGAGAATTGCTGAAGCAAAGCCTTTGTGTTAGGAACAGAGGGGAGGGGAGAAGTGTCCATGGTCCAGATCCCGGTAGGTAGGAAGATGTTGTTGTGGGAGTTTGTGGAATTTTTTTTCTCAATGTTTCCATTGTGTGTGTGAAGTGGGAAGCAAGGTCATCAGCTAGGAGTGAAGATAGAGGAAAAAGTATTAAAGCTCTGAGGATCAACGAATTTCTGAAGTAGAAATCTATGAGAGAAGGAAACGTCAATCAATTCCAAAAATGAGAAATAGTACAAACCATAGTCTCTAGTCACAGTGCAATAAAACTGGAATTTAACAATGAAAATAAAAGTTCCTACTTTCTGGATGTTAATAACTCTCTCTTAAATAACTTGCGTAAAAAGGCAAAATGAACCTGAAACTGTTAAATATTCCAAAAATAAAAATAATGAAAAGACTATCTACAAAGTCTCTGCCACAATAACCAAGTGGGATTTACCCTAGGAATGCCAGAAAGTTTCAGTTTTAGGATATCTATTGATTTGTTCACCATCTTAATAAATTCCAGGAGGAAAATCATATGCTCAATCCAATGGATGTTGAAAAAACATTTGATTTGATAAAATTAAACATCCATTCAAACTTAATTCTTAATAAACTCATTACAAGGATTTAAATTTTGCTCCTGTTACATAAGATTATTCTGAATATTGTTGCTGAGCTAGCATTTATACCAATCTTCCTCTGTTTTTGTATGTGGGACACCACCACAGCATGGCTTGATGAGCAGTATGTAGGTCTGCAGCTGGGATCCAAAACCACCAACTCCAGGCTGCTGAAGCAGAGCGCGTGAACTTAACCACTACACCACTGTGCCATCCCCTTCTGCCCATTTTTTAATCAAGTTGTTTGGTTTTTCTGGTTTTAGTTGTATGAGGTTTTTTTTTGTATTTTAGATATTAATCCCTTATCAGATATGGGATTTGCAAACAATTTCTCCCATTCTATAGGTTGCCTTTTCATTTTGTTGATGGTTTTCTTTGCTTACAGCTTCTATGTTGGACACAGAACAGGCCCTGGGTGTACTTGTCCTCTTTCCAATTTTGTTCTTGTCTTATTTTCTCTTGTCTCCCCTCTGGATTAAAGCTCTCTCTCCCCTCTTGGACTCAGATTGAGCACCCAGGACACATCAGGCGCTGTGCTTAGAATCTTTGTGAATGCTGGGAGAGAGGAACTGAAGGATGCTTTCCAGGAGAATTGTTCTGAGAGGGAGGGAATGTGGGCCTTGGGGCGCCAGGCCCTGGGTGCACCGCTGTCTCTTACTTATCCTGGCCTGGTGACTTCAGGTGCACTGGTCTCCTGTCTCTCACCTGCAAATGGGGGATAAGCCTAAAGAACAGGAAAACAAATTGTCATGTGAATGTCAGTTATTGCTGTTTGGTGTGAATCAAAAGTTGTGTTTTTTGTCCCCTCTGTTTTTCTTTTTATTTTAGTTTCTATTTCTCTAACTTTGTCCCTTTGCCTTTTCAATCTAACTTTTTTATTACCTACTCAGACCTTTCTCATCTCCTTTTCTTAAAGCTAGAGGAGAGCAGCTTGCCACTGTTCAATCATGGGGAATATGGGTCCCAAAGGATTATTCCTTGCTAATTTGGCTACCTCTCCCATAACAGCTCTGGCCGGAGTTTTGAGCCTTTTAATGGGAAAGGAGTGTCATGCAAATCGTGTCTGGCCGCCTGGTTTGACTGGAGGCAGGAAATGCAGGTCTGTTGTTCACCGAAGGAAAAAGATCCATGTTATGGCAATCAAGGCCCCACGCACCATTCAGGATTTAAGGACTGAAGCCCAACTGGGCTTTGAATCAGGGGTGCCTCTCAGTCTTGGCAGATTTTTTAAAGTCATTAAGTTTTACTCTTAATAGAAATAAACTCCACAGCCATGTAACCCACAGGAACAATTGCAAGTCTTGGGAAAATTATTCTCTACTAGTTGATGGCTGATGTGGTAGGAGTGATAGTATACCTACCCACTAATTCTAATACTCAGATTGTAGGAGAGCAATCTATTTTATATTTATGCTTTCTTTTATGGTCCTGATTGAAATAAAATGCTGGCTGGAGGTACATTAGACTTCTCTGAAGAAAGTCTCGACAGAATTGGAAAGAAGATAAGCTAGTCGTTCTGAGCACAGACTCGAAGGAAAACCATTCGTTTGTTCTTCCAGAGATACTTTTCTGTGGTTTGTTTTTGGTTCTCTTCCAATTTGCATATTTACCAAAATCCCAAGGAAAGAAAAAAACCATTAAGATTTTTTTTCTATAATCCATTTAAGTCAAAAACAGAGAAGAGAGAGAAAAATTTGTAGCTTTCAAACACCATTAGTTTGCTAATGATAGCTTTCATCTTATGACAGTTCTCAGACTGATAAGATGCTCTAAACATCCACCACGAAGGAAGAGGGCCATTTACAGGCCCCCGCTCTGTCTCTGCAGCTTGCACATGTTTTCAAACATAATTTCATGCCTGCTTTCTGACAGCTCATTAAACAAAGGCCTCTTGGTGCCTATATTGCCCGTCTCCCCGCTGAGAGTGTAGCATATTTACGGCCTTTGCAGATTGCTGGCTGCTGGCACCTTCTCTTCCCCGTGGCCTGCCTGCCAACTGCTTATCAGTCTCCCCCAAAGGTGACATCCTCCTCGTTTGTTTAGGTAGCGATGGTCCCATGTTTGACCCTTGGAGGCCAGCAGCAGCATGATTAGGAGCCGCTCCTGCACCAGCTAGATAAAGGCAATCAGGCAAGCGAAGACAGCACGGGGCTGCTCAGGGGAGCTTCGCCAGGCTGAGCGCGCCTGTTCAGGAACACGCTGGCAGTTCGTTAGCTCGACAGCTGGCAGCGTGCAGACCTTGTGGGATTTCTGCCGCAGAGAAAGCAAACAAGTTTTCGGCAGTGTTGAGGAGCTATCTGGGGCTGTGTACAAGGGTGATCGGAGCAGCTCGCTCCTAATTACCTGCCTCTTGACTGCCATTAAGCCATCATTACACATCCAAACCCGTAAAAGCCCCTATGAATGCAGGGCCTTATATTTAATTTTTATCCTTTCCTCTGGCTTTTGCCAAAAGCATTTTGCTGGGGTCCTGGGAGGACAGATGAAGACATCTTGGATGCAGCGAGAGGCTGCAGGCTGCATTCATCTGTAGGTTCAGGATCTGACAAAACTTGTAACAGGTTTCTGCCACAGCAATGTCCTGGGGGTGATGCATCCTTTCCACTGAATGGGAATGGAGAGAGAACAGGGAGGGGAAGAGGGGAAGGAGGGAAGGAGGGAAGAAGAGAGAGCGAGACCTCTTTCTTTCCAGCCGGGCCTCAGTTAATTCAGCCCTTAGCTGCTGTGGGTTAATGGCCAGGCCCCAGGGGCAGGGTTTTTGTCAAAGTCTCAGATGACCTTGGCCCTGGAACCGCCTGTGCTGTGCCTCTGGGATCTGATTGGTGCTAAAGTAGAACCAACATTTGCCGTGTGATTGCATGCGCCTTCTGGGTAGGTGATGACAATGGCCACCACTTTTCAAGCATCTCCTGTGAATGAGACAGTGCGTTAAGCATTTCTCACAAAACGTTATCTCATTTAATGCAACATCACTCTGAGGGAGGGAACCTCAGACCCATTGCACCAATGAAAAAACTGAGGCTCAGAGAGATTGGAAGGGCTCCATCAAACTCCCAACTAGTCAGCAATTGAATCCAGATCTGTTGGTTCCAGAGTCCCCAGTTTTAATGTCCCAGCTTCTGCTGAAAGGACAGCTACCCTGGAACAGCTCTGCAGAATTAGTTGTTGCTGAGTTTGATTCCCCTCCGGAAGTTCTCGAACTCCAGCATGCATGCCCAGCGCCCGGACAGGTGGTGAACAGTGGAGACCCCCAGACCTTCTGCGTTAGGAGGAGCCCCAGGCAGGGGATGAGCAATCTTCCTTGTTTCATTTTTCAGAAGCTCCCTGGGTCATTCTATACAGGGAGTCTTGAAGTCGGTCACATTTTGAGAAACCATGTCCTAACCTAGGAGTTCCTTGGGGGGGTGAGCAGTCTCATGTACCCTTGTTCCTCTAGCTCCCCATAGAGTGCTCCTAGCACACAGCAGGTGCTCAATAAATACTAAACAGTCAGAGGAATGGCTCTGTTCGATTTTAGTCCTCTGTGTCTTAAGTTATATTGGAACATCCTATACCCTTTAATCCTCTTGGCAGGAAGCAGGGAATAAATCTTATACAAGTAAAATTTATCTTTCCAACATGCCCTGAGCACTGACGAGGTGGTGTCTTTCCTTGTCACATCGCCTCCTCCTTACGTGAGGACAGCTGAGCCTCTGGCCTCCAGCAGTCCAGCATGCAGACGGCCCCTCCAGACCATCCTGTTGTACTGAGTATTTACGGTAGAATTATCGTTGCTAGAAAGCATCCTCGTGTGCACATGTGTTAGTTGATGTACGCAAGCTTTGTTATCTATTAGATATAAGATTTATTTGCTACACTGCTTATAAATAATTTGGACTCCAGCTTGTTTCCTGGGTGTGGTGTATTGTTTTGTGTGCACTACAGTTTCTGTGAACAGATCTGTGTGCACTTTGCTTCTTTGTGTATGTTATTTTGGATGAATCCTGACTGAGAAAGTAGGTATCATTATATCCATTTTATAGATGAGGAAAGTGAAGCTCAGAGAAACTAAGTATCTTCCTAAGGTGGCACAGCTCGCAGATGGCAGAGACAAGATTTTAACCAGCTCTGTATGACTCCCAAATAAAACACTGTTTCTATTTCACTATGTTGCTGAAAGAACAAACTAATGATTTAGAAACTAAAGAGAAAAAATACTGGAAGGAAGTAACGGTAATTATTAATGATTTGGGAGATGATATTTTGGTTCTTTATACTTTCCCATATTTTCTAAATTGTGTACATATAACTTTTATAATTGTGGGAAAGCTTAAACACACACACACTAGCAGGGAGCACACTATCTGATTAAACTTAATTATGGTTAATTTATCAAGAGATTTCTGTTTTAGTAGTTCATTCAAATATATGTTTTTGATGAAAAACAACAGAGCAAATGTTCAGGCTCAGTAGGACTTTCTCCTAATTAAAAATATTCTCACCACAATGAAACTAGATTATTGTCAGTGGAAGAATTTTTGGTTTGGTTTTTAGCAACAGAAAACAGAACAGTATTTGCTATAACTAGAAAACCACCGTTTTCAGTGGTTATGAATTTGCTGTTTAAGGCTGAGCCAAGGGCGGGGTGAAAGGGTCTTATGTTTTTTCACCCCTCTGCAAGTTCGTGAGGGACTTTCTCTCTCGCCATTTCCTTTTGGTTTCAATACTCACCGATTCAATACACCCCATGCACCAGGCACTGTGCACAGTAATTTCCTGAACATTAACTACCAAGTTTGAACTTGATTCTCAGCAGCCATATTATAAGGAAGGTTGGGCGTGTTCTGCTAGCCCCTTTGCCGGTGAAGAAACTGAAGGGCAGAGATGAAGGGACCTGCTCCAGGGCTCCCAGTTGGCAGGCAATGGCATGAGAACTCCAGTTTAAGCCCTTTCACTCTAAACCCAGCTTCTTCTAACTGCACGACCTCCTGGTGCTTCTTAGGGCCAGATCTGTTCTTAAGCAAGACTGTAATGAAGATTATGTTGGATCTTTTGGTATCTTTTCAAACTTTGTATTACAGAACCCATTATTCACTCTCCCACCCACCCAGGAGTCACTGCACCATCCAACCACCCTACGGATGATATCTCAGAATTCCGGACTTTTCCTGCCTCCTCTCTCACCCCTCCTCTGCCTCCTAGTCAAAACCTGGAGAACTGGTACTCCTTTTGCTCAGAAAACAAATGAGTTCATCTGTGATAATGCATGATGAAGACTCCTAGGTAACATTCTTGCTTTTTGAAAGGGGAGATTTATGAATGCTGTGCGTCTGCCCAAAGGAGTGCCCTACTGAGGCGATAATTAGATGATATAGGAGGTCAATGGGGAGAAAAATGAAAGAGGAAAAATACCACCGAAATGCACTGCAGGAAAAACAAATGAAAGCATCATTTCATTTTAGAGAAATCCTTTGTTAGTGCATGCCCAGAGTTTACAATTCCTGGAAAGTCATTTGGAAAGGGATAACAAAAGTCATTTTAAAAAGTCCACAAGTTATAGCACAGTAAATCCAGTTCTGAGAATGCATCCTAAGGACTAATTCTAAATACAGAAAGAGCTTTGTGCATGAAGAAGTTCATCACTTATAATAATTACTTATGATATTGAAAAATGGCCAAAGGGGCATTGATTATGTAACTTACGATACAACGGAATACAGTCGTTGCAAATCATGTCTACAAAATGTTTTGAAGTAATATAAAAATTTTTCTACATTGTAAGGTAAAAACAAAGAGTAGAATATAATTTGAATAGGTATTATGAGAATCATGCCCAGAATATTTGGAAAACGATTACCTGGAAGTAATTATGTTTAGAAATTGCTACCACATTTTTCTTCTTTTTATGTTTTTTTATTTTCCAAGTTTTCTTAAATGAAAATGTCACTTTACTAATGGAAAAAATTAAACTTATTTGGAAAAATATTATTTTACTTAATACCAATTTTTGTGTAATTCAAGTAATATACAAGCGGCTATACCCAAGAGCGATTTAAAAGAAAAACATACTATGTAGCTGTGCAGAAAATAGTGTAGACTGTACAGAAAATAGCATAGGAGGTCCAATCGCTATCCTTTTGAAAGGACTGCTCACATGACTGGCCTCTGGCTGGTGTCTGGGGACTTTGATTTCAGGAGTTTCCCCGTCCTAGTCTGTTGGGGCTGCTATAACAAAAGGCCAGAGACTGGGTGGCTTATAAAGAGCAAACATTTATTCCTCACAGTTCTGAAGGCTGGACGTCCAGGATCATGGAACCAGCAGATTTGGTGTCAGATGAGAACCTGGTTCCGAGATGGCTGTCTCTTCACTGTAACCTCACATAGCCAAAGGGGCAAAGAGCCTTCCTTGGGCCACTTTTATAAGAGCACTAATATCTTTCATGAGAGCTCCACCCTCATGGCCTAAGCACCTTCCAAAGGCCTCTCCTCCCAATACCATCACACTGGACATTATGTTTCAACATATGGATGGGAGTGGGGCACGACCTCTCAGTCCACAGCAGTTCCCCACCACCGTTAACTACGAGTAGCTCATTATGTTTAAACCATTTGTACAAACCATATAGTTTATGCTGAATACATGCTTTCCCTCTGGGAGGCTGGAGTTTGGGTATGTGCCAGGCAGAGGCCGCCTATGTGACAATCGCCCAAGAAAAACCCTAGGCATTGAGTCTCCAACAAGCTTCACTGATGGACAATATTTTACACATGTTGTCACAACTTGTTGTGGGGGAATTAAGTGCATCCTGTGTGACTCTCTGGGGGGGAAACTTGGAAGCTAATGCCTGGTTTCTCTGGACTTTACCCGTGTGCTGTTTCCCTTTGAAAATTGTGTTTGGTTTCCTTTCGCTGTAATAAATCAGAGCCCTGAGTGTGACTACATACTGAGTCCTGCGAATCGTCTGAGGGAAGCTTCAAACCTGGGGGTGATCTTGGGACCTCTCAAAATAATCTTCACCATCTTGTAGCTCTAAAAAATCACTTTCTTCCCATTTTCATCCTTAAGAATTTAACTTTATATAAACCATAGACTAGTGATTTTCTAAACTATATTAAACCCACATGATTTTAGTGCCAGGAAAGAGAACTCTCCCATTCTTTTGCTTCACAGATGAGAAAACAAAGCTAAGAGCAAGTGAAGGGATGTGTCCAAATCAGCGTCAGAACCCAGGATCCCTGAGTCTTCAGTTCTTCTAGAAGACTCCACTCCCTTCAGAGATCATTGTTCTCCTGTGTACAGGAAACCATGAAACTTAATGGGCAAAGGATAAACAACAGTAACAATATAAAGTGGACTAAGTGAAGAAGGATCGGGGATACTGGATGTAAAGCACTAGTGATGGTAAACGGGCTCTCCTTCATTATTTATAAGGAGTATATAAATAGATGGTGCTAGAACAGGAAGCACACATAGTGTGGTCTCAGGCTATAGATTCAGTCAATTTAAGTAGAGAAATACTTTAGAAAGGTAAGCCCTAGAATGAAAACTGGACCCACTTACTTTTTATTCTTTTGACTGGTGGTTAGTTCGAGCCATTGAAAATGAATTTTATTGGCATTTCCCCTTGGAAATACAGATGTCCAACCCAGGTTGACTACAATAAAATTGAATATTTGGATGCTTATTTCAAGCAGACCACATCTCCTGGCCTGCATTCTAAAGGGGAAATGGGAAGGCTTATAGAGAGAGAGAATCTTTAAAAAACTGGGAAATTTCAGTCAAACAATCTATTTCTTATACTTCAAAGATTTTATTGATAAATTCAGAAATCTGCCAATTCATGCTCATCACTTAAAACCTAACAACAGGATATTGTTTTTAAAGATCTGTGTTGCACTTACTATAATCCTATTCATTCAAAGGGTAAGACCATTGATCATCTACTTAACAACATTTGTTCTTTTATTGGAAGGCTGAAGAGGAATGTAACCAATGTAAGAAGGCATACACATTTTTGTTTCCAAAGGGAAACTAGTGCAGAATTCGTACATAGTGAGTACTCAGTATATTTTCTTTAAATTTATGACTATGTGAATTCTGGTTAAATGCAGCACATGAAATTGCCTCCCACAGTTTATCCCATCTCCCATCAAAAAAATCCTAATGACGTGGAAAAAGTAAAAAAGAAGAAAAAGAGGAAGGAAAAAAGAGAGAGAAAAGAAGGAAGAAAGAAAGAAAGATGACAGGCAGAAACTTAATATGGAAAAAGCATTCAAATAGCATAAGCCTTAAAAAGTGGCAGCAAACAAAAGGCAGTTTAGAGGTGACATTATCCCTATACTGATTCATCAAAGCCATTCTGGTGAGTTGACAAACTCCTGAAACTTCTAACCAATGTCCCCGTATTAGCCTTGGCCTGCCATAAAAAAAAAACACTAAATATGGGGTGGCTTACAAAGCAGAAATTTATTTTTTTCTCACTTCTGGAGGGAGAAAGTCCAAAATTAAGGTGCCAGCGGGGCTGGTTTCTGATGAGACCGCTCTCCTTGGCTTGCAGACAGCCCTTTCCCTTTGTCTTCACACGGCCTCTCTGTGGGCACAAAGAAAGAGCGGTCTCCAGTGTCTCTTCCTCTTCTTGAAAGAACATCAGTCCTATCTGATAGGGCCCTTATGACCTTATTTAACCTTAATCACCTCCATAAAGGCCTTACCTCCAAATGTAGTTGCATTGAGGGTTAAGGCTTTCACAGACGAATTTTGGGGGGACAAAATTCAGACCCTAACAGTCCCCAAACTGAAGGGATTTACTTATTTTCTCCCCATTCCTATATTCCTGAAGCACTTGGAATTCAAGCTGTTGTCAAATTAATATTGTGCCTTTGGCTCAATAACCCTAGGAGGCAAACAGTATCATTTGGATAAGCAGATTTCCTTGTGTCTTTTAAGGCCTTGATAGTTGCAAAGATACTTTGGGCAGAAGAGAGAAATTGTATCCAGCTGGAGACACCAATAGTGTGACTAACAGTTGTCTGATTTGCTGGTTTTGCCTAAGCAAATAATTTAAAATCACAAATCTTGGTCTAGGCCAAACCAGACTGGGATTTAGTTACCCCAATCTAAAATCCGGGCTTCTCTTCTTACAATAGCATACACAATTGTTCTAAAGAGGCTAAGATGTCATCTCAACTATATTCAGTTATCTTAGTTCAAATGTGGATGGACAAAATACATAGTATGGAAATCTCGCTTTTTGTAGGGAAAAAAAAATCTTTATAATGGTCTTTCAGTTCAAAGGGAAAAAAGTTCCAAACTCTTTCTGCCTCTCCTAAGATCCATCTCCATTGATTCTAGATTTGATCTCTACCTTTAATATGTGACAGGTTCAATATACAACTCTAAAGCCTAATTGATTATTAGTAGTTTTACCGCAATCTTAATAATAATAATTGAGAGTTAAATAGATATACTATTTAAATTTTTAGCATGATACCTACATTCTTTTTAAAAAACATTGACTACAAGGAATTTCCTACATTGGCCATTTTTCTTTCATCTGCATCCCTGGGTCTCTTCAGTTGTGAATATTGGGAGCAGTGATGAAGAGATCATTCAACAACAGTTCTACAGAGAAAACAGACCTCCCCACACCATGCCCTAAGTCCCATGGACACATCTCTCCCAGTAAGAAGGCACTGGGGAAAAGAAAGAACAGATTTAGCATTTAGCTACACAGAGTCACAAAGCCTTACCACTTCTCCTGTTTGTCCACTTTTCTGTTTTTTCCCTAGTCAGTTCAACAGCAGAAGATACTGGCTTTGCATCAACCTGAGTGATGGGAGAGAGTGCCACACTGACCTCAAAGAACATCTGATGAAAACATGATCCCTTTTGATCTATAGGGAGATTTTAAAACATTATAAATCAACATTTTATTAGTTCATTTGTATATTACATTTCTTTGGAGTTTGGCTTTTTTTTTTTTTTTTTTTTTTTTTTGTCAATGGCAACTAACACATGTTAAAAATGAGCTTCTAGAAAGCAATTCTGGCTTGTGTCCATAAGAGAAGGAAGCTCTGGGGTGGTTCCACAATTTTTACTTTTGTCCCAATTCTTAATTCTTAAGACAATCTAAGAATTCCTCTCACTGAAGAAAAAGTCATACCAAAATTCACTTTCTTTTTCTTTCTGCTGAGGAAGATTATCCCTGAGCTAACATCTGTGCCAATCCTCCTCTATTTTGTACATGGGTCACCGCCACAGCATGGCTGATGAGTAGTGTAGGTCCACGCCTGGGATCCGAACCCACAAACCCAGGCTGCTGAAGCAGAGTGCACCAAACTTAACCACTACACCATGGAGCTGGCCCCCCAAAATTCACTTTTTAAAAATAAATACAAAAAACAAGATGTCTGGTGTAAGGGGTATCTATCTTTGGGTGGAGTTAAAATGGTTGTATTTGTTTAAAGGGAAAGGTTTAGGGTGGTTTATTGTACTAGGTCGGGTTTCCTGGAGACATCCTCAGACTCAGAGACAGAGATTTGCATGCAGGGAGTTCACTGGGGAACGAACCTGAGAACAAGATTTATAAGCAAGATCGGGCAGCAGGATGGGGCAGAGGGAGAAGCTGAACTGCAATGAAGTTGCAGCAGAGGCCCCAGCTGATCCCACTGGGTGCTCTGGAGCTGAGTTGGCCCTTCGGAGTTGTCACAAATGGAGGCAGAGGGCCAGGTCTTTGTACCCCAGCATCAACTCAGGCTCCCTCTGGGGAGAGGGCAGGGCTGCTTCCTTGGGCAGAAGGCAATGCCCAAAAGGATCCCAGCTGCGAGGCTGCAGCAGCCAACCCTCCTGGCAGCTGAGGGGATGGGTGCTTCCGTCCAAAATGGCATCTGAGCAGGTACATCACTTTTGTGTTCTTTTATATCTTCATAAAACGTGTGCACATTCCAAAGAGGAAATCGTTAGATCATCCCTTTATTCAATATTGTTCTGGTTTTTGACTCTCAGTCCTCAAATTCAGGTGGGCAAGAAACATCATATTATCTATGATGTTACCTAATTCCAATTGCAAGTCTCCTCCTGCCAGGATATATTGGAAATGGAACTTCAGTCATTCTTGGGGCTTCCTTGCCAAGTCAGAGCTATTTGAGTTTGTAGGGGCTTAAACAGGGCCAAGGCTTGGAGGCCAGGGGATAAAGCAGGAGATGGTTATTTATAATATGCCCATTATGGTTGCCCCTAAAAAGACCACTGGCCCCTTTTGCATGGTCCATTCAAAGCCTCACTTCGGAAACACCCAGACCTATGGTCCTGTTTCCCTAGCCATTCCTTCTAGAGACTTGCCACCTCCCCAGAACACTGCCAGGGAAATGGGCACCTTCCTTACTGTTCTAGACCCACTGACCTCTTTCTTCCTGTGGCCCTAGGGAATAGCTTTCTGATTCAGGAGAAACCCCTGTGTACCTCCCACATATTTACAAGTCACTCTGCGTTTTCCTACAAACCCCAATTCCCTTGAATTTCCAGCAAACAAACATCAAATGCTTCTTTTCTAGAGGCAGGAGAGCATAATCTTCAAACCCTCCTGGAAGGAAGTATTTGCAGTCTACTTTTCTCAGGAATCAAAGAAAGGAAAAAAAGCAAAAGGGTTCAGTTCCCATATTAAAACAATCTGAAGATTAATTTTTGCCAAATCACTTAGAAAGCTCTCATTTGGTGCATATTCTGGCTACAAGAAAAAAGTAACGTATTTTTCAATAGTCATGACCAATTGGGTTTTATATACAAGATGCAATCAAGAAGAGTTGTCCAGAATGACTCTTAAGTTGGAAGATTACCTCTTTGAGGCTGAGTTTGAATATAAACACATTGAAACATTTTCTTTTAAATGTATCCAAATTTTGGGCCGGTGTTTCCCTCCAACCTAGCCTGTGCATTGTCATGATTTCTGTTAGCAAGCATTTTGAACTTAAAACCCTAGTTCTGACACACTGGCAATGCAATCAGCTACAGGCACTCCCCAATCTTTGAATGTGTTGCTTGCCAAAATATTGTTTGCACATCTGTTTTTATTAGACTATATGTTCTTAAGTGTCACAAAACAATAGCATAAACAGTGTGTGTGTGTGTGTGTGTGTGTGTGTGTATGTAAAGATTTTGAGTTCTTTATGGCATTCCCTATTCTGAAATGGAATAACAAGGATAAATGAAGAGAAAGAAGATGAAATGGAGGAGCAGAAAGAGAAAAATGTTTTTAATGATAACTATATGCCAGGCTTTTGGCTTAGCATTTAACTTGAATCGAATATTTTAATCCTTAGCACAAAGTCATGAGTTAAGTACTATTATCCTAATTTTTCAGGTGAGGAAACTGAGGCTCAGAGAGGTTAAGTGCTTTTTCCAAAGTCCAACAGCTAGTTTGCAAGGGGTAGAGCAGAAAAACGTGCCCGCACTTGGGCTGTCCGTCCCTCCCCACCCTAGGATGTATGGTATATAGAGTATATGCATCCTGTATTTGATGCGCTGTGTGTGTGCATGTGTTTATCTCCTGTGGTAGATTGCATTATTGTTCCCAATTATCTGCTGCCCTCCCTGCAAGAGGATCAGACATCCCAGTCTGTGGCCATAAAACTTGCAGCACTTCCCTGTGGGAGAACATTCATGCCCCTTTTCCACCAGGCTCTGCCACGTGATTTGCTTTAGCCAATGGGATGGGAACATAACCTTTAATGCCATCATGTGATTTTTCCTTTTCCTGTTTTCTTTCTCCTTTTCCCTCTGACATGTAAATGGCATGTTCCGGATAGAGGCAGCTTCCACCTGAGTTCTGGAATGAAGCAAACACACTAGCTGATTTGCAGGTGATATGAGCGTGAATGAGAATAAAGCTTCATTGTAAGCCACTGAGATCTGGGGGTGTTTGTTACAACAGCATAACATATTGAAAGCTGACTGATAACTCCTTTTTTAGACAGTAAGCATTTTGAGGGCAAGATGTCTGATTCATCTTTGTACCCTCCTATTCTACTCCCCATCTACCCATCCACACCCACTATAAACCATCATTTGGAAGGCTCTCAATAAATATTTGTTGAATAAATGAATGCAGTAAGTAAATGAAATGAAACAATATAGGGACAAGAATATAAAACCAAATGCCTTTCTTCCTTCTTTCTCTCTTTCCCAATAGTAGGCAACTTACAACTCATGCGACACTTAGTATTTAACAGATGGAGCTGCTCTCTAGAACTAGGTGTTATATTCAGGGAGGAAACACCTCAATTCTGACTCCAGATTTACATTACCTTCTAGGGCTCTACGAGACAGCAGCCTTGTCCAGAGCCCGGAAAGCCCCAACAGTGCCCAGACATGGACCATGAGGCCAAACACTCGGTGGTAGTTCTGGGATTTGGTTCTGGGTAGATTGATATCCAGAATTCCATGGATATCATGTCTTCTTTGTGTGAATTTTCAGTTTAATCAGCACTTCTTGAAACTTTGCCTCCATCAGTTATCCCATGATTCAGATAAATCTGAGGTTGTTCTCCAAGAGGAGCTATGGAAGTTTAGATATAATCCCAAACCCACATAAGTCTGTGGATCGTTTCTGAAATTGTTTGAGAAAAGCCAACCAAGAGCAGCAATAAAATAGCTCTCTAGTTATTTGACATTCCAAGCTGAGGAGGTAGGGCAATGAATTCAGGCTTTGGTTGTTAATTGCTCCATCCACTCATTCACTTGACTCGGCTGATATGTAAAAGGAAGAAAAGATACTATCCCATAAACTGGCCATGATTAAGGGTCAAACAGAAGAAGATTAGCAAGCTTGATCACATTCTCTGTCTTAACATAGAATTATTCTGGTTTGCAAAGTTCACAGCACAGACTTGAACTCCCCTTAATGAAGAGGGAGTCCTTGACCATTAAGTGTCTATTTTTTTTTTTTAATACATAAGTTTCTTTTAATGGTCTCTGTCTAATTGCTTTTCCTGTTTTTCATGGTCCCTCTCTCTATTCAGGTTGAATCAGGTTTGTGTTTACAGTCAGCGAGTGGTGACATATTTTGCCACAACCATAGCTGTCCAGTTTCACCAGCACTCAGCCAGTGTCCCTGAAATGAACCTTATCAAGCACAGCATTTGTGGTCAGTAAAAATCTCTACTATGTGTCTGCTCTGGAAGTTTCTCCTTATGTATTTCGAGCAGAGCCAGAATTTGCATGATGGAAATACCAAAAGAAGATTTTTTTTTTTTTTTACTGTCCCTTCCACTCAGAAATGCCAGGCCCACAAATTAGGGACAGCCTTGATCTTTGCTACAATGACATGTGGATGCAGACCTACAATAGCAAGCTGGCACCACATCTGTCCACCAAGACTTTCGTTACAGAAAGAGGGCTTGGCTCCATGAAGATATTAACTGGGCACTTTTCATCTTCATTCAAATGTCTTTGGAGGGGAAGAAATCCTGAGCCAACCCTGAATAATAAAATGGTAATAAAAATGAGAATCATCATTATTGGAGGCTCTGGATTTGATTCTCAGCAAAAAAAAAAAAATGCATAGGAAGTGCCTTTGAGGAAGAGCCAACATTCCAAGCTCCACCTTTGTCCTCCTCCAACCACCCCCTTGTCAATCCTTTGATGTTCATAGGGATAATCCTTTATAGGGGCCAGATCCTCTCCCATTGCATTCCCCCAAGCCCTTATAATAAGAGCAAGACCTTCCATTTGCCTGGTGCTCTTGGCTTATAAACTGCTTCCACATCCTCAGCCCCACCTCTGCAGTCTGCTTGAGCTAAACAAGTTTCCATGTTCTTAGGATGCATATTCAGCTGGAGTCTCTGCCCCAGCCATCTTGCCTAAGGTCAAGCAAGTCCACCTTCCCAACAAACCTTGTGTAACTTGAAATTTCCTTAGCAGCCACTGGGGCAGTGACATATCTCTCATCCAGGTTTCCCTGACCTGACAGCTTGACTGACAAACAGTAAGAGTGGGGAGATTCCTGAGAGCTAAAGGAACGAACACATGTGCCGGGCTGAACCCTCTCTGCCATGGCTTCTGTGCTTTGCACACCTGCTGGCTCGTGTTTCCAAAGGCAGTTGACGTCTGCTGACCCAAAGGCAACCTGAGCCTGGAAATAAAAGTGGGCTGCAGTCTTACAGTTTCTATTCATAGATTTCAACATCTGTAATCCATAAGCAATGAGGAGTAGCAGGATTTGGGCTCATCGTTCCAACAGTCCTTCCTGATTCCCTGGGATCTGATATCTCATGCAAGTCTGTGTATGAATTCTCTTTTATTGGAAAACTGAATCTTACACATAGAAACAAGTTTTATAAGTACAAAGTTGTATACAAAGTAAAAGATTACACCTCCCTTCCACCTCAATCCTCTCCACGCCTCTTGACAGAAGTTACAACTGTTAACGGTTTCTTGTGTATCCTTATAGGACTATTCTATACATATAGGAGAGAAGAAAATATATACATATAAACTAGAAGTTCTTCTTAACAGAATGAAGTAATCAACCTGCATCAATGTAAAATCAGAGAAGAGATAGTGTGAGACTATTCAGCATCATTAGAGGACATCTATGGGCCGAATTTTTCATTAGCTATAGATACTCATGTTAAAGCTTTCAAATGATAAATTCAATATACATTACACACCTTTGTTTTGGTTTTGTTTTTTGCTAAGACTAACAACAAAGTGAATAATCTTTCCTTATCAACGTAATTCCCTCCCTCCAAAGGAGCTCTTATATAGTATCAATCAACTTTTAAAATTTTACAGATAATGTAATTTCTGACAACATACTGACTCCTCATAAGTTTGTTGTTGAGTCTTTGCTTAGAAAGTGACTCTCTTTTGCACGTGGAGAAGGAGTGCATTGGAAAGCCTCCCTCTGGCCTCATGCAGGCATTCTAGTTCACTTCTATCTTCCAGGTCCTCCAGGAACTCCAAGCCTCAGAAGTCGCAGGATTGGAGGGTGGACTTCTCTCCGCTGGAAAAGACTCTTGGGCCAGGCAAATGCTGGAAGACACCAAGACCTGATACTAACAGCTAATACTCACTTAGAACTTCCCTGGGCCAAGCACTATCCTGAAATTTCAAGTACATATGCATGTACCCTCCGACCCCATGTGGGAGGTATGCCTGTTAGCTGTGTTTTGCAGATAAAGAAAATAAGTCCTGGAGAGGTTAAGTAACTGGTCCAAGATCAAAGCTCAGCTCTAATAAGTGGCACGCAGGGCATGTTTTGATTCCATAACCCGGACTCTTAACCCCTTGGATCACTGTATCATACTACCTTTCAAGTGAATCTTGCTTCTCATTCACTGCATTCACCAACCTCGCCAGCAATCCCACGTGTTAGTCTGTGCACACTATCCACCTGCAACAATGGCTTTCCTTTCTCCTCCAGCAAGGCTGATCCAGCCTGGCTTCAGGACTCCGAGTTCCTCAGGCAATCCCTCACACCTGTTCACAGATCTTCACAGATATTTCTGGATATGACTTCGGCATCTTTGTGCTGTTATTACTTACCGTTGTAAGTTGTGATTTGTCTGACGTTAAAGACCTTTTGCCCTTGTGAACTGACTGGCCTGGATGCCAAGCCTGTCTCAGTGAATTGGTGCCAGCAGAGAGAGGTGAACCCTGCAATATGAAGGTCAGCCCAGTGATAGGGGGCGGGGGAACTCCATACCAAAGCTTTCTTGCCGCTATTGAGTGAACTTGCACTTTGGAAATCAAAATAAGATTCTTCGTTCTGGCTTTAGGAAGTGACACGTTCAGAGAAATGTCTTAATTCGGGAGTGTGGGCTGAACATGGGCAGCAGATTATGAACAAGCACTGCCTCTGGTCTAATTAGTATTCCCAGCATGAGCAGTGTTACCAAGAATCCAAAAATTATGTCCTTATCTGGGGTCCCCTGCTCCTGAACCTCAGGTAATCTTTGTCTTTGGAGGAAATAGAGCTCCCATGGTCTCCAGGCATGCTCCAGTTTTGCTGTGGCTGCCGAGGTACGAGAGGAGAACACGTGTTTCCCTGGAGCCCCGCCATTTCTGTGGGCCATTGGGCAATCACTTTCGCCTCTCGCACTCTTTAATGTTTGCCGTGCTCTCACTGGAGAAAACGTGCAACACAGAATGTCTCTCCAAAGAACAGGCCAGACAAGCAAGAACTGCTGCATCCTAAAGCATTGTAAGAGTCACACGCGCCCGTTGACAAATGCAGGTCGCAGACAGCAATTTGGGGTCGCAACTGATTTCTCAGTGAATGGCTTTATCAAAGCAAAGGCACTAGCCTAATAAAAAACCAGGTTTGAACAATTGCATATGGCACAGGAAAGCAGGCAGAGGACCCAAAGGAGCAGGCCAGCGGGTTCTCCTCTTCCCTCGCCAGACATCACTAACTCCTTCCTTTCAGCTTTCCCTTGGGGGCCCTGGAAAGGTGAGCATTCCCTCCTGGGCTTGAAACAAGGATTAGAGAGAGTCTCTGTTGGAGACATACTATGAATCTGGCACAGCTTGGGAGAAACACCCACAGCAAAGTTATTTATTATCCTTTAAACCCTGGAAGTCCCAGTGCATTTGACACATAGAGCAAGAGCAGCAACAACAAATGGAGGGTCTGGGCTGTGTTTTCCCCAATTGGTTGCTCATTCTCTCTCTCAAACTCTCCCCTGCAAAGTTGAATTTGTTTCTGATATGTTTCTTAGGTTAGTAGGTCCATCGTTCTCTTACTCTGAGAGAGACGCATGCAGATGTAGGTGTAAGTATGGGTGAAGGTGCAAGTAAAGGTAGAAATGTAGGAGAAAGTGGAAGTGTAAGTGTCCAACTTTCTCTTGATGCCATTACAAGAGTAAATAAGGCCAGTCAGCTCTGGTCTGTTTAATGGATGACCGTGAGTCAGACGGTGGGGCTGTCACATGCAATGCCTTCTTTAGAACCAAGGAATCTCTCTCTCTCTCTCTCTCTCTCTCTCTCTCTCTCTCTCTCTCTCTCGTCTGCTCATCTCGCCAATCCTTACTCTGCATAAAACCATTGAAGCCTAGATTTGAATGTTCCTGTTTTCTCCAGTTATGGATTCCTTACAGCCCTTTAACTTTTGGGCTGCTAATATTTCAAGAAAAAGGTCAGTTGCATTAATGGAATGTAGCATAAATGAAAATAATTTCAGTTGCGCAGTATATTTTCCTGCCTGCCAAGAAACAAAAGTGCCTGTGGTTTTCAAAAAACGGGATGCTGCATATTAGAAGCAAGAAAGAAGTGTCTGTTCTTTGTCCAAAAGAGGCTGCCTTGAAAACTCTTGCCCAGTCATTAAAGCAGAGATGTCTGTTTTCTTACAGTGAGGTCTTTTGCTCTTTCAATTGCATTTTCTGCCACACTCATGCTATTTTGTTTACGCTTGGGGGTCTCTTGTTAAGAAAAAGGAAAGTAGGTTAGTGGAAGCTTCTCAAATTCTTTTCTTGTGTGCCTAAAGTCCCTATGGGATAGATTTCATAGGTTCTACAATAAAAGCAGCACTGACTTTAGGTTTTCTGGCTCAGATAAATATCTTTAATCACTTTCAAGTTAAAGTAAAAGGAGCTTGGCAATGGGAAACCTTGGAACATTTTCATTCCTAAAAAGAGAATGTGGGGACGCATTGCAGATACGTGTATAAATCGTCTTGTGAGCATCAGAAGGATTCCTGATTCCTATATTGCTTTCAGGGTCCCCTAATCAAAATAGCCGCTACTTGTTTCAGTTAGTATCCATGTCGCTCACGCACTCTGGGCGGGTACCAGAAGGCAGCTGCTCAACTTCAGTTTTTCCCTCCAGAGCCGAACCTTGTCTTTACGAGACACATTGTTGCTCCGGAGGTTGAACACAGATTCTAAGTAGCAAGTGGGCTGGATCTTCACCAAGCAGTGGACAAGACCACCAGTTGACAAAGGCTTTGAGTCTGCCTGTAGTGTCCCCTTCGTCTTTCCCACATGGACGACAAGGGAGGCTAAGTTGAGGAATGTGCCCCAGGAGGACTCAACAGTGATGGTCAGAAAAATGCACACCCACCCAGATCTGCAGGTGATGTGGATTATGTCCTTTAAGAGAAGGCCAAGGAGCTGATTAATGTGGAAGGGTTTAGATATCTAGCTCCCTTTTGGTCCCTTGGCTCTGAAGTGAGCAAGAATGACATGTCATGCCAAGTTTAAATCCATCTTGCTTTGGGGACCAGAATTCCTGATGCGCTGGGGAATTTTTTATTTCCAGGGCGATTGCTTTTCAGATTCCACCTATTTTCCTTCTTATGTTTCAAAATTCAGCTCTTATTAAGTACAGCTGCATCATGAAAAAGAATAGCCACTCTTCCCCCTTGGCTGTTTCAACTCAACGATGAAGGAAATGAAGAGAAATCTGGGAAGAAAGTTCTCCATTCTCTGCCTTCAGAACTCTTGTAGAGGCAGAGCATGAACAGTTGAACGTAAATATCCCCTTGATAGATGGGGCCAGCCCGGTTGCGCAGACATTCACTTCACAGCCCAGGGTTCAGCAGCCCTGATCTGGGTGTGGACCTACACACTGCTTGTCAAGCCATGCTGTGGCAGGCGTCCCACATACAAAGTAGAGGAAGATGGGCAAGGATATTAGCTCAGGGCCAATCTTACTCAGCAAAAAGAAGAGGATTGGTGGTGGATGTTAGCTCAGGTCTAATCTTCCCCCCAAAAAATATTCTCTTGCTGTATCCTTTTAAAGAAATGGCTATTATCCAGCACATAACAGAGAGGCAATGTGTCAAGCAGTTGTCACCAGTCATCTGCTCACTGCTTCCGATTTCTTGCTGAACCCCAAAACTACATCCACACAGAAACTTTCTCCCCAGTGACTTCCCTGTTTTCTGCATTGAGACTTAGTTCCACTTATTTTTCTCTTACAGGGAAATGATTGGTCTCAGTTTTGTCTTTATTGGTTTATTTTCAAACTTCTGCTAAAAGCAGTACTTATTGTATTAGGTTGATGGTGCTACCCATCATTCTCTGTTTCTAAGTAATAACCCAGTTCCCATGCTGAGGTAAATCTCTCTATCTCGGACCTCAGAGTTGATCTAGTTCAGTCCGAGATGATTTTCTCATAAGAGCATTAAACTTTTTCATGGAGGCAATTAAGGCTCCCTGTCATTTTAGAGGCTTGGGCAATCACTTTTATCAGAAATATTGAATCAATTCCCCTTGAAGATCTCACCTTTTCAAAACATCAACTATATCTGACATTGATTTCTAGAAAATTCCCATTGACTCATGAGCTGGACCTAGACATCGATTTCAGAAGATGGACCTACATTTTCTAAGTAACAGGGTTTTGCTTTCTTCTTGTGATGTAATACGGCCCTGATATTCCTAATACAAATTTATGAACTTTGCACTGCTAAATTGATGCTATAAAAACAAAATAATTTTCAGACCAAAGGCCATGTATGTATGATTTTGACAGCCCTGTGCATCATAACGCAAGCAGCAATTTTTCTTAATATCAGCCACTGAAACAAAGTTATGTGTGAGTGATGTTGCTATTATATGGAACCACTGATGGCCAAGCCAAATGCAGTGCGATTTCTCTTCTGGAAATTGTTCACTATTTCAGCCTTGTATGCATTCAGGTACTAAAAAAAATCGTTTTGAACTTCAGCTTCAGGTTGCCCTGCCCCCGACTACATGTACCAAAACTTCCAAGGGAAACTAAACCATCCCAGAGCGAAGTCATATCTATTTTGGATCACCAGATCATATAAATGATCCACATGTTTATCTGACTCTTTATTTTCCTCCTCTTAATTAAAACTCTTGGAAGTTAGTTTACTGGCATTTTTAACCTACTGCACTTTTGCCTAAAGATGCGCTTTATAAAATTTCTACCAGTAGTACCACACCAATAACCAGGTGGCTTTCAGGGATGCTTGTTTATTTTGAATGCAATGTCTTGGCCATTTTTTATTTTTAACTTCACAGGGAGAAATTCAGCATTTGTACTTTTTGTTTGGGGCTCTAATCACTGGAACAAACTCGAGAAAAGAAAACAGAGCCCAGAGGAATGAGGAATAATTTACAGTTAAGCCCATGAAGATGAAAGGGAGAGAGCAAAGAGGGAATTCAGGACTTCGCAAGAGTTCAGCCTGACCTGCTCCCCAGTCTTGTTGACGTCCTGACGAAGCTGAATGTCGCTCTAACCCACTGCGGGCTCCGAGGGCGGGCCTCCATCTTTGCTTTCTGCTCCTCTAAGAAGTGCAGCAAGAGGACCTCTGGGAATTTGAAGTTATTTTTTCCTGCCTGGCTTTTTTCAAAACTGCTCCTTCCAGTCTCTTTTGTCTGTAATGATTTTTTAAAAAATTTTGCCAAGTTCTTATACATGATATTCAAAGGGCTCTGCTCACTTTTGACTTCATCGATTTGCACACTCATTTATTTCCTTCATTCTGTCAATGGACCGTTATTAAGCTCCAATCAGGACACGATGCTAGGGCTTTGGGGGAAGGGTAGGCACCCCAACAGGAGTTAGCAACATTCTTGCCTGCTGAGACATTAGAATTTAGAAGTGGAGGTGGGCTTTGGTCATGATACAACGTACAGTATGTTAGGTACAATGGAAGTTTATGAACAAAATTTTATGGAAATTCCAAGCTAAAAATCTCTCCTTGGTAAGAAGCTCTGAGAGGACTTACCCTTGGAATTTGTTTGGCCAGATGAACTCATTTTCAAGAAGCAGGAATTGGGCTCCTTGGGAGCAGGAAGTAGGCAGCGGGAAGAGGAGGGCACCGTCGTCAAGGAGAGGGGAACTTTCAGTCTTACAGGAAGCTTAGGGCTCAAGGAAGAGGGTTGGAGGAACAGGTGAGCACTGGTCACACAGCAAATGCTGCTCAGGAGTGGGACCTGTAATGGAGACTCTCTCTTATAAACGCTTTAGGAATTTCATTTAGAATCATAAACTTTTACAGCTGGAAAGATGTTGGAAATGTGGGCCAGGCCATACACTTTGCAGATAAGGAACCTGAGGTCCAGACAGGTTACATTACCTGTCTGGGATCACACAGCCAGAGACAGAGCCTAGACCAGAACTCTCCAGAGTCAGCTTTCTTTCTTTTTTTGCAGGGAAAGATTCACCCTGAGCTAACATCTGTTGCCAATTTTCCTCTTTTTTATTTTTCCTCCTCTCCAAAGCCCTGATACATGGTTGTATATACTAGTTATAAGTCCTTCTGGTTCTTCTGTGTTACCCACTGCCACAGCATGGCTACTGACAGATGGGTGGTGTGGTTCTGCAACCAGGAGACAAACCCTGGCCACTGAAGTGGTGAGAGCACTGAACTTTAACCATTAGGCCATCAGGGCTGGCTCCAGAGTCGACTTTTTTATTGCTTGCAAGCAATAGAACTGGGTAAGAAGGAGATAACAGCATGAGAAGGCAAGATTAGAAGACAAATAAAGCCACACAGCAATTTTACTCCAGATTCAGGCTTGTTTTCTCAGGAAAGTAGAAGAGCTATCACTAGGATGTGCACTTTTGGAGTGAATTAGAGCTAAGGGTGGCCCACAGGGCCTCCAGACTGGAAGAGAGAGGCTCACGCACAGAGAACCTCTCTAACATCTTACCCTAAAGTGCTCTGTCATCCTACACAGAGCTCTTGGCAGTCTTCCTTTTGACTTATGCTTATCTAGGAATGGACAACCAAGAAGAGAAGTTATTGAGGAAAGTCCATAATACATCAGAGAACATACAAGATAAACCAAGAGGAAAATATGACCTCAGAGTACATGGGGAAAAGAGACACCACTGCTCTTAGGTCTGGAAGATGTGAGCAAACACTCAGCTTCCGGTAACTCACCACCATAGTCACCGCAACCCAGTAACACACATTCAAATATGGAGTCTGTTTTGGCACAACTGATAGAAACAATTTTGCTATCCGAAGATTAGATGGTGAAGGAAAAGAAATGCCATTTAAATTGGATCCACCTACAACAGGAACCAAAACTTCAAGGTTTGATGGTGACCCCATCTTCACAACCAAACTAAATATTACAAAAAGTAAGTTTATTTTATTTACCAAATTTTATCTTACAATAGCAATGTGTAATTTTTAGAACAAAGAACTAATCAATTGTGACCTTTTTTTTTTGAGGGAGATGTAAGATTTTTCCACATGACACCTTGAGTTATATTCTATTTTTTCAGCATGACCGTTAAGAGGGTCATTTTTGCAGAAACATTTGGGAGTGTCAGTTCCCTCAAAGGTCTCTCTTAATCCTTTGGCATCCAGACAACTCTCTGTTGAAGCTACTATCCTGTTCTCTTCTACAATTATTAACTAAAAGGAAAAACTCTATAGATCCTCTTGTGTCAAAGCCCTCCCAAAGTTGCAGTTTTTGTCACCACTTTATAAAATCCTCTGTCTTTGCTTGAGTTATAGTTCTGTTTTGCAATTTATTTGCATTGTAGTTGCATCATTTGGACTTAGCTAGTTCAGGAGCAGTCCTCCACCCAATGTCACTTAGCAAGTTTATTTCAAGCATACAGAAGTTCCTTCTCCTCATCCTTATCCTTTTGGATTTTGGAACGGCTTAGGTCAATTTATGCTCTGAAACTAAAATGCTGGCTGAAAGTCTAATCATCCTCACAAAAAAATACCCATACACGTATACCCTCCACATTTTAAGGCTTTCATCTCTTTCATGTAATTGAATTTGGGAGGAAATGCATTGCCACTATGATCTCGTCAATTATGAAATCATGACTCCTATGACTTCTAAAATAACAATTTCAAGGTTAATTATAAAATCTATAATGTGATGCTATAATTTATATACTGACCCCTTTGGTAAAGACCATAATCAGTGTACCTGGAGGACATGGGCACATAGATGGCTGAGAAGTGGCTGGTAGGACTCACGGGCTCCATAAATTATACCCCCTTTGCCACTACAACAAATCCAGAGTGATAAATTCTACAGAGAGTGAGACTTTAGGTCAATGACTGCAGAGGGACATGATTGGATATCAGTGATGGTGGAAGATTCCGTGTCCAATTGTGACGGTCAATTTTGTGTGTCAACTTGACTGGGCCACAGGATGCCCATATATTTGGTCAAACATTATTCTGAATGTGTCTGTTACGATGCATCTGGATGAGACTAACATTTGAACTGGTAGACTGAGTAGAGTAGATTGCCCTCCCTAATGTGGGTGGGCCTCATCCAAACAATAGAAGGCCTGAATAGAACAAAAAGGCTAAATAGGAAGGAACGCCCTCCTTCCTGACTGTCTTGCGCTGGGACTTTGTTTTTTTTCCTTCCTTGAGGCACAAACCAAAACATTGGCTCTTCCTGGGCCTCAAGCTTACCAGCCTTCAGACTGGAACTTACAGCATCAGCCCTCCTGGTTCTCATGCCTTCAGACCCAGATTAGAACTACACTGTCAGCTCTCCTGGGTCTCCGGCTTGCAGACTGAAGTTCTTGGGATTCGTCATCCTCCATATATACATGAGGCAGTAGCCTCCGCCTCAAATGTTCCTGGTTCAAATCTCAGCTCTGCCATTTACCAGCTATGACTCATTTCGCTTCCTTGTGTCTCACCTGTAAAATGAGGCTAATAATAAAACCTACCCCATAGGGTTTTTGTAAGGATTTAATAAATGGAAACATTTAAAACAGTACATGGTGTATACTAAGCAAATATTAGTTACACACTTTGATCTCAGGGATAGGTACAGCTGACAAATCTTGCATTTATGCCCTTGGATTTGGTGTCTCCTGGAGCCCAGTCTGTTTCACTGATGGGGTGTTGAGATCTAGCCCATGCTCTCTTGACATCTCATCCCTGCCCTTTGTGACCTTTCCCTTATTTCTCCATCTCTTAATTACTGTGAATCACAATCATTCCTGTGAATATTTACATCCTGGGGTGACATTGTCACTCTGACAAACAGAATTCATCTCAGAGATCTCATAACTCAGAATCTCAGAAAACATTAGAACTAGACTGCAGCTTAGAGAGAATTTACTAAAAACAGATTTAGAAATTTTTCTCTTTTATAAAGATAATTAAAAGTTATACATGCTCTTGGCAATAAAATTTGGAAAGCAGAAAAAAGATCATCTTCCCTGAGTTTGCATGGTAGATAAAGTCACTTCATTCTTTGAACTCCCACAGTAATTTTTTATAACCCTTTTTTATAGCACTCGATGGTTTGTGTTTCTCACCCATCTTCCCCGAGACTGAGACATTGGAGGAGAAGGCCACCCTTCTATGCCCCAGAGTATGCCCTGTGTCTGTCACCTTCGTTCATGAATGGATGTATGACTAAATTACTGACTATATTATATGAAGCAATGAATGGGTGAGTGAATGAATGAAGGAAGGAAGGAATAAGACTAATAAGGATTTTTCACCACACTCTTATCCGATGGGTGCCAGATCACTTGAGACTGGAATGAAAGTCCTAACGATAACTCAGGCTGTATTACATGTGTACACATTTTTATGACCTACATTGAAAATTAAGCACTTGATAATGACCTATTTCATTTTTATGAATGTGTAAATTAGGATAATAAAATCTGAAATTGAATTCACAGACCAGCCTCAATTCAGCCATCTCCAGTTTTCCTTGCTATGTCCTTTCTAGGGCACTCTGCTCGGAATTTTAGTTCAGTATATTCTAAAATTTCCTGGGTTATCTCTTCCCCTTTATTAACCTTTTCACTGAATCCAGTTGTTCCTTTTAGACATGACTGAATGATCCAAGGTTAGATGTGGTAAATAAAGAAGTAGATTCAGAAAGGTATGCCTTGAGGAGCCTTTGGTATTAGCACTTACAATTGTCCTTTTCTGTGGCTTTCTCAGAAATTTAATCATAATTAGCTCAAATATAAAGAGCTAATAAAGGACATTAAAAAATTACTTAGATCCTGGACCTGATCAAGCTTTTCGATTCATTAATAATTTGCAGGAAATACAGAGGACAGAGAAACATGGAAGGATAGCTAGCAAAACCACAACTGCAGGAAACTCTATGAGGCAAAGACTGGTCCTTCAAAAAATAAACTGAGAGAAAGCAAGGTGTGGAGAGAGAAGGGGGAGACGAGGGGGTAACCTATAGATTAAAAGAGACTTAA
This sequence comes from Equus caballus, assembly GCF_041296265.1. Classification (NCBI taxonomy): domain Eukaryota; kingdom Metazoa; phylum Chordata; class Mammalia; order Perissodactyla; family Equidae; genus Equus; species Equus caballus. The sequence continues at coordinate 60,968,507 of NC_091687.1, read as the reverse complement.
GAGACACATCAACCAAACCTAGGCTGTGGACTTTATTTGGATCTTGATTCAAGCACACAAATGATTAAAATAAAGTGACATTTATGAGATACCTGAACAATGTATGTTAAGAAATCATCGTCAATTTTAAAAGGTGAGATAATAGTATTGTGGTTGTATATTTTTAAAGTATTATTATCTTTGACAGGTATATACTGAAGTATTTATGAGTAAAATGATTTAATTTTTCAGATTCAAAATAATGTAGGATGGACTTCCACTTCCAGCCAAGATGGAGTAACAGAGGCCAGATTTACCTCCCTGCCTGAAACCTCCTCTCCTCTGAAAAATACAAAATATATGAAGCAATGGTTTTTAAAGCAGTAGACATGAGGCAACAAAGGACAGTCTTCCCTGTGAGACGGAGAAAAAAGGAGGTGAGTCTTATCATTGCCACTGCATCCTGCATTGAGAAAGCTTCTAGATGATGGCACAGGAAAGATATACCCCAAGAAGAGTCCAAGGACTCCTTGAGTTGAGGAGACAGAGCTGAGAATCCAGGGAGAGCATTGTTGGCAGGACAGAGAAATGCAAATGAGAAAGCCACACAGAGAAAGAATCCCAGAGCTATGCAGAGTCACCCTTGAGCATTCAACAGGGTATAGGTCTGTACACACATGTGAGGAAAGTATCTGAGGCTGGGGATAGAACTATTCAAAAAAGAAAGAGGGAACAGTGCCAGGCCTCACACAAGCCTGGGAATAGTGCCTGCTCCCACCAAACAGGCTAGAGACCTGTCATTCGAGGGCCATTGGGTTGAGTGTTGAGGAAGGTCTTGCCTCAGTAGTGGTGGATAATTAGACCTAGATTGAGCATTGCTCTGAACTTGCTTAACAAATCATAAAAGCAAGACCCAAAATGATCAAGCTCTTTCCAAGTAACTTACCTGCATCCCAGAACTATGCTCAAGAACATTTATAAGAATACAACAATATCCTCCACCTGACAAGGTAAAATGTATAATGTCTGGCATTGAATCAAAAATTACCAGGAATGCAAGGAAGCGGAGAAATACTACCTATAATGAAGAGGATAATCAATCAACAGAAACTAACAGGGAATTAACAGATTTTAGAAATAGTAGACAAGGATATCAAAAGCTATGACTGTATTTCAGGTGTTCCAATGCAGTGGTTGGAGTGGCTATAGCAATATCAGAAAAAATAGAGTATAAGACAAAAAGATTGCTAGAAACAAAGAGGGACATTTTATAATGATAAAAGGGTCAATTCATCAGGAAGATAAAACAATTTTTACATAGGTGCACCTAACACCAAAGCCCAAAAATACAAGAAGCCTGACAGAATTGAAGATGTAGTTGGCAATTCAACAATAATAGTTGAAGACATCAATACCCCATCTCAGTAATGGATAGAGCAACGAGACAGAAAATCAGTATGTAGATAAAAGATTAGGACATTATCACCCGACTTGACCTAATATCTGTAGAACACTCCACCCAACAACAGCAGAATATGATTTCTTTTTAAGTGCCCACAGAACATTTACCAAGATAGTCTGTAATCTGAGCCATAAAACAAGTATTAGTCACAACTAGAAGAACCCACAACTAAAACATACAACCCTGTACTGGGGGGATTGGGGGGAAAAAAGTAGGGGAAAAAAAGAAGATTGGCAACAGTTGTTAGCTCAGGTGCCAGTCTTAAAAAACAAACAAACAAAAACAAGTATTAATAAATTTAAAAGAATTCTAGTTATAAATTACATTATAATACTTATTATTATACTATAATAAATCACATTAGAAATCAATAACAGAAAAGTATCAGAAAAATCTCCAAATATTTGTAAATCAAATAACACACTTCTAAGTTACCAGGAGTCACAAAATAAATCAAAAGAGGATTTACAAAGTTTTCTCAATTGAATGAAAATGAGAACACAACATATCAGAATTTGAGGGGAGCAGCTAAAGCAGCATTTACGGGAAAATGTGTAACAATATAGAGCTATACTAGAAAAGAAGAAAAGTCTCAAATCAGTTACCTCGGCTTCTACTTTAAGAAACCAGAAAAACAAGAGCAAATTTAATCAAAGTAATCAGAACAAGGAAAATGATTAAGACCAAAGTGGAAATTAATTCAATGGAACATAGAAAAACAGTAGAGAAAATCAATGAAACAAAAAACTGTTTCTTTGAGAAGATCAATAAAGCTGATAAAATTCTAGCTAGACTGATCATGACACAGAGACAAAAACATAACTTAGTATCAGGAATGAGGAAGGTGACAATGTTATAGATTCTACAGATATTAAAATGATTACAAAGAAATATAATGAACAACATTACACACATAAACTTGACAGGTTGGCCAAAATGGACAAATTTTTGAAAGACATAAACTAAAGCCCACTCAAGAAGAAACAGATAAACTGAATAATTCATATCTATTAAAGAAATTAAACGTATAGTTAAAATACTTTCTACAAGGAAAACTCCAGGCCCAGATGACTTCACTGGCGAATTCCACCAAACATTCAAGAGAGAAATAATACTAATTATATACAAACTCTTCTGGTAAATTCAAGATGATGGAATATTTCTCAACTTATTCTGTGAGGTCAGGGTTACACTGGTACCAGAATTAGACAATGATATTATGAGAAAAAATATCCATAGAAAATAGGGATCCTTACAAAGTTATTGAGATCCACTGAGACAACCAACCCTCAAATCCTCTCTATTCTACCTTCTAATTATCAACTATCTAAGTTATTTCTTCCCATCCCCATGAAATTTCAGGCCCCCTCCTGTTTATCTGATTGATAACCCAAACCTCCTTACTATCTGCCCTTCTGCCTTCAATCCCCCAAATCCAGTCTCCATACTAGGCGTGGAGGGAAATTCTTAAAATGTAAATATTGGCCTCAAGGCCCTCCTTTCCCCCAGATTTGAGTCTAAACTCCTTAACAAGACTTTTAAGACCCTTCATGATCTGGCCTACTGGTCCCCAGGTTCATCTCTTGTCTCTCCTCTTCCTCACGCTTCTCTCCATGTTCCAGCCACACTGACCTGCTTGCTCTTCCCCAGCACTGAAGTCATGTGCTCGCTCTTTCCTCTGGGCTCTGATATCCACAGTTTCCCCTTCTTGGAATACTTTCTCTACCCTACCGATCCTCATCTCATCTTCTTGTAATGAACTACATATATTATTTTAAGATAAATATCAATTCTTCCATGAAACCTTTCCTGCCTCAGCCCATCCACTCACTCTGGGTCAGGTGCCTTCCTAACGTTCCCATAGATCATTTCGTTACCACTGCTGCAGCATTTATTATAATCTGTTACAATTGTCTGCTTATTTTCTCACTAGGTTCTTGCCTCTTTGAGGGCAAAGACCATGCATTGCTCACTGTGGTCCTCCCAATGTCCAGAACACTGTGAGACAGAAAGGATACTCAACAAATATTTGTTAAATGGATAATAAGTTCCATTTACTAAATGCTTACAATTTTCCAGGCGCTGTGTTAGGGACTTTATGAGTATTATCTTTTTCTCATCACATCCATCCAGGAGGTACTGTTCTAATATCCCCTTTACAGAGGAGGAAACTGAGGTACAGAAAATGATGTAACTCATCTGACACCACACAGATATATTGTAGAGTCAGAATTCAAACTCAAGTCAATGGTCTCTTGGGTCTATACTTCTAAGCACAATAGTTTACAATTGAATGAATGAATGAGTAAATAAATGAATGAATGATTTCAACTGCTGCTTACTGAGTACCTGCCATATGTCAGGGCCTATTCTAGGTGCTGAGGATTCCATAGTGAATAAAATAGACCAAAATCCATGCCTTCAAAGAGCTTATATCCTAGAGGGGAAGACAGTCAATAAACAAAATACATAAATAATTTGATGTATTATGGAGCAAACAAAGGCAAGAAAGAGAGATTGGTGGTCACCCAATGTTAAATTGGGTGGTCAGAGGAGGCATCACTGAAAAAATGACATTGAAGCAATGACCTGAAGGTGAATAAAGGAAGAAAGCTTTTCTAACATTTCACAATGCTTTGCAGGCAAAGACTTCAGACAAATAATAAATAGATTCTTAGTGTGTGGATCATAATTATACTAAAAAACAATTTGTCTCATATTTTTAATTGTTAAACTTGGCAACCCTGCACTCATGGCAAAACTCATGTCTAGGTTAGACCAGGAAAAACTATTTCTCATCGCTCATTGTGGGTCTACAGGATCTGCGTTTTCCTGAAAATTCTGAAAGATGAGAGTGCAGGGCACTGGAGTATTAGCATGCAGCCTGAGCAGAGTTCTCCTTGGCAGAGTGCTCAGCTCCACATAGATGTCTCCCATAAGCGGAAAATATCATTTTGTGGATCTTGACAGATGGGTCTTGCCCATGAGGGAGGACATTTAGGACGATTCATACCAACTGGCATATCAACAGACTTTGAAAGAGAGCTATTAAAAATGGAATTGTGTTAGCTCTGATTTATGCTGAACAAAATAAGCACAACAAGAAACCCATTAGAAGGAAGACGGAAGACATTTAACATTTGAGGACTTTGAAAGGCAGAAGAAGAGCGCATAATTGATTCTTATTTTGCCAGGTTGTAAAATTCTGCTTTTCAAGAAGGAGCTAATCGTATAATAATTTTTCATTGAACCTAAAATGTTATCTAAACTTAGGCAGAGCTGGACATGCGTATGAGTGGGCTTCCTCTTATGCTCTAAACTATACAACCACATGGCAAACTCTAAATTGAGAGCAGTTATAACAAGTACATCCCCTGACAATAAGTCTTTCGATTGCCTTCCCTCAACTCTAGTCTCCATAGGCTCTTAGGTCCTTCATGTGACAAGCTTAAATATCATTTCCTCAGTGAGTAGTCCAGCACCTCCAGGACTCCATTAAATCTCAGTGTTTTCATAACTCATAACACTTACCACACTGGGAAGTTAGTTATACTATCTCCATCTTCCCCACTGGACTGGGGCTATCTATGTATTCACCTTCTCTATTACTATCTTTCCAGGACCCAGCATGGTTTGGGCACATAGATGGTGCTCAATAAACATGAATTGAATTGATTACAAAGGGGTTGGCAGCCTCACCAAGCTGAACTGATTATGGAGTCTTGTCTAATTTTAAATGAATAAGACTCATAGCAAAGTCAAGAAGAGTGGTAAATTGCAACTGTTTAAATAGTGAGTTTGTATAGCATTGCTTTTACAAGGGAAAAAATTATAAATGCTATTCATTGGAAAAAAGGTGAAGTCTCAGGAACCAGCGGTTTATCTCCTAAGATCAAAGGAATAAAGAGGGCTAACATATACATGGTGTGCTGGTCTATTCTATCTTAGATGGTAAGCTGAGTATGTATTATAGGATAACAAGAAAATTGTGGTCAATAGATCAATGTACAAGTTGATTCCACATCCATGAGCATCCCCTTGTTTTGGTAAGCACTTGATAGTTTCTCATGTCTCTTCCACTATCATTCCATCTAGTGCTCTATGTCCCTATGAAGCTAACCCAGCCCAAGAGTTAGTATGTCCAGAGGGATAATCATATACTTAGAACCAACCCAGGGTCTCTCAATCTTAGCACTATTGATATTTGGACAGGATAATTCTTTTTTCTTGGAGGGGGGACTATCTAGTGCATTGTAGGAGTTTGGTAGGGTACCTGGACTCTTTCCACTAGATGCCAGTAGCACCCCCTCCCCGAGGTGTGACAACTTAAAATGTCTCTACACATTGTCAAATGTCCGCTGGGAGCAAACTTGGCCTGAGTTGAGAATCAATGAGCTGATCTTTATTGAGTGCATAAAACATTCCACCACTCCACTAAGTGCTCACAGGAGCTTTCATTTAATCCTTAAAAAAATTACCATGAGATAGGAATTAGTAAACCCATTCTATAGATGGGGGAAAGTTTAAAGATTGCTAAAGGTCACACAGCTGAGAAGTAGTGAAACTTAAGCTTGTCATCACGTCTCAAGTGGTGGTGTCATCACCACGCAAGTGGTTTGTGGACAGAAAGCAATGAAATGGGATTTAGCGAGGGAGAGCAAAGTAGATACTGGGTGTGAGCTAATGTGAAGGCTTTGTAACTGTGTTCCAGCAAAGGCCAGCTGGGGACAGCTAGGAATTCCTCCTAGGACTTCATCAAGGAGGTAACCCTTGGGCAATCAGAGCTAGTCTATCTTCATTTTCTGTTTGTGAGCTTGCCAGCTGTCAGCAGGCTACGTGCTTAAGTAAACAAGAAAGATATGAACAGGATGATGAAAGCCAAGATTAAATGATTGTTGTTATTATTTGTTCTCTAATATTTAGAAATACCGAACCCACACAAGGTTAGTCTATTGCCTGTGTGTCAGATTTCAAGCTGGGGTGCCAGACTTAAAATCTGATGCCAAATTTTTGATCCCAAAGATCCCTGGCCCACCCCTGCCCTCTCTGTCTGGGAGAGCCAGAGGAAGAACTCAAGCAAGGCTGAGCCTGAAGGCCCTGCGTGTGGTCAAGCTGCTTTATGAGCTGTCCCCATCCTGTCTCAGGAGGAGAAAAGCAATCCCAGCGACACTGGAGGGGACTCCTGAGATTCCCTGGGAGGCCAGGGAGGAGGAACGAGACACCTCCAGACTTGGCTAATGGAAGATACTTCAACTACCAGGACAGTGAGTCTCTCAGCAGGGTGGTTGGTAAATAGCCTTCCCTGTGGCATGCGACCCTGGCTGGAGAGGCTGCTCCAAGATGAAGATGAGAGATGGAGAAGATGAGAGCTTTCCTGAAGAATATCCCCAGGCCGAGTTCCTGGCTCTACCTCTCCATCCGAAGCCAGGGTTCCAAACCTGTGAGCACTACTAGGTCTATAACTCAGGAGAAACTCTTCCACGTGTACACCAGGAGGCATGTGCAGGAATGTCCATAGCAGCACAGCTGACAGTAGCAAAACTTGGATACAAGCCCAGATGCCTATCAGTGGGAGAGAGGATGACCAGCCTGTGGGATATTCATGCAAGGGAACATCTTATAGCATTCAAAATGAATGAAGTAGCCTTTCACAAAACTCTAGATAAGATGGAGTACAGGAATCAGGTTTACTCTCCTGCCTAAAACAAAAAACACGCACACATACACATGCACACAAAACAACAACAACAAAACAGACAAAATATACAAAACCAACAGTTTTCAAGACACTGAAAATCAGGCAATGAAGGACAATGATTTCTGAGGGACAAAAAACAAATGAAATGAGCCCTACAGTTACCTGCAGCTCACTGAGGAGAATTTCCAGGGATGCACAGGAAGGGTGTACCCAGTAAGGCCCAGCAGACTCCCTGATTTTTGCCCATAAGAACATAAATTGTGTCCTATGGAGACGCAGTTGATACTGCCTGTAAACACTGATCAGTTTAGCATCTATTTGCGAATTCATTTCAGCATTCTTTATCTGCCTATATATGCGTGTCCTTCAAATTCTTCTTTGAATAGTTTGTTACATCTTGCTGGTCCCTTCATTAACTAATGAGTTAAGTAAAATCTTTGACCCATGGTCATTTTATATTTATGTTAATTAATCAAGATGTCCTTCAAAAGATAAATGGATAAACAAACTACAGTATATCCAGACAACGGAATATTATTCAGTGATAAGAAGAAATGAGCTATCAAGCCATGAAAAGAGTAGAGGAAACGTAAATGAATATTTCTAAGTGAAAGAAGCCAATCTGAAAAGCTATATACAGTATGATTCAACTTTATGATATTGTGCAAAAAGCAAAACTATGGAGACAATAAAAGGCTCAGAGATTACCAGGAGTTAGAGGGAAGAAAGGATGAATGGGTGGAGCAGAGGATTTTTAGAACGGTCAAAAAATTCTATAGGAGACTATAATGGTGGATGCATATCATCATAGCTTCGTCAAAACCCGCAGAACGTACATCACCAAGAATAAACTATGGACTTTGGGTGAGCATGACGTGTCAATGTAGGTTCATCTACTGTAACAAATGTACCATTCTGCCCTGGGATGTTGATACCAGGGGAGGCTGTGCATACGTGGGGGCAGGAGGTATACTGGAAATCTCTGTATTGTCTCAATTTTATTGCTAACCTAAAACTGCTCTAAAAAATAAAAATAAACAAACAAAGATATATACATATGTGTAAATACACACACGCATAAGAATTGACCACACCAATAAGAAATTTTAAGCACAAAATGTTTTAGAAACAAGTGCTTGTTTTGTTAAATTAAGGAACTGGAATTCAAATGATTATGGAAATATAATGTCGTTTATAAAATTAAAATCTGATCTTTAGGGAAAAGCCCTGCATATTTTTATTCAAAGAGTTATTGGATGTAGAGAAACAACAGACTAGACAATATGATAATGTGACAGCTTGTATTGTAGAATGCCATTCTTGATCAAAGTAGTTTTTAATTGCCAGTAATAGAAGTTATTTTGATATGCAAAATATATATAAATAAATATTTTAAATAAATATATATTATATTATATATAAATATATAATATATATAAAATATGTATATAAATATGTATTTATACTATAAAATATAAATAAATATATAACAAGACAAAATATAAAACACTTAGAATTAAAATAAATGAAAGCACTATATATCAGTTTTTGTGGGAATCAGGTAAAGTGATACTTAGAGGGAAAATTATAAATTTGAATACATTTATCATAACCAAAAAAAATGAAAATAAACAAGCTAATTGTTTAACTAAAGAAAGCTGGAGAACAAGCAATTGAGTAAATGTAAGGAAGGAAATAAAGATAATGGTGGAAAGCAATGAAATTAGAGAACTGAAAAAATGTGAATGATTATAAAACTAAATGTTGACCCTTTGAAAAGACTAATATGCTTACAAAAACTTACAGTAAAATTGATCACGAGAAAGGGGAAAAGCTCAAATAAATAAACATGAAATACAAGAGACATCAAATAAAGCAGAGATTTAAAAAATCTTACAAGCAAATTATTATGAACAACTATACTCCAAAAAATTTTAAAACCTGGATACAAATGCAAATTTTCAAAAAAAATATAAAATGCTAAAGTTGACCCTAAAGAGACGGAAAAGTTGAACAAACTGATAACATTTAAAAAGACTGAAATAATAATTATTTCTCTCCTCCCACAACCTCCCCAAAGCATTTTTATTGATGAGGTTTACCAAACTTTCAAGGAATAGATAAGACGAGACGTTCTAGAGAAAAGAAAAGGAAAAACTGTGTCCAGTGAATTTTTTCAAGGTTAGTATAATCTTGATACTAAAATAGATATGGACGGCACTGGAAGAGTTGGGAAAGAGCTTCCTAAATAAGACACAAAAAGTATACGATATAAAGGGAAATTATTTATTCCTTTTTAATTCTTTTATAGAGGTTAGTATACGTCATGTAGTTTTCTATGTGCTTCACAGTTATTCATTCAATTGGCATAGCAACCCCATAAACTAGGTACTTTTATTCTACCATTTAATAGAGAAGGAAACTAAAATAGTATTCCCAATATTATACAGCTGGTAAATGACATTTTGATAACCTAAAAATGAAGATTTCTACTTTAAGGAAGAGAATCATAGATAAAACTTACAAGTTGGTTGAGGATATTAGCAATATATAAAACTCACAAATGATTTATATCCAGAAAAAAAAAAGAACTCCTAAAAATCAAAAAGAAAAATACCCAGGTATTTTTTGTAGTTAACACGGCTGCAAAACAAATTACCCACAAATTTAGTGGTTTCAAAATAACGCATTCGTTTTGTTCATGGATTTGCAATTTGGGCAGGGCTCAGAGGGGACAGCTCATGGCTGCTCTAGTCCCTTTTAACTGCAGCATCTTGAAGGTTGGGAACAGGAACCATTTAAAGGAGGGTAAACTACAGCCTCGGAGGCCAAATTCTGCCCGTTTTGGTGCGGCCTGCTATCGAGCTCTTGACGGAAGTATTTGCTGAGCCCTGTCCTAAAGGTTCACTCATCATACGTGTTGCACTCGGTGAGGGCAAGCCCCTGAATTCTTAGCTGGAGATGCAGGCAGGAACATCTAACACTGTTTTGTCATGTGGACTGGCCTTCCTCACAGTATAGTGGTTGGGTTTCAAGGGCAAGGAGACAGAGAGAGAAAGAGGAAAAGAAAGAGAAAGAGAGAGAGGGAACTAGGGAGAAGCCGTATCGTTTTTTATGATGTAGCTTCAAAAGTCAGGCAGTGACTTCCACCACATTCTATTCATTGAGGCAGTTACAAAGTCCTACTTAGATTCAAGGAAGAAGAAGTAGACTCCACATCTTTTTTTTTTTGAGGAAGATTAGCCCTGAGCTAACATCTGCTGCCAATCCTCTCTTTTTACTGAGGAAGACTGGTCCTGAGCTAACATCCGTGCCCATCTTCCTCCACTTTCTATGTGGGACACCTGCCACAGCATGGCTTGCCAAGCGGTGCCATGTCCGTACCCGGGATCCAAACCAGCGAACCCCAGGCCACCGAAGCAGAACGTGCAAACTTAACCGCTGCGCCACGGAGCCAGCCCTAGACTCCACATCTTGATGGGAAATGACAAAGTTCTGGAAATGAATGTGGAATGGCAAATATTACTGTGGCCATTTTTGGCAAATACAGTCTGCTACAAAAGGTGATCCAAAAGAAACGTGCAAAGAATGTGAGCAGGTATAGCAAGTAAGACCGAATGACTAATAAGTATATGAAGAAATACTTAACAACCAGAGAAGGGCAAATTAGAATGTTGAGAGCTCCCTAATATCTACCAGATTAGCAAAATAAAAAATAATGTTGGATAATATTAAGCACCATCAACGCTGTAGAAGAAATAGTAAACTTCATGCCCTTATAGTAAACTGTGCAATTTACTGGAAAGCAATTTGGAATAATTTAGTTCAATTGTGTGTCTATGCCTATAATCCGGCATTTGCACCCTTGATTAATATAACAGAAATACTCTCACAGAGGTATCCGAGGAGGATGTCCGTTATAACATTGTTTGACCAGGAAAAAAATGGGAACAGTTAAGTTCCCATCGATAGAGGAATGAATAAACAAAATGCAGTATATGCAAATCATAAAATTCTCTGCAGCACTTTGATACAAATAGATCTCAAAAATATAGTAAGTGAGGGAAGTGAGAAGTGGAGAGACAGGTACAACACAATATCATTTGTAAACTGAGAGCATAGGGAAGGGGACCCACACACAGGATGGATTAGAATTAGGAATCAGGGAGAAAAATGTCAAAAATTAAGTTTGTTTTTCTAGGAAAAAAAAAGATTACTTGGGGAGCTTAGTAAGAAATGATATTTTGGGGCCTCACTCCTGAAAATGCTGATTGAATGGGCCTGAGATAGAACCCAAGAATCTATATTTTTTATGACTGTCCTAGATGAATTTTAAGATCAGGTGAGTTTTGAAAACACTCTACTTCAACCTACCTAGAGTTGAGAGTAAGTTTCAGTTTAAATTCGTGGTTTGCAAGCAACAGAAACTCAGGTTGGCAAAAGCAGACGTGATATTTATTGGAAGGACTTCAGGGAGTTCAGAGAGTTGTCAGGAAGGGTGCAGAACGTGACTTGGAAAGAGCAAGAACCCCACAACTCCAGAGGGTCCAGGGAACAATGGCTGGAACGAACAGAGACCAGTTGTTTCCAGTTGTTTTTTTTTTTTTTTTTTTGCTTTGCTCACAAAGCAATTTGAATTTCAGGTAGGAAGCAACTAACCGGCCAACAAAAAGGCAAGTCATTATCATCAGCTCATATTTAGTGGAAAAAGGTAACTCCCTAAAAATAACCCAGGGTGCTGTTAGAAAAAAGATATGTGCGATGGGCATAATAACAAAGCAAGAATTTTCCACTTTGTACAAGCAGACAGGAGAGAATCAGAAGGAGGAAATGGAAAGATGGGAGAGATTTTGGAGTTAGATGAGATCTGGGTTCAAATTCTGGTTATGCCTCATTTGAACTTTCTTACCTTGACAGGTTCCTTAACCACTCTGATATATGACCTCTTCTCAGGGTTATGCTGTCATGTGTGAAATATCTGGGATAGCTAGTTCTTTCCTTGCCACCTTGCCTGGCATCATGGCAGGTGGTCTAATGTGCTCATACAAGTGGGCTGGAGACCGTGGAGTCGTGCAGGAAAGGCTCATGCACATGAGGTTTCATCGTTGGGAATGTAAGGATGTTTGAAACTGGCTATCTCTTTACAGGCCATTTATAGGGCCAACATTCTGAGATTATCTGAGCCTCTGTCTTGAGGCAGCTGGAGCCTCTCAGATGAGCCATCTAAACATCTCAAGCCTTTGAAACTTTCTATCATCATCATCATCATCATCATCATCTCGGGACTCATGTGTATTCTCCATTCTTCTCTTTGGCCAGAATATTTATACTTGATGAATGCTTTGTACACATTAAAAGCAGATAAACTGTTTTCCCTGCTGAAATCCATCTGCTTAAAAATGAAGGACTTAAAACAAAGATTAAACCTAGCACTGTGCTCGTTTATAAACAGCGCTCCCAGATACATGCTGCCCCCATTAGCCTTGCCCGCTTCCACTGCTCCTCCTCAGTCCTGCGGTGTCTGTCTCTGTGAAGCTGGTGATAACAGACAGATATAAACAGTGAACTCCACGCAGGGCAGAGGTTAAATCGGTCAGTTGGGTCCCCTTGGCAGGCAATGTTCTCAGGAGCTCTGCTGCTGCTGACTTTAAATATGGGTGGCCTCCAACGTTAACAAAAGGTCAACTGATTAATTCACCATGAAAACCAGATATCCTACCGGTGTTATCTCATCCTCCCTCACCTCATCCAGGCATTAGCTAAAGCACCCGTTTATTATATTGTCAGGTGTTTAATATCCCTTGAAAAATTATAGATGGCATCCACCCACAGAGATACGTAGATGGTGGTAGAGAAGAATGGTGGGGAAAGTTTCTAAGATAGTGAAACGGCAAGGGTAAGAACGTTCTGGAAAGACATTCCAGAAGGAATGGCCTATACATAAGGAGAAATCCAAAAAGGCATTGTAGATAAAAGACACAAAGAATCAATCATGGATGAGGAACTGGGATACAGAGAGAGGTAAAAAAGGCTTAGGACAATAAAATTTTCTTGAGATTTTTGGTGTAAGTATATGTGGGCTACTCTTGGATTTCATAACAGTAGGTTTAACTTCTGCAAAATTTTGCAAAAGTAATTCTTTCCAACCAAATTCACCCAAAAAATTATCTCACCATAATCTGGGAGAATCTATTCATTTCTTGGATTTATTCAGGGGGTAGTTTGAACGAAATTAAACTGTGAGTAGGTTAAACCAACATATAAAATCGATTTCAGTTTTTGGGGACCTCAAAGCCTTCTTTTCATCAAATCACTCTATTTCATTCTACTTGTATGTGCAACTCTTAAGATGAGAATTTTTAAAATAATATAAATTGTAGAATGTGTATATACCTGTACAATGGAATACTATGCAGCCATGAAAAACCTATGTTGTAGAACCACGTTTCTTAAAGTATGGTTTGAGAAAGGATGGTATTAGAATCAGTTAGGGGTGCCCATGAAAATTATAGACTCCTGGATACTACTGCAGACTCGGTTGGTTTAGGATCTCTAGGCAGAAGAACTAAGAACAAGCAGCTGAACATCCTTCCCAGGTGATTCTTAGGCAGAGTAAAAGTTCAGAGCCATTGTGGTAGAAAAATATGTAATGTTTTGAGAAAACTTTTTATATAATATGCACAGTATAATTCCAATTTTGTAAAAGAGAAAAATGCATAAAAATGCTCAGACTATAGACTGGAAAGTAGAATGGTATACACTCAATATGAGCAGCTGTTATCTCTGGGGTGTAGGAAAATAAATTATTTTTATTTTGTTTCTTTCCATATTTTGACTTTCAAATTCTTCTATAATGAAAATATATTAACATAATACTAGGAAAAGTCTTAATCTTCCTTAAAATATTGATATTTGTATGGATTCTGAGGAAGGCCTTACTGATACCGATTGTTGTAAAACAAGAATAAACGAAGAGTCAGGAAGATGGTAACCTGAGGACGGAGCATAGAAAAGAGAACAGATCCTCTTGAGTCGAGAGCCAGGGCGGGGCTGGGAGAGGAGATTCAGGGGGTGGGCAGGGAGGGCAAGCTTCAGCCCACATTGGATACACGTTGCACAAGGACTTGAAACTGCACTTTTTTTAAGCCTTTAACGTTTGCAAAAAAATTTTTAAACATCTCACAGGAAAAAGGTTAAACCACAAACTATAGACCCCATCCTCTGTTGTTGTTTTATTTCCACTTAAGCTCCTCCTTATCATGATGTATTTACTGAGAAAATGTTTTTCGTGTCTCATGGAAGAAGAAGGGATCTTTCTCTCTCCCATGCAGAGCGATCAAGGAAGAAATACTCACTGGGCACCTCCGATGTATCTAGCTCTATGCTCTGGGCTGCAAGAGAAAAAAGCAAAGGATGAGTTGGCAGCCTCTTTTATGCTTGTTTTGCATCAAGGAGATTATAATCTAGTTGAAGAACCGTGAGGCCATGCGCTGTAAGCAGGTAGCACGGCGGGCGGTGCTGAAGTTTGTGCGGGAGGAGTCGGGGGACAGGAAGGGACCGAGTGCGTGGGAGCGCTCTCTGAGGAGCGGCTCATGGCTGATCTGAAGGAGTGTGTTCAAGAGGAAGGGTGAATCGTAATGTTTTCTGACAACTTCTTGGCAAGTTGTAGTTTTGATGAGGCGACTATTACCAGTGAATACAAGTTCAAGAAAGGATAGTTTCTCTGAATCTTGTTTCTGAAATATGAAATGTACACATATTACATTTTAGGAAATAAATGGCACTATTCAGTATATCAAACCATTTTGCAAATGGTGCCTTATGTTAGAGTTTTATAGATGGCTGGCATCATCTACCCAAAGATTCTTTTGTGTGGTATTTGTAATTAATAAATACATATTTTTCTGGTCACTGGGCCAGGTTTTGGGAAATGTTTGCTATATCAGGGTTTACATAGAAATCGAATGCTTTGCATATTTCATTTCCTGTTCAGAGAGCTGAAAGGACTTAAAAACTCAGAGCTCATCAATATCATCTTTCAGATCTCTTCCAGTCCCAAGATTAAATAGTCTATCTATGATTCTCTCCTCAACAGATGACAAAAACAAGCTGCAGGTGTGTGTGGCCTTTGCCCTTCAGTGCATCTGTGCCAGAAGAGCATCAATAAAACAAATAAGCATTGGGCACCACTGTTCAACTATACACTAATACCTGTCTATTATAAAGTAATATTGGGAACATATTTAGGGAGGTGAATTTATAGTTTTTAAATTGCATTATATATCCCATTAATTTTCCCAACGTTATCTTGAAATAGAAAGTGGAGAAAGAAATATAATTTTCTTATTTTGCTGACAGAATACATGAGATGTTGAGAGGCTGATTATTTGTGGCCATGGAAGGTGTGGGGAAAAATGGTTGTATTCAAAGCAACCAGCTGATTTGGTTGGTCTAGAGGAAGAAGCGGTCAGTTCAGTGGTGGAGGGGAATGTGCTGTAATGAAGAGGCCCTATGTGAGCAACTGCTTCAGTAACTGGGCTTAGGTCACAGCAGTCACTGCGAAAGCCACGCGGAGATTCAAACGTTGGCTTTTTATTCAAGAAGGTGAGACAGTTGGTTTATTCAGTTAAACAAAAAAAACATGATCAATTCAATATGGAAAAATTATAATATCACTTGTCTTGTTTGAATAGAAAAAGCAATCGGTTAATTGAAGTTTCAAACAGAGGTGAGGAATTATCTATTATTGAATGTATTTGATGCTGCCTAATCATTTGTTCTCCAGAATAAACATTCCTTGTTGAATAAATAAGCCCACATATAAAATACAGGCTTGGGGCTGGCCCCATGGCCAAGTGGTTAAGTCTGCATGCTCCACTTCAGTGGACCGGGTTTCACTGCTTCGGATCCTGGGTGCAGACCTACACACTGCTCATCAGGCCATGCCTTGGCGGCATCCCACATAGAAGAACTAGAATGACTTACAACTAGGATATACAACCATGTACTGGGGCTTTGGGGAGAAAAGAAAAAAGAAGATTGGCGACAGATGTTAGCTCAGGGCCAATCTTCCTCACCAAAGAAAAAAGCATACCTTTAAAACAAACAAACAACAACAAAAACACAGGCTGTAATGGGTTCTGTGTGATTCTTGAGTATCAGGCCTATTTCCTAGAATTCTTCATGTTCTCTTCTCTTCCCTGTGTCCCACTCCTGTGAGCAAGGAGGCTTGGACTCAGTTTCCACAATAGCTCCTTGTGGAAAGCAGAAGAAGAGGGGACCCTGTGGATCACTTCCTGCTGTTGGCGAGAGTTTGTGTGAAGGTTGGAGAAGTTTTAGGATGCTGCCCTCACTGGTTCCATCCCAACACACCTTGTTTTGAAGGCCAGAGATTGTGATCTTGAGTAAGTAACTAAGCCTTTCTGTTAAGAGGGAGTAATAACACCTCCCTGGGTGCCCCTTGGGCAAAGCTGTTTATCTTCACAGAGCTTTAGTTTTCTTCTTTACAAAATAAGGATGACAAGAATACTTACCCTACAGGGTCTTAGACTGGGCACTGCACCAATGCTTTACGTATATTTTCTCATTTAATTCTTACAGCATTCCCATAAGACAAGTATAATTATCATTCCCATTTTACAGATGAGAAGACTGAGGCACAGAGATGTTTAGTAACCTGCCGAAGGTCATACACTAAGTGGCAGAGCCTAGGATTGAACCCGGATCTGATACTCAAGTCTGTGCTCTTAACCCACACACTGCACTTCCTCTTCTTTATACACATGTCAAATGGCAATGCAGCCCTGGTATCATACATTAATGGCCTGAGGAAAGAGTCCAACAAGCCTCAGGGCTGCCAAGCACTCCCTTTTGAAGGACAGTGGCCTAAACAAACCTTTTCCCAGATCCACAGCTATCACTCGTGCTGCACAGGTTGTTGGGAGGGTGAAACCTCAGGTGCTTTAGCCATGGCCTGTTGGTCTGGATGCTATGGGGCAAGTCAGAAGGCAGCCATACCTCGCCTGGGCATGTTCTTTCTCAGTAGAAGCTTCTGTTCCAATTGGCTGGTGTCAGACCAACCTCACGAAAACCAGCTTGCATGCACAATCCTTCTCTTTGGGGAGCATCAGTGCAGAGCAAACAAAGAGAGGCACTCCTCTCCCA
Organism: Equus caballus; assembly: GCF_041296265.1. NCBI lineage: Eukaryota > Metazoa > Chordata > Mammalia > Perissodactyla > Equidae > Equus > Equus caballus. Next base: position 60,951,204 of record NC_091687.1, on the reverse strand, counting down.
GCCTCTCTGAGGAAGTTGGCAACTCTCCTCAGTGCTCGTGAACCCGCCTCAGAATGGGAGAAGCTGGCGCCCAAGGCAATGGGGCCTCAGAGTGACCGCCTGCCCCATGTTCCCAGGTTTGCCTCCAACGAATCACCTTCTTCCACGGGAAATTCTCTGAGCATATCCCTCTCACATGGCCTTGTGGAATTCGTCCCACTGGACCAGTCCAATTATCACCATGTGGTAGAAAATTGCCAAAAGCCACACAGCCCTAGGGTGGGGGGAGGGGCAAAGCTTCCCTCTGAGACCTCAGCGCCTCCCATTGTCCCTTCTAAATTGCCTTCCCCACTCTCAGCACTGCCCCTTACTGCAGACCCCAACGACCTCTGCCCTCCTTGGCTACGTGCCTGTGACCTTTGGACTCCTTCATTCAAAGGTATCAAGCTCTCCCAGCTAATCTCATACAGAAATATATTCTGCTGTGACGATGATTTAATATGTGACATCGAACAACCTACCAAAGTCTTTCATTTTTATGACGTATTTTTTTTTCTTTTATGGCCCCTGAGTGTTCAGCAATATCCGTCTGTAAAAGGAAATCATATCTTCAGCTGTTCTCACTTCCTAAAAGAGATGTCCCTAGGACCCTGATAGAAGGTTCACAGCACGGCACAAGGGAACAGAAATTGATGCCCTGTCTTTAGCTGCATGCACTTGGGAACTCACGCCCTCTGAGTCGGTGAAAAGTCCCCATGAAGAGCATCCACAAATGGTTTACTGCGTGTTTAAGTGGGACTGATAGACTAATTGTTCTTAGGGTTGGGGTTTTTTTCCTTGCAGGAAATTCACGTCCCTATGTGCTTATTTCTTCTCCTTGTGTAAACTCTGCACACTTGTTAAACATTTCAAATATATATACTATAAGCAAGACTTTCCAGAATGACAACCCTGGAACCAGAGGCATAATTTAACTTTAGGTTGTGTCCACACAGGCAAAGGGAAATGGTGAGTTGAAGTAATTATTGAGATAATTCGGGTAAAATGGCCCTTCTCTGCCACTAAGGGAATAAATTTTTCTTAGGGTCAGAACTTTCCAGATTGGCTGTTAATCTTGTTTTTCTACTCTCTACTTTGTGCATGTAAATTATTTTTCAACTTGAATTGATTTTGTTTTCTTCATGGGGGTCGGGGCATTGGGGAGGAATGGAGAGGACGGAATCAGAAAACAACTGCCTTTCATTCACGGAACTGGGACCACATCCAGTTCAAGGCCCATGTAGGCTTCATTTGCATGGTTTCAACCATTCCAAATCTTCACCTTCGTCTGGTAATTAGATAAACCGAGACAAATGAGCCAATTGCCCTGTGGTACTTTAATCACAATGACTCCAGAACAAACACTCCCTCCCTCAATAATAAGTGCGCGCCGGATCTGAGAGACATCTATTTCCATGCGCTGGCTTTCTGGGCCCAGGTGATTGAATTCCACTCCCATTTGCAGCATAAATATGCTCTCTATCACCGGCCATTTCAAAGCAGAAACGTTGTTTTAAGTTTAGCACGGCCTGGGAGATAGCCTGCCTCGTTTGGGGTGATAACTCCTTTCGAAGCTTAATTATTGGCATAATCATTCTTTCAAATGGATCCCTGGAGATTTTTGCCTTCCCCAGCTGCTGTGCATTTTCTCTGATGGGTTTTAAAAATAAACAACAAAAAGTTCCTGAAGTCAAGGAATGCTTGAGTTGGCAGCACTGTTGAGACGAGTGTCATAGGAACAGAAAGTAGAAGGGTGTTTGCAAGGGGCAGATGGCACTGGGGAGGTGGTGTTTAACGGGTATGGAGTTTCAGTTGGGGGAGATGAAAAGTTCTGGGATAGATAGTGGTGGTGGTTACAACAACGTGCATGCACTGAATGCCACTGAACTCTACACTTCTAAAACGGTTAAAGTCGTAAATCTTGTTATGTATATTTTATCATAAAAAAATTTTCTTAAATCATTGCTCAACATTTTATGAGACAGTTTCTATTGTCATGGAAATGTTTCTTGAGCCCCCCTTCTTTTTGATACTGGCTTTTCTGTCCCACTCAAGGTCTGTTGTTGCTGCCTTTGCATTTTACTGTTCAAAGGTCAGGTCTAAGATACACAGTGGTAGGATGTAGGCTACATGGAGTCAAAGTGAAAACAATAGCTTTTTCCAGTGATGGTCTGCGTCAATAGGACCAGGGTCATGCCTGTGGATTCAGTTATAACTCAGGACACTAGAAATCGGGAGCTTCTAGCAGTTTTGAAATGTGCATGGAAAACTGGGAATTCCTCCTAGATTTGATGTGTCTTAGCTAGACCTTCAGATCTTCTTCCCATAAGCCTTGTGAAGATACCTTGCCTTGCACATTTTCTCAGATTGTTTAATTATTGGCTAGCATCTAATACAGTGACCTGGTTAAGAGACATTGTTCCACATTTAAAGAGGTAAAACAAAGTTCACCGCAGAAATGTATTTCTTCACAGATAATTTACGAGATTTGGTTTATTTTGTGGAAGCGTTGTTGTTTTGTTTCCTTTTAGTTATTTGCGCATTAAAACCATTCATCAGGATATTTTAACAAAGAGATGGAACTGACAATAGAGTAAAATAAAAGTTTCTGCAAAGATCTTCATAAATATCTTAGAATGTTCTTTAAAGCAAATTCCCTACTTAAAAAAAAATGCAATTACTTTTCTTGCAACCCCTAAGAAATTTTGCTTAAGTGCAGTATTGCTCCAAATGGAAAACAAAGGGAAAATCGAGTGGATTCGCTAAACCCCCAGCAGAATAACGATCAGTGTTAATGCTCTCACTCCTTCTGCTCTGCCATCATTTCCACAGTGAAGCGGCAACCAAACAGCAGCCCTGACACCAATACCTGTGCTCTTGCATCAAAGTCTTACTTAATGAGACCAGCTCGTGTGTCGCAACGGCTGTTTTGAATCATTTCTGCAGACAAGATGAAGTCGTTACAAATAGGCATCGCATCTTTTTCAAATTATTAATTTGAAAAGCTAAAAATGGCCCCTAGCTGATTGGAAGCAGAAGCATTCAGAAAGTTGCAACGGCTGTTGGAGTTTTTGCAAAAGTAACACTTGAATCTGTCTCTGAGAGATTCAGGATCTGTAGGAGAAATAAAGCTTTACATAACCGGTGTGCTCTCAGTAAATGGACCTTGCACAAGAGAAAAGACACTCTCAGCGGGAACACAAACAGTAGGTATGTTAGCATTTCAAGCCTTTAACTTTTCAATGATCCCTTCAATCTCTGAGCCACAATTTCAAGATTTTTCCACTGTTCTTTTACTTTTATCCTGTAAACTTTTAGGCTATTACATCCATCCTATGAATCTGCCAAGGAGTACCCCCGACACATGTACATCCTATCGTGTGTATCATAAATATACGGCAATTTGCAATTTTCCCTGATTTGAACCTCAGGATTCTGACTTTAAGTCTCTGTTTCTCCATATCTGAATCCCCAGCATCCTTCCTCCTTCATTCACACCCTCCATCCCAAAATAAAAGTAACTAAGAGATGGAGAGACTTCGCAATGAAGAGATGAGATGAGTTGAGTTAATAGCATATTAACTGGAACGTTAAATGAAAGAGACTCCTTTAATAACTAAGTCCATCTTCCATAAAAGCGAAGTCTGACAGTCTTGATGAGAAAAAATGTCATCTTGTTCATGAATGGTTTAGTATCTTACCTGTGTCTGAAACCTCTATACGCTCAAAGAAAATAGATGGATTCTCTTTAAAGAAAGAAATGAGATGACAATTTAGATGGTGTCATTGACTGACCTCCAGGAGAGATCAAGAATTGATTACCAAACATCATTTGATAGGTACATAATGCATTGCCTGGGAAGAAAGAAAATCAAATGAAATATCCTAATAATGTCCTGGACTGGCCAAGAATGGAGCGGAGAAGAGAGAAGGGGAAGATACAGCTGACCTCACGTGTAAGTCTGTGTAGTCTTTTCAATTTTCATTAAACTGCTGAGGAAGATAAGGAATATCAAGAGCTCTTTAAAAAAAACATTTTATTTCACACCTATTAAGAGCAGCTGTGGTTATAGAAGGCCAATTCAACACAATGAGAATGGTGCTTCCTTTAAAAATCACTTTTTGTCCAATTCCTATATGTTCCATTGTTATCTTAAGTCTTCACATCTTTTGATTGCTTTGTGTCTTGGCTATCTCATTTTAATACCAGATTCTCAGTTCTGTCTTCAGGTTTCTAAAATCCACCCGGGCCTTTGCCACTTTCTTGGCAGCAAGTCCTTTTTTTATCTGAAATTTCATAAAAGAGAGTGTTCCAGGGCCCATCAGGTGTAGCCAGCTGTTTGCTGAGCTACTTCAAATGGAAAATGGATCCCAAAGCACCAAGATATGTTTTCACTTTTAAAAAATTTTTTTCTAGGAAAAAGGAAACAAAAGGGAGAGCTAAAAGGAACGTGTGTGGGTTTCTGTGTTTGTGAGCGTGTGGATATGTGAGTGTGAGTACTGAGAAAGAAAACGTGGACAGGAAATCATTTTCCAAGTTCAGGATAAATGTTCAGCATATATTGATAACAAGTTCTACTGCCCCCAAATATTTAAAAACTATAGAATAGCAAGTCTACAGGAAACTTTCTAGAAGCCATTACATGAATCAGACTTGACTTTGGTCATCCGAAGTCTTACAAGATGAACTGGGAAAAGTTACTGTTGCTAAGGGAAAAAAGTTTAAATAAAGAAGTGCTCAAGTTAGAAGTTAGCGACTATCATGATGTGCTTCATTAGCCATCAGAAGCTTAAACAGCAGTCTTTCCATCTTCCGGTTGTGGCTGGCCCGTGGCTTTGAGCCAGCCTTTCAGGCCTCAGCCTCAGATTCCTAATCCGTAAATTGTATTTCCCAATCGCCAGCTTCCTCGAGTCCTCTCTGTCCTGAACAGTAGTAACTATGGTTTGACGCCCTCCTTCCCATCCCCCTCTCTTCTTGAAGTCCATGGGGGATAATTTAGATCTTTTATGATTTGCACTGTTGTTTCGGGATGGAAAACAGTACATTCTGTGATCTTTCCAATTCTTTTAGGGTGTGACAATTCAAAGCACAAAAAACAGAACAGGTAGTGTACTGTCACAAAGAGCACAAGGTAAGACAGCCAAATCCAGACACAATCCAGAATGCTCTAGTGTCCTATCTCCTGCCGTCTAACAACGAAAGTTCTGCGTAACCACAGCCACTGCTAATTTTCTTTCTTCTTTAGCTCTCCCAGAAGGAAAATAAGCATTTGGAAATACAACAAATCAAGAAATAAAGTAAGATGGAATTAGAGATGATTTTTATTTTCCTCTTTTACTTTTCTGTGTTTTTCGAGTTCTCTATAACTGTTGAAACCAGAGTAAAAATGAGAAATCAAAGACAGAATAAGATATTAATCAAAGCACGAGAGTCAGAATTGTTCTTAATCTCAGTGTACGGTTGGGTTTCAGAAATCTGGGAAGATGTTAATAAGCAAGCGTTTCTTTCTAAAAATGATTGCTCTGAAAATGAGAACATACGATTCTATGTGGAAAAGATGGCATTTGATAAGTTGGGTATTTTTTGGTTTTTTGTCTTTGGGTGTTTCCAATTTCTTTTCACATAATATATTCTGTTCTGTTCCACTTGATAGAAGACGTGGAGTCCAAAATCATAATTTTTTTGTTTTGGTGTACATTGCTCCTGTATTACCACTTGATATATTCTCTATCTAGCTATATTTATTTATTTGTCAGTTTCTTCCTCCACTGGAATGTTCCATCCATGAGGCCAGGGGTAATGTCTCTTTTGCTGTCCACCATATCTCAGAAGGCTGAAACAGTGCATAGCACAAAGTAAGTACTCAATAAAAGTTTGAGGAATGATTGAATGAATGAATGTTTACCTACTTAGTGTTGGGACTTGACGAGGTAAACAGAAAGATAGAAGGGCTAGACCTATTGACAGGTCACCTAAATAAAGACCCTGTTACCTTTGATGAGTCACTATTTATCAAGACTGCTCCTTAGTTTTGCAGACCAAAAATAGACAAAGCAAAATAAAAACAGAGTTTTGGCAATATGTCAATTATAGGTCAGTTGATGGGGTACAGAAGAACATTAACCAAACTCATAGAAGACTGAAAAGCCAGAGTTTAAAATTACTAGTTTAAGTGAGAACCATGAGGAACTATTATGCTAAGCAAGCATGGCTCATGGGTTGTAAGAATCGAGAACCTTTATTTCTGTCTTTATCGCTTTAAGTGTGAATTCCACGGGTTTGTCTAGTCCTTCCCTCGCCCCTGGATAAAGACTCAGAGAGGCCAAACAACTTCTCTGGTAATTCCTAAGTAATGAATAAAGCCCTACAGAGAGTTCAAGTGGAAAAGCACAGTCTCAATTCGGTAATTAAGATGTCCAGTCCCACCTGATAACTGACACTCTAAGACGTCTTTCCTCCCTGAGTTTCAGCCCACATATAGGCATGAAGTCTGAAGTCAAGGGCAGGTTGGGTCAATTTTTTCTCTGATTCCTCTCCCTGAGTTGCTCTCCTTCTAGCAAAAAGTTTGATCCTTTGGGGTCGGAGCAGGGAGAGGGTGGAGAGGTAAGGGAAGCGGGCATACTCTTCCTGAGATGGCACTGCAGCGCTGGCCTGCACCTTTTTGTTGTTTTTATTGGTGGTGCTAACAGCATCCTGCCATCACGGGCAGTGGAGGAGGGGAACAAGGGGGCGCTTCATCCTCCTTCAGTACCCTCAACAAAAGATACATACACCTGTCTCTATTCTGCCTGTTGCTTGAGGGTCCCTCCTCAACACCTAGGTATCTGTTATGGGTTGAACTGTGCCCCCCTAAAAAGAGAAATCGAAATCCTAAACCTCAGAAGTGACCTTATTTGGAAACAGGGTCATTGCAGATGTAATCAGGTAAGTCAAGATGAGGTCATACTGGAGTTTGGTGGGCCCTTAATCCAATATAGCTCACGTCCTTATAAGAAGAGGGAAATTTGGACACAGATACGCAAGGAGAACGACCACGTGAAGAGGGAGGCAGAGGTCAGATTATGCTGCCCGCAGCCACCAGAAACTGGAAGAGGCAAAGAAGGACGCTTCCCCAGAGGCTTCAGAGGGAGCCTGATCCTGCCAACCTTGATTTCAGACTTCTGCCTTCCAGAACCACCACCTTCTGTTGCTTTAAGCCATGCAGTGAGTAGTACTTTGTTACGGCAGTCCTAGCAGACCAGCGCAGCGCCCAGCCACCTCTTTGCAGTTCCTTTCCCTTCACACCTCAAGGCAGCCCTTTTGGACTGAATATAAGATGACTCCAAGCTGGCTCTTGCTTGTACACAGTCCAAATCTGGCCTGGGAAATTCTCATGCATCCTTTTCCCCCAAGAATTCAGGGGGGCTGTGACTTTCCAACACACACCCCATAATTCTGCTGCTCCACAGCTCTTCAGCCACTTTAGATTTCTCAAGGGTAATTCAGAAACCAGCGTCTGAGGCTCCCCAAAGCAGAGGACACATCTCATGTTCTCTGAGCCTTCTCTTCAAGGCACCTCCTTCTCTGCTTGGGATTCAGAAATTCCTGAGTTTATATACGAAGCAGCTAGAAGAGACTAATGAGATCCTGGGAAGGCCAATTATAATTTTCTGTAATGGGGAATCTGACTGCCCCAGTTCTGGCCAGGTGCCTGCTCCCTCCAATCAACTGTGGCCTGGGGTGCAGGGTGGTATACTACATATAGGGCTCTGCCACCAATCATTGTGGGTGGGGAATGCTCAGAGAATGGGCCTGTGGGCAGAGCAGACACACCAGAAGGAGTCAACAGCACACCCTTGAATGAAGCAGTCAGGTTTTCCTGTTCGCCACTCAGTTCTGGATAGTTCCAGGCTTTCTGGCTCTCCAATTCCCATTTTTTTATATTCCATGCAGACCTCTTCCTACTGTTGATATAGTCTTTCTTAAATGGGCTAATGCCATTGATTTGGCTATATTCTATCTCTCTCTAGATCTCTAGATAGCCATTTCATCTCTTTAAGTAATGTCACATATATTTGATTTCATGCGTTAGTGTTGATAAAATTAATCAAATTACGTGTTCTGGAGGAAAGTAAATGCTGCCACTTACATTCATTAAGTTGCCAAATCTCAGTAATGTTTAGTTCCTTAAAATTCAGTGGCTCTTAGTGCCATTTATGAGAAAATTTTAACTCACTTAAGAATAAATTACGTTAGTTTGTGATTCTTATAAGAATAAATTAATCTTTGAATTTCATAAATAAAACATGTCATCTTACGAACAAACCAAAGTACATTTAGTGCATGCTGACCTTAGAGTCTTGATCTTCCTAGCGTCTTGGTAATCTGAGCAGGTCAGTTCACTCCTCTGTGCCTGGGTCTCTCATTTCACAAGTAAACATTAATCACCCAGGCATGTCTGTTGAAATTCAGATTCCTGAGCCTGACCTCGGATCTACTGAATGAGAATGCCTGGGTTGGAGCCTGAGAACCTGCGTTAATCACAAATTCCCAGGGACAGTAAATATAAGAATTACTAGGAGGCAATGTGATCCCCTGTAGTTCAAGCACCCTGAGTCTACGTGCCTACATTAAAAATGTTTCTGCTTGAAAAGAACTGCATGTTTCCATCGGCCCTCACAATTTCTGCCCAACTTTTTCTCAAAAGGAAATATAATATTTTTTTACTCAGGGCTCCAACATTCTAGAAATATTATGCACCACTTTGAGTAAAAGAAATTTGCTTCATAAAGGCATGTCAGGAAGTGTACTGATTTGGGAGTAAGAGGCAAGAGTTTGAATTCGAGCTCTGGCACTTACTAACTAGCTCTACACTTTTGGCAAATAATTTCTGTTTTGGGGGATGTTTAATCCTCAGGAAAATGGAAGCACACATTCCCACTGTGTGAGTAGCTATAACACTGACAGGCAGGTAGAATAGTGTCATGGTTAAGAGCACGGACTCAGGAAACTGACTGGATTCAAATCCTCTCTCTGCCCCCTTCCCGTTGGGGGACCTGGAGTGAGTTCCCCACTTTCTCTGAGCCTCAGTTTCCTCATTTGTAAAAGAGCAACTAGAGCCACAGAGTGGAGTTGGCGTCGGGAATCGAGCCAGTGTGTGAAGTGCTCACAACGGGGCTTGGTACGCAGCAAGCTCTATCCAAGTGTTGGTTAAATTAAAAACAAGATCCTGTACGCAACAGTGTTTTGTAAAGGACTAACCAAATGTAAGGAATTAAGAAAAAAGTGTTATTAATAATCCTGTTCAAATGCATTCAGAGAGTCACATAGCTCTTGAAATGTCTCCGAAATCACGATAGAAAAGAGCTTTAGAATCCATTTTCCAAGTCATCAATTACCCCTTCTGCTGTCATAATTAATTCCTATTGTTATACTTAATAATAGCCAACATCTTCATCTTGGGGGTTATTGTTTTATTCTATTAAGCTATTTCATTACGCTCAAATGGGCTGAGGGAATGTATGTAATTGACTTGTGAAAATTATTCAATTTGCAAAAGAAATTCATCCAACATGTAAGAGAATTGGGTCAAAGAAAAGCCACACTAACTAAATTATGAGGCCCTCCATTTGCTTTCCCACACTCCTAGGGAACATTTCTTTTTTAATCAACTGAATAGACAAGAAAAACATAATTGAATTTTGTTTGGAATTTTGAGGATGCCTCATTATTGAAGAAGCCCTCACCTTTTTCTAAAACAGTGTCATTGACGTCCAGGCCCCAGTGTCATGTGTAGACTGGGAGAGACTGTAAGATAGAAAGCCCTTGAGAGGGGAAACAACCCCAGGGACGGGTAGTACTGATATTGGCTGAACACTGACCTGAAAATGATGGCCTTACACCAGAAGGTATCAAGTCACCTTTAATTGGTGAGGTTTCATCTTCCTCATCCCTATCTTATCCCCTATCATCAGCAGGAATGGGGGCTCACGAGAAAGTTTTTTTTTAGTAATAGAGAAAAAATAAGCTATATTTTTGGCACATATAGGTAGCAGGAGATAAAAGTAACACAGTCAAAACTTTATCAGATTAGTAATGTTACCCATTATAATCATCATATGAACTGTGGAGTGAATATTAATATTCCCTACACTATAGTTTTTTTTAATTCACCATATGTTTTAAAAAGGAAGCAGGGTGAGAAGAACACTATAAAACTGTTGCCTGACCTGAGCACTGGTGTGTATTGATGTTCTTTGGCCCCATTGTCTTCAGTAAATATTGCTCATCTCTACAATTTTCATCTTTAAATAGAATTTGAAGATTAAATGAGTCCACATCTACAACATGACTAGTACAGTTCTTGACACATCATAGATGCTCAATCTTAGGTGACTTTCATCTTTGGGGACAAGGTGGCAGAAGTTTGTCCTTTATTTCCTATTTTTACAAGGAGCCAAAGCCACCTTGGGTATCATTTTGTTGAGGCAAGATGGCTTTGAGCAAATTCTTCCAATTAATAATTAGTTCCAAAATAATTGCTTTCTTTGCTCAGGCCCTACGTCCCAAATCGCCCTTGTCCAGCTTTTGAGTCAAAAGTGGGGACATTGTGCTCAATGCAGAAAGGAATCACAGAGAAGAGGAAGCCAAGGGAATCCTGGAATTGAGGGCATTCCACAACAAATCTTCCATTTCACCCAGATGTCACCATTCTACGAGGCGCCAAAGTATTTTCCCAATCAGAATGGTTCTGACGATCCCTCCATCAGTGGTGTTTACAGTTTTTCTTTGTTTTTAGTGTCTTGTCTGTGACTTTTATGCCATCACAGAATAAACAGAACTGTGAATTATGCTTTATCATGAACAAAGCTGATTTCTTGTTTTGTGTTATTATGGGCAGTTATAATTTTTTTTCTTTTCTGGGACATTGACATACAATAATGTTTAGTATATGCTCTTGGTGCCCTGCCAGATCTCTTACTGGCGCACCCATCCCCCAACTGCTGTACAAATTGGCTGCTAACAGCTCACAGCTGCACCCTTCCCGGCTCCAGAGATTTGCCGATGGCCAGCTGGACGGCGGAGCTCAGGGATCCTGGGGGGTTCTGCACTACCCCTCCCGGGCAGGCTGACAGCAAAGACTGACTGATACCTTCATACTCACACCCAGCCCCCTCTCCTCAAAATGGAACAACCATTCACACTCCAGAGCCTCCCGTGGGATCAGGCTGAGGGAAGACGACAACGGAACCCACATCTTTGCCTCGCCTCTTTCCTGCCCTGTACTGCTTCCTTCTCCCTCAGAGGTTTCATCTGAGAACAAGTCCCTCAATAAATCTGTTGCTCAAGAATCAGGATCCCAAGTTTTACTTCCAGAGAACGTGACTTAAGACACCTTGGGATTTGATCTTTTGAGGCGGCCATGCTGTAAAAGGAGAGGAAAGAACTCATGGTGATTGGGGAGAAGTGGGCTGGGCTGTATATTCCTGTTATTACTGTCAGAATTTGAGATTATTTGCCAGGGTTTTTTAATCGTTTTATTTTTCAGATGATAAATTGCAAACTTCCTGCTCTTCCGTAGGATGAGATCGAGCCCACTGAGTAAAATCCAGTGGACTGACACTTGGAGAAATAGATGTAAGGGGTTACCATTGGTCTGCAGACAATGAACAGAGCTTACCTCAACTCTCCCCTCCTACTGTCTATCTCCATGGCAGAGACATTGCATAGAGGGACGGGTGGGTGGCTACAATGCAAAATGGATAGTATGCAATAGCAACAAAATGGGTACTATGCAATAGTTTTCACAGAGAAAACTATTTTTTCCTTTTTTCAGAGATGTTTTCATTTCTTTTGAAAAAGAAGAGAATCAGGCTTCATATCACTTTTCATGCAGAATCTGACCCATCCAAATAAATGTGCTTGTGATCGGGACTTCCTACATGCCAGCTTTGTGACCTTGGATGAGTCATTGAACTGTTGGAAGTCTCAGCGTCCTCATCAGTAAAATGGGTGAAGTGAAGGAGATGGTCCTTGGGAATATAAACATGGCATCGGGGAGTGTGGGTGGGCAAATTCCATCCCACCTCGTAAATCTCAGAATAGGACAAAACCTCTTAACTGTCATAAATGTGAACCAACTGTGAAAATGATGTGACATCAGCTACATAAATTGTATAACATTAGTCACAAATCTATTTGTTCTGCAACAGTGTAAAAATTGCAGACTTCCTCAGTTAGGGGGAAAAAACCTACTATGACCACATGCAAGTAACCTGAGCCCCTCCAGCACATATTACGTTTCGTCATGCTGCTTCCATGACTCAGAGGAGCAGAATGGTGGGACTAGTGGGGTCTTATGATCTCCCCTGAAATCCTTGGCAAGTTGTCGCTGTCTTTTCACTATAACAACACAGATCCTTCAGGAAACATAATCCAATGTGTCTCCCCTTGGCTGAGCCCACCACTTTTGCTAGGCAAAACAATTTTTATTCTGGGTGAGAAAGGGGTGTGAAGACAGATTAATGGCTCCTGTGTCTTACGCATGTGCACGTGGTCAAGCGGAGGGTCCAGGCACCGTAGTCTCTCTGGAGTCACGCCATGAATCATCTCTTCTGTTACCTCCAGATATCTGATTCCTCCACGCAGGCTGGTAAACAATTCAGGTTCCAAAACCTTTGCCAGGATTGTCTGTTTTTCTGTGTTGGAAGCTGGCTTTAAAATTTATCTTTCTTCTTTAGTATGAGCCCTGCAGAATGGTTTGTACTACTTGGTAAGAACCATTGGGGTTTCAGAAAAGATTTTAGCAACTGCGTGCTACTAACAAGACACTCCAGCATAAACAAAAGGAAGACACAGAAGCCAATGAGCAGAGCAAGCCCTTGGATCTGAACTCAAATCAAGGTTCTCTACAAACCAAATTTACTGAGTCACACCTATGCCAGGGCAGCTGCAATGCCGGCAAGAGTGAACTTTTAGACACAAAAACCCATTCAGCCAGTCTTCTGGGAGTTCATTCTAGAGATTCTTTCAGCCCGAATTATTCATTTATCTATCCATTCAGTCAGTAAGACTTATTGATCACCCCTACATAGCACCATGCTAGGAACAGGGGACGCAGGAGAGCTCAAAGTCTCCTGGAGGAAACATATATAAAAAAATAAATAGAACACAATGTCATAAGGGCTGTAATAGCGATATGCACAAAGGTCTGTGGAAACAGTAATTCTGCCTGGAAAGATCAGGAGAGGCTTCACAGTAGAAGTGACGTTTAGAGAGTGGCTAAAGGATGTACAGGAGTTTCCCAGACAGAGAAAGAGGCGAGTGTGCTCCTGGCAAAAGGAACGAGAAGAACCAAGGCGAATGACCTGGAAGCACATGAGTACTAGTGAGAGGGAGTAGAACAGTGTGACTGTGTGTGGTGGAGAAGGGTATGGAGAAGGGCCTTTTATGCCCAGCCAAGGACTTTGAACTTGTTTCCATAAGCCAACAACAGCTATAAAGGGGAAGGGGGTGGGGGGAGATTTTTTTTAAAGCTTGGCAGAGACACGATCAAATCTGAGTTTTAGCCAGAGCACCTTGGCAGCAACATGGAGATAGTGTACTAGGCAAAATCTGAAAACAAGAGTGAGGTAGGAGATTATTTCAGTAGCCCGAGGGAGAGGTAATGAGGATGGCAATTAGGACTATGACCGTGGAGATAGCCACTCACATGCCCCTGAGGGTGAGTGTCTCCTTAATCTTGCTCCCTAGCCTCCTCACTTACCTCATCCTAGTCCACCCTTTGTTGAGAAATCTTGAACTAAGCTACAAGGGAACCTAAGTTAGAGAAATGCAGCAAGAAAGAAGGGTCAAATGTGGACCATCAGCTTACAGATGGAAGCTAAAATCATGAAAGTGGATGAGACCACACAGAGAAAGGATACTAAAAAGAGAAAGTAATTTAAGAGCCCTGGGGAACCCAATCAAAGATGGGCAATGGAGATCGCAGCTAAAGTCTCTTCAGTACCTCTGGAATGTTATTAACATCATCTCCTAGATTCTGGGAAGCAGAGTGGACTCTCTAGCTTGATGAGGAATTCAAGGCTCCATCTGGAAGTTTAAGACAAGGATTCCATGGTAGAGACAGCCAGGTGCCTCTCAATATTCATTCTCCTTCTTCCATAATCATTTAATAATTTAATTTTATCCTGAATATTACATTATTCTGGTATCCCAGAATAAAAGCTACATGTCCCAGCCTCCCTTGCAGCTAGTATGGCCACATGACTAAGTTTTGTTCAATGGGGTGTGTGCAGAGGTGATGTGGACAACTTCCATGTTGTTCCCTCAAATGGAAGGAGGAAGCCACTCTTTACCCTTCTCCTTCCTCCTTCATGCTGCTGGGACAGTAAACCTGGTGGCAAGCTATTTTGTACCATGGACACGGGGGTAATCCACTGAGGATGATGCAGCAAAAAGACAGAGGAGCCAGGGCCACTGCAGACATCATTGAGCATTGCCACCATGCCAGCTCAGATTTTAACCTTGTTAAGTGGTTAATGTGGAGCTGAACTTGTGTCCTAACTACTATGATGCCAAGGCTATGTAGAATTCTTTAGCACAAACTACCCTAAAGCTGTTGTAAATCTTAGAGTGTTTATGGATGCCATCTCTGAAGAACCAAGCTTCATATCTGGTGTTGGAGTTTTGAAGCCCTCTTCGCTTCCCAAATTCTGAGCCAAGTGAAAGATAAGACAAAAGGGTAAAATACAAAGAGGCCAAAACACCACTATAATTACTGATAATGCAGATGTTGGAGGATATGTGGCCCACGCCGGTGGCAAGTAGGCTCCCTGATAACGAACTAAGCCCAATTACCCAGAATTAAATATAATTATCTGGCATTCACAGGGACAACTGGTCCACTGCACACTTCCCCTATGGAGCTGGCCAGGATGTTACACCAGCAAAGCTCCCTCCACATGGAAAAAACATTAGGACTAGGGAGGAAGCATTAGCTCCTAACATTGCAGGTCCCACTGGGATGGCAAAAGATGCAATGTTGGGTCCATTTGGCTTGGAACTAAAACCTTAAAGAAGGTGAACATAGAATCCTCAGCATTAGGAAAATTTGGACTTAAGCTTGGCCAGTAATGCTGCGTCAACCAAGGTTTTTGTAACTAAGGTTGTTCAGGGTTCAAAGTAGACATCAAATGGATATTTATGGCAATTCTCCGTCACTCCCTCCCCCATAACTTCTCCGTGAGATCACCACTCTGGATTTGGTCATTGTCTCTCTGGGAGATGAGAGTGGGAGGGCGAAACAAGTTCCCAGTAGTTTCTCTCCTCACATTGAAGAAAGGACAGACCTTTCCACAAGACCATGATTTTCATGCAGCTAGTCATTCTAACAAGCAAGGACTGGAGTTGATACTAAGGCTAATTTATCCCTAAATTATAAATCCCTGCAGTGAAGATGAGCGGACATGCAGTGATCTCCATCCATAAGCCAAACCAGTCAGAGGACAGATCAGTGGTTCTCCATGAGGGGCCATGCACTGCTCCTGGGGGCATTCAGAAATGTTTGCCTTTGGGGGGAATTTTTAGTTGGCATAAATGACTGGGGTTTGTACCGACACTTACCGCACAGTAAATGTCTTACATTATATGGGACGCTTGCCCCATCTAAAATATTAATTACATGGCTATAGATGGACTGGAAGGTGTCCATTGTATACAGCTCATGCCACAATGTAGGAAAAGGAGGCGCAGAGCCCAGGTCTTATTGGCCCTATCTGCCTTTTCAGTGTACATCTTACCTTAGCATAAGGAACAGGGAATTTTGGAGGGCCAAGACTGTAATTATTCCCAAGCACTATATCACAACATTACTAAATTGTGTCTAAACGTATTTATCTCCTCATTTATTTATTCAACAAGTTTTTGTTGAGCAGCTACTATGTGCCAGACATGGTTCTATGTCCTAGGGATATAGTAGTGATTAAAAAAAAAATCTCAACCTATTCAACTTATTGGTTTTTTGGGAGGGGGGTGTAAAGAACAATGGCAAAGTTCTTCTTTGTATCTAAATACAGAAGCCAGGGACTATTTAAATTTATAAGTAAAAGGGGGAGATCACCTTCATTTTACAAATGGAGAAAACTGAGGCACAGAGAGGCTCAGGGCTTGTTCAAGTTCACAGCAGTACAATAGCCGAGGTGGAGTCCGTGAATGCTAGCTAATTGTAGTTTCTCCAGTATTGTGTTTCTCTGTATTTTATCTTCATCTCTATGAGGGAGGGCATCAAAAACAAGAATGATAATCGGTTTACCTTTGGTTTATGAAGCTTACTCTTGCTACGTGATAACTCCCCTAAATTATCCTTCACAGTTGGAAAGATCAATGGACAAATAGTAAGGTGATTATAAAGCAGACTTTTTAAAAATTTTGAATTGTGCCAATTCAACAAATATTTACTGAGCATCTACTGTGTGCCAGGTACTCTACTATGTGCTGGGAGGGATTCCAAGATAAATGGGCTCTTCTTCCTACCCTCAGGAACGTTCCTGCGTGGTGAAAGAGACAGATGGAATATGACTGCAGTACTAGATAGCATATGATAAATGCCATAATAAAATTATAAAGACCTGTGGGAGCTGAGAGGAAGAGATGAACACCAGCTCCTGCATGAAACGTCTCCTAATTTCCCCAAATGGAATTTGAAATGGAGCTTGAAAGATGGACGGAATGTTAATAGAGGGGGAAAGACCTGCTTCAGCTTCTCATCCAAGGTGACAAATCTCCTGGAAGTCAAAGAAAAAACCTGAGACCCAAAGATGGCAAAAAGTATGGCAAGTAAGTTTTTTGGCCACAGTTAAGCAGTTCTGGTCCTGAAAAATTGAGAGGCAACTCCACATGAGAACGAATCTCAGGGCCCTAGTAATAATAGTAAAAACAATAATTACTGCAACTGCTTTTATTAAGCACGCCTTGTACGTCAGGGGCTAGACTTTTCCCATGCATGCATTATCTCATTTAAACCTCAGAACAACTCTTTGAAATACGTGCTACTATCATCCTCATGTTGCTGGAGAAAATTGCACTGCAGAGGGCATGTGTCACATATCTGAGGGCACATCCATAATAAGTGTCAGGGCCAGGCTTGAAACCCACAGTTTGCTGTCCCCAGCCATGATTGCCCCAGCACACTGTGATATGACGGATCCTTTTCCTCAAAATTGCAACATTCATTCATGTCAACATTTCAGAAACAAGTAAAAAGTAGCACATCTCAAAAGAAACTGTTTACCATCTTGGCTAGGCAGGACCCTGTACCTGTCACACATCCTTAAGATCCTGGGCTCTCATGACCTCCACGCCCACCCCTCTGAAAAAGGCATTTTCAGCCAGCCCTGATTAGTCTGTAATCTATCAGCCAAACCAATCTCTAAGATTCTAAAAACCACTACATACACCCTGGATCAGAAAATCAGAAGATAGTCTGCAAAAGACTTCACTTGCTCAGCTCTCGCTTCTTCTTCAAAACCCAAGTCAATTCTTAAGCCTGACATTCTGCCTGCCGCAGGAAGAATCCAATCTCCCATCATCATATTTACTTGATTCCATTTCATCCTGCAAGAAGCAGTTAATAGGAAAACCAATGCTTCTATTCTCTACCTCAACTCTCACAGTTTCCCAAAGGAGGAAGAAAGACTTAGCTGACTTGGAGGAAGGGCAAGGAGTTACCTGTTAACCACCTTGTGTGGATCTGGACTTCACTCTTTGGACCTACCTGTCGCAGGCACTCTGGCATGGCAGACTCACCTTGTACAGCAAATGGCTGGAGCATGGTCAGGCCCTGGCAGGCCTGGTCCATTCTGCGATCTACTCAGCTTCTCATCCTGTGCCTGCAGGGGGAGGTCAAGGATGTCCAGTCCACCGGCAAGGTTCAGGGAGGGGAGGAGACGCTGCCACCTCCTCCAATCCAACTGCATCATTTCAAAGCTGACACTGGGTGTGGATCCCATTGGGTTTTTTGCATATAATCTCAACTAATTAGTAATTTGGAGTATTTTACCTGCTGTGCACTCTCAATATATTTTTATGCATGGATGTTTCTTGCCCCATCCAGTGGAAGCTCCTTGAGCACAGAGGCAGTTTTGCATGGTGGAAAGAGCACTGGACTAGGAGTCGGAAGACCCAGCTTTAAGCTCTGCTTGAGAAGGTTGCTTTCTCTTTCTAAACGTCAGTTTCCTCATCTGAAAGATGGGAAAGATAGTACTCATGTACTCATGTTCATCTCATGGGAGAATGGTGAGGGCTAGAACAAATAATGGATATGAGAATAAACTGTAAAGTGTCCTAAATGCGTAAGAGCTTACTATTATTATTATCATTCTCATCAAACTTTCCCACTAGTAGAAAAGGGAGCTATCATTTATTTGATACCTACCTTGTGTCAGATGCTTCCCAGACATTCATGAGCCTTGAGGTGGTATCTTGTTTGTAAATCTGCATCCAATGAATGGTTCCCAAACTTTGCTGCACATTGGAATTTCCCAGTGCTCTTTAAAAATACTGATGCCTGGCTCCCACCCCAAGATATCTGACTTAATTGGTATGAGGTGGGACCTGGCATTGGCACTTTTAAAAGATCCCCGGGTATAGGAATGTGTAGTTTGGAGACCGTTGGCACAATCTTTCGACAGCTGTAGAAGGACACAGGCACCTCAGATCTGAGGACTTATTTCTTACCTCCTCACCAAACCATTCCCAGATTCCATAGCCAGCGGGGAATACTGGGGTGGTAGGCGTCTGCCTGTGGCCGAGGGCAGGGTCATCGGAACAGCTGTGGGATTCACAGTTGGGGGATCACTTACCCCAAGAACAAACAGGGGCTGAAGGAACCTAGATGTCCTTCCAACAAGCTCTCTAGCCTCGAGTTGACCTCGAGTTGACCTTGGGGTCACTGTTTCATTCTCCTTGGGGCACAGCAAATGTGGATATGATAACAGGGAGCCCAGCAATCGAGTTAATAGTGCCAAGCCCTGGTCTCCAAAATGGGGAGGACCAGAGCATATTCTGTGCTAAAGCCACATTTCCCTCACTTCCCGGATCATGCGATCCAGTTCAACTTAATTCCTTAAAAGTCCTCTAGTGAAAACAGTTTAGGTAATTTTTCCATTTAAGAATAAAAGAAGTATGGATCCATCTCTGTCAGTTTCTTAAGAAACTACATGTTTCCGAATCATAGGGGTTCCTTGTAAAATCTTATATCCTGTTCGTTCTGCAGGTTTAAACCCACTTCTTTTTAACTTAGCTTTCTGAGGAATTTTGTAACCATAGACTCTATAAATATGACAGATTCTCTTTCAGACTCTAAAAACTGCCATCCACCATTTTAATACAGCCTCATCAATTTCCCTACTTTACTGATCACCCTAAAGGGAAATAAATGATTTTTACAAAATGGTACATGCAGCCCAGGTTCCTGATGGTGAAATCCTGGGTCCTCATTTATAGGTGGTCCTGATTTTATAGATAGGGAAACTGAGGCTCAGGTTAATGACTTGCCTGATAGTAGTGCTGAGATTTGAATCCAGGTTTGTCCAACTCCCCAGTGTATACATGTGTGCATTTGCCCAGTGTATCATGTCACCACCTTCTATACAACTTTAACCCTCAAAGATTTTTCCTTATTAAATTAGAGAGCAGAAGAACATTTGATCACCTTTCTTTCCCTCAGCCAGATCTTGTCTACATCGACTGGCCCAGTGCTTGACAACAGGAGATTCACCAGTTGTTTCATAAGGGTGATGGAAATGAAAAAAGTTCATTTCCCAGTCTGAAAGGTTTTGCATCATAAAAAGTTCCTAAGTCTTTCCTCAGTAAGTGTGTTGACTCATCAGTAGAGTTTGCTTGTGGGGAAGAATTCCACTGAGTGAAGGGAAGAATTGCACAGGCAACCACTTGGGAATACTCCTTCAGGTCCTAGAAAAGACCTGTCGTGAGCATGTACACTGTTCTTCTCTCTCACAAGAAGACCTTTATATGCCACTGTGTCCTTAGCAGTCAGTTACCAGAAGCTCTATGCACCAGAGCCTCAACATACAAAAGGACAACCAAGACGGCACCTTCCATTGTCTTTGACTGATAGTCTATGTTCACTAATCCAGAAGGAAATAAGATTTAGGACATTTTCCTTGTGTGAAGACAAAAACCCAAGGAAGAAAGCAAGCGCCAAAAGAAAAACTGGAACGTCCTTGGCATCTGTTTTGCCTTGATCAACAGTCTTTATTTCTTACCGCTCTTTACCTCACAATCCTGGAAATGTTCCTTTGAAGAATACCATGGTCAGTTCTGACATAGCAGGAAAGAAATCTTTGGGCTGAAAACTCTTCTCCAGGTGCAGACACCCAAAGCAAGGCCACCTTGATGGTGTCGTCTCTAATAGGAAGCAAGGGAAGGAGTGAGAAAGTGGTGAAGGGATAAAAGGAAAAGATGCCAAGTGACAGCTTTAAATAAAAGGAACCAGAAATTTCCCATGAGGAAAGGAAAGTCATTCAGAACCATTTTTACAAACTACAGGGTCCTTCCCTTTGACGCCTCACACTAAGAATAGAAACACCGTCCATTCCACCTCTGGGTCACTGTCAAACTGACACTGGGATTACTTACTGTTTTATCCTTGCCTTTGGACATCAGCTTTTATCCCCAGATAGCAAAGCAACAGAGAAGAGAACTAACATGAACAGAATGCCTGCTATGCATCAACATTGTCCTGTGCGCTTTATGCGCATTATCTTGTCGAATTTAACGTAGTTCTCCACCACAGCCCGTTGTACAGATGAGGAAACTGAGCTGCAGCGAGCTGATGTGACTGACCCAAGATCATACAGCCTGTGGGTGGCAGATCTGAGACTCACATTCACTTGAGTCTGCTCCAGAATCTGTGCTTTTTCGTGATATCAGTATCAATAAGGGTTTTGTTTTGTTTGAAAAAACTTACCAGAATTTATTCAGCAAAATGTGGGCTGCCTTTCCATAGATGACAATATGTGCCTCCAAAGATGTTGTAAGGATCAGATATAGTAAAATAAACTCTAAAGCACTTGCAGTACCAGACAAGGTACTTGCAAGCATGGGTCCCTTCCCCAAGAAGTCAGCCTCCTGCTCTCTGATTGCCAATTGTGGCCGAAGTGACACTGCCAGAATACTCTTCTGAGGCAGCTCAGAAGTCTCATCCACTGTACATACACACCCTGTTGTTGACCCAAACCAGGGTAACCTACTTCTGATTCCCAGACTTGCTCTGAATGACTTACAAATGTAAAAAATAAATTAAATCATCCTTGAAAACAACAGCATGTCACTACTGAAGATATTCAAGAATATGCTGCTGACTCTGAATTCTAAAAGAGACCCTCCAAAACTGTTTCCAGCAGAGCCTTCCTCTGTGGGATTACACATGTCTTCCGGGTAAACTCCAGTCAAGAGAGCTGCATTCATTTGCATGGATATTTTAGTATGTTTTCAAAAATCCATCTTATTACCCTACCCTTGTGCTTCCAGGGGAACTGCTAACTTTCCACGCCCGCAATGTTATTATCAGGGTGCTTTCCTTTGGAGCAGAATGTGTGTTAATTAATCAGCATGGGCAGCCATAAAATACCATAGATTGGGTGGGTTAAACAGAAATTTATTTCTCACAGTTCCAGAGGCTAGAAGTTCGGACGAAGGAGCTGGCCGATTCAATTTCTGGTGAGAGCTTTTTTCTTGTGTTGCTGATGGCTGCCTTCTTGCTGTAGCCTCTTATAAACCCATAGTCCTATCAGATTAGGGCCCTCCGTTCTTATTACCTCATTTAGTCTTAATTACATCCTAAAGACTCAATCTCCAGTTATAGTTACATTGGAGGTTGTGCCTTCAACATACCAATTTTTGGGGAACAAAATTTAGCCTATAACAATATGTTATAATATTTTAAACTCATTGTCTTCCTTTAATCAAGCAAATTTTTCCAATGGCGTTTGGATTTGGGAATCCTGCAAACACACGGATACTCTTCACTGACCTCAGGGTTGGACTATTAATTGGTAAGATATTCCTTCCTGATAATTTTTTGCTTTCGCACATTTCTGAAAGATATATACCTGACAACAGACTATCAATACCACCTTTTGTCTTTAAATTGGATATTATACACTTTCTAATGCCAAAAACTGGAGGTCCCTTGAAAAAGAAGGCATTTTCTAGAGTGTTCCCTCTTCTTAAGGGCAAGAAGAAGCAAAAAGTACAAGTTTACAAGAAAAGTTATCAGTGTTTCTTTAAGGGCTCTGTTGTTAATATCAACATTCCTATCTTTGTACCAGTGAAACAAAATTACTAATCTTGGGGACCGCCTCCCACCCCCGCAAGCATAAAAAGCCATAACAATAATCTGGGCCAACTAAAGCTGGAGATCTGTGTCGATTAAGATTAATTTCCTAATTTAAAAACTATTGTGGTGGGGTGGGAAAGGGCATTTCAGTCCTGTCACTTCAGCACACACCCAGGCCCCACGCGTGACAGATCTGATTATTGTGGCGAGCCCTGCCCATCCATGCTTGTATCAGCCCCGGGAGCCAGTGTGTCGGAGGGCAGAGATTGCAGCCTGCCCTGCCACCATCTTCCACCCTCTGGTTACACTTTCTCTGGAGCAAAGATGAAAATCCTCATTAGGTTTGAGTCCCAACCTCACCTCTCCCACTTCACTCCTTCTTTGAGATGACCTGCTCATCCCTCTGACCAGCAGACCAGCAAGAAACAGCTGCAGCTCAAAAGCCACACATAAACAGCTGCAGTCCCTGGATCAAGGGTCAATAGACTTCCTGATACAGAAGATCCCCTCCTCTCACAGGGGGTCTGGTTGCTTTTGCACACCACTGTTAGAAACTCCATGGTCCTCCCTTAGGCTTCGCCATTGTATTGATCCAACTTGTGCAGAGCATCAGCAAGAAGTCGCACTATATTCCCCCAGTGACTCCCTATTGCCTCCCAGCACGGGAGGGGGCTCTGCCAGACACACAGCAGCCCCTTCCCTGGGCTTCCCTGTGCGAAGCCCAAGAGAAAGATGCAGAGGAGGACAACAGCTGCATGCTGGCTCATTCTTGACAAATGGGCCTGTCACTCTTCCTATTGATTAGCAATATTATGACATTTCCCTTCAAAAACGCAGATGTGGCAGATCATGGCCAGATAAGGCCGTGGCCCTGGGTGGAAATTAAGGTTTGCCATTGCAGGCTCTTCCCCTCCAACATCTGTTCAGCTTCAGAGGGATTAAGAAACCAAGACTCTGATGGTGTTCAAAAGACGTGAAGAAGCGGAAGTTCTGACACTCTTACAAACACACGTGAATA
Source organism: Equus caballus (assembly GCF_041296265.1). NCBI lineage: Eukaryota > Metazoa > Chordata > Mammalia > Perissodactyla > Equidae > Equus > Equus caballus. The sequence continues at coordinate 60,927,828 of NC_091687.1, read as the reverse complement.
AGACATCACTGTAAACATGGAAGAGGGAGCACATGGCCAAGCTGTCCGGGATGCAGCAGAAAGCAAGGGGCGTCCTATGCCGTTAGAAGGTGGGGCCTCCCTCTGTCTGGGCAGAGCCACTCTTAAAGTCTCCTGACTCCATAAATCAAGCCATGGAGGGGTCTGTCATTTCTGTCCCTTTGCATGAAACACATGAAGGGAACTGGTGAATTGATGGTTCATTGCCTTCTCCCCTCCAAAATGGTCTTTAATCTTCTCATCCTGGCCCTAAGGGGCTGATGGTGTATTAAGGGGAAAAATGCACCTAATTTCGTTTTCTTTCCCTTGTACAAAGCATTCAGATGATAACATGTGCCGACTTTAATTTGTGAAACTTCTATGGGGCACTTTCCCTCAACCTATTCCAAACACATATTTCCATGTCAAGAAAAAAAAGTGTTCTGAATAGCAGTGCATTTAAGTAAAAAAAGGAAAAGTGCAACTTGCAATCCAACATATGGTACATTTTGAGGTAAATTACAGGTAATTCATGAACATTTCCAGCAGCGAGATTGCCATCGTGGGACTCTTGTATATCCATTATGTTCTATTCTCATTTTTGTGGTTAAAGGAATCTCTCAAACCTTTGAAGCAGAAAAGGCAACACTCTCTCTGCACCATTTTGTCCTGCTAAGGAAAGTTATTATCCTGCTAACAACACACGGGACTGATCCAGCAACGTGATTTAGGCAAAGCTGATGGAAAGCAGGCTGCCAGGAGGGCATGTGTAGCACGGGTTTTACAATGCAAAAGATCTGGGGGTTGGCAAGCACAACAGTTAAATAGGAAAATAAAATCTGAGCAAACTAGAAACAGTCAGGCCGATACTATTGGATGAAAGAGAGAAGAAAAGAGGAAGTCACTTGGGGGGTGGGGAGGAGAAACAAAAGGAAGAAAAATACTGCCTGTTAGCCCTGGGGGTCGGTGATGTAAATTAATATGAGCTAAATGGGATGTGACCAATTTGTAAGGCATTTGTTTCTCTCGGGTGAGATGAGAGATCTCCATCCCAAGCAGTCAGAACTCGCCTTGGGCTACCCTCGACTAGTCGCTGTAACCAACTTGACCATCTTTCTTAAGACACAGAACCCCTTGCAGCTCCTTAACATCCCAAGTCCAACAGTCTTGTAAATTTACTCCTGTGACACTAAACTCTCTCTCCTTCAGACAAAACCTATATATTGGATCCTAGTTTGTTGGGAAAGATGAAGGGGAGGGGGAGCAAAAGAGAAAGGAAAGACAAAACAAGCACACTCGGCATATTTGGCCCCTCTGCGTTGTTTGAGCAGCCTTTGTGTCTGGACCGCCTGCAAGAATTACGCAACTTCCAACATCTCCTTCACATCAAAGAGCTTCTGGAAGAGCTCTCCAAGCTCTGAGGCTGAGCTGCCCTGTGCCTCCCCAACGCTCGTCCTAAATCAAGCTTTTATCTGCCTTCCCATCAGAACTGATGCTAAGTGTCCCTGACACACACATCCTCCAAATAATTTGAACTTGATCTAGGCTTTCGGCCCTCTTGACTCAAAAAAATTGCCAATGATTTGCTTGGCAACCATCCACCTCAGCATAGGCAATTGTGGGCAGTGATGTTGATGTTCATGAAGAAGCAGTTGCCATGACAACACAGAGTTCAAAGGAAGGGCCCTCAGTGGTATCAGAATAGGGGAGGGTGATAATATAATGAAGGCTTGTGTCTTCTCAGGGAGGGACAGGAGCTGGCCAAGTGATGGGGGTGGGGGTGCAGCATGGGCAATTCACTATTACAGTTATATCTGAACTACGCATTTATTTGGCATTTGCGGAACCTACTAGCTTAATGAGAAGTATACACAATGGGGATTTTGAGGACTGTATCCTAGCTTCAACTCTGCAGTTAAATAGTGAGTGACCTGAACCTTATTGCTCATTAGTTTCCTCATCTATAAAATGAAGGGTTGGACTATTAAAATCCAACTTCTTTTCAATTGTTAAAATACTCTGATTCAATTACTCTAAGCAATTTGAGGACTTTCTGGGTCCATCAGATAATATCCTGATGCGAACCGCATTCTATTCATCAGGGTTTTACAAGATGGAGAAATGGGTGTATATCTGCTGACAATGGGGTTCAGACATTCATGCAACAAGTGCTTATTAAACACCTACTTGGCTCTGAGCACTGTTCAGGGTGCTGAGAGGATGGAAAAGACAGACAAAGCCCCTATTCTCAGTGAACACACAGTCCAGCAGGAGAGAAAACATTATACAAATAAACACACAAAGGATCGTTTAATAGAGGTAGTGGAAAGGGCCACCATGATGAATATAGCATGTGACTGGAAAATCCCAGCTAGGCTAGGCGGTGTAGGTGGGCTGGAGGTGTGTCAGAGAGGCTTCTTGGAATAAGTGGCCTTTGGGATGACACCTGAAGGATGAGAAGCAGTTGACTAGACGAAGAGAGGAAGGAGAGAGCCTTGCAGACAGAGGGAAGGGCATGTGGAGCGTGGAAGTGGGAAGGAACTTAGATGAGCTGTGCAGGGGGGCGGTGGGCATGGCCCCATCAGGCCAGGTCAGGAGGGCCACATTCGGCTGTTATGTTTTTCACTTAAGGGCAATGAGAGGGCATTAAGGGTTTATAAACAGATCAGCTATTCTGATCTGCATCTTTAAACGATTACTCTGGCTACATCATGAAGAATGAAGGCAGTTGGGGAGGGAGGGGGCTCGGATTTCAGAGACCAGAACATCCTCAAGACAATTGTAAATAATTCAGGAATCAAATTTCTTTTACTCCAGGTTACCTATTTTGATAGTTGGAGGTTATTCAGAAAATAGTTCCTCAATCTTTTCTCCTTTGCCTTGCTGGGTGGACACATCCTGGGATGACTTTCCTGAACCCCAATTGGTTGAAAGTGCCAAGGAAATTTGCGTGACCAGTGGTGAATTATTATTGACCTATTATTCTTCCAGTGTACCTCCACTGGCCTGCAGACATTTCCTGCTCCAAAAGGGGTGGGAGTGGGGGGGAAAAGTGTGTATAAAATGTTCATCTTTAAATTCTGAAATGCTTCCTCCCGAAACTTGGAAACGTCCACATAGCCATCCATGGAGTTGTACCCAGTAATATATCTACTTTGAAATGGAACAAATCCAGCTTCAAAAATGCAAAAAGTATGCCTGGAAAGAGTTCTTTTCATGTCAATGCTTATTGCATGGATAAGTTTGGGGGTGTCAGATTGCCCGCCGCAGGGAGAAGTTCTGAGCTGCCAAGTTTCCAGGGTGAGAACAACTCAAGTGTCAATGAGGTGATCAGTTTTGGACGCCTGAGAGACAGAGGCAGGGCAGTGAATGGATAGCACAGAGACCCTTGTCCCTTTGTTCAGTCAAAATGTATTGCACTTTTGCTATTTTCTGTGGGCGATGCTAACTACTTTACATTCCTTACCTCATTTAATCCTCAGAACAACTTCACGAGTAGGCGCTATTATTATCTCCATTTCACAGATGATGAAAGGGAGCTTTAGAACATTTACCTTACCTGCCCACGGCCGTCAGCTCTCAGGCCCTCACATGTACCCTCTCTGCTCTACTGTACAGCTGATCCCAAGGGAGGGGGACGATGGGGAGAAGCTCAAAGAAGGGAACCTCATACTTCTAGTCATTCTCTCCCTTCAAGCTGGTGCCCCTTCCTCTCTCATCCGGCCTCCCTCTTTCCCACTCCTAGAGGGAGGCTGTGGGGAAAGATTTATGAACAAGGAGAAACTCTCTAACCCCCCTATAAACTTTATGGGCCATGTGGACATGTACAAATCAGATATAAACATGATGTCCAGGGCCAGAGTTCTGTAAATAGTGATATCACTGAGGCAAATCTCCAGGAGAATCTGGTTCCCGAGAGAGAACAGACAAGGGTCCTGAAAACAGCGTGTGAAGAATGATGAAAGCTGCTTTGAAGTGAGGCCCAGGGCCTGGGGCGTTTTCAGCAGCTCTCCCCCTGCAGTCCTTGGAATTTTAGCTGCAATAAAAGGATACCAAAAGAAACCAGCTGGTCTCGTCAGATTTGTTAAAGCAGGAGCAATGTGTGGCCCTGCGGAGAGGAACTTGATGGTGAGATTGGTCATGGGGTGGTCTTCAGAATTAGTCACTAGGCCCACCAAGGTGTCACATCAAATGCTGGGTGGGTTACAAGGTGCTTCCACTCAATTTTCTCCTCAAGTCTACACCAGCCCTGGTGGGTAACTAGGGACATAGTAGCCTACCCATTTTACAGATGAGGAAGCTAGAGTTGACTTTGGCCAAAGGGAAGCCAGAGAAGGGTTATACTGCCCAGGCAGTGTCATCTAGTGACAAAGATGGGGACCTAAAGGTAAGATAGAGGATCTGAGCCCAGTTCTATCTCTGCCTGTGAGTTTTCTCATCTGTGTCCACACTCAAGAATGTTCTATAACAGAGTTGGTTGCTGAGGGCTTGACACCTGAAGAAACATCAGGGAGAATTCATGCTCATTGATTCCAGCACTATTCCTGGGGTCCAGAGACCCTTAACTGAGACTCATCCTGCAACAGTGCAATTAAAGTGGGTAGTAGTCAGCCCCCAAGATCCTCACCTCTTGGCATTCATACCCCTGTGCAGCCCCTCTCACATTGTACCAGGGTTGGTCTATGTGGCCAACAGAATGTGGCAGAAGGGACGGCATGTCACTTCTGAGACATAGAAGACTGCAGCCGCCATCTTGGATTCTCTCTCTCCCTCTCATCACTTGCTCTAAGTAAAGCCAGTCTGCACATTGTGAGGACAGTCATGCAGCCTGTTGAGAGGCCCCCGTGGCAGGAAACTGAGTGGTCTACTCAACAGTCAGTGAGAAGCTGAGGTCTTCCAAAAACCACATGAACGAGCTTTGAAGTGGATCCTTCCCCAGTCAAATCTTCAGATGATGGCAGCCCCATCTGACAGCTTGACTGCAACCTCATGAGAAACTGTGAACCAGAACCACCCAGCTAAGCTGCTCCCAAACTCCTGACCCAATGAAACTGAGATCATAAAGTTTTGTTGTTTTAACCTGCTAAGTTTGCAGGTAATTTGTTACACACCAATAGGTAACTAATACATTGTGTATGCCTCAGCTTTTCTGCTCCGAAGTACTAAGGAGAAAAGGCAAAGGAAGAGGACTGCTATAATTCCTAATAGTTTATTGCTGTTCAGCTAAGAAAGATGCTTGGCAAAAACCCTACATTGTAAAGAGTGCCACAAGAGAAACACTTTTCATATATAAACTATGATATTAGTGATAGAAATAAATAATCTTTCTGTTTAGAGCTGGGGATAGACACAGCAAAAAATGGAAGTACTATGATGGCAGACGACTTAGAGACCTGAGCTGAATCTCAACTATGAGTAGGAGTGGGAGAAGGCAGGGAGGGAAGTGAGCAAAGTAACAAAGAATGTAAGACCAGGGGATATATGAAGAATAAGAAAGACTTGGATATGGCCAAAGCAAAATGGAAAATAACATGAGATGATGCTGCTTTGCCAAGAGAACATCAGCCTGGACTAAAGGAGACAGCAAACAATGGACACCCAGCTAAATCAGTTGCTGCAAGAAAAGATCAAATGTTGATTCACACGGTTCCTATATAGCTGTGATGACCAACATGGTAATCACTAGCCGCAGAAAGCTATTTAAATTTAAATCAATTAAAATCAAGTAAAATTAGAAATTCAGTTCTTCAGTCGCATGGAGCACATTTCAAGCACTCAAGTCATGTGTAGCTAATGGCTACTGTATTGGACTGTGCGGATATAGAAAATTTCTGTCATCACAGAAAGTTGTATTGGACAGCTTTCACATACAGTATTCACTAGATAATATCACAAGTCTATATGGAAATTTTAAGACAAGCTGTGTAAAAGATTGGCAAGCATCACATGGACAATATCCAAAGCAACTTTGAGTAGGCAAATGCTGCCCAGGCAGCCAGACTCAGATGGAACCTCTGGAATGTAATTGCAATGCAATTTTTATGTGCCTTCCTCACACTCTTGGGCATGTACATTTCTTAAAGCTAAATAACTTCATAATGATAACTATATAAATGTGTTTAATATTGTAATTTTATAAATACTGGTCAATTTCATCAGCAAACCTATCCACGATATTTTTTTCTCCACTGAAATCCTGTTAGTATTTCACAGAGAAGTAGTATCCTGAGGAACAATATTAGAGAAACGTTCATAGGCCATGAGAAATTTGAGGACACTGATGTGACTAGCTTTACAATTTAATGGCTTTTGTGAAAAACATCAAGCAGGATATTTTCGGGCAGGGGCTGTGAGACATGGGGGGCTGGTGAAGGGAGGCAATGAGGACATGGTTGCAATGGTTCAGGAGACAACAATGAAGTCCTGAAGTACAGCATGGATAGAGAGGGGTCCTGGGTGAGGTGCAGAGATGCAAAAAGATAACCTAAACATGGTCCTTGTCCTGACGATGATCCCAGTCTCTTGGGACGCCACAACAAAGGATGGACATGTCACTGAGTAAAGGGTGCAGAGCCTTGCTAAGAAGGTCATTTAAAGTTGAAGACGATGGCTCTGCAGAGCATTCCCCAGCCCCTTCAATCTGTCCCATAGCTGAAAACTACATCTTTAGAAGATTAATATGTTTGTTTAAGGTGTTCTATCTCCAGGACTCCTTTTTTCACAGAGGACAGAAAGGCAGTCTGGATAATGGCTTCAGAATCTGCATTCTGAAGCCAGATTGTGGGGTTCCAATCCTGGCTCCACCACTTACCAGCTATGTGACTTGGACAAGTCACTTAACCTCTCTGTGCCTCAGCTTCCTTATCTGTAAAACTGGGCTATCAGTCGTGCCCAGCTCATAGGGCTGTTGTGAGGTTGAATGAGTTTTATGCCAAGGGCTTAGAACAATGCTTGACACATAATGAGTGCTATATAATATTCACTCTTATTTTCATATTTTTTCAGTCTTGACCAGGTAAGTTAGTAACGACCATATGTGACAGCTCAACTGATTTCATGGCATGAGGTCAATGGAGTTGGGTGGATAGCAGGAACCGAAGAACATGGAGCATCTGCCATGAGCTCCTCAGCCTCAGGTGATCCATTGGGGGAAATACTAGGGAGATAGGTGAGCTTTAGTGAAAGAGGTGAGAGCTTCACAAAGGCAAATCTCCTTTACTTTACAATTTCTGGTGATGCTGATGTGGGTGATTGGGGGCCATTAAGAGCATCAACTTTGGAGTCAGTCGTAGTTCTGCCTTTTACCAGCTGTGTGACCACTCTGAACCTCAGCTTCTTCATCAACAAAATAGAGAGAATAATACCTACATCATGAGGTTAGTGGGATGATTAAATAAGATAATATGTGGAAAGTAATTTGCAGATAGTAGGCCATCAGTAAACGGTAGTTTTTACTATATTTCATCATAAGGTGTTATTGATTGTAAGATATTATTGATTACAAACCAATCTCAGAAACGTTAACATGTGAAAAATAGAGTACAAAGAACGGAAAGGAATCAATCTGGCCATCCCTAGGGGATAAACCAGTCATCAAAAAACAAAACAAAAACAACAGCCATTAAAGTCACCATAATACTAAGATGATAGATAACAAATATGCCCCAGGCACTGTGCTGAGCAATTCCAAGAAATTAACTTACTTAATCCTTGTAGCAACCCACAAGGAAGATGCCATCATTCTCCCCATCATAGAGAGGAGGAGAAAAATCTAGGACTCAAGGAGATTAAGGAAGTTTCCCAAGGTCACATCAATGGGAAAAGGCAAAGCAAGGTCTGAATCCAGGTCTGGATGATCCAAGAGGCTGCACTCCTGGCCAGATTGCCACAGTGGTCAAGAAACTTTTGGAAATTTCATTCTAAGCATAGATGAGGTAATGCAATGCCAAGGAAGTGCTCTGGAATTGATGTCCAACTTGCCTCCAGGATATAGAAATTTAATAATTCCAATCAAATATTGAGGACCATTATGATCCAAGGTCTGAATAGACATGTTACATACATAAACATATATGGTTCAATATCATGTAATTTAATAAAAGCTCTATGAGGTAGATTTTATAGTCCCCTTTTAAATAAAGAAAACAAGAGTTCTAATTTGCTCGTGGTATGGATCAGATTAAGGATTCACATCTAGGTATATCTGATTTCAATGCCCATTCTCTTGCCACTGTGATACACCACCTGACTCATATTATCTGTTAAATGAATTGGCTGCTTGTAGTTAGAATGATGAGAAAAGGAAAGGACAGTTTGCACCATTTTTTGTGTGTTCTGTGATTTGTATGAGTGGACTTAATATTTAGCTAAAAACAATTTGCTGCAACTTTGTTGGTTCTGTTCTAATACCCACTTCTGACGTCTGGTACTCTAAGTAACAATCGGTTAGCAGTGCCCTACCCACTTACACCCCACATATTTTATCCTCATAATTTCACTGAATGGATAATGCCAACCTGAGTTATTGGAGATAATTGGGGAATGGTCAATCGCCACATTGGAAAAGTGGCCAATTCCATTTCCTGCTGAGGGCTTGCACAGCAGACCCTAGACCTGGAGGCCACCTTTCTCTGATTCCCCATGTAACTTCGCATCTTTTGCTGCTCCATCCAGCTGCCGGCTGGTTGCAATTCGCCTCAGGCAGCCTGCTGCAATTTTCCACATCCCGATCTTATCCTCCATTACAAAAAAAGATGGGAAATATAATGGGCTGAAAGAATTCCGACAGCAGATGCCAGACATCAAATTACACAGGTAGTAATCACACAGATTAGGAAACATAATGGATACAATATTCAAGCTGAACACAGACAATGAAGTTTTCAGTATGATACAAGCTTCTTGTTAATAAAATGAAATAACAATTTTCTTCTTATTAAAGCTAAAGCAATCTCTATTTTCTAAAGGGATACATGTCACCCAGACCTCTGGGCTGAAATGATTTGAAGCTCAATACACACAAGACCAAATGGACTAATAGACATTTCGGCTGACTCTTACATTTCAGATTGTACTGCTGTTATTGTCATTATACAGCGGCGTGGAAGTTTCACCTAATGTTTCTGAAACCTTTTCAGCAACAAATGTGCTGTTCACAACATGTTGGACCCAGAAAGGCACTGATGTGGGAATCAGGAGACCTGAGTTTTAGTTCCAACTTCCACTGTTAGACTTGGTGACCTTGGGTATACAGAGTGATGACCAAGAATGAAGGGGTGGGAGTGGTCTGCCCCGGGGGCAAGGACTCCGGAGGTGCCTAGCCAGTAGAGAATTTCATTCAATAATAAAACCGACTAAAGTCAGTCTTGTTTTCATTATCATGCTCCATCCATGCTCAACAATGTTAATGATAAAATGCTCATGCTCCTCCTCGAATCGTTGGTTGGTCTAAGTTCTAAGCGATTGATTTTAATGAAGAAACAAATAAAACACACACACACACATACATATGCTTCAAATTAGCACATTTTAATTATTTATCTTTTAATATACATTGTATTCTACATGGAAGCTAATTTTTAAAACTCCGAGTTGCAGAGCTGGGCTCCAGCACATGTGGACCCAACTACATGCTACACGCATTTGTTCCTAGAGTGAGTTTGGAGTGACTTAGAATCACGCACATTTGCTTGGAGCTGAGTTTGTGTCTTCAGCCCCATGATACCATAGACTCCTTAACAGTGGCCTTGGAATAAATGATGATAGCGAGTGATTATAAAGACAAACAAAAACAGAACTTGAGTTACTTCAATTCTGTCATTCTGGGCAACTACTGGGAGTTTTTATTTGTCTAAAATTTACAAGACTGAAACAGTGAGGTGTAAAATTTGTGTTTGGTAAGTGAAAATTTCAGTTCCTTTAGTTCGTGAAATATTCAACCGAATTTGAATCATATTTTTCAAGTGAAATTTATCCTTTTAAAACGTTTAATTGTTTTACCACTAAAAAAAATGAACAAAATAATGATTACTGATTATACATGTTTATTACCGAAAATAATTTTGTTGTATAGAGGAGGGAGGGGTTAAAAGGGAGCCACTGGGGGTGTCAAGTATGCTAGGTACACACTAAGATGTGTGTGGATGTGACCCCACCTGCTGAGGGCTCCTTTCTTAGAGCAGAAGCAGCATCTTCCAAGCAGTGGGGATCTATAGGCGCTCGCTCCCTAGTTCCCTGAGCCCCTACATGAAACTACAGGTCCAATAGACGCGGGAAGTACCTCCCTCCCTGTACTTTCTGGGGGATTAAAAATGTGTTACTGTATTCAAAGTTCTGAGAAATCCTGTGGTAAAACGAAACAAAAACGTCTTCAAACTAGTTTGTCCCGGTGATCTTCTTGGTTCTAGTTTGGAGTAGGGGTTGGTGAAGGAGGGTGGCGGCAGGGTGGTCCACGGACATTGAGGAGAGGGAGACATCTCCTCCCATCGCATGGAACTGCAGAATTCCCTTTGGGTTAGACCAGTGGTTCTCAAACTTGGCTGCACATTAGAATCCCCTGGGGAGCTCTTTAAAATCCTCCTGCCCAGGCTGCACCCAAACCAACAATCAGAATCTCCGGGGGCAGACCCCGTATCAGTATTTTGAAAACTCTCAAGTGATGCTGGTGTGTAGCTAAGTCTGAGAACCTGTGGGTTCAATCTCCTTAAGGTGTTTTTCAGATCTTAAGTCGTAAGTCTCTGGGACTTTCATGCCCCACCATGTTCCATTCCTGTTCACAGATGGGTGGTAGGAAGCAGGATGAAGGGGTGCTGTGACCTTTCACCTTCAGTTAGGGCCACGATTCCCACCTCCCAGCCCACCTCAGTGACCTGAACTGGCAAGGCTGTCCGGAGCCTGTCAAAAAGAGGATGCCATTAATAATGATAAAAAACAAATGGCTCCTTTAGCTAAAAACCCCCCAGAAGTTGAAAAATGGGATATTTGTGCACTAAGATGGTGCCCAGATGCCTTGAATTGTAAGAAAAGCAGGGAAAGAGAAGAGCTACAGCTGCTTTCTCCATTTCTCGGCTGATTTGCCTCTTAACCTCCTGGAATTCTGAGCAGCGGTTCGTTTAGCTTGCTTCTCTCAATAGCCCCACACAGGCCCTGCCTCTGGGACACAGCACACAAGGGTTTTCATTAAAAAGTTAACATTTGCCACAGAGTTCAGAGCTCCCTCAATATCTCATTGAAAAGAGACAAAAACAGTTCGGTTTCAATGAGGCAAATGTCGCGGTAAGAGGAATGCTAACATTTTCTTGAAAGCCACTGTAATTATTCAAAGAACAATTCCCTCCCTCCTCCCCTCCATAGCCCACCCCTCACTCCCAAGTCTTTCGTTTGGCCAAGGTTCTGCTTCTACTGTCTTTATTTAACAAACTCCCAGCACCATTTTCATTTTCGCAACCTCATGGGCACAACCACCCCCATCAGTGGGTGACCTTCGAGCTTTATCAGCAGGCAGATCAGGTTGCGTGTTCTCAAGAACACACTTGCCCACTAGTGCCCACTTCCCATTAGTCCCCAAGCAGAGCTGCTGTTGTTCGACAGCAGGTCTAGGGAGTAGAGACCTAGATTGGGAGACCACAGAGTTGCCCCTGAAAGGCGCCAGTGTTCTAGCATCACCAGTCATGTTTCTGGAAGAGGTCGTGGCAACAGGCATTATGAAGTCAAACGGGCATTTGCTTCCACCCTCAGCACGCCTGCTCAGAGAATAGGTGAGCTTGGCCTCCTGTCTCCCTGCTTGTTGGATATCCCTCTCGCCCAACAGGAGTAGTTCCTGTCTCCTCGACCCAGTTTTAGGCCACTAACTTCACCCAGTGGCAAATACCCCTATTTGGAAAGGGCATTGCTGTTCTTACCTACCTGTAGCAGACCAGATACATGTGACCAACTAGACTCGGTCACCAGCACTCTGCAGAATGTCATCTGGGGTCGTTGCCAGTTACCCACCATCTTGAAATTTTCTGGCCTTATGAGTGTTTCCCAAAGTGTTTTCTGCAGAATACAAAGAATAGTTATACATAAAAGCATTTCTGTGATATATAAATTTGAGAAACCCTGGGTTAAACAAAATTAAGCAAGATTGTTACGCAGGGCTTCTCAGAACAACTAGTGAGTGTGGTGATTATTCACTGAGGAGCTAGAATAAGGGGTTAGGATAAGCAGCATCCTCAAATTTATTTGACTATGAAATCTTTTTTATTGCAGAATTTATGCTGGTAAATAATGCCTGAGAACCGTGGAGTGGCAATGTAGCACCTTTCTATGATTTGGTTTCCTTAACTGTGAAATGCGAATAAGAGTACCTCTCGAGATCACTGTGACTGAGGGCCAAACGAGATAAATGCAGTAAGTCACTTAGAACAGTGTTTGGCACATTGTCACCCTAATCTGAGTTCAAATTCTGGCTCCTTACTAGCTGTGCAATAGAGAACACGTTGCTTAGGCCCTCAGAGCCTCAGTTTCCTCATCCGTAAAATAGGAGTACTGTTAGTTTCTAGCGCAAAGTCTTTAAGGAATCCACGACCATTTAAATTAAATTGTTTAGCACACTTTGGCACAAGGTAAATGCTCAAAAACTGCCAGCTAAGAAAAGCAGAAAAGCAGTGCTATGTTTGGCGAAAGACAGCTTGGCCCATATTTTCAATGAATTTGAAACTTAATAGACTGAGGCTCATTGACTCTGGGGAAAACGAACAGAATTTACATTTTAAAACCTGACCAGGAGCTGAGCCCTATTTCATATAGCAATTCTGAAATTGGCTACTATGATCCCACAAAGGAGTTTGTGGATATCATGTTATATTTAGGCTGGGAAGATAAAATAAAGCAGTGTTATTATGAAATCTTACAAAAAAGGCCTTATTTCTGAGCTACAAAAGGATGAATTTGGAGATGATCAAAGCTGATCTAATTCAGATTTAAATTACAAAAGACCTCTGCAGCTTTACCATATGCTATATATATATATATGTATATATACAGGCACACTTTTTTTAAAAAGATCTGAGCATTTTTTGTAAGTAAGGAAAAAAGATCAGGAATTTTTCTCTAGCTTTATTCAGGTATAACTTGTATACAGAAAGCTGGATATAATTAATGTAAACAATTTTGTGCAATCGAATACAGGCATGCATTCGTCTTACCATCACCACAATCCAGGTAACAAACATACAGGGGATCTGGAATTTTGAAGTCACAGCGAACTTTAGTGGAACAAGCACCCACAGATCCTCCTTGCACCCAATTTCGTTTCTGATCCCCCTCTTCTCGCCCAGTAATAAAGAAATCAGCAAGTCTTAATGAATGAGAAAGCTCAGAGGGACTCATGACTATTGTTTTTGCCATTATTTTCTGGATGCCATTCCTGCTACTTAAATCAACAAAAATCTCAGTATAGAACTGCCAAAGTTGGTTGGAAAAGGACAATTACAGGTTAAGCCATTTGAAAATTCTAATATTCACCCATTTTAAACTAAAAACAGCAATTACATACTGCCAGATTTACTACTAAATTAAAATTTAAGCAATGACTTGGTAACATATTCCTAAGATCTTAAAAAATTTTTTTAAAGAATAAAGGGGAAAGAAAGCTCCGTCGTTTTGGAATCGAGCAAAGCCAGGCAGAGCTCATGACAGGACTCAAGTCCTGTTTCATATTTATTTTGAACAACTTGCTGTCTGGTAACATTTTTCTGTTCTATTTTTAATGGCTATAAAGTTTCTATCACATTCAGTAATTATCTTCAATCTCAAAAGGAGAAAGGAAATTCCATAATAAGAACTACAGGAAACATTGAGTGTACAGGTGCCAGAAAATATTGTTTTGTTTAGTGGAGATGAGATCGTAAAAATATGGCTCTTTATAATGCATGTTCTCAAGTTTATTTATAGACACTATGACACCCATTCTTGAGCTCCTTATTTAATCACTAACAGAAACATTATTTCTAAAGGGAATTAGGGTGGTGAAAATATATTTTTACATGGTATATTCTCTAGAGCAGTCTCATTTTTCCTTACTATTATCAGCTACAACGACCCAGGAAAAAAAAATCAGAAGGCAATTTAAGCCGTAACAAACAAAAGCGTTTTAAATTTCTCAGGGGCAAGCTGCACTCCATCTTGAAGGAAATTGGAAGGGATATCAAAGAGAATTTATTGTCTGATGACCACCCCTGGTTATTTAGTGAAGGCTAAAGAGGAAACACAGAAGCAGTTAAGAGACCGATGGAAACTTTCTAAAGGGTGGGCAACAGAGAGGGCTTGGCCATTTCACTAACGCTATGCTTTGGGACAACAGATACGTTTGATAACAAGCAGTTAATTCATTGTTGCATTTTTCTTGCATAGTATAATTGCACATGAAGCAATTATACCAGGTTATTATGATTACTTTTGAAAGGGCAAAATAATGACCTCACTAATCGCAAATTCCATTCAAAGCAGTTAAGGTAAAAAAGTCTATCACCCCGACCGCTCACAGGGGCATCATGAATAATCACTGTTTTCCACTTACGGATAACGTGCATTAACTGGATGTTAGAAAAGAAAAGTAAATAGTGCTTTTCAGTCTACTAGAAAATGTTTTCCCAAAAGGAAAAATAATTCTAGAATACAAAATGCTGTATGTTCCTTCTATCAAAGTATCTACAAATATATATGTACTTCTTAGAGGGTCCTTCATTATCAAAGTAATCTCATTAAATAAATGAAGCAGAGTTAACCATCTATATTTTTTGTTCAAATCTCAATATCCTAAGTTTATCTTCTCTGTGGGAGGTAGGTTTACAACGGTTTATTCCAGAAAAGACACTGGAATAAATGGTTTTGATGCAGAATATTAACAGTGGAAAGTTTCACATACTCACTGTTAAAGGAATTTTTGAGGGGATACCTACTTACTTTTAATGAAGGGGAGTGGGATGGAGAAAGAATGTGAAAGAGGAGAATTTTTGTACACATTTTTCGTATACCCACTTTGGATTTCTCAGCTGAGTTGATAAAGCAGGTGTGTTGGGCAAATTTAATTTCTCTTGTGATAGAGATAGTGAGTACGAAATAGCCCACCAAGGCCGCCCCCCATTTTCACCAAAAGCCTGGCAGCTGTTGAACCTCTGATTTGACCAAGATCCACTGCAGAACCCCAGAATGGCGAGTCCCAGAGGCCAACGGCCCTGTGACATTTTAATGCATTGGGTTTTCTTCTGCCGACCCACGACATGAGTAAATAAAGATAACCTTCACCAAGAAATACAAACCACTCCCAGGGCGACACTGGGAGATTCTGGCAGAGAACAAGTGTCCCACTCGCATTAGCTGCCCTCATCATGAAGAGAGAGAGTGTCCGCTAAGAGCATCAGATGAGGAATTCTGGAAACCCGACTGCTGATATCAGTTGTGTGACCGCAGAGCACGGCTGGGAAAGACCCTACGCAAAATCTCTTTGTTACCCAATTCAGATGAGTGGTTTTCTCAGCTTTGTTTCTCATTAAACCTCTAGAAAGGGATTATCTCAAGTTTTGCCTATTTAGTTGTTTTTGTTTTCTGGCTTAACATACAACACATGACCTCATAAAAATCGCACCACATTAAACAGGCTGTGTTGAGTACGCTGCAGTGAGGGTGACTTTACTGGTGTTATTTTAAGTGTCTGTTCTCTGAATTCCCTTGGAATTTACGCTGTTAGCTCCCATGAATCGGAGCAGACCTCCCAGGCCTGCAGTTACACACGCTGTATATTTATTAGCGGGCCGCTTCACTTCTAGACGCTGAGCGAGGGCTGTATTTCGTCCCCGAACACTTGCGTTCCTGAACATACTTGTTTGAAAATGTCTCTTAAAATATATGGTTTAGCTGCATAGCCTAAAAATTTTGTGTAATCAGAGAGAACGTTTAGAAAACATTGTTTGGGGAGGGAAATAATGCTTTAATGCTACTTCCAAGAGAATAAATAATGCAATTCCTCTTCTCCAGGGCTGTGGGTATGCTGGTTTTAGTACTGCTAATAAAACAAAGGAGAGACACGCTCCTTAGAAGGGGATGATACAAAAAACATCAAATATTTAACCACTTGGCCTGGAAATGCACACAGGGACACAAATCAGGTCCTTTTACTAATACAACAAATACTAAAATATCCATTTCAAAGGCTTTCCAGGGGAAAAGATAAGGTTAAAATCAAAGAGAAAAATTTCTCGGTGAAGTTCGTGGCTGTATATCTAAGAGAAAGCTTTCATTCTGCCAAAAAAAGTTTTCCTCTAATTTTAAAAGATTACAATTTATTTTACGCTTAAACTGAGGTGTTTACCATCCTCCCTTCTTTAATTTACAAGACATTTGTTTGGTATTGTTTCTCATGTTCCGAGCTTATAATTTTGTTCTATCTGGCACTCCATTTCCAGTAAAAGAGAATTCACTCCAAACTGTGATAGGTTTTTAATTTGTGACAATTGCTTCAGAGCAGTTCTGAACAATTAGCTGAACATTGTTGAAAACAGGGGTTTAATTTTTTTAAGTTCCTGATTCATTCTGATTTGTATTACCTAATGAAATCTAGTCTTGAAAAATCCTGGATCCTCATAAAATCACAGATTAGAAAATATGTGCATATTAAGGTTTCCCGAACTTTCATTTCATCCAAACCCAGGGAACTCTGCTAGACAAGAGTGTGGGATCACTGGTGAAGTAGCGCCACCACCTGGCAATGTTCAGAGTGGCAGCTACAAGCTCCTTTTCCTTCTGAAGGTGAACTCTTTCCAACCGTAGATTTAATTGGGAAAAAACTTTTTGGGTCTACCTAAGTGTCTGAAGAATACTCAGTGTAACGCTTAACCCTTTTCCTGCACTGTTACCTCTACAGAGAAAAGAAAGATTCATCCCACCCTGGAGATGATGCTTTTCTAGACGTCTGAGGAGTGAATGACCCATCACAAAGCACAGAGGCATGTGTCACGAAGGGAAGCTGAACTCCAAAAACTTACACTTGGAATTCGGACACATATATGGTTAGTGCACATACGTGTGTTCCAGGATGTTAAAATTCCCCATCTGTAAAGTTAAGGTAATAATCATATCTACTTCACAAGATAATTTGGGGAAAAAATGAAATAATGCCTGTAAAGTGCTTAGCACAGTGCCTGGCACACAGCAGCGATCAAGACTGGGAAACTGATATTTATTCCATTTCTTTTCAAACATCCAAATCAGCATTCATAGAGTTGGTAAGGATCTCAAGATGTTGTCTGGTCCGGCTCCTGTCCCAGGAAGTATTCCACACGTTTCTTCAAAGTCATGAGAAGAGAAGGATTTGCCATCCTCTGAGTGAGGTATCCCCTTGCCAGGTTCTCCACCTCCTAGTGTGGCCTCAGCCTCCCCCTCCAGCCTCAATGGCCTCTGACCCCAACTCCTGGGTCTCCTTCCAGCCCCGAGCAGGCCGCCTGCCTCCGGTCTCTGCGTATTTCCTCATCTTATGCCTTCCACCTGCTCGTTTCCCCTCTTTGCTTATTTAGTCCCCTTCTTTCTTGGAGGCTTAGGTTCCACCTCGCCTTTGAGTTGATCTCCCTCTCTCTTCCCTGCCACCCATTCCATACCCAGAAAGCATTAGCATTGGCAGCTATTCCCTCTCTTTATAACTTGCCTTCGCATAGCTGTAAACTCCTGACAGGCAGACACAAGATGCTAAACATAATTGTACCCAGAAACACAGCTGGATATTTGTTTTTATGATATTAATCTCCGCGATGAAAATGCATTTCCGTACTCACAACTTTACAACCAAGACGATCTGCCAAAAAGTTGGCCCAAATTGATCATGGAGATGAAACCTAAATCCCTGATCTAAATTAAGAGAACAACCGGTCACAAATTAGCAAACATGAGAACTTAGCTCCTGTGCCACAGTAAAAGGAAGATGAGAGAAGATTTGTCATTTTATTATGGAGATAATCAGATGGTAGTAACATCTCGGGCTTATGTAGAACCTTTTTTCCCCCATATAAGGACCTATCTGTACATCCTTATTTACCATCCCGACATCTCTCTGTGGTGGTAGAGGCACCTGGAGGCAGGTGAGGAAACCCCAGCACAGGGGAAGCCTGAATTGGAATCCTGGTTCTACTACTTACTGGGTTTGTGACCCCAGATAAGTTGTTTAACCCCTCTGACAGTCCGTTTCCTCCTCTGTACGCTGTTTGTAATAATCCTGCACAGGGGTGTGAGAGGAGTAAAGGGTCTGCACGGTGCCTTCGCACACACGCTAAAGGTCAAAGAAACGTGCTGGGAGGGAACACAGGGGTTCGAGGGTTCCTCCCACTGTGTCTTTGGCTGTCATTTCAGAATTCCCTAGCATTCTTCTTTTTTTAATCCAACGGTTTAAACTCAATTTTATCCTAGAATCACCAGCAGAGGTCACTCAAGGACAGACTGAATTCTTACTGCTCTCAAGCCTGACTTCCAAGTTGAGGGCTGCTTCATTATAGTTAAAATAGCGTAACATTTTCTGGTAACACTTCGTTTTAACATTATTATTCCATGTTGTCCATTAAGAGCTACCCTGCGGCAATTTGATCAATGCTCTGCTTACAGAGTTTTCTTCACTTAAATTCTGTGTGGTGAGACCCAGCTAAATACCCTTTGGCTAGAGGAGTGGAAGGATGTAGTGTATTGAGGAGCCACAGGGTAATGACATCATGTTTTTAATGACAGAAAAACAGTCTAAAATGACTATCAGAGCAGGCAGAAAGAGACCTGGGCCTGTATCTGCATAAGCAGTGAAGGGGCTAACAGGAGAGAAGTGATTGTCTCAGAGACCCAGAGGTAAATTTAAATGCTTGGGGTGGTTTGGTGATATTAGGAAAAAAAACATACAGCTCGGGGTTTGCAGGTTCGGATCCCAGGCACAGACCTAGCACTGTTCATCAAGCCACACTGTGACAGCATCCCACATAAAAAAATAGAGGAAGATTGGCACAGATGTTAGCTCAGTGACAATCTTCCTCAAGCAAAAAGAGGAAGATTGGCAACAGATATTAGCTCAGGACCAATCTTCCTCACCAAAAAAAAAAAAAAAAAAAGGAAAAGAAACACAGGAGCCCTGACTCTCAAAAAGTCTGACCTGCTTGCATTTTATATAATAAATATGTGTGAATAGACTTAAGGCCACTTAAAGTGAAACACAAATGTTACAAAAGCCACACTTTGTGATTTAGATTTCCTAGTAACAATAAGAGACATATCTTATGCAATGCCTCACAGTTCCAAAAACGCTTTCATGTCCGTTATTGCACCTTCAGAATAATCCCAGGAGTGCACAAGGTCACAAACCCTTCTTTGGGGCAGCTACTACATCTCATGGTGTTTTTAACCTGCCCCCAGGTCATTGGACATAACAGTCACTCCATAAATATTTGTTGAATGAATGATCAAACAGATAAAACCAGAACATCAATACTTACATACACGTAATTTTGTTATTTGCATATTAAATTTATTGTACAAATTTATCAGCTCATTTGGCCAACATTCTAAGTTGCAACAATATCTAAATGGGCTATAGTTTTAGGCACTCATCAAAATTGGTGAAATCCAGCAGGGGGTCTTGGTGCTGTTACCTTCCTCTGTGAAGTCTTTGGAAACTAAAAATCTCGCAAAGGCTTTGATGGCTGGAAGGCTGAAGATACTGTATCAGCAGATGTCAGGGTTCCGGCAGGATCGACCCCAGGCCACATCTATGAATGACCCTCTCTGTGTAGGGGTGAGGATGGGTGGGCAGGAGATGTCCTGTCCACTGCATCACTCAACAGAATGAATAGAACCAACCAGTAGAATCAATAACGTGGGAACTAGCTAGACTCGACACTAAACTCAATGGCTATGGAGGTAGCTCAGAGAAACTGAGCAAGTCAAAACCGCTGGAATTAAAGCAAGGTTTTAAAGCAGAATCTACAAACCATCTTCAAAAGGAGCAAAGGCATTCCTGGTAACAAGGAGAGGAATGGACAAAGACAGAGATTGAGAATGATTACATTGCCTGCAGCGTATCCCAGCCAATCTGCTTGAGGAGTAAAGATGGAGATGACTTGTTAGACAGGTGGTAATTTAAATATAATTATTGGTAGGTTTAGATTTAACACAAGAAAATCATGAGTTATGAGTCATAGATCATCAAGGCTTTATTCATCTTTGTGTAGTCAGTGTTCAATTCATATTCGATTGAACTGAATTGGACAATTGGGCAATTCTAATTGTTAGAAATGTCTTCCTTTAGGTTTTTTCAAATTCTGGCTCTTTTCAGCTTTCACCCATCGAGGATTGCTCAGAACAGGTCTCATCTTTCTTCTAAGTGGCAGCCCTTCCAGTGCTATATGCTGGTCCTCGCCTTACTCTCATCTCCTGCAGAATAAACACCCTCAGTTCTTTAGTTTCCACCTGCTGTGCTGCCAACCCTTCACCCCTCAGCTCCTGTCATTTGGCCAATGGCCCCCTTTAAATAAATGTCCAACAGGAACATCCAAAACTATGGGCCTTGACAAAGCCAAGCCACATCTCATGACCAAGTTCGTCACCTCTCAGCGACGGAATGGACCTGTCTCTCTGGTCTCCCTGTGATGAGATCTGAATCTGTCACCCATTTCCTTTATGTAATTCCAAGTGCATCAACTGCGTAATCCATTTTCACCACATCCTCATAAGGAAGTGTTTGCTGCCACCATTTTTCATGGGTGAGTGGGGATGGAACAGAGCAGGAATTGGAAAACACATAAATGTGGAAAATAATTCACCTGCTGACACTGCTAGCCAATGGCCAAGGACTTAATAACACAACTTCTTCCCCGGGAGGACTTGTTTTTTTCCCTAAATGAGACCACACTGCCTGTAGAGACAGTCTGGCAATCGGAGATCAGAGGGAGTGAGCCTGCATGTTTCCTGAACCCCTAGGGACGACTTGGCCTTGCTCTCTGTGCAGAGATCTCTCCACACCCAGCAATAATCTAGTGCCTGCCTCCCAGCTGGGTCAGAGAGAGAACACCCCAGCAACGGGGATCTGGCCACCAGGTGTTTGTTTTATTTGCCAGTTTCCTTTCAGCGGCAGCCAGGATGTGAGCTATGCCCTTGATGGGCATAAATGGATACAGTACATGCTATCATTCATTAGGGAAGAAGGAGGCAGCCTGTGCCTTGGAAAGTGGGGGGTTTTGTCCAATGGTGAGGGCAAGAACTGTGAGCAATGAGAGGGGCCTAAAGCACAGGCCAGACAGAGGCCAAACACCTGGCGGGGCTAGTCCACTGTCAATAATTTGATTTCACTGTAGTCTATATATTTTACATCAAATTTGGGGCATTGGGAAATGGTTGGGTTAAGAATCTAAGCAACCCACACATCAACATCATTCTCTCTCTTTCTCTCTCTCTCTCTCACACACACACACTCATACCATGCACACAATGAAACCTTCCTTCTAGGAGGAAAATCGCCGTTGTCAATCTCATGGCAGTCTCCCACCCCAGAGGAACAGCACCACCCACAAAGGGCAGATCTCTGCTGCAACCGCGGTGCCTGGATGACTAGCCACTGTCCTCACAGCTCCTGGCCCCTGGGTGACTGGCCTGAACACTGAGTCTGTCAGCACCTTTCCTGTGTAATGGGGTAGGGGCTGCAAAGTGGAGATTTTCTGACAGAGGAGCTGAGAAAGTGGAGCTGGGCTCTCAACTGTGACTTATCCTGGGGCCACCCTCCTCCTCACCTCCCCAGTCACTCTCTGGTCTCTCCCAGGACAGCATGCATTGTAGCTGAATGCAATGAAAGAAAGTTGGCCCCAAAGTGTCCCGGGTGTCTCTGCCCAGAACTAGAGAGAAGTTTTGGCAGAACTTCCAAAGTACAAGCAAACTCCTAACGGGGTTTGGCAGATCACAAACAATTAGGCGACTGCACTCCATAATCACCCCATGGGGACAGGGAGGCCATGCGCCTGCCAGATTTCTGGTAAACGTTGCTTTGGCTGGAACTATGGTGTTTTTCCTTCAATGTCCCCAGGCCTCAAGGAGGCTGGAAAGAACGCCAGGATTTCTTATTTGGGGCAAATCTGACATGTCAGCATTTGCAGAGGAGCTTCAAGTTGGCAACCACAGTAAATCTATGGGGTAACCTAAATCCATCTGAAGTGTCTGTTGGGAAAGAATTACGTTCATGCTTGTAGGAAAAGAGCTCCCTTTCCATTTTGTTCCAAATGTATGGAAGCTGTGAGGCCGGTGGTTGATCAGCTCTCCTACCATGAGGGAGAAATGAGCAGAATGCTCTGTGGGCCTGGCGCCTGCCTCCAAGTCATTGGGAATCAGGTCCCAAATGGAGAGGCTTCTTCTGACTCCAGGCCATGGGAATTATCCAGGACTTCCAAGAGGGCTACTTTCCATCAGGGTGGGGTTGCGGGGAGGCTGTCAGCCATCCATGAGGCAGTGGGGGCATCTCAGCTGGGCTTCTCAAAGGGGCAGCCCCACAGATGCCCTCAGAGTTAAGAGCATGAGGGCCCACCTGGGTACCCTGGCGCGGGGCCTGTCCTCAGCCGTCTGAGCTGTGTGCACGCACCCAGGTCTGCTACACAGAGGTGAAAGCAACTGGATTTGCCCAGCAAGATACAGTGGCTCCCCACACTCCTCTGACGATGGGAAAGGTGGGACTCTGGGCCTTCTCTATTCCCTGTTCCCGGCAGGTCAGGTGGCAGGTGGGCTGCCCCATGGTGGAGCTTAGGCCCTGAGAAAGATGGAAGCGGTGATTCAGCTAATGAGGAAATGCTTCTGAAATGGGCTACAAGTCAGTTTACAAAAATGAAGATGGAAAAAAAAAATCTATTAGGTTGCAATCTCTTTTTGGGGAATGTGTTTCTAAAGGGAGTTTCCATGCCATGAAAACAAGTCCCTGAAGCCCAGTTTCAGCTTATTAGCGCTAAATTGGCCACAGCAAATGAGCACTGCAATTGCTGGTGACCTGAGGTTTTATAAGCACACTGGGACTGTTTGCAGAGGTTTTACAGGCACCCCTCGGAGCAGCTGCGGGGAGGCAATGCAGCCCGCTATTCCATTTCCAGAGCCCAGAATAGCAAGGAAGCCACCCCATCGTGCTCCAACAGGCAGAGGTCTCCCCGCGCCGGAAGCTTCCTTGAGATCTTTGCTCTCCAGCTTGGCTTTATTGAAAAGGCAAGAGCAGGAAGTAAAGGGCACAGTTAAAAAGTTCTACTTGGGGAAGGAGACTTCATCTTTAATCCGTTTAAAATTGATTTGGAAGAGCCCCATCCTGGCAAGGAAGTGGTTAGAGTGGCTTATGAAAATCAGTGATAAGGAGAAATAGCATCTAGTTCCCGGCCCTGCAGGGGAACAGGCAAGGATGACTGTTGGGGTGAGCAGGAAAACAATCTCTCGCCAACAAGGACACAGCTCTGGTCGGAAACTAGATCCAAATCTGCCTTATTTTATTATTTTCTCTCTTCTTCTCTCACTAAGTCTCAATTGTCATGGAGTTCACATGCTAGGGACAGACAAATGAAAAAATAAATTATGTGTCTGCATGAATACAATAATTAAAAATCTGATCAGTTCTGTGAAGAAAATAAACAGGAAGCTGAGAAGGAGAGTAAAGCGGGAGCTTGTGTTGGGCAGAGTGGTGAGGGGGGCCTCTCAGGGGGCGGCCAGTGCAGCGAAGACCTCAGAAGACTGAAACCAGGTCTCTGAGAGGAGCAGGAGTGCAGGGGTGTTCCAGGCAGAGAGACAGTGAGCTCCAAATTTGTGAGGCGGGAGAGAGCCCTGGATGCTTCTGGAAGTGAAAAAAAGCTAGGGAGTGAGGAAGACAGGCTTGATATTAAGTTGTAGAGGTTGGAGGGGCTCAAACACGCAGAGTCCTGTTATGCGATTTGGATTTTAGTTTTTGACTTTTCCTTCTTCAAACTCTATTTCTTCATACTTATTAAATAACAATATCATGGTGCTTCTCCAAGCATCTGACCAGGCCATGGCTCCTTTGCCAGCTCATCTTTCCACACACACACACACACACACACACACACACAGTCGAGGGTTTGTTGAAGCTGGATTCTTGGCCGTTTGCTCTTTCTCGCTCCTCTCTCCTCCGAGCCACTCTTGTGGCATCTTGCAGCATAACACACCTCTATCTTAGTGACTCTTAATTCTGTCTTCTCTCCAAATTCCAGTATTTAATTAATTGTTTAATTAATTCAGTAAACATTTACAAACATCTGCTATGTGCCAAGTATTCTGTTAACTTCTGGGAATCTAAAAAAATTAAATAAAGCCCCTGCCTTGCACTCTTAGACCTCCACTTAGGGATTAGATATTAAGGGCATCTGCAGGAGTAAAGGTGGAAAAGAGTATGTCATCCATCATAGAAGTTTAATCAGATGACATTTGAGCTGGGTCCCCAAGGAAGAGTAGAAGATTTCCATTGAGAAGGAGCTTTGGGTGAAACACCAAGACAAAGAAACAGCATGCACAAGGCGTAGAAGACGAACTGGTCTGTAAGGAGGAGCTCTTTGCATCCTCCTTACTGGGTCCCAAACCTGTTGGATGGGTGTGTCGAGGTCTCAAGAGCAACCCTAAAATACCATTCCCATTATGGTGAGTATCCTGTTTGTGAAGAAGAGGTTCAGATAGCTAGACAGCAGTGTCCACACTTGCGAACGATGTGGGTTTGAACTTGGGAGACTACCAAGAAGATTGTGGCAATGATTCCATGACAGTTTATGAAGATAGATAAAGCACACATGAGCAAAACCAAGAAAGAGGAGTCATGAATTAGATGGACATCCTTCTCTTGGTAGTTATTTGCACTTTCCTGGAAACCCCTGGCCCACGTATGAGACCTTCAATATGCAAGAGTGAAATATGGAGAGAATCCACTCGTGGGAGTAATTCACAGGCAATTACACACTTGCACAATAGCACCTGTGGGGAAATATTAACAAAACTGGGACTGTGTCATTTGGGGAAGATGGGAGAGTGATTACATGGCCACAATATACAAAAGGTTTTACTATGAAAAAAGATGGTTGATCTTCTTTATATTTTATTTTCACTGGAGACAGAAGGAAAATGGTTTACTTGTAACTAAAAAGGTTTTGATTGGATATAAAAAAGGGCTTTCCAGACAAGGAGGTCTTTTAAAAATATGGCCAATGCTTGTATCTCTGACATAATTTATGGGTGGATTTTCCTGAAGCATGTTGAAATAGACCAGGTGACCCCTTCTCAAAGTAGAGTTTTTATTCCTGGGCTGAAGAGGTCAAATTTCCCTGAACAATCCAGAATTGGCCACGTCAGCCCATGGTAGATACTTTAGATTCTTTCGTGAGAAATAGTTTTTATCTAAATCCTGTTTACTCTGTACCTGCTCACACTCTCTTCCTTAATTCTCAACCAGTTAAAGAGAAGATGGAACTGCCAAATGGCCCTGCTCCCTTTACCTTCCCACTCAATTTCAGACGAGTCGACGGAATAGTTCATATTTTCATCTGCTGTATTTGCTGGTATTATTTCCTAAGAAAAGCTCTGTTTATTTGTGCCTTAATTGCTAACCCTTATTGCCATGAGAGACAGAATTCTTATGCAAACTGCATTCTCTAAACTTGTTCGAAAATAAAATTCAAATATTACCATGCCTTTCTGATGGAGGTTTAAGGGGGTCCAGAAACTGACAGGGAACATAAAGGGCAAGAAACGAATTGTTTGCCCAGGGTGTCGCTAACGGTCCACTGCAGGATGGGAGAGAGAACAAATCTGTTCTTAGAACATGTGGAACTCTGAAGCTTACATTTGAGGCCCTGTCAGAAGCGGTCTAAATAATAAGTATCTGGGCTACAGAGGATGAGGGGTTCTTCGTGTATCTTTCACTTCATACAACCACATCCCTCCCCTCCATTCTCTCTCACCTCTCACATTTCCCCAGGGGGATGCCCTCCAACAGCTTGTATATTGGCGGAGGGTGGGCCGCTCCCCTCCCTGAACCGGAGGGCAGCCCTGACCATGATCATGCCACATGCTTGGTGAATCTGAATTGGGACGCTTGCCTGAGCCAAGGTTGTCAGAATGCCAAACACCACAGGAAACACCAGATTCCAAGCACCATCCTGTAGGACCCACTAAAGAGACCTGCCACCTCGACTATCAATCAAGTTGCAAAGCTGTCTGATGCTCTGTTGCTCTTTGCAGGAAAGTAGGGTGCCTCAGAAGCTTCCTTGTCACCAGCCTGAATAAAGCTACTAATTTGTATCTAACATTTTTCCAAACTTCTCCAAGCTCTCCAACTTCGATGTCGAACTATGTTAACAACGGCTGGCTTGGAAAGTCCCTGTAGGATTTGTAAGAAATTAATGTTAGCTTCCTCTCAACAGAAAGCTAGGGCTTTGCAAAACACACCATATGTTTGTCACTTTGCCAATGAATCAAGATGTTTTTGCAGCCTTCTGAGTCTAAATAATTAATGGTAACGTCTAAAGATTACCCCAAGGTTCAGGGAGTAAGGATAGGGCCTTTGCAGGGTCCAAAGTTACCCAACCTCAGCTCAGTCCAATATTTCACGTGATAAATGGTCAGGCTTCGTGACCACCCCACACACACTCCACTCATCACCATTGTTCATTCCCTTTTCCTTTTCCCGTCCTCTTCTTTCTTCTATAATTAGATTCCCTGGGTTGCTTCAAGTAAGTGCTGCTGCCTCTTCCCAACCCTCAAAAAATATACTTCTACCCGGGTTTCTCCAGCTTCCCTTAAAGGATAAGCGTGTGTATCTAATAGTTTATCCGTTAACATTAGCACTTTTCTTATTAGGAGATTAATTTCCTCTCAATACATCCTTACCAACCAATTAATCCAAACCAATAAATCAAGCTAAATAAATCAATAGCCCCACTAATTTTGATGATTGTAGAGAGTATAGGTTTTGCTAAAATTTTTTTTTTTGAAAGAGTAGCTACTGCGTTCTTGCTCTATAAAATAAAAAGTTACCTCCATGGTCATTTTAAATAATTTCTCTTAATCAGCAGAACCCTTCTCTGATTTTATGATCTTTTGGGGGAAAAAATGAAGCTCTATCACTTAGCATTTACTTTTGATTCATCTCTTCTCTCATTTTAGCTTCATTTAGTCAAAATGAAGAGCTGTTCAGTCCTCCCCTGAATGGGCCAATGTGGTATTTTAATTAAATAAACAGAAAGGCCCCATTCATTGTAGAAGATGATATCAAGAAGAGTTCCTTATAATGGACTATTTCCTGTACGCCAGATATTGTGCTAAGAGCTCTACAATCACTATTTCACTCAATTCTCGAAAAACTCATTTCTGGATGAGGAAACTGGGGCTTGAAAAAGTTTCAGAACTTTTGTCCCAAGTCATAGAATTAGTCAGTGGAAGAGCTAGAGTTTGAGCTGGAATGCTCATTAGGAATCAGACTCTCCCTCAATTTACTGCTCACTGAAGGCTGAACTCAAACACAGCCTTTCCACGACAGAATGCCATAGATGGGGGTAATGAAATGCTTACTACTGATAATAGCAGCTTTGATATATCCTTCAGACTAAGACTCAGCTAAAGCTGCCTTCTAAAGGACTTATTTGTTAATTAACTTCAAATAAATGAACAAGAAGTCTAATATTTAAATGTTAAATTCTAATGACAAAGGCTTTAATTTATGATTGACGCCTATAAAAATGGAGAATACCCTTACTCTAAGCCCAGGTTATTTTATTCATTAAATCATCATTACGTATATATGTTTCATGGTAGTTCACACTCCTATTTTTCTCTCTTCATTGCAAAAGTCTTCAGAAATATTAACCAGAAATGAGGAAAGTCAGCATGGTAGACTGAGTTCATGGTCTATATTTTGCAATAATGATTAAAACAATAATGTATTGCCCATAGCGAGAGTCAGTCTTCCAGGAATTCAGCAACCTTTCAGGAATATTGTAGTATTAATTCAGCGTACCTGTGAATTGAGCCCACAATCATGCTTAATGTCTTATTATATGCAGAATGGTCTTGGGAAAAAGAAAACAGAGTCATCCTGGCTTCTAAATTGTTGCCTTCCTAAGCCACTGGCAAGGAGTGGGTGACTACAGTGGCCACTATGATGCTCACAGGCCTGGGTAATCAGGAGTCTAGGATCTGGGTCCACTGCCCTTAACCTGCTAGGTGATGTTGATGTGGAGTCAGTTGGCACCTCTGAGGCCACATTTATTCACCTGGAAAGTGAAATTGTTCGAGTATATGACCTCCAGGAACCACTATAAGTCTAGAATTCTAGGATTCTGGTGACAGCAACAAAAATCATCACATTATTGGTGTAAAAAATATTGGTTCTCTACTTAAACTATGAGCAGAAAAATTATTAAAAATTTATAAATGTATAGCTGCCAAGGTTGAGTTAAAATTTCCATTATTCCCAGTAATGGGAAAATACACATTTCATTACTGACCTATTCTTTTACTAAGTAGGACTACCAATCCCCAAAGGAATGAGGTGTACAGAATCTTTATCAAGGAAAAAAAAAATGCCCTTTGGCGATACTTTAGAGTTTTCTTTTGTCCTTTTATTTTATTTTGAAGGACAATAGGACAATGGCACACATTCAGAATCTGGACATTCTTCAGGATAGATGACCATTTTTCTTGAACAAATAGTGGCATTTCAAAGAGGAAAGGGATTGTCATAGATTAAAGGAAACCTGAGACATTCCAAATGCAGTGTATAGACCTTGTTGAGATCCAAACTGTAAGAGAATCTTTTTAAGACAATCAAGCATGATAACCAAGCATTCATTATTGTTAATCCTGTTAGGTGTCATAATCGCCTTGTGCTTTTCCCCAAGTACTTGCTTTTTAGATGAGAGGGTCGTACAGAGATGTTTATGGGTGATTTGGTTGAGTCCCTTGTTCATGGTCCTGCACGACCATCTTTCATATTTATTTTTCTAGGTAACACCTCCATTAGAGTGAATATGGTCATCCATAGATTATCTAAATGTGGATTATCCACTTTGTGGACAGTCTGGGACCAAATTTTAATCAAAAGTGGCTTTTTTTTTGGTCACCAAGCGAGTATGATCAGGTAACAAAAGTATATTTTTATTTTAGCCTAAGAAAAATACTACCTGTTGCATTTCAAAGATCAATAGTTCAAAGATCAAAATTCAAAAGTTCAAAGGAACTTTAGAATCCCCACAGTTTTGGGTATCTCATCACTGCTCCTCTCAACTTTCATCATATCTTTGCTTAGGTTCCTTAGAAAGTAAAGCCTGGGACAAAGGCTTATGTGTGAGTACTTGAGCGGTATGATCCTTGGCAGCAAGAGTGAAGGACATGGGGAGGAAAGAAGGAATGGCAGTACAAGGACACATCATAGAAGCAACTGGTGAATTGATCCTCCTGGACCAATTAACCAGTCCTGGAATTTCAAATGGCATTTCAGACCCGTCCATTCCAGGGGAGCACACGGGAAAAAGTTATGCTTTAGCTCCCACCTTCCATTAGCCAGAGGTTTGCACATGGGGCTTTAATTACCCCGTACTTCTAGGTTGCATATGTGTAGGCACCGAACAGTTCCGTGGTGACTCCCTTGATAGAGATGCGTTGAGGTAGGAGGAGAGGTGGGGACTGTTGATATGCACATGAATGAAGCCAGGTGAAGTCCACACAGGTGAGGCTGAGAGGCTCCGAAGTAATGTGTAAGGCAGTCCAATATGCACAAATATTGAGAGTTGATTGTTGTGTGACAAAGTATGATCTTTTATATGTGTCAACATGGAAAAGTGGATAATTGAGGCCTAAGAAAATAAAGAACACCTTTCACCTAAGGTTCCTATATTTGGAGCTAAAGAAAAGTTTTGGAAGCATGAATTATCCAATTTCCTCAATTCCCAATTTCACCTTGGGTATCTAGTATTATTAGTATGTATTATTATTGTATTAGTAAAAGTAGAAAAAATGGGTTCTAGGAACATAATAAAAACTAAGAAATAATTCATTATTATCTTTTTTCAAAATAAAAATGTAGATATAATCCAGTTAAATTTCTGGAAGTTGTTATTCCAAAATTTATTTTCATTTTGAAACTATATTCTTGGTAAAAGAAAGAAAATCTTCCATAGCTGGAAAAAATATTAATTTTTAAATATTATGTAAACATCAAAATTACTATGAATTATATTCGCTGTATTTTATGAGGCAGAAAGACGGGAAAAAGTATATAATTTAACTGAGTCACTAGTGATACATCGATCACCTTCTAAGTCATCACCCATCGGGTACTTCGTATAGTTGACATAAAGATTAAAAAGATATTTTCCCACCTCTACAGGGTCTGTAATCTGGTTAGAGAGATAAATACATTTACAAAGACCTTATGATACAAAGCAGAAAATAAGTGCTTTAGCTGAAGCACCAAGATCCGAGGGAGCATGAGGTTTTGGGGGTGCTGTGGGAGCACAGCAGCAGTGGTGGTGGTGTGGTGGTGATGGCTTCATGAAAAACTTGGTCTTGGAAGATTAAGACAAGAAAAGAGTTGAGCCCTCTGTTGAAACCAAACAAGTGTTATTCAGATACGTAGCCTGAAAACAAGATTACTTTTCCTGGGAATCCTACTTGTAATTCTGCTTGATCACTTTTATGTCACTAACTTATCCGTATACTAGTGTCATAACATTGTGGAAGCTTCCTCTAGGACTATAACACAGCCCTCAGCAGACATGTGAGATGGTTCTCTTCCTCACAGGCTCCTTCTCAAACTAGAAGAGCTCCATATTATTCTTAAAGAAATGTGAACCATTCACCAAGAGCGGGTTCCCTGCTGCTGGGGTTACTGAGAATGGAGTATGCTCATGAGATTCCATCATAAGTGGATCTTCTGGATCCTGGGAGCCCAGCCTTTAGGGTAGGTTTTCTCTAAGGTGAGTCCATAGTTCAACCACTTATATGTTAAAAATGCAGACAATTGGGCTTCAAGTCAGACCCACTGAATCAAACCTTCTGCAACTGAGGCCAGGAATCTGTATACATATTTTTAAAATTTCTCCGGGTTATTTTTGTTCATGCAGAAGGTTGCAAACCTTTACTCTAGAAAGGAGTTGATCTGTAGGCGGAGAAAGGCAGCTGTTTCACATTATCTAATCTGACTCTTCTGCTGATGTCATTCTCCCCAAATTTCCTTGGAAAGTTAACCACAAAGGATACTTGGCTCCTCTCAGGGAGTGGGGTTGCCAAGGGAGCCAAGAGTCTGGACAGAACTAAGAACAGCTCTAAGAACTTTGAGGACCAAGGAAGGAGCCTCCTGATGCAGGGCTAGATTTGTATTTAACTTTGGATTTTCCCTCCTTGCTTCATGTCAGTGATTTAAAAACTGGAAGAGAAAAAATACGGCTAGTGACTCCAGATGGGGAAATATATTTATTTTTCATATGGTAGTAAGACAAACAACTCCAAACCCGTGGTCTTGTTTTCCTTTTCACTGTGTGAACTTCTGTGTAGGATATGAAAATTTCTAGCTGTTCCTAGCTGTCCTGGGGATCTCCCTTCACTGTCATCCAGGCAATTATCTTTGCCTCTGTTGTGTGTTATCCCCTTTTTCTTGGATTGTGTGTCTTCCTCTTTCTTGGTTTATTTCCTCAATAGGATGGAGCACATCACCCAGGAGTTTCCTCAGAAAGGGTGCATGTGGTAAACTCCTTGAGCTCTTCTGAGAGGAAAAAGATAACTTCTCCAAAACGGATAACCTACAAACTGACCTCCAAGAATGTGTTGTCTTCCTTCAAAGCTCAATTTAAACAGGGTATGCCTGGTGCTTCAGGTGATCAATTTCGGTCATCAACAACATTTGGACTCCAGTTCTCCAATCATTCCAGGAGAAAGGCTGGTACTTTACTAAACATGAATGGTAATGATTTCAGGTCCACCACTACTTGCCTCTTCATACAGCTGGACCCTCAAGACTTGGATCCTGGGCCCCTGACCACTCCAGGGGAGACATTGGTGCTATATCCAATTAAAGATAGCGTCTTGGCAGAAGAGAGCTGGAGATAAGTCTCTGCCAAGTACTACTACCATTATATCCTGGCCTCTGACTGCACAGATGATGTACTGATGCTTCCCCGATTATGGAGTTTAAAAGCCCCAAAGCCCAAGTATCTGAGTACTTTCTCCAGAGTCTGACATCTAGCTCTGTCAGACTGTGCTCTTCCCCGGAGTATGATGGGCAGTGGAAGAACTTCACACCTCCTACTAGTGCTGCTACCATGAATTTCCTCAGTGAACACTGCTCTAGCAGCCCTGGTATGTATGCTGTCTAGACATTTGCCACTGTTGGCACAGTATCTTGAATGTATGAAAAAGTCTCTGTTCTCCTGCTCCCACCCTCTCACTAGCCCCACCACCCATACCACTCCTACCACTATCTAACTGATAGTTTGGCTGGGTATAAAATTATGGGTTGAAGTAATTTTCCCTTTATCATAAATAAACATATTAACACACTGTTTACTCAATTCTACTGTTCAAGAGTTGAATTCTGCTCCGATTTCCGGTCTTTTGTATGTGACCTGTTTGGGTCTTTTTTCTTTCTTTATTGGAAACTTAGAATCTTCTCTCTGATCCAGTATTCTGAAATTTCATACTTATATACTTTGGCATGGATATTCTTTTAATCTATTAAAAAATAGATTAAAGGGCATAGTTGTTAGGACTTTCCTACATAGAAATTAATGTACTTTGGGTCTAGAAATTTTTCCTTGAATTATTTCTTTGATGACGTCCTCTATTTTATCCAGGTCTCATTTTTATTCAAATGTTGGATCTCCTGGACTAATACTTACTTTTTTTTTCCTCCTCTGTTTTCCATTTCTTTGTCCTCTCTTTCAACTTTCTCAATATTTTCTCACTTTTGTCTTCTTGTGAATTTTTCAAGTCTGCCATCACAATTTTAATTCCCAGGAGCTCCTTTTTTTCCTCTAAACGTTCCTTTTATATTGCCCCCAGTTCATTGTTTCATGAAATATATTTTTCAGTTCTCTGAGTATATTAGTGAGTTATTTTGTTGTTGTTGTTATTGGGTTTTTTCCCTTTCTTCTTCTCCCTGCGTTATTGTCTCTATACTCTTTGTTTATTCTGATTTCCGTCTTTGATGTTAGAAGTTATCCTAAAATATCTGTTGATCCTTAGCAGAAAAGCGTTTAAGGGTGGAGCCATAAAGGCTAATTGGAAACTTTACATGCAGAGGTGAACTCTTTACATGGAGAGCTAATTAATTGCTTTATCATGTAAAAGAGGTTGTGATAAAAAATAAAGAAAAAAAATCTCTTCCAAAAACGTACATGTAAAAATAATTCTATGTTCAAGTTTAGGGATTCACAAATTAAGAACACCTTAGTTAATGAAGTAAAACGCTCATTGCTGTTTTTATACCTTAAAACTAGTTAATGAACAAATACTTTCCTAGCCTCTGCTTTCACGCCTTAAATGAGGGGAGCCCACCATCAGCCAGGCCAATCCATTTTATCTTGGAACAGCTCTATTATCAAAAAGATATTCTTTGATCCAAATTATGTCTCTCTGTAACTTCTATCCTTCTATCTTATTTATGCTTATTGGACATGTTAAAATCTAGTCAAAGAATTTTTTTTTCTACTTGGAGCTTTTTAACACAATTGATATTAATCTTACATCAGTAATTCAGTCTTTCTTGGCTAGCACTATAAAACCAATACCTCTGTTTCCCTGAAAATACCTGTAAAAAAATTAGAAAATAATGTATCCGCCACCCAGCCTTTCAAGGACAGTCCTGGATTACTGGATGCTTAGACTTGTGTTCTGTTTGAGATGTAGAGATGCCAACTGGAGTAATCAGAGAGCATAGACCCATTTATATTGGGAAGAGTTAATGACTGGGAGTGAGTGGCAGGTCAAGACTAGATCTAGTTAGGCTGGGGGCCAGAGAAGAGTGTGCATCAGCTACATTTTGGGAGTTTTGAGAGAGAGAGAAACTTATCCAGACTGGTCAGAACTTTTATCTTCAAGTTTCCTGTGACACCAGGAAGCTCTTTAGCTTTTGCTATTTTATGATAGCTTAATACATGGCTCTATTCCCTCTCTACCCTACACTAACAGGGTTAAAGAGATCAAGCCTGTTTTTTCACAGCTACTCCACACAAATCCTGGAGTACAGTCCTTATGCAACAGGGTGGCCAAGGATCTTGATAAATCTTTCACACGCAACAAAAGCCATTTGTTCCTCTTACACACAGCCAAAGAGGAGCTAACAGCAAACATCCACCAATAAACGCGGATGTGTTGATTTGGCAGATGTAGAAAATCACCAACTTTCAAAAAAACATTCTTTAAGTTACCGTCTTGCTCCCTTAAAACCCAATGCCTCCACAGCTCACCTCCAGAGTGGAATCAAGTCCCCTTTAAGCTTTCTATCTCACATTTCCCTCTTAGCTTTGATATCACAAAGGTGGATGAACTTCCAGTCTCTAACCTGGCTCCACCCCAGCACCTGGCTCTCTTGCCTTTAAGAGAGGACCAGCCAAGAATGAACTCAGCTGGAGAGAATGTGCAGGGAGAGCAGGAGCCAGGAAGCCAGGGGTAGAACAAACCCTCCCTCTGGAGGTGATGGGGTCCACAGCTGTCCCAGGCCCCAGAACCCTGCAGTGCCAGTCAGGAGCCTGGCTCTGCCCCGTCTGCCCCTCTACACTCCTGGCAGGGGGTCTTTTTGTTGTTGTTCCCCCTCCTTCTCTCCTGATTCCAGGCCCAGTGTTTGCTTGTCTTGCAGCCAAAGATAAACTCCACGAATTCAGAAGGCTACTCTTTAGCTATCTGAATAGAGCGCTGACTAACGGAAGGGGACAATTTGTCTTAGGAATTGCGTCCTTGTTTGCTTTTTCCTTCTTAGCTCGTTTTGACTAAGCAACATAGTACATGGATTCATAGAGTCTCAGGGCTGAAAGTATCATAAAATGCATCAAGGCTAATCCCATTCAATCCTTGAACCCCATATTCACACCATTCCAGATCTATCTTCCCTCCATTGACACCAAATTTAAGAAGCCCCCATGTCTGCAGGCAGTGCTATTAGAATTCTCTTCTTCCACTGCATTCCCTGAAGGCAATACATTTGAAAAGAGAAAAGTCAAACTCGTGGGTGTGTGTACTGTAGACAGGGACTCTGACTCCATTTCTGGTGTTTGCATTCAAATCAAGAAATCATACTGCTTGGGAAGTCTTTCTTCGGCCTCTGGTATATTAAAAAGTTAGAAAGACATTGGACTGAAAACAAAATGCTAGAGGACACTGTTGTGTTTCAGAGTTGTGTGCATTTGGGAAGAGTCCGGCAGAGACAGTGGGAGACAAGAGGGTCAGTCACTCCTTCTGGAGAGGTCAGTCGATCTAGCAAACACCATAGTCCACTCCAGCTCAGGAAGGAGCCTTGTGTGTTCAGTAGTTTATTAAATGCAAAACATGTACAGTCTTTACTGAATAGTAATTAGAAGCAAACAACCCCTGAAGCTGACTAGAAAAAGAGACAGCAGGGACAGTGAACATGGGACACAGGCTAAGAACAAAACATGGTGCAAAGCCAAGGTGGCTGTTGGCTGCCCAAACCTGGGGCTCCACACAAAGGAGACCTCCTGACAAGTCGAGCAGAGGGGGCTCAATGGGGCACACCGGGGGCGCACTTGGAAGTCAAACCACACTTGCAAGATAAGGAAAAGCATGATTTGTTATCGTCTATGAATAATTGGATCTCTGCTATGCTGAAAATGAATGCAGCACAGGGACAGTCTCTGCTGCCCAGGCGTTCAGCATGCCAATTAGAAATCCAGGGGAAGGGGCAGCAGTGGGAGGTGCCACATAGCTTTATGAATGTTCCCCTGTCTCTGGGCAGACACTTGTGGGCCCTGGTGAGGACATAATGGATGGTGGCTGAGCTTCATGCCCTCCTCAGCACAGGAGGTGATGCCCATGGAGCCGAGGGCCAGAAGCACAGGAGGTTGGAAAACGGACATTTTCCTTCTGTTCTTAAACCAGTCAGTGAACAGCTGGGTACCGAGAAAATGAGCAGGTGATTTCAGATTTACGAAGTTGCATCCTGCCCCCCTAGGCAGAGCCTTTGAGAGCAGAAGGTGGGAGGCTGACAGAGATAGGTAGATGTGGGCATCTGAACCCAAAACACTAGCTCTGATTACATATGGACCCTTGAACCAGCTGCTAGAAAGGGCTGCCATAGTGCCAGGAAACTGTCCCTCTCTCAGCGTGGAGAAGCCAGGTAAGGATCTCCATTTGTTGAAGATTTCTGTTGAATAAGTTAATTTTTGAATTGAGAATTTAATTTAAATTTTTTGCTGGCGATATTTCTATGTTTTGTATTTACTTCTATAAACTTCTAGAATTTTCCTGTAGACATTGTTATTTATGGATAATTTGTTTCCCTTGGTGGTAGGGTCTCCATCCCATCCCCTACCATTTCCTTCCTATGGCAATGAGAACAAAGTTGGGAAGAACTAAAGGTAGGAGATATGCAAAAATTCTCACACTGATAAAATAGCACATAAATTTTGTAACAACAACAAAAAGTACTTGCGAAGGAGCATGGAACATTAAACTAGCTAAGTGACATAGGCATTATTGTTCACAGATATTTGCTGCCTTTCCCTGAGAGGACTATATTTTCTTATTCATTGATATTGAACTTGGCCATATGACTTGCTTTCCAAGATAAAGTGAAAGCAGAAATGACATGTGTCATGTGTCACTTCCATGCAGAAGCTTAAGGGCCAGTGCATGATATTCCCTTTTCTTGCTTCCAGTTCCAAACAGAGGCTGCTGCTTTACCTTGGGTCTCTGGAATGAAAATGATGTGGAGCACAGCTGGAGCTGATCTACAATGGACATGTGGCATGAATGAGAAGTAAACTTTTGATATTATAAGCCACTGAGAGTTGAGGATCTTTTGTCACTGTAGCATAACCTGGCCTATACTAGTTAATACAAAGTACTTTTAAAGGATATACATCAACTTTGTTTTTGGCATGCAATATGTGTATATTAATTTAAAAGATTGATAAGAACTATAGCAAAATAATAGTGATTATTTCCTGGGTTGGGGATTATGATTTTTTTCTACTTTATGCTTTTCTATAACTCCTAATCTTCTATAGTTAACAAATACTGCATTTTTTATTAAGGAAAACATAAACATTATGTTCTTTAAAAGACAAGGTATCAATTCATGCCTAGACTATAAGTTCTGTTGTGAGTCTCACGACTCACTGTTAAGTAGGGGACTTTGGGTGACAAGTGTAGCATTTTTAAATGTATCCCTAAGATCTGCATCACTAACCCAAGCTGGCCTCCTGTACCCTTTCCTCCTTGCTTCCCCTCAACCCACAGTCTCACACTTATTCCTCGAGGTCAGGACTTGACTGCAGTGTCCTGAAGTCCCCATCTGCAGTGGGATGGCACAAAACACCTGGCACAAAAGAAGCTTGATCCTTCTCGGGAGCTCTGTGAACACGTCCTTCTCTTGTTTCTCACTTACGACCATCAGAGTCAAGGGAGTTCTTTTCTAAGACCTATTCCTTCACCGTCAAATGCAAAAATGTCTATCTGTGGGTGTGGGAATAGAGAAAATGCCCCCTTCCTGCATATTTATCAGGAAATTAACAATGTATCCCAGAATTAAAACATCTTCAAACCTCTACTTGAAAACACCAAGAATTAGGCCATGATCTTCTAACAGTGGTAGATATTAGACATTCTGGTTTACCCTGATTAAAAATCCTTAAAAATTGTGCTAATTATATTATTAAATCCCTTCAGGAATCAGTCAGGACAAGAAATAATCCAAAAATCTTGGTAATTTATCCCTGTAAAGGTTTGCTTCTCACTTATGTCATAGGCTGACATGGATCAAGAGGCTCTCCTGGGGTGGCTCTTCTTAGAGCAATGACCCAAATTCCATACTCCTTTCATCCTGAGATATTAACTTTTTCAACAGGGGTGATACAGTTGCCATTAAAGGAGAAAAGAGTCGGTGATCACACGGGGACTTTCATACAATACCTGGAAGTGATATACATCATTTCAGCCCACATTCTGTTGTCCAGAAAACAATTGGATGCACCAACCAAACTGAAAAGGCAACTGGGAAATGGAATCTTCACTGTGCTCAAGAAAAAATAAATAAGATTGCTAAGCTTATGGCAGGTCCCTGCCTCAGTTTTACCTTCTAGTCAGCAAATATCCATTTCAATCTTTCTCTGACATATAAAACTCACTCACCTCTCCCAAGAGGGACAATTCAAAGTTCTGTGCACTCATGGAGTCTAAAGCTGAGCTACAGATGTCTGGGAAAGGTACAGACTCCTCCATCAGGTCTAAATGAGACTCCACTTGATCTGACAACCTATGAGCTAAAAAGAAAAGCTGCCTGCCCCACTGCCACCACCACATACACCGCAGCAATGGGGAAACACATCAAGGACAGCTTCAGCAAACCCTCCCATTTGGAAGAGCAAGAAGGGAAGTCCCAAGTCAGTCACTGAACTGTAAGAATTTTGAAGTCCCATTGAGCAAATACTCTGAAGGACCCCCAACCCTGGGGTGAGGAAAGACCCTCAATTAAACTGGGTTCTGTTCTCTGGAGGGAACTCCTCTGCCCATTGTTTTCCAGGGCCCCTGGCTCTGCCCACAGAGGCTCCTCTTGGTTTATTATCCTCCTTGGCCACATCTGAGGATGGCCTCATGGAAATAAGACATTTGAAGCTGTCTCCTTCCAGCTTCAGATATCAATTTCCTTGCCACCCACCTACATCCTCCTTATGCCACTTCTGTTGAAGAAATCAATTTCTGAAACTATGAGGATTCAATCAAGAAAACAGAGACTGCTCTTGACATTCTGAGCAGAAAGAAGTATAATACAGGGCATTAGAGGACATGAGGCTATTGGAAAGTCAAGAGAGCACAGCTCAAGAAAGCTACTTTCAGGAAACCCAGAAATATAGGATCATTGGGCAGACACCATCGGTAGTCTCAGCTTCTGCAGCACAAACACGGTTGATTCTCCAAAAGACCTGCAATGCAGTTAGAAGTCACTGCCAATTACCTTAGCTGCCTATAGCACGGAAGTGGATTATTCCTAGGAAGACGTTCTAAATTAAGCCACCAGCAAATCCTACCTGAGCTGTCCAGTCATGCTTATAAGAAGATAATAGCTTCTTCTTTCCTTCTGCCTTCCTGCCCTCTTTGGTTGAATCTAACCAAGACCCTCTGGCAAGGGAATCTGAGAAATGTAGTTTCCATGTTTTATCACTCTGCAGTTCAGAGAAGACTGCTTAGAAGGGTGGTGATGATATTGAAAATCAAAAATAGTATTATGCACACTGAAGTTCACAGAAATCATTAACAGTCATAGGCATTTTGACCATTTTCCTTTTCCTGCCCCATCTTAGCCTGCTCTGTGTATCTAGTTTAATATATTGACAGTGCTGTAAGCACAAAACAAATTATGTGAGGACAATATTGAAAAAAACACAAGTTCCTTCAGGGTCTAAAATTTTGTAACTATGACCCAAGAACCTCAAATAAATCCAACCTTTGATAAACATTATTGCAGAGCAGGAAGACTACAGGATGGGGAATGAGCACAGTAGGGTCCAGTCTAGGGTTTGCCACTGGTATTCCACCTGAAAGAGAGCTATCTGCCTTTTCTAGACCTTTTTTCTCACCTCGAATAAAGGGATTAGACTAATATGTGGCTTGCAGACTTTCATATAGCTATGGAACCATTCTTCAAATGAAATCTTACAAGGAATTCCAATAACTGAAATAGATAATGGAGGAGCTACTTTTTCATAGTAAGATGGAGACCTGGAGCCCTGTATTCCCTGTGACAGCTCCAGATAATCCCTTAGGCTCCAGAGAGCACAGTTTAAAAACTCCCAGATGAGACTCTCTGTAAAATATCCCACCTACTTCTAAAGTCACATGGTGTAACCATTTTCCAAGCCTTGACTCTGTTACAGGTAGTGCCAGTTGGTCATTTAGAAAAAATATACAGCAAGCTTTAAGAACAATTTTTATTTGTAGGCATACTCAATGAAAACGGTCAGGGATGGGGAGTCTGTTAAAATGGCACAGGTTCAACATTTTGAAAGCAGTGCGTCTGTGACCCAAAACTCAGACTCCAAATTCTGTATGACTTACTTAAAGATTTGACGTGACATTATTCAAATGATACTCTGAGAGGTGGGATAATGCCACAGAAGAACGCTCATAAACACTGTAAAAGACAAATGAACAGGTGCTGCTTAGGGGCCAGCAATTAGACTTAACCGGAACCTGCTGACTTTGCCATATGGAAACATAAAACCAATATTATTTCCAAGGAAGGAGAAAGAATTCCATAGCATTCACCAGAACTTCCCAGCTATATTACATGGAAGACCAGTCCTGATTAGGGTCCATCTGGAATAATTTAAAATATAGTAAATGCAAGAAAGCAGAGGGAACAGAAATGTATGATTACTAGAGCCTTCTTGACAATTCTTTTTGCCCATTTTCCAATTGAGCTTCCATGTCTTTTTTTCACAATATAATGACGTTATTTGAGCCACCACAAAGGCCAGATCATGAAATATGCTGCAGAGAGCTCAAGTAGAAGTAGCCCATCGTAGCAACATTTGGAACCCAGTAATGTTTATAATTTTATTATTCAGTTTGTTCAAGCTGTCATAACAAAATGCCATAGACTAGATGGCTTATAAACAACGGAAATTTATTTCTCACAGTTCTGGAGGCTGGGAAGTCCAAGATCAAGGCACCAGAAGATTCAGTGTCTGGGGAGAGCCTGCTTCCTGGTTCATAGATAGCCAGATTTTGCTGTGTCCTCACATAGCAGAAGTGAGGAGGTTGTTCTCTGGGGTCTCTTTTATAAGGACACTAATCCCATTCATGAGGGCTACACCCTCATGACCTGAGCATCTCCCAAAAGCCCCACCTCCAAATACCAACACATTAGGGATTAGGTTTCAACATAGGGATTTGGGCGGGACAAAAACATGCAGTCTATAGCACTCAGGTCCTGAGGACCATGAGTCTCTACTGGCTGTGACACACCCCCTGAACCTTTGGAGCCTGGGACAACCCTGAACTTGGCCCTTCAAGCCCTCTCATTTCTTTCTGAGATCACTGTGGGGTCACAGATCTGCAAAGCACCAGAAGTAGTGAGGCTCTTTGGTTTAATTGTTATCCTAAATGTGCCTCTAGATCCTCTGCTTCTTCAAAGATCAGCTCAAACCTTACATCTTATCTGATTCCCTGACCCCCCAAACCATGATGTCTTCTCCTCTTATCTTACAGGCTGGGAGACTTAGTTAGATGTTAAGCCTTGCTAGTGTTAATTCTCCCTAGGTGTGTGCCCTCTCCTCTGAGCAGAATAAAATGGAAAGCCTATGGATTTCAATGCCATGGCGTATCAGGATTTGAATCCAGGCTCTGCCTCGTACCAGCTGATGACCCTCATGTCACCATGAACTTCAGTTTTCTCATGTGTAAAAGTGAGATGATGATACTGACGACTCCCAGTGCAGTTGCAAAATGCCCAGCATAATGCTTAACATGTACGAGCTACTCAATAAATACTCGTCACCTTCCTCTCCTTCTCCCTTTCCCATTCCATGTGTTTGTATCCAGGACACTTTTCACCCTGTAGACAGTTATTAATCCTTTGTTGTTGATAATAATGCTGATAACATTGTATCTGAAACAGAGACGAGGAAGGCTTGTGGCAATAAAAGATAAATATACTACTC
Organism: Equus caballus; assembly: GCF_041296265.1. NCBI lineage: Eukaryota > Metazoa > Chordata > Mammalia > Perissodactyla > Equidae > Equus > Equus caballus. The sequence continues at coordinate 60,885,931 of NC_091687.1, read as the reverse complement.
TTTATCTTTTTCATCCTCCTTTGAGATCTTCACATTGGAAGATCCCAAGGGCTTCCTCTGGTAGAATTCCTGACTGAACAATCATAGTAGATGTTACAGAAGTCACATATTCTCCAAGGCCTCTGTCTGACTTGGTCTACACTTAACAGGGATTGGTAACCTGACCATTATCAGTGAACATGATAAGTGTAGACAAACAACAAGTGAGTGGTGAAGGTTTTTTCCTACTGATTACCTACAATATTACCTCAAATTTCTAAGTCTCTGCTCTTTTTCTATTATGTTGATGAAACATAGCGAGTGTTTTAAAATGTGACTAATTAACACCTTGACAAAATAAGAACATGACTCAGAACTCCCATCACCTCAAAGTTGTTTTCCTCTGAGGAAAGAACCACCGGTCCAGGACCCCAGTGTCCCATGGATGTCTAGAGATGTCTCTGAGCAAAGTGGTTTGATTATCAAATAAGGCTGGAAAAAGTAATATTGGCCCGTGGACTTCCTTGGACAGGAGTGCTGATTGAATAATCATAGAGGACATTGGAGAACAGAAGCCACATATTTTCTAAGACCTTTCAGACTCAATCTGCACTTACTCATGGACTCTGAGTATTCCTGTTTAATTTAGTTTTACACAGAGTTGGTTGTTTGGTTGGTTTTTGGTTGTTCCAGAAGAGCTGTGAACACATTGTAGACAGTGGTGTCCAGTGGGACACAATTTGGGAAAAGTTGATCTAGTCCAAATCTTTTATTTTAGAGGTGAGGTCATTGAGACCCAGATTTGTTGTCCATCTAGTGTCAGAAAACCCAAGTTCCAGATCTTCAGTGCTCTTCCTCCCCTCCCATGATCTCCTTGTGCCTGGATGTGGATCTCATCAGAATCTTCTCCCTTGCTTTGTTACTTTTCTGTTGTATTCCTCTCTTTATGTGTGTGCATGCATGCACGCTACAAAACAGAACATCCTCTTGAGAAATGCTGGCGCTCCCATCCTTAAGTGGACAATGATTCATGCATTCATTCCACAGAACTAGAAACAACCACATGTGAAGGGTGTGTAATAGCAGTACAATCCGAGGACAGAGGCCTGATTCCACTCAGGAGCTGGGTTGTGATCATTCACTCATTCATTATTCATTTATTACACAAAGGTTTCCCGAATGCCTGCTGTGCCAGAAACTGTGCTGGGTGTTGTGGATAAAAAGATTAGTAAGACATAATCCCTGCCTTCAAACTGCTTACATTCTAGTGTGGAAAACAGGCCTGCAGCAGATAAATATAAAGAAGTGGTGAAGCTGCTATGAGAGAAGCTAATTTCTACCTGAGACATAGGAAATCAGCGAAGGGCGTTCCAGGCAATAATATTTTGAACACCTCCTAAAAGTCCCGTATTGACTTTGTTTCCGAAAGTACTTGGAGATCTTGTCTTAAAAGCTGGAAGTGTCTCAAGTTTCAATTGTTCAGATTAATCAGAACAGCAGCACAGATAACACAAAACAGAGACTATGAAAATGCCAGTTCTCTGCCTTAGCACGTTTCATGTGAATATGCCCCACCTCCCCATGCCCCACAAGAGCAGCTTGCCTGGCTAATTGTGTTTTCTTAAAGCAAATGCTAACACTGGTTTATATCCCTTGAGCGCACACACCAGCTGGATAGTAGCAGGAAGCCAGTTCAGCATTAAAAATTGACCGCAGATAATTTAGAGGGCAGACAAGCCACAGGCAGATAACAGAGTGGAATATATCGTTATTTATAACCAGTGAGGAATAGTGCTGGCCCACCCTGTAGCGCCATCTCCCGACTCTGTTGAGCTTGTAGTCTTGTCGTAGCTCTTAATAGACCCTTTATATGAATATATCAGCAGGAGCATAAACAAGGTCACGTGAAATTTAGAGGACGTTAATGAGACTTATGTAAATTCAGACAGCCCGGAATGCAGTTGTTAGATCATTTTCAAGTGAATAAAACCTGAAATTTGCTTTTCACTTTGCAAATCATCTCACCAGCAACTGCCCACTGTAAGCACTCTCCACAGCCCATAAAGCAATGGGCCTATATAAAGGATGTTTCACGGAATAACTGAATCAAATTAAACGGCTGTTTACTTTTGCTGTAGAAGCTCTGACAAATAAAATGGAAGATGCTGTTGCCATTTTCATCGACTAAAACAAATCTTTACTGGGTAGAAAAAGAGGAGAAAGAAACTAAAATGTCAGTTGCTGACACTGTCATTCCCTGCCACTCAGTAAATAAACGTAACGTCTATTAGTTGTCATGGAAACATTCCGCCTGATTCCGAGCATCAAAGCTCAACAAGAAAGAAACCCTGATATTTGCGGCTGGGCATAAACAACCCTTTCGGCATTTCTCATGAGCTCACCAGCACAAGAGCTAACATTTTCCCTGTTTGTTTTCTTTCTTAGGCCTGAATGCATTTGCTTTGGAAAAAGAAACATGTATCTTAGAAACCTATCAAGAATATTTGAATACTGCTACCTCGCCAATCTCGGCTTTCCCAACTCCTCCCCCACCTCTCTTTTAACCTTTGCCTGAGAAGAATTTAAATGGCATATTTAGTCGCTACATATTGTGCTTCCTGTACCCGACGCTGCATAAAAGGGATTGATTTAAATCATTTACAGTAACCGTGTGGGGGAGGAGAGTCCAGTTTTCTGCACCAAATGTTCCTGGCTCCATAATAAGCAGCCACAAATACAGACAACAAATAAGGGTGCTTGTATTTGTCTCTTTTGGGTAAAGAATTATTCTTTAGCAAAGACTTATTGCATACTTTTAGCATTCAACAAGAAAGCAGCTCAGATATGTGAGTAGAGATAAAGGATGCTTAACCCTCATCTCCCAGGTAACCAGTCTCAGAAATGTTGGCTAAAACAGAGAATGTTCCTATTATAATTTTTTTTATCATGGAAGTTATAACACCTCACAAAGCAGGAATGGACCAAGTGTAAAGGTTGCAGCTGAGAGTCGCTACAGCTTTAGGGGCAAGCATTGTTAATAATAATCAGCCGAAGAGCAGAACACAGCGCACCCTTCAGAGCTTCGCTCAAACATTTAGCATTTCCAAAGCTCAAGAGCCTTTGACAAGCTAGGCATAAATCAGAGGGGATTTAAATTCCTGATTTTCTGGCATTCTTCAAGCTATAAATCCTCCACATTCCTAAAACCACATTGTCCCATAACCAGAGCTGAGAGCCAGAGTGGGATCCAGCTGCAGCTCATGTCAAAATGGACTAAGGGGCTCCTGCTTCCCTCCAGGCCTTCAAACAGCTCTGTCTGATTTTTTTTAAAGCCTCTGAAGCGAGGCCAAGAGGGGATTACATTTATCCCAACACTCTACCAGGCTTTCTCATCTTTGGTTATAGCGATCTCTGGATTTTCTAGAAGAACCTATTAATCCATGTCTACATATGCAAAACGGTTTGGATAGTCAGAGGTAAGGAAACAATTGAAAAGGGGAAACCAAATGGTCTATAAATGGATTAAGTTGATTCATAGTTTCTCAAAGTGGGCTGAAGCACCATTTGCATCAGAAATTCAGGATCACCTGTGATGCTGAGATTCCGATTCTCCAGCCCAACTGAGACACACTGAATCAGAACTCCCAGGGGAGATGACTTAATCAACTTAGCAAATGTTGCCAGCTGATGCTTTTTGTTTGGAAAACCATGCACTAAACCTTAATCTCAAAAAAAAAAAAAAAAAAAGGAGCCCAGGAATCGGCATTTTTAATCACGGGGCAAGGCACAAGCCTGGACCCATGAATGTTTGCTATATTAAATTGAATGTATCTATCATCTGTTATATTTGTTTCTCCAGAGAAGTCATTGCCCACACTCTCATTTTCCATTTATTTTTTATTGTTTTTCAAATAGACTCTTCCCTCACATTGCCATGTCTTCTCTCCCTTCCAGGGAGCCAGGTTAGAAGGCTCTGTCTCTTCAGACCTTTGCAGAAGGGGCCTCCCCTCATCCTGGAGGCAGTGATATCCCAGCAGAGCACCGGGGTGGGACTCAGAAGACCTCTGTGACCTTGACTAAGTTCTTCTACCTCTCTCGGCACAAGTTTCCTTATAATTTGAGTTTCTCAAACTTCAATTATACTGCCATGTGGTAAACTTTCTAGATTCCCTAACATTGGCTAGTGAGGAAGTAGAAGAGGAAAAGAGAAAGGCTGTAAAATATTCTTGGCCAGTTAACATTCTTTCCCAGCAGTTGGGGAAAGCCTTCTAACTCTAGTACTTTTTATTTTATAGAGCCATTTCTCCCAAAAGCTCACAGTTTCCTGCTCTATAAAACATGATAACATCTTTACTATGAATCCTAAAGTGGGCTCGCTGGGGGCAGTGTGATTCCAGAAGAGCCTGTAGTCTGAGCAAGGTGAGAAGGAGAGGCAGTCCGGAGTGTAGGAAGGGTAGCTTAACTGTTGAAGGACTGACTTTTATCTACTTCTTTTCTCTTGAATAACTTGCCCAAACATATGTGTGTAGTTTCTTGCCTTTTTGCCCACTTTGCAGACACTGTAGACAGGAGGGAATCAAAAGCCTTAATATCCCATTTTCTTTTCACTCTCTAGTTCCAAATCCCATACAGAATAGAAATAGGAGAAGAAATAGAGAGACCTGGGAGAAAGTTTGCACCACTGGAGCAAAGGAAAGGAATAAAACAGTTGGCACAGATAACGTGGGGGTGGGGAGGGATGTCGATATTGAAGCCAACTCATGTGGGATCCATTTCACAGCCCTCCCAACTCCTCTTGCCTGCCTGCCACCATCAGTTGCCTCTACCATGGAGGCCTCCAAGGATTCCTAGGGACTCCTCTCTCGCCTGCCAAGGTATGGGGATACTCCCATTTCCTCTCAGTGCGGGGAAGGCAGTGTTTGATTTTTCTAAAAGAAGTTTTCCTAGAAAACTAAGAACAAAACTAATTTTCCATAAACACATAGCAGCATGAAAGATCCATAATCTGAGGATCCGCTCAGCTACCTTTAACTCATTTCCAACCAAGTTTGATTTCCCTGGCACAGATCCTGGAGAACCAGCCCCAGAATCGTCTCCTCACCCTCTCCTGGCTGAACTGGGTACTAAACAAACATGCTCCATCTCTTAGCCGGAAGTCGAGTTGGGTTTGCCCCCCTTCTAGGCCTGGTAGGAATCCTAACGCTTTCCTGAACATCATTCCCCGTGCCTTCCCGGAGGGAGACGTTGGGGGAAGGGGGCTTTGGAGACAAGGGGTCAGGGTCAGGTTCCCAGCTGTTGTAACAGTCTGTGTGACCTCACACAAGCTACTTACAATCTCTGGGTCTCAATTTCCTCTGTTAAAATGAGGTAACAGTGCTGACTTCACGAACTGCTGACAAGATAAGAAATGCACACACCTAGGACAGGCTTTTCCTCTTAACCACAGGGCACAAGTCAGCAAACCCACCTATCCTCCTGGTTCCTCAGCAGGTACTCCATTCTCTCCCCTCTGGGGGTCCTGCCCTGATCCATGGCTTTAGCATGAAAAATGCATTCAGGATGGATGGAAGAGAGAACAGAGCAGAGTCAGGGTGTTAGCTAAGAGGCAATAAGTCAAAATGAGGAAATGGGGACCCAAACTGGAGGATGGCATTGAAAATGCAGGGTGAATGTGGAAAATCCGATGAAGGCAGGATCTAATAGGATGATGAGCAGGAAAAGGGAGGATCAGTCATGGCGGAGGGAAGAGCACCACATTTGGAACAGAAGCCCTGTATTCAACGTCTCTATTCTGCTGCTTACTAATTTTAGAAACTCTGGGAAGCCATTTTACCTTTGAGACTCATTTTTGTCCCTTGTAAAACAAGGCTGTAAATACCTACAAACTAAATTAGAAAGCATATAAAATGCCGAAACATGATGGAACGGATCGTTATTCAATAATGGTCACTTTGATACTTATTATGACCTTGAAGTCACTTATTTTTCTTGTGCCTCAGTTTCTTCATTTGTAAAGGGTGGACCTAAGTGGACCCTTCCAGCTCCAACATGTTTTGTATCTATCAGGAAGTGATGAGTTTGATTTGTACACGTTGAGCACAGGCTGGTATTCCTGTGGAAAGTTTCCTGGCCAAGTTGCTACCACAGATCAAGACCTCTAGAGAAGTAGTTCTCAAAGGGACATTCTAGCCCCTGGGGGGCATTGTGGAAATTGGCAGGCATTTATGATGCGAAGGCACTACTGACATTAGAGGACAGGAACAGAGTTGTCATGATGTGTGGAATGTATGCAGAACAAACACAACAATGAATTGTCCTGTGTCACTTTCACATGGGCCCCCAGATATCCAAGTGGAACATCAATTCTCAAAGTTCGGTCCGGGGACCCCTGGAGGTCCCTGAGACCCTTTCAGGGATAATCAAGATCAAAATCATTTTCACAGTAATACCATCATATTTTTTGCCTTTTTTACTGAGTTGTCATTTGCAATGACAATGAAATGGTGGGTAAAAATGTTGGTGCTTTGCAGGAATCAAGGCAGCAGCACCAAACTGTACTCTACTAGTGCTCATTGTATTCTTCACGACCAAGCTCTCACAGTTAAACAAGCAGAAACAGCAACCCTCCATTATCACTCAAGAATGTCCTTGATGAAGCAATAAAATTTACTAACCGTTAAATCTCCACCCTTGATTACACACCTTTTTAATATTCTCTCTGACAAAACGCTACATATCAAAATACAATTTTGTTTGAGCTGCAAGCTGAACTAGCTGCATTTTTCACAGAACACCATTTTTACTCGAAAAAATAACAAGCAAACTATAATTATTCCAATGAGTATCTTGCAGACCATTTTCTCAAAAGTGAACACTTTTTTTCATTTCCAAGAAAACAATTAAAAAGTACATATTGCCAATGATAAAATTTAAGCATTCAAGCAAGAATTAGAATTGTGGAAAATTTGCATCTACTGCCATGAGCTTGACTGCTTCCCAATACGTAAAGACCTTTCTGATGAGATTGGTGGCAATATTAATGAATGTGATTTATTGATTTTGTATGATGAAATAAGTCAACATTTAGAAGATCTGTATAACTCAATGAGCCAATTCTTTATAAATGACCAATGAATGATGTTACAAAATCATGCGCGGTAAAAGATCCATTCAAAGTGCAGGCTAGACCAATGGATTTCAATGTAACAGAATATAAAATATTCATGGATATGATTTCAGACTCCACATTGCAACTAGCCTTTGAAAACCTATCACGTGTTGAGTTTTGTATCTTATCAAAGAACCATATCTACAATTACCTGAAAAGCCTATTATAACGCTCCTGCCTTTTACAGCTGCGTGTCTGTGTGAGGCTGGATTTTCTTCCAACACCTCAAGCAAAATACCATATTGCAACAGACTGAATACGGAAGCAGATGTGGGAATCTAGCTGTCTTTGACTAAGCCAGACAATACAGAGATTTACAAAACTGTCAAACAATGCCGCTCTTCTCGCCAAATTATCTTTTGTTCTGGAAGATCTAGTTATTTTTAATAAAAAATGTTATTTATGTTAATGTAATGAGATTGTTTTAAATTTTACTTCAAATTTTAATGAGATAATTAATTTAAATAGATAAATATTCCTAAGTTTTCTCAGTTTTAATTTCTAATACAGCAAATATCAACAGATAAAATCCACATGAACAAGGCTCTTGGGGTTCTCAATAATTTTTAAGAGCATAAAGGGGTTCTGGGAACAAAAAGCTCAATTATGAAAACCTAGGACCTAACTCTATTTTATACACAAATGCAAAGTACTTTTGTATCCCCTAATATATACCGACTTCCTGGATGCAACCACCACATCAGTCAATAGTAGATCGTAGGTGGCTTGGTTTAAAATTTGACCAAGAACTATTGATGATTTCATAAAGTCACACCACCAATGGCAACACTAGTCATGATATTGGAGTTGCTGATATAGTCCACCTGTATTTCCTGGCTTTGTAGCTGTGTTATTCCTGTGACATTTTGGGTAATGTGCAAACATCCGACACTTCATTTTGTCTTCTGGAGCAATTTTGCCCAAGGATTTGCATACTGAGATACATATCTTATCATTAATTTTCTTTATTTTTTATAATACAGTGAAGGCACTTTCTTTTTAAATTATGTCTACAGTTAATTTATATTACTTATGAATTTCATGATAATAAAAAGGGCATTACAAAACATTTGCTATGAAAGAGTCATTGGGTCTGATATGGTTGAGAATCACTGCTCTAGGAGGTAGAGGTTGATGTGAGAGATTTGAGAGTTATCTACATAGAGGTGATAGCTGAAGCCCAGGGGGAGTCAGCTTATGAGATGTCTAGTTCAGAGTGCACTGCCTTTAAAAGTGATGGGGGATAACCATGGGGTAGAGGACATCCCAAAAGAGTGCTGCCCTTGGAAGTTTCTCCAAAGTTCCCCAGCAAATGCTACCTCCTTGCCAATCTCAGACTCTAATTTCCTAATTGCCCACCAACTCTGGTTCATATGCTTTTCCTCCTTAGACTTGTCTTGTCTACTTGCTTGAATCAGTAGATATCACAGCCCACCTCCAAAACCCATTCTACTAGCCACATGTTCTTGGACACCTGACTTCAGCCCACCCTGGTTTGGAGCTCTGCTACTACCAGACTTAAACTCCAGAAAACCATGTTGATATCTGACCACAGAAGGACAGAGATCAAAGGAGACAAGTATAAAAAGAGTAAATGTGAAAAATGAACTTCTTTGATAAGACAAGAGGTTAAGTTCTTGCTACCCAGGGCCTCCCAGTCTCAGCTAAGTCTTTGTTCTCCCCCTCCTCTGAATTCTGAAATTCACATTTTTATAAAATGGCAAAATGTCTCACTCTCTTAGCTCATGATTAAAATCCAGTTGTTTATTTATAGGGCCATTTGTTGCTGAAATCTCTTTTTTTAAAAAAAATAATAATTGCTTCTTCAGATGGTTTTCTTCTATTTGCCAGAAGATGTCATTTTGGGATGAGGCCATTCAAACTTGCTCAAATCTGAACGATAACTCAACTAAAATGAGGTCAATGTAAATGACTATGCACAACGGAGGAAAAACCTGTTAAATTAAATCCAGAGTAAGTACCAACATATCATGTAGTGAGAGTTACATGTGTCAAATGAAGGAGTGTTATGAGGATTAATGAGTCCGTTATTAAAAAACGCTTTGAGATTCTTGGATGAATGGCATTGTTGAAAGTGGGGGCAGGGCTGGCATTTACAGATTGAAGTTATATCAAGGGCTTGTAACAGACTCTGGGGAAATATAGAGAAAGCAATGGAAGAACTTAAAACATATTTTTTTTATTGATTGTTGTATTTTATACTACATTTAGCAGCCAAATACTCAATTCAGCAAAACATGTAGGCAGATGCCAGTGTCTACTTTGCAAAGTTCTACAAGGAGTAATGTAAACTTATCTGAGGGTTTCAACATGGTGTTGTAGTCTATGAAAGAAACACGGGGGCAATAGCAAGAACCAATTCAGAACAAATTTATTCTTACTCTCCACAATGGTTTGTGTGATGCAGATGTCAAAGATGGAGAACGTCAAGGAATTTTCTGTTGGGTGAAGTACAGATCTGGCCAGAGGCAGTGATCTGATTCTGGGCTATTTCCCTACAATGCTTGATGTTGTGACAGATAGTGGAAAATGCAGCCAATGGCCTGGTGGTTTCTAAATGCCTGCAGGTCTCAAAGAGGCTTCCAGATGACTGCATTTTTCTTTTCTTTTTCACCTGTAAGTTTGCACATTGTAAGGTATGCAACTGAGATCACCCTGTCCTTTGAGATCTGTATGAAATTGTCGTGTCTCCTATCACCTCTCTTGCAGGTGCACCTGTCACCTATCACCCTCCATAGCTCTTTGTGACTTCCTAGAGGCTGTCTTCATGGTCTCTTTTGACCATGAGCTCCTGTTGCAGCTGGGTCCTCCCTCACAGTCTCCTGCTGCTGAATGGCACTCCTGTCTTCAGCGATCCAGCCATGGAGCCCAGGCCTTCTCCTGGACTGCCCCAAAGCCTGCTGACATAAAGCATTTGATGTATAGCAGCAGATTTTACTGAAGTCTTGGGGCAGCAAATAGCATTTAATTCACGGAAACTAAAATACAGTAATAGATATTCCTGGTCTCAAGACTCTCCCAATCACCCCGGCACCAAGAATTGCTCATTGGCCACTTTTCTCTTTAAGTTTCAGTCTCCTGCAATGCCACTTACTTCAGGATTCCTCTGTTCCCTTTTCTGCCTCCCTTCTCCTCTACTCTTTCCTACTTCCAAATTCCTATTCATTTTCCATGCAGAGCAGTTTAGTTATTTCTTCGCAACCTCCTTCCAATCCATGCCCTCAGAGCATCATCTTCCATCCCTGATGCAGGTTTTCAAGGTATTTTCCTGACTAAAAACATTCATTCAGGAAAGGAAGGAAAATAATTTTTTTCTCAAGGAGGAACTCTGTTGCCTTCCATGTAGAAGCATAGGTCAACTGCTTAGGGCCTTGGAGGGAACCCCAACGATGCTGAGGAATCATGTCAGCTGCCCTCCCCGCCACTTCCTGGTGAGGACCATCCCCTTCCACCAACCACTGCCTGCTTGTCATCCACGGTGTCCAGCAAAAGTGACACTATCCAAGCTGAACTCCACCTACATTATACTGTATGAACCCCTCCTTAATATTGACAAACACAATTTTAAATGTTTCAACAGTACAAGAGCTATCTCCTGGCAAGAAATTTCAATCCAATACAAAATACCACTATGCCTGCTCTGAGAGGAAGGAAGAGATCCCTAGCAAAGAGGACAAAAGAATTGTTTGTTTGTTCATTTGGGTTTTTTTGAGTCAGAATTTTTTACGATTCAGTTGAATTTATTATTTTAAATAGATAACATATGTACAAGGTATAAAACTCAAAAGGTACAAAAGGGTATAGAGGGAAAAGTAACTTTTCTTCCCTCTCTTGTCCCATAGTTGCCAGCCCCCGTTCCCAGAGGCAACCACAGGTAATGGTTTCTTCTGGATCCTTCCAGAGATTTTTCTATGCATTTACAAACATAGGTATTTGTTTATTTTTTCCTTAGACAGCTTGTGCCCATCTATATTTATTCTTCTGCACTTTGGTTTTGTTTTTTTCATTTGACACTTGAAGATCATTTCTCATCAGTAGACACAGAGATTCCTCATTATTTATATTGGTTCCATCATTCTACATTGTATATATAAGCCATAATGTATTCAACCATTGATGGACATTTAGATCGTTTTCAGTATCTTCCTTGTATGAACCCTGCAGTGAATTCCCTTATGAAGATGCTATTTTAAGTATGTTTAATATATCTATAGGATAAATATTTTGGAATAAGACTCTTAGGCTAAATGGTATGTGCATTTTAATTTGATTAGATATTGCCCTCCACAGAGATTCACTAATTTACCCTCCCAGCAATGCACTTTAGAGACAGATAAGAGTTAAAATGGCATATGAAAGGGCAAGCAGAATTCTAGTAAGGAGAAATGGCTTATTCCTAGTCAGTAAGCACCTTGAGGATAGCAACTGTGTTGTTCATTATCCCATCATCCAGGCCCTAGCACAAAGCCTCGCATGTGTGAACATGTAGATACTTGTTTATAAGTGAATTTAGAGGTTGGGAGGTAGAAACTAAACCTAAGCTGTCCGAGGGATAGTGATTAGATCAAACGACCTAGGCTGTTATGTACAACAGTAGAGAAGTGGCCAAAAAAACCTGAAAATGTAAATTGCTTCTCTTCTATCATCACCTAAGAAATAATTTGTGCTCTAGCTACTGTTACAGTCAGAATGAATAAAGGAAATGTGGTGAAATCTACCTTGGATATGATAGTCTTCCTTGGGAAAATATTGATCACATCATCCTAGAAAGAACATTAACTTGCACTATTTTTTGAAGCACTGGTCATTAGTTTTGTCAAAATGTAACCATTGGATCAGGATGTTGTAAGTCCAGACTAATGGTCTTCGCTGCCCTGACAGTCAGGCCAATTGCTGGAGTGGCCTTATTGGCCATCCATCCATCTTGATCATCTTATTGGGAGAAATGATCAGATGAGCTTTTCTGTGGTCAGCTCATCTTCAATGTGCAGAGCCAACCCAAGACCATGAAGTGAATGGAATTCATGAATTCAGATATTGACTTAACAATCCAGAAAAACAGGTAAATTGATGATATAAATATTGTACACACACACACACACACACACAGAGGAGGGTATAGATGCGCTTCATTAAATGCTACCCAGGCACTGTCCCTATATTATTGCTAGACTTCACAACTCTAAGTTTAAGTGTTATTGTCCCATTTTACAGACAAGTAAACTGAAGTCTAGGTAGGTGAGTTGACTCTCCTGTTATTATCCAGCTAATAAAGTAAAGAAGTAGGAATTCCAACCTGAGCGAATGAGGCTCTAAACTCACATTTCGACTGTACCGTGAGATTCAAATTGCAAGCATGAACTAATGTCATGGGTCATTCACCATTCATGCCATTATCACACACTTCTTTTTTCCAGCTCTTTCACTAAGTCAGTGAGATGTCCAGGTTCATGACGTGCAGTTAAATCTCAGTCTCATTCACAAGCAAGCCAACTCCTCTAAGTAACCAGTGTTCCATCCTTTCCACAAACAATGGATTAGGCTTCAGCTCTAGTAATGGCACATTTGTAGTGCACGACTTGCTTTCCAGAACACCTGATCATCCTGGGCATTGGAGATCCTTCAGCATTTAGACTCTACATTTATCACAGTGTGTTGACTGCAACACTTTTTTTTTTTTTGGTACCTGGCTCATTAGAGAGACCACTAGTCATTTTAAAACCAAATTGAGTTTAAATACATTTCCTTGATGCATCTGTTTTGTTAAATGTATCCCATGAAACCGACATTAAAAGCCAATGCCATTAAGAGGGCATAAGGTAAGCTCATTTAGTTCACCAAATTGTATAACACAATGAATTAATATGGTAATACGCCTTTGGAGACCAGCAGCAGATAATAGAGGTGAACAGAGGAGCTCGAGCCTGGTTTTGGAAAAGCAAAAGCAATTCATCATTATGCTGTAACAATATAGGAGAACATTTCTCATTCCTCACTCGCCTGCCCCCATTCTGCAAACATTTTGGTTGTACTTTTTCAACACCAACTTTGACCAGTATGACTTTGCTCACTCAGCCTGCTGCATTTTGGCTACCCAAAGAATTCCCTTATTTGTGTTTTGAAGCAGTGGTAAGTAAGTGGAGATTTCAGTTAGAAGTGAGAGTTGGTGCTCTCCCTGTGAGAAGCTGTGTAAGCCATGCCCTTGACACCCTGCAGAACAACTGGCAAAACACTCTTCACATAGACAGAAGGCAAAGGCAGGGAGCAGAGAAGAGCAGATAGAACAGAAATACCATCAACGATTCCAGTTGTCCTTCCCTTGGAATTAAGCATTAGAAATAAGGCCCCACGTAAATCGACAGTCATTTCCTGAACTCATTCCTTCTCTCAGTGGCTTGGATTTCTGTTTCTATCCTGCCAGAAAGAACCCAATTATAGCTTATTGTGCCTGGTCAGCAAGAATGTATCCCCTCACTGCTTAAAAAATAAATTATCCAAAGAATGTTTTCCTTCAACTATAAAATTAGATATGCTCATTATAGAAAATTTCAGAAAATACAGAAAAGCATAAAGGAGAAAATGCAAAATCATTTATAATCTCAACACTCAGACATACTATTAATATTGTAGTGTATTTATATCTATTTCACATACCATTAAACAGTCTTCAAAAGCAGGATTGTAGTTACTATATAAAATGACTTTAAAACTTCCAAGGTTGAGGGGGCCAGCCCCGTGGCCGAGCAGTTAAATTCGTGCTCTCCACTTTGGTGGCCCAGGGTTTCGCTGGTTTGGATCCCGGGCGTGGACATGGCACCGCTCATCAGAGTTTGTTGAGGTGGCGTCCCACATACCACAACTAGAAGGACCCACAACTAAAATATACAACTACATACTGGGGGGATTTGGGGAGAAAAAGCAGGAAAAAAAACTTCCAAGGTTGAACATTTAGGTTTCCAATTTTTTTATCAATTACAAACAAAGCAATTACACTTTTACATAAACCTTTCACCCCAGCTTCACTGTCTGTTAGGAGGACATCTTCACAGAGTAGAATTCCTGGGCCTGAGGTGTGAATAATTTCAGATCTCTTACGTCAAATCCACCAAGCACTTGTCAATCCTCACCTTTCTTGACCTCTCGGCCACTTTCAGCACTGTTGACCACCACTCCTTTCCTGAAATCCTTTCTCCTTTGCTCTGTCACACCAAGTCTTCCCAACTCCCTCCTACCTCTCTGTTTCCATAGTTCCTGTCTGGGTCCCCTCCTCTGTCTAACCGTCAGTGTTGAATTTCCTTAGGTTTCCATCCTGTGCCCTCTTCTCTGCATCTACACTCTTCCTCTAAGTGATCTCATCTACTTTCAGGGTTTCACCTACAGTTTCCATCTCTAAAATCCCCAATTTTTAAATCTATCCCAGCCCCCTTTTCAAGCTCTGGGATGTATGTCCTAGACTCTTTGACTTCTTCCACTTCATTGGCTCACAGGCATTTCAAACCCGTGATCTTACTACACCAATCCTACACTCCTTGTTCCCTGTCTTAGAAGAAGGATGAATAACAGGACAGTGTGCATCATTTTCCTGGTCCTGATTTTAATGGAATGCCTCCTGGGTAGCACATTTAGCAGGATATTTCCTGTTGGTCTGAGAAAGAAATTGTGATCATGTGAGACTATACAAACAAAGACCTTTCCCGCCTGGTATTTGGACCCACCATGTGTCTGCAATGCATTAATCCTGCCATGCAGCCTGACTCTGTGCCTTTGTCTTACCAACGATCTTTGCTTTGGGTGCTAAAATTACCCAACTCATAATGAACACTATAAAGTTGACAAAGATCAAAACTGCACAGTAAAATAGACCCAAAATTTTCAATAAATGTTTGCATCTTGTTAAAGACACAAAGAACTAATAAATTGAAGACAAAACGAGTCTATAGAAATATTAAAATCAAAATCAACAAATGGTTAAAGTGCACAAGGCAAGAATAGTGTGGATTTAAATTGATGGAAGAATTAAATCTCCTCCTCTGAATTAGAATCTGCAAAATTTGATCCATAAAATTAGAATTGAAAAAAGTAATGGCCACAAAAGAAAACTCAAAGAGGCAGCAATTATTATCTAAGATTTGATATGGGCCAAAGGACGGGAAAAATTCCAACTAAACAATGAATCAAAGCTTTGTTTGAGCTTAATGAAAATAATTCCAGGAAAATTAAAATGGAAATGGGAAAAAATGGGGTCAGTTTAACTGTGCTATACAAAATTAAGGAATTAGATGTTATCAGTGGAGTCTTCATGAGAACAAGGATAAATGATTTCCTCTGAAGAGGTTTCGTGTATTGAGTATGACAGCCTCTCTTCCTCTTCCTCTCCATACTTTACACAAAATAAGGCAACGAAAGCTCACTCCACATCCTCAGACTCACAGCAAAGTCAGGTAGCATGGTGTCCCCATATACGAGATTCCATTTAGAGCTCCGGGGACCGAGGGCAGAGCTGACCTGAACATCATTCATGCCCTTTACAGGGCTCTCTCACACTCTTTCCCTAGTATCACGCCTAAGCCTACTGTGAAGAAGATCTCAAAATCAAAGACTTTAAAGCATCAAGGGAACTTGGAAAACATCTGCTTCAGTTGTTCCCAACCTGGGGCCACAACATACTTGAAACTAAATGCAGACTGAGTAAATAATAGACATTCTCCCCTTATTTTAAAATGCTACTAAATTAATTCTAGGTTCTAAAATCCCAAAAGTTATCATGTGGGAGTGTGTGACATCCTTTTAAGATTAAATGAGATCCTTAAATCCAGAACTGATCCAATCTAATCCCTTGATTTTGCAGATGAAGAACAGATAAGTGACTGTTTTCAGGGTCACTTACTGAATTAAGAACAGTGCTGGATCTAAATATTTGTACTCTTGCTAGCACACCAACGGCTCTTTCTACTAGATTCCTTTCTAAGGAAGGTCAAACTCAAACACGGCTTTATGCCTTCAAATTTGCTTCTTTCAAAGATATTGTTTTGTGTGTGTGTGTGTGTGGTAGCTAAGTCTGAATTTCCTAGAAAAGCTGGAAAAATAGATCATGCTGATCTTCAGAGAATACTTATAAGACAATCACTCCTAATTTAATTTAAATTTTATCATTGACACGGGAAAAACATCTTTTTTTTTCCTACGCCACCCTTAGGACAATGACAACAAAGTCTTGATGATTATGACCTACTGTTCTCTCTTCCTGGGATATAGTCCCCCTAGTAGAGACTGGATTTCCCAGCCTCCTTTGCAGCCAGGTGTGTCTATGGGAGTAGTGTAACTAAATAACCACCAGTAGAATGTGAACAGAAGTGATGCGTGCAATATCTGCCTCACTTGCTTAGAAGAAAATATCTTGCCTTGGATTTTTTTTCTGTCTTCTCTCCTACCATTATCTGGAATATGAACATGTCTATGACCCAGCTTTGATTTAGTAGACAATGTTAATGCCTCCATTTGGCAAAATATGGTGGAGCAAAAATAGGGCAGGCACTGAGGTCTCTGAGCATCTGCATGGAGCACGACTGCCCATCAGCCCAGATCAGGAAAGCTTTGGCCCACGTCACCTACTGTACTCTGGGGACTCTTGGTTATTGTCATTCTGTCTTTACTATAACTCACACAGTGAGGCAGCATTTTTTGCCCCTTGGGGGAACTGAGAGAGAAAACTAAGGTCATCAGCTTGCCACATTGGCCAAGATATATTTAACTCTAGGTTAGTCTGTACAATGTCTGACTGAGGGGGAAAAATGCCAACTCTGTGTTTTGGGATCAAAAGGGTGGGTCTGGTTCATGTCGTAAAAGTAAGCCATAGATGTCTGACCCATATTTTAGAGCTCTCTATCACCTAACAAATATTTTTTTTTAAAATCTCCTCCTGTTTTCATAATTCTTAGTGAAAGAATTATGTGAACAGGCAGTGAAAAAAACATGAGAACTATGCTGTGCATTTCATTGAAAAAATATTTATACTTCTGGAATTTTGATAGCAGGACAATAATTTAAATCATATTTGACATTATTAAAATATTTCACGTGAACTTTTTAACCACTCTTGCCATTCTCCCCTTTAACTAAGGGAGCTTTGTAATGGTCCCTCTAGCAAAAAAGGGGAGAAAGGGAATAAAGTCCTTTCCCCTTTTGCCACATCCTTGAGCTCCCAACCTGACACTGTATCTGAATTCACATCCAGATGCATATTGGGTGTCTGGGTCCTCCTGAGAAATAGAATGTTCCCTGGGGACACCCTCTTCTTAGGGACACAAGAGCCCGAAAACAATGCTATCGATGCTCCTGCCAGCCACCTAATTGATGTGAGCCTGGGAAGTTCTATGGAGCCCACATGCAGAGAGAAGAGATGTTCACTTCTCCGTTCCTCTCCTTCCCATCCTGCAAAGCAAGACCTGGCCACTTCTGTCCTGGAAAGTACCACTCCCTTCCTCCTGGGTGATGCGGGGTCGGTGAGCTGAGGAGTCGAAAGAAAGATTTCTTAGACTCTCAAGATCTGGCAGTAGTGCTCTTTTATTTAGAGAATAGTGTGGAATAGCATGGGGACAGGACCCATGGGCAGTCAGAGCTCCTGCTGCTGCCGCTTCTGCTGCCCCCGCTGGCATGGGGACAGGGCCCATGGGCAGGCAGAGCAGCTGCTGCTGCCCCCGCTGGCATGGGGACAGGACCCATGGGCAGGCAGAGCTGGTGCGTGGGGACAGGACCCACGGGCGGTCAGAGCTCCTGCTGCTGCCCTGAGTTGAGGGTTAGGGCTAATTTTATAAGGCATGGGTACGTGACTTATTTTTACTGGAGAAAAGAAAAGATGATGTAAAAAGTCATTAAATGATTTCAGTGCAGATGGGGTCTGGTTATTGTGCGGTCATATAACTTTAGATACGAATCTGGCCATATAGATCGGCATGTAGGTGAGGATGCCCTGGGCTTCTCTCCCTGGGGCAGCCCTAATTCATACCATAAAAAAAGTCCACTGGGTCGTATAGTTTGGCATGTAGGCCAGGTCACCTTGGGCTTCTCTAGCTGGGGCAGCCTTAATCCACATCACTGGGCATCTCCAGGGACAATGGATTAAATGAAGCCTCCTATTTTTTTATGGTTTAAAAATCTCATATTTCCATTATTTCTAATTGGAAATGTTTTCTCTCTGATGGGAAAACAAAGTTCTTTTTCTCCAGTCAGCTCTGGTTCTCTGTCTAGGGTAGTAATCTCTCCTTCTCAGTCTATTCATAACTCCCATTGTTCCCCAAAGAACTGAAGGTGGTTGACTACTCTCTTTAACCTAGAATGCATTTTTGTCCTTGCCTCACCATTCAATTCAGGTAATGTTTTGTTTTCAAATTAGTGATTTTAGATCTAAAACTACAGTTTGTCAGTTTCAAAAAAAAAAAAAAAAAAAACTTTGTTACAATGAATGTAACCCCATTCCCCCCTCCACTCCACGCCCCCCTCCCTCCCCAGCAACATGTGAAGAAGAGACTGAATCAGATTTGGCCCACTGGATCTATCCAAGTTCAGAAAATATTAAGAGATTGCCCTCCCAAATCACAGGGAAAGGATTTCTTAGCTCTTTCTCAGCTTTTCTACTCTGATCCAGGGATGCTCAGAGACTTTCCAATCACTGTCTAAAGGAACTAAAAGTTCTTCACAGAATATAACCTTCTCCTGCCACTACTCTAGCTCAGTACCCACCAATAATCCCCATTTCAGTATTTTGAAGATTAGACAATATCGAAAAAAATGTTTTAAATTGCTGTGGTATGCTAAGTACTAAATACTTAATAACTTAAAATATATTTCTTGTTAACAATCTGTTCATATTAATTTAAAGGTTGACTTAACCTAGCATATCTTCCAAGAAGCAGCAATTAAGGATACCATTATTTTATCGCTTTGAAATAATAAGGAGGGTTGTGGAAAAACTTGTTCCTCATTCAATTCTGTCTTAAAACCATTCCTTATCTAGAGACAACATCTTTGACTGACTCTAACCAGGACAATTATTCTCCAAAAATTTAATTATTGGCTTTTGCATAATACAGGCAGCTAACACAACCTAAATCTCTTACCATATTATAGACTGACACAATAGGTCTTGGATAGATGAGTAGAATTAGAACTTTTGGAGGGACAGTGGGCTGATGGTGTCAAAAGTCATGTAAATACAGAGTTCCAGTTAATTTATTTTTAAGCTCATCCTCTCCATCTAATCCAGACTCCAACTTAGATCATAGAAATCTCTTCCTTCCTTTTCTGGCAGAAGCAAAAGTCAACACAGCTTCTCTCCCAGTTATAAAATACACAGAGAGACCAATATATTTTTGAAGACCATATTCAGTGATAGTCAAGTTTAGAGCTAATGCTTTATTGCAACCATTGATTATAAATAGTGCAATAATTCAAGCATTCACCTTCCTCCCATTGTTTGACCCCAAAATGTTAAGTATAAATATGTGATGCTCCTCCTGGACAAATGAGATTTCAGGAAGCAGAATTGCTTTACGATCAAACTAAAGCCTATTTAATAAGAAGCCTTTAATAAAGCTGTGGTTTAAAGCCAGTCAAAAGCAATGACATATGATAAATGTTCTACTTCAAACATGCACGTTATAATCAAATCATAAGGATAATTCAACCCAGTGCTCACTTTGTTCCTGTGTTCACCATTTATATGTTGAAACTCCATATTGTGACTCAGAGCTGAGAAAGAATAGACACGCTAAAAAAAGAAAAACTGCAGACAGGAAAGAAACTCTGAAAAGTAGAATTTACTTACCCTTTGTTAAGAGACATTTACATTTGTAAAGGAAATCTCCATCTGTAAATGTGTCTCCCTCTCTGCACCAGGAAGAGGAGGGGATGACATTATCTCTAGAAACTCTTAATGGGGAAGGCAAGGACTTAAATCTGCATAATAATCTTACTCTTGTTTACTGTACTTGTATGGGAACCTCTTGTAACTGACTCCTGCCACCACCAACATCCTGCTTTGTCTTTAGTTGAAGATGATATTTCAGGTGGCGGCTTCAGCCATTTTGGCAAGTTGCCCAGGTTGCCTGAGCCTCTCCCATGTACATGTGTTATAAAGCTTTGTTTAATTTTCTCCTGTTATTCTGTCTCATGTGAATTTAATTCATTCTGCAGCCAGAAGAACCCAGAGCGGGTAGAGGAAATGTGTTTCTCCCCTACAGTTTGGCAACTTGGACGGGATAAAATTTCACAGGCTGTCATGAGGATCACTGCTGCCCCAGGGAGAGAAGCCCAAGGTGACCTGCTCTACATACCGATCTATATCATCCTCCTGGAAGCATAGGACATCCTGACTTAATCCAATCTGATTCTTATCTAAAGTTATAGGACCACCCAATAACCAGACCCCACCTGCACTGATACCACTTTAATGACATTTTTTTTACATAATCTTTCCTTTGTCTTGTAAAGAGATAACTCAAATACATATGCCTTAAATTTAGCCCTACCATTGACCCATGTTTGCAGCCCTTCACTGCCCATGGGTCCTGTCCCCATGCTATTCCATACTATTCTCTGAATAAAAGAGCACTACTGCCAGACCTTGAGAGTCCAAGAAATCTTTCTTTCAACTCCTCAACTCACTGAGCCCGCATCATTTCGGCCCTGAGATAATATCTGTTGTCAATCTTCCTCTATTTGCTTGAGGAATATTGTCACTGAGCTAACATCTGTGCCAACTTTCCTCTATTTCAGGTGGGATGTTGCCACAGCGTGGCTTGACCAGCAGCACTAGGTCCATGCCTGGGATCTGAACCTGCAAACCCCAGGCCAGCAAAGCAGAGTGAGCAAACCTAACCACTATGTCACTGGGCCAGCCCCTGAACCTTCCATTTTAAATGGTTAAAAGATCTTTATTTCTAAAGCCAACCGTGAGTACTTGTCAAGCTTTAAGTTGGTCTTAAAGAGAAATATTTGCTAAGTCACTGTCGTAGCACAAATGAAGTTGGGACCCATCTCAATGATTTGAGATCATTTAAATGATCACTTAAACACTTAAACCTCAAGGCCAGAGGTTGGACTAGGTAGTATTTCCAAATTCCTGACAGACATTAATCAGAATTCAGGATACAAAATTCTAATCTCTGGAAATTCTCTGGAATTCCCCAAACCATACAATTTTTTTAAAATGCTTTTGATATTCCTCATACTCTTTACTCATTATCACGGATATCTAGAAAACTGTTTAATGAACAATAAATATTAACTTTAGCAGTATTTACAGAGAACTGTAGCCTATAGAAAATATTCAAACATTGGAAAACACCAGGAAACAGCATTTGGTATAATTTAAATAACATCTGGATCTCCTAGCAAAGTTATTAGCACTACACAGAATCAAAGTCTAAATTGCCAATTTAGGATCTTATTTTGCTTCCAAAACTCATTATTTCTTGGACCACTACTCATAGGGTTTATATAAAGTAAACTACGAGTATAAATTTATTAATGTTTATTTTATTGGCAAGAATGAGTCACCATCAGCAGCAGACTGGCCCATGAACACATCCTAACAATGGCCTCAGCTGCAAGCAAGGCTAGTGATTAGACTGTGACACTTTTCTCCTCTGTGCTCCTTAGCAGGTTCCTGGAAATGTCAACCTTACCCTCAGAATCCACATGTTAATGTTCCCTGCTTTTGCTTTCAATTTGATGTCCGTGGATTCCTTCTGATCAGTAGTTGCTTTATGTTGATCAGTAAGCTTCAATTCTCACAGCAGAATTAGACTTTTTTCCTCTTGCCCAATTTCTCAACAGGTTTCTCTGGGGATATAGAAAAACATAATTTTCTTGAAAAACATTAGGATGCAGTTCCCACATGGGCACACTAGGTTTGACAGGAGAAACAGATCAGTGAAATAACACAGTTTCATAGTAGCATTTTGCTGTATTTTCAAAGTACCCTACAAAAATACTAGGAGCATGGAAAATAGCTCTTCAGCCTCCTTTTCTCTTAAAATCTCACCCCCCAGTCTCCTCCCCTGAGCCCCCTCAGCACCATATAGTCACCATCTCCCATCCCTAAAACCAAATCCCTTAGGAACTTAGTTTGGATTTACCTCATCTCTGGTCACAAAACTGATTTTGGCAAGACTGGGCCTAGAACAGGGTGTTCAAACCACATTCCATGGACCCCTCCGGGCTCAGAGAACACCTGAGCAGTGCCTGGGGGTGGGGCTCATGCAACCCCTTATCTCTGCTTCCAACCACAGCGGTTCCACATCTATCAGTTTAACTAGCTATTCTAAGAAGAATTTTTTGTTTGTTTAAAGTAACTGTCCTGCTACCAAAAAAGAAACAGAAAAGGGTTGACGACTCTCGCTCAGAAAGCCCTGCAAGGCCTTGGTGAGCCTTAGTGGTGCAGAGGGGACTGAGGTCAGTTTGCGGCCAGGGCCTAAAAGTCCAGTGCTGGATGGGAGCACAGGAAAGGAATGTCTGGGGCACCGGAAGCCAGCTGGGGCAATCTTCCCTCTGCTAAGAGCTGGGTGATAAACAGGGAATGACTCAGTCTTCAGAAGCCCAACCACCGACTGAACCAGAACTTCTGGGTCTTTCTAGCCATGCATAACCCATCTGAATCAGTCCAGCAGACCAAGAACAAAGCCAAAGACAGAAAGGTCTGCAAACTCTCAATGGTTTTGTATTTCTAAGTCTTCTCCCCCAAAAGTGAGTTTCACGTGATGTTGCAAACACTTCCATGGAGACTGCAAACTGGGTAGGACTCCTCTTCTTCTTCATCCTCCTCCTCCTCTCTCCTCTTTCTTCTCCTTCTTCTTCCTTCTGCTCTTGCTGAAAGTTATTCTGCTTCTGCTTTTTTTCCCCAAAGGCCCAAATCATTTCACTTTCTGTTCACAACTTTTGATTTCTCCCCGTTTTATTATAGGGCAAACTTCCTAAACTGTCATCCAGGATGTAGTCTACTTGGCCAAACAGCTTAGACCCTCTCCCTTGCTCCTCGGTCCCATGCCCTCAAAGCTCCAGGCCTCCTACCCTAGTCACTGAACACACATTGCACTTTCTCTCCCCATGCCTTTGCTCACACTGAGCCCTCAGCATGGGCATCCATCCATGCAACATCTCTACCTGTTGAGATCCAACTTGCTGTCAAGACTTTGCTCATATCCTCAAAGTCATTGTCAGTTCCCCTGAAAGTGGAACGAACCATCACAACACTTAACACTCTGCCTTATGTATAATACATCCTCAGTATAAGGAAGGAATTAAACTGAACCCCCCATACCAAAACACACATAATGCTCTTTACGTAGCGGGTTTGGGAAATAGGTTATTGACTAGCTAACCAAATAGGAGAATATGAGGGAGACATCCCAGACTATTATGTTGTCTTCAGTCTTAATTTCATGGCATGCATTTTCTCATACAAAATGAAAAGAAACTAAAAGATCCTTGATTTTTATTCAAGTGGAAAATTTTCCAGATTTTTTCCGTAATTTTACACATGCTCATTTTATAAATTTTTCAAATATTATGCTCAGCATTGTCAGAACAAATCTCAGCAAAAACCTCATAGCTCCCCAGGATAGGAAATACACAGGGTGTGTTAGCAATAAGAACGCATGGTGGGGAACACTAAGTGTATCACTCAAAACTCCATACTCTCATTATTTATCTTAGCATCCTGCCTCGGTGACTTGGAGCGCTGGATCTTCATGGCAGCAAATGAATGGACGATTGACTCACAGGGAATAGATCAGACAGTGGAAACATATGCACTGAATAGTTCAAAACAAAACTGTCTTGTTATGGGGCCAGCCCAGTGGCGTAGTGGTTAAGTTCGCACACTCCACTCTGGCAGCCGGGGGTTCGCATGTTCAGATCCTGGGCACGGACCTACACACCACTCATCAAGCCATGCTGCAGCAGCATCCCATATACAAAGTAGAGGAATATTGGCATAGATATTAGCTCAGGGATCATCTTCCTCAAGCAAAAAGAGGAAGATTGGCAAGAGATTTTAGCTCAGGGCCAATCTTCCTCACACACGAAAAACAAAAACAAAAATCCTGTCTTGTTAAGTAAACTGCAACTTTGATGGTAAAGAGGGATACAATGGACCAGTGTCCATAGCTACCTCAATTTCCTCTTCTGTAAAATGAGAATAATAACTCCTTGTAGAGCTGTCATGAAAATTAGACGACATATTTTGTAAATTCTGTGAGAACAGGGATTATGTCTTGTTTACAATCCTTGCCCCAGTGCCTAGGAAAGTGCCTGAGTCGTTGTAGGCACTCAGCTTATTTTTGGGGATTCAGAAAAAGGTATCAGAGTTTGAGAAGGAATTCCCACCTGGATACAACAGGTTTGACAGGACAGGTCAGTGAAAGAATGCAGAATTTCATAACAGCTTTTGGCTATATATTCTTTTCTTTTCTTTTTTTTTTAAAGATTGGCACTTGGGCTAACAACTGTTGTCAATCTTTTTTTTTTTTCCTGCTTTTTATCTCCCCAAACCCCCCTGTACATAGTTGTATATCTTAGTTGCACGTCCTTCTAGTTGTGGGATGTGGGACGCCGCCTCAACGTGGCCTGACGAGTGGTGCCTTGTCCGTCCGTGCCCAGGATCCGAACCCTGGGCCGCTGCAGTGGAGCACGCGAACTTAACCACTCAGCCACGGAGCTGGCCCTTGGCTGCATTTTCAAACGGGACCCAGCAAAAGTCCTAGGAACACTGGAAATGGATGAATAAGTGAATAAATAAATAAACTTATTAATTAATAAAACCTTCAGCATAATGCTTGGTATCTATTAGGAGTTAAATAAATCGGAGCTTCAAAAGCAGACTTTATAAAGAGACTAACTCAGTCCGTCAGCAGAGCGCGTGCTGTGAAGCATGGGCTTCACTTTCAGGCCAGGTCAGACTGATGTATTTATCGTCTTGTGTGAGGGAGGGGAAAGGATTTGACCCTTAAAGTTCCGTGGTCTTGTCTGCAGCATACCTCATGATGAGCTTTCACCAAACTTAGCCGCTGTATTTGAAGAGTTCCAAGGACTTTTCCTTGAACCCGTCGAGAACTGGCACATTCTGAAGAGTTTGGGGGCCGTTTACACTTAATTCAAAGTCCTGTATTCTGACTCTTTGTTGCCCTGCGATAACCTCCTCTAGGGCTGTTCACTCTGCCCCATAGGACCTTCCCCCTTCTGAGGGTTAACAAGAAGACAAGGGGTGAAGTGGGAATCAGGAACTGCCCTTTCTTCTGGACAATCACGGGTTCTCTGATCTGTTACCAATATTTACTGAGCACCTACTAAGTGACAGCCCTGAGAATTCAACGGTAAACAAGACATACTTGCTGCCTCGGGCAAGGAAGTGATACTGGTGCTGCGGTAGGACTTGGAGGCAGCTAAGGCCCGGCAAGGAGAGGGCAGCTCTGTGTGCTGCTCCCAGACTAGTCCCGGGGCATGGATTCTGTGGTCAGTCCTTGGCACTGGCTGAGGAGTACGGGGCGCTCATCTGCCCCCACCTACCTCCTTGTGGGACTGACATCTGAACTATCACCCTTTCACCAGAAAAGAGTACCAAGAAACTCTGAGGCCAGCAAGTCTGCTCCCCCTCTAACACATGTGACACTAAAGTCCACAGAGACAAAGTGACTTATTCAACATGATGGAGCTGAGTCAAGGCAAGTCCAAACCCAGACTTAAGGCCTCGTGTCTTCTGTTCAGTGTTAACTAAACTGCGTGGGGGTCTCCCCTTTGAATTAAAACAGTCTCCAAAAGGGAAGGGACTTGGGGAGGAACCACAGCCCTTCATCCCAGCAGTGCTGGCACACCAGTTCCAGTGATTCCATGCAACAAGCCAGTTATCAGGAACATCTTTCTGTTCTCACGTGCTATGGTCCCTACAAGCTGCTCCCAACAGCCTTCTGTCGCAGCCATCTGACTAGGCTGATCTAACTGGGAGCCTGGCTTTGGAAACATGGCAGCTAACACGTGGACAGTGCTGGCTGTGTGCCAGGTACTGATCCAAGTGCCTTTACATGTATGAACCCATTTAATGCTCACAGCAACCTATGAAGCGGTTAGCTACTATTATTATTCCCATTTTGCAGCTAAGGAAACTGAGGCATAGAGTGATTCGGTAACATGCTCAAGGCCACAGAGCGTGTGTGTGACAGAGCTAGGATGCAGACTCAGGCAATGAGGCTCCAGAGTTCATGCCCTGAACTACTACACTGTACTTTGTTGTTGTTGTTAGTGTTGTTGAGTTGATTTCAACTCCTAGTGACCCTGTGTATAGCAGAGCAGAACCCTGCCCAGTCTTTTGGCACCATCCTCTCACCTTCTGGTGCTGTATCAGACAATGCTCCACTGCCATTCATAGGGTTTTCACGGCCAATTTCTTTGGAAGCGGATGGCCAGGTCCTTCTTCCTAGTCCGTCTTAGTCTGGAAGCTCCACTGAAACTTGTCCACCATGGGTGACTCTGCTGGTATTTGAAACACCCGTGGCATAGCTTTCAACATCACAGCAACACTCAGCCTGCCACAGTATGACAACTGAAAGATGGGTGGGACAGATGGGTAGCGTGATTCTCTGACAGGAAACAAACCCAGGCTGCTGTGGCAAGGGCGTCGAATCTTCACCAGTAGACCGCCAGAGTTGGCTACACTATATTTACTCCTGTCTATTATCTACTGCTGCGTAAAAACCACTCCAAACTTAGTGGCTTAAACCAATACAGATTGATTTTGCTTACCATTGTGTGGGTGAGAAATTTGAGCAGGAAACAGTAGAGACAGCTCATGTCTGTGCCAGTATCTGGGGCTTCAGCTGGGATGGCTCAAATGACATCACAGCGGTTATATGCTTGAGGCCTCCAGTCTCCTTCACATGGTCTCTCCATGAGGCGTGGGTTTCCCCACGGCATGGTGGTCTCACAGTTCCAAGGGGGGGCATTCCAGTGCATGAGTGCTCATCAAGCTTCTACTTGCATCAGACTTGCTAATTGGCAAAAGTCAGTGACAGGGGCCAACCCCAGAGTCAGTGTGGAAGAGGAGTACATAAAGGGGTGGACACTAGGAGGCACAGTTCATCTGGGGCCACCAGTGGGACATCTTACTATGGTAGACAAGTAGGACATAAAAGTCGGGTGAGAGCAGCAGATCTTGGGGCAGAGTTTCTGCTTCCTCATTTTCCTGTACTTCCTTTTACAAGCAGCAGCATGCTCCCTCCAGGAAGAAGGAGCTTAAAGCCAGTGCATATTACATTACAGAGTGTGGGAACAAGGCTTTCTAGCCTTAGAGACAGTTGTCATTTTTGTACACAAAGGAGAGCATCAATTGATTCACAGCTGAATTTATTTTCACCTCATTTAAGGAGCCTTGAGTTTGATAAACCACAGGATGCTAAATCGGTTAGTGGAAGGTTTTCTTGAAAATAATAAATTTCCAGGGGACTTCAAGATGTACTACATCACTTGTAACTGTTACAGTTAATAAGATAAAGTAGGAAAAAAATCCCTGTACTCACTCAATAAAGCCTAAATGGAGAACTTATGTGTAAAGAGAAAATGGCAGATGCCAAGAAGTGTAACCATAAATAGATAAATTAATACCGAGTTGTTAAGACATCATTTTTAAAAAATGAGCAGGTTAATAAATTTATGAAATACTAATAGAGGATCTTGAAAAAACTACCGAAATCTCCTTTCTTTGCTCAGAAAACAATAGAACCACCTAGAAATTTCAGTCCTGTGAATGCTACTTCTAGTCCCACATGATACAGATGAATTATTTGTTTCTCTACTGCTTTATTTCCTCAGTTTTAAGTTTCATTGATTGAGGAGAAAAAATCCCAATTTTTTATTTTAAAAGCAGTTTTTGGCCCAATTTCTCACCTAAAACCAATCAAAGTCAATCATACCATAGCAGACAATTTAATTATATGTTCAGTTCTTCTCACACAGGTACATTTTTATCACTGCTAGAAGCATGATTTTGGCGTATGAACTACTAATATGTATATCTGTCTATATGTGTATTTTGACTGTGGACTTGCATTTATTCTATTCTGAAGTGTAACTGAGGGTGCATGAGGTAATGTGAGGTGAAGATGTTAACCAGCACACAGAATGCTCTTTCGGTTTAGGATTCACTTGCCCCAGAACAATAACACAGAGATTAAAGGACACACCCTTCAAAATATGGAGCAGTTGAGTTCAATTATGCTTACTCTCAGCCAGTTAATTAAAAAGAATTCGCTTGGTGATGTCATTATGTCACACTTGGGACTAAATACATAAGAGAGATCAGACAAAACGTGGCAGCCAGCATTTCCAGGGCTGAAGAGAGATGTGATGGTATTTTCCAGAAAGCTTTCCCAGATCAGTGTGGAGAAACTCTTGAGTCATTTTCAACCACTAAGTCTTCTGATATGAGAGCCCATTGCCAGCAAGTTCACAGAAGATCATAATTTACCGAGAGTTCTCTTCAAAAGCTGAGTGATTTGTTGTGACTTAAAGACTCTCAAAATACAATTTTTGTAAGAGCCTTGGACTCTGTACTTCTAGAAACGGAGACGCGTCTAAGTTCACACTGCCAACTTTGTAAAGTTCAAAGAAGAGAGACCAAATCTACACGCAGAATTCTTACGGATTAGAGAACACATGTGTTCCCACATGAACCTAGGCACAGCATTTAGAGAAGACCCGAATCCACTGGAGGGAGAATTTTAATGCATACCTACTAGGAAATGTGATAAGCCTTACTCTACCAGACTAATCCGCACTTTACAAAGTTCTTCCGGGTACATGATCTCATCTGATCCACACATCTGTGCTTGGAAGTGGGTATTAGAGTCTCCATTTTGAGGTGAAGAACACAGGATGGGAGAATTTCAAGTGACTTACCCAAGGTCACACCCTCATGAGTGGCAGCGCTGCCACTTGATCCCAAGTCGCCCCATGCTAGAGGGCGCTCTTTACACCAGATAGAACCTCTCCCTACCACCTCCTCTGTCTCCCTTTGGTTCCTAAAAATATTCTCAAAAGATTATCCCCATTGCTGAAAAACTCAACTCACATATTTTTCGGATAAGTATTTGTGAAATCTCCTGAATTGAGAATTTTGTAATGCAGTACCTCCCTGAGGGTGTTCTACAGAAATGCTGAGACAAGTTGAATTACAGTGACTACTCCAGCCTCTTAGAGCAACATGTTTCAGAGTCCCTGACCTCTCAGGGTCAAGGTTTTCTCCTCAACACAGAAGTTCTCAACCAGAAGATCTCTCGGGTCCACTCTGAGCCTAAGATTCTATGTGATAGCTGTAATCCCTAAATCTTCTTTGAGTCATGGTAACTAGAACCCACCTCCTCTATCTCAGCCAGAAATAACTGCCATCAAGATGTTTTCCTTCTTGGGAGAAGCTATTCAGAGGAGGGCTTCACAAAAGGGAAGAGAGCCAACATTTATAACTGCCCACTCTTCTAGTTGCCTGATATGTGACATCTCATTCAGTCCAACCCTCACAACCATCCCATTATACTCACACTAGAGAGGAGGAAAAGCAGGTGCAGAGAAACTGACAACTTTGCACACGTCACAAAAGCTATTATTGGCAGGGATAGAATTCAAATTATTTGCTTTCAAAGCCATTGTTCTCTTTCCATAGAGCTATTTTGGCAATGAAGAAGCTAAATTTCAGGAATACAGACGAAATGAAACATTAGGCCCTAAATAATAGGAAAAGGTAGCATGGAAAGGTGAACTTCTCAGGTAATGGGTAATCACAGAACTGAAAAGTAGAGACTTTATGGTGCCATGTTCCCAAAGTCTGTCTAATGGAGATACTGTGGGGGATGGGGGGAAGCTTTGATCTTGGAGGCAAGAGACCAGGACTTTGGTCCTGGTTCTTTTGATGTTCAGGGAAATACATTTTTAAATACCTTGCTTTCAATAAGTAGTAGTTCTGCCCACAGGCAGGAAAATAACAGCAATAATAGCAGCAAACGTTCTTGGGGTGCTTACATTGTGCCAGGCACTGTTTGGAGTACTATACCTGGGGTTGCCTCATTTTCATCCTTACGATAACCCTAAAAGATGAATATACATGGATGAGAAAACCAAAGCACATAAAAATGATGTGATCTCCCCAAGGCTGCATGGGAAGTGGTAGAGCTGGGATATAAAATCAAGGAAGCTGACTCCAGTTCCCAAGTGCCTAGCCGTCATGTGTAGAGTACAACTCATGTATATATGTGGCTGGACAAGCTCTTAGAAATGCAAATCCAAAAAGCAAATTAGAGGAGAAAGACAACAACAGACGTGCCACTAAGGGAAAGGCCTACACAGTGTCATAACTGTATTATCCAACTTTCTTCAAGATTGGCTCTGCCAGAGGTTACACTTGAGTATCTGAACATTTTGTTGAGAACATTTGGTATGATCACATAAAACTACGTTTAACAGAAACCCAACAACAGTGGCTTAACTGAATCAAGGTCTATTTTTCTCACGTAACAAGCAGTCCATGGCTGCATGGTTGTCACATTGACTTGGGACCTGTCCAATAGGCTCCTCTTGCCTTGCCAGGCTGCTACCCTTAAGAATATTGCTTTTATCCTCTTTCTTGAAAGATGGATGCTTCACTTCCCTGTGCCATCTGACATGTAGCAACTAGCCACATTTGACTATTTAAATTAAGTCAAAAATTCAGGCCTTCAGTCACACTAGCTACATTTCCGGTGCTCAATAGTCACATAGGGTGAGTGGTCACTATATTGACTGGTGGAGATACAGCACATTTCCGTCATCACAGGAAGTTTTATTACACACCACTGCTCGAGAAACAGGAGGAAGATGGGGAAGGAGAGAAAAAAGCTGAATGCCAACTGAGACTGTTCCCTTTCAACGAGAAAACAATAGCTTTCATGGAATCCTTACCAGGTAGAATTTTGCTTGCACTTCACTGGAAAGAATTTGGAATTACATCACTTGATCACTGATAGATGCAAAGGAGTTTTGTTAAGTGGGCCTATGGCTGCCCTGAACTAAAATGGGAGCCACGGGTAAGGAAGAGGAAAGAATAAATAACTAGCTACGTAAGTAGCTGTCTTTGCCAGCCTCAACATCACATGTGAGTTGTGCTTTAAAATAGGCCAGGTTTACCAAAACAGAATGGAAAAACTGGGCAATAAACATCTGTCATTGCACAGATGTGGGGCCCTGGGCATGCGAAGGCAGTAAGTCAGCGATTACTGCCACTTGGTAGTTCCTTTCAGGAATGAGCAGACATTGAAGCAGGAAAAAGATGGAGAAAGAAGGTACTAGTGCCTAGGCTCATCCAAAAAGAGCCCTGGCTCTTGAACCATTAGGCCTTCACCAGCTGGAGCTCCAGAAAGACAGACTTCAGTGGGCAAAGGGTGTGGTCACACTGTAGGGGACAGGTGGCCTGCAGTCTGCCTCACAGACTTAACTAATGGCCAAGTGGGCAATGACCAACTTCTCTGAAGTTGCCACATGGCCTGATACTGCCTCCAAAGTGCACCTCCTTATGGACTTTCTTGAGGAAATGGGCATTTCAGCTGGGCTCTGGCTGTACGTGGCATGGGAGGTTTTGCCTAATGGATCCAACAGTAGGCAGAAGGCAGCAGACAGCTTTCGGGCCCCCAGCTGGCTAAGTCCTAAACTTCTACAGTAACAAATTCAAGTTTTAGTGGCATGAAAACAGGAGGTAACAACATGTGGCAGCCTCTACAGGCACAAGGGAGTATCTTGAGATGATAGTGAACAAGAGACAGGGTCTGTGGTTGGGAGACTGTAGATAAACTTTGCTTCAAAATTTTGTTTCTGGCCAGTCCTACAGGAAAATGAAAAATAAGTGTATATGAATATGTAAAGACAAAGACAATAAGCTTACATCTTCCCCCTACTGTCACCACCCTTTTGCCTGACTCTAGTTTTTGACAAATGCTTGTTTTTGCTGTTGATAGAACAAAGGATGACTTAGTTTAGATGCATCAGGAGACAAGCAGAATGATTTGTTTGCCCCTAAATAATTTTTCATGAGGAAAAGCAATGATGACACTTAGTTATTCATCCCTAACAGATGCAAACCCATCCCCAAAAAGACATCTGGAGGCTGAAACACCAAATTGATATTTGGCATCAATGATCATGTTGATGGCTATTTCTAAATGAAGAAATGGCAAAGAAAAGTATGGAAAAGCATTTGTAAAACAAAATCTATTGCTATCTAGGGCTTTTAGTAAATAAATAGCCAGCCATAAAAGCATGATTCAGAGTGGGATAAAAATGGGATGAAGGGTTTCTGTCTCATATGCGCTGCAAACCGCTGAAACTTGGAGAACGTGAAACCCTTAGCTATCCCTGAAGGGAGAGAAGCGCCATTGCTAATGCTTAGACCCATGGCCAAGACTATATTTGCTAATAACAAGCAAATATACAGATTGATTCATTTATCCAGATGTATTAGTTTCCTGGGGCTGCCATAACAAATACCACATACTGAGTTGCTTAAACAACAGAAATGTATTGTCTCACAGTAGTGGAGGCTAGAAGTCCAAAATCAAAGTGTTGGCAGAGTTGGTTCCTTCTGAAGGCTGTGAGGGAGAATCTGTTCCATGCATCTCTCCTGGCGTCCAGTGGTTTGCCAGAAATCTGTGGTGTTCCTTGGCTTGTGGTAGCATAACTCCAATCTTCACATGACATCGTGCCTGTGTCTCAGTCTCTGTGTCCAAATTTCCTCTTTCCATAAAGACACAATCATATTGGATAAAGGGCCACCCTCATGACCTCATCTTGATCAACAGCAAAGACCTATTTCCAAATAAGGTCACATTCACAGGTGCTGGTGGTTAGGACTTCAACCTCTTTTGGTGGAGGGGGGGTGTGTTTGGGGGGGCGGGGCGGGGAATACAATTCAATCCATAACACCAGGTAGCCCTGGCCAAAGAATTACCTCCCTTTTCCACTTTGTAGGTGGGGCAATGTAAAAGTAAACTTGATGGTATCACTTTTGTTCCTTGGGGAATTACTGACATAGAAAAATCAGCCCCTCTCATTTCCTGGATGTTTGTAAGCTACAATCATTTTCTTGATAAATTCAAAACATATTGTTCCAATCTAGGACCCCGTGTTAGAAATTTCCAACAGTTTTCCCTACCTCCTCACCTTCAACCCACGCTGGACAGTCAAGGCCTTGAATGTGGAACCCACTCCTGAAAGTGCACTGTTTCAAAAGTTTAATGTCCTCCTTAATCTCATTCAAAATTGGAAAGTTTGGATATTCAACTCAATTCAATCAAGCTTTACCAAGAAATTCTCTGTGTCAGGCGTTGTGCTGGCGATTTAAATACAAACTCCACGATTTTGCTTGCCCTCTGAGAACTGCTGAAAGGAGGGTCTCGAATGGCTGGTCCTTCCTGACATCATTCTCAGCTCTCATGAGGGGAAAGAGTGGAGGGCAAGGTGGGGGGCTCTGCTTTTAAGCAAGTTGTTGCCTTTTTAGGAACACAATAAAAGAAATTAGGTGATTTTATTTTGAGGGCCCAGAAATTCCATAAGCCCAACACCAACTCTATACTAATATTCTTTTCCTCTCCTGTGACTTAAGGTCTGTTCCCAAGGGTTCTGGAACACAGAATGGAACTGCCTTCCCTTTACCTCATCCCCTTCATTTCCCACCCTCCCTTTCCTTCCCCCAAAATAAGTGAATAAATGAAAGAAAAATACTCAACATCACTTCCTATAAAAAAGCCAAGAGATCATGAGTCAAGTGAGTATGTTAGGGGAGGTTTTGATTTTTTTTCATTATAACCTCCCAGGAAACAGCACTTACAGACTCTATTGAACACTGTTAAGTCACCCATCATTATTCTCTTTTCAAAGCTAAATAATCTCAATGTCTTTAACCTTTTCTCCTATTTTATAATCTTCTGATTATTTGTGTTGCTCTCCTGGACCCTGTCTGTGTTCTTTTAAATTTTAGAGTCAAAAACCGGATGCCGTAATCCAATAAGCACTGAACCTACGGGAAGGACACTGCAAAGAGCAAAAACATTGTTGTAGCCTAAGACATGTGTGGGCGGGGGCATGGAGGGGGGAGTGACCCGTGGAATAAACACAGCACAGGACTGCAAAATGCTTGAAAAATGAAACATGCGCTATAAATGCCAAATCGCACTGGCGTTAATTGGACAGACATCCCCCCAGAAACGGTGGCATGTGATATAAGGTGCAGGAAATGTTGAGGCTGACAATTTCTCTGTGAGGAACGGCCTTGTGTCAGCAGGGTTTGGGCAGCTTACCAGGAGGATGTCGGCAGCATGACAGGTTAGCTCACAGGCCTCTACTTACAACATAATCGCATTTACTCTGTGACAGCGATTTGGCCATGCGGTTCACGGGGAGATTTGTCGGTCTCATTCAAGAGTTCTCCAACAAGCCACTTGGAAATGAGTGGCAGTGAGGACGTGTCAGCACGGATGCGGTCCTGCTGCAAACTCCTTTGGCCCTGAGATACTATCACAGCCTTAAATTATGTTCACTTTGGCAAAAGTTCTGTACAGCTTTCTATGAGCTCCTGACTAGGAAGCTCACTGCTTCCAGGCTCACCTTGCCTTGCACATCCGGAGCCTCGAGGAGCCCTTTCTCCCTTTACAGCCAAGGGGATAAGGCAGGTGTGCCCCTCACTACTTATTGTCTTCACTGATCCAGGCTTATTTCCTTCCTCATCTATTTCCCAAGGTAGCTAGTCTTACTCTAATTTCCTCCCATCCTCAATACAAAAGACTTCATGGTAAGAAGGTCATCTTCCAGTCTACCTTTCATTTATGTCAGTCTTAATTTATTCTTCATATTTATCCCCCTCCCCACTCTTTATCCCCTACATTTTCCATCCATTTTACACACACGCACACACACAGACCTCTCCTCATATAACCATTTAGTTCCCAATTTCGGTCCCAGATGAACAAAATCTACCTTGTTTCTACCTCTTATCGCAATACGTTCAAATCTCATCCCTTGAGCACCCAGGATTTTTTTCTCATTGTAACCTAAACCAGGGAATAGATCATCCAAGCGCATGCACACTCCTCTCTTCAGGCTTCAAATTCACAGGCTTCCAGGAATGGAGGGGAGATGGAATTTTGGATAATAATAGAAAATTTCATGGAAATCCTCAAGCATTACAGGGAGGATGTACTAAAACGAATCAAGTAGAGCAACAAGCACAGGATTTACTGGGAGAACAAAGGTTATGGGAGAGCCTGCACTTATTTTTCATGATACAAACAATTCTATTGACTCTGTAAGTTTTCATTCCAAGACCTTCCTGTATCATTCGGTATTTGATGAAGATGAAATGTAACAGGGTCACA
This sequence comes from Equus caballus, assembly GCF_041296265.1. Taxonomy (NCBI): domain Eukaryota; kingdom Metazoa; phylum Chordata; class Mammalia; order Perissodactyla; family Equidae; genus Equus; species Equus caballus. The sequence continues at coordinate 60,850,327 of NC_091687.1, read as the reverse complement.
TGTCATGTCATTTATGATAAGTTAGCATTATGGTTGGTTGGGAAATAAGACCAGGCATATGAGACACACAGACTTGCTTGCTGTAAATTCCCAGCACCTGTTTATAATGCACCTTTACTGAGAAAACAGCTCCAATAACATTATATAGCATGGTTCATGAATGCTATTAACCATCTCTATTGCATGTTACAAATTTAAAAGGTTTTTAACTTTACAGACAATCCATAGGTTTATGAATTGAAAGCCAGTGAAATAAATCATTCTTGGTAATGAAAAGGGAAAAAAAGAGCATGATATAATTTCTATTTGTCAAGGTATAATGATGTCACCATCCATTTATCCACTGCACTTAAAGGTTGAAGCTATTCAACAAATCTCTCCTCAGCCAAATACATCTGGTGCCTTAATGGAGGCCACGGCACAGGCTTCTGATTAGTTCACATATCACTCACCAATTAGAATAGAAGGTAAAACTTGTTTTTTCCTGTCCTAAGCAATCCATTAGAACAATAACCTTTAATGTAATGAATAATAGTGGGGCCTTAAAACAAAAAAATAACCATGTTATCACTTGCAGATTATCTCTCTGTATAGTTTGGAGATTAAACAGATTTGCTTCTGGAGGTGATTTTTTTTATCCCAATCACTGTTTTGATTTATTGGGTTTTTTAAGCCAACAATTCAGTTAGTCATTAAAAAGGCAACATATGGGGTAAGGGGCTGCTGGTCAAATTTTACCTTAAAGACAACTGTCCTTACTTACAGAGCTGCCATGAATAGCTGGGGAGGTTGTTCACTGCTCAAGGGGGCCAAGCTTAGGGCCAGTATGGGTTGAAGCACAACCTTCAATCCAGTCAACAATCCTCATGCCCTGGCATTGGCTGCATTTGCCAGGAGAATGGAGCATCCGGCATCATACAGACCAGCGGCAGCCTTTGCACTTTCAGGGTAACAGATATAGGGTAATCTTAGGAAAAGCTGACTTAATTATGCCTTTATGGCTGCCCGCATTCTGGAGAGCACCAGGCAGCACCAATTCCTCACCCAGAACTCAATGCTGTGAACTGAACATGCCAAAGAGCTCAGTGATCAGGTGCTCCCTCCTTTGAATTCTGTTAGATGGAAGACAACATCATCTCTCAGCACTCTCCTAGGAGAGCCATCTGTTCCAGTCAGAAAAATCTTCTGAGAAGTCGTTGGAGTAAAAGTGGAGTCTAAGAACATGACGCTTCAGAGAAAGGCGACATTACTCCAGACATTAGAAGGGAAAAGTAGTGGGCAGGGCTGTAAGAGGGAGAAGGAGAGGTTCTAAAAGGAAGAGGGGAAAGTTTAGAAAAGAGAGAAAGAAGCAGCTCGGCCAGTGGCTCCTATTGTGCAAGGTCACCCCCTCCTGTAGGCACCTCCCAATCTTTAGTGAAGTCTAGAAAAATCTCAAGATACTTGGTACAATCACATTTCTTGTAAAAAATAAAATAAAAAGCGTCAAGTGATTCAATTCTGTGTCTAGGGTAAAATAGACACCTCAAGTGAGGCTGCAGGTGCCAGTGGTGCACCTTTGAAATCTTCCAGCTCTGAAGACAATCTCTCTCAGAACAGGTGGAGTTCCTCCATCCCAACATTCACATTACACTCTTTCACTGGGTAATAAAGAAAGACATTCATAACATAAAAATAAGTGCCGAGTGTTTATACGTACACCATCTCATTTAACCTTCAGAGCAATTCTAGGTGGCAGAGGGCATTATCCATCCCATTCTGCAGCTGAAGAAACTAAGGCTTAGCCACAATTACGTAATCTGCCTGGAGTGGCACAGCCCAGGAGGAGTGAAGCTGGAATTGGTATGCAGCACTTCTGAATCCAGAGGCTCAATCCTCTTTTTTTTAATAGTGGTAAAAATCCACATAACATAAAACTCACCATTTCAACCATTTTAAAGTGAACAGTTCAGTAGCATTTAGTACCTTCATAATATTGTGACGCCATTACCACTATCTAGATCCGGAAAATTTTTATCTCCCCAAAAAGAAACCCTGTTTCCTCAAGCAGCCACTCCCCACTCTCTCCTCCCTGCCAGCCCCTGACAACCACTCATCTGCTTCTGTCTCTCTGGCTTTGCAGAGGCCCTATTCTCATCCATCAGGATCTGTTGTACCCAGCCTCTGGTGAAATGTGGAAGAGGCCTTAGCGTGTTCACAGCAGCCCTGAACCAAATCACAAGGATTAAGAGCCAAAGCTAGACCACAAAGGCAATGTGATAGGTTGAAATAGTAAGAGGCATTCCAGGTAACTTTGCTTGTAAAGCTACATTTTTAGTGCCTGGGTCTCCAAGCAAGATGCAGGTTAATTTAAAGAGACGAGGGAAGTAGAACCTTGAAAGCTTAAGTTATAGGAAAGGATGAAAAGATTCCAGTGGATCCAGCTTGGCAAACTATGGTAAATTAAGCGAATGTAAACACATATAGAAAAACTTTTGAGGAGAGAGTCCCTCTAGGTCATGGGAAATTATTCATGAAAGTGAGTGCTTTTAACAAACATGATTTTTTAAAAAAATTTTCAAAACAGTTATTTTGTTCTCCATACTGTTTGGCTGTTTTAAAAACCAGAATTTACTGCACTTCTGGCTGCGGGAGGTACAGACTATGTGCTCATACCGGGGGAGCAGGGAGTAAGGGTACCAGACACTCAGTGGTCAACCAGCTAAACAGAACAAGATGAGAAGGAGCTAGAGCGGGGGTTTTGACACTTCATAATTTGCAAACCTCTTAGAATTTTCAAAACAAACAAACAAATTTTCTTTCTTTATTCCCCAGGTCCACGGATGACGTTTGGGGTGGTCATGCCCACTTGGACCACTGTTCAAGGTCCTCTAAGAGTGACTGTATGCGAGTTTGCGTGCAGTTGAAACATAAACAGCCATCTTATCCCTGGCCTCAGTAAAAACTCTCCCAAGTTTTTTTGACTCCCGAAGAAGTTGGCCCCCCATTTATTTCCCCAGGTTCCACCCTCCATTCAAGTCAAACTACGGTGTTAGAACACAGGTTTTCAACTTCTCTAGGAGAATACAAGTCTCTCATTCCCACATCACAGACAAATTCCTGGGTCTAACTTTTCTTTGATACTTTTGTCTGTGGCTACCTGCACCCACCTGCTGGAAATCAGCCTAAGCAAGCTGCTTTCATGGAGGGGTCAGAGAAAGGATTACTGTGCCTGGAGGTGTGTGGGAAGTTGCAGGGGAAGAAGCGAAGAGGCAGCTCTTCCCTGTGGTGCTTCAGGACTCAGTTCCTGCCTCTGCATGGGCAGGAGAGTAGACTGGATGTCCTTCCTCTGGTCCACTCCTAGCACATAAGCCGCTTGCTGGCCCTTAGTCGGCTTCCTAGCAGGGAAGACCTGAACCCCCATTGGCAAGCCCTCCTTCCCCGTCATTCTGTGAAGCGCACTTAGTGACCTGAGCCTTTCTCCTGGTGAGCTTGGTTTGGCTTTTCCCCTTTGCTCCACCAGCTCTCATACCTACTTGCTTCAAGGTGCAGCTCATATCCCTCTCTTCCATGAGTCCACCTGCAGCTTAATCTAGGCCCCAGGAATTTTTCCCTTTTCTGTATTTTTATAGCACATTTACAGCCTGTGCCACAAAATCTAGTATTTGAATCTTATTGGGAGCTGTGGTTCTCAACCCTTAATTTTTGTTCGTATTCCTGTGGGTTACTGTGGCTCATCATGGGGAACTGCTTTTGCGATCAGAAGATCCAGGTTCAGATCCTGCCTCTGACCATTACTGTATGACCTCAGGTGAATGCTATAACCTCTCTTAGAAAAATGGGGATAACAACATTTGCCCCATTCATTTACAGTTATAAGCATCCAATAAGATCATGCATGTGAAAGTATATTATACAGTCCACGTGAACAATGTATTGTTTAAACTCTAGTTATTTCAAGCGTCCAGGTCTTGTGTCTTCCAATTGAGTTGTAACTTCCTTACCAATCATCATTGTCATCAATTAATTAAACTTTAAAAATAAAACAATGATATCTCCTTCTAACTACTTTTTAAGCCAAATGATTTCCTTTCTCCTCTTACTGTAAAAATTTAAATACTAATTTGAGCATGCCAGATAATTAAATGTAGACAATTCTTTTTACATTTGTGCATCTTATTAACCTTGCGCTAAGAACCAACTTCTGTCTTATCTACAATACTATATGCAGAATAAAAAGTACCCAAGATGGAATTCATGAATTTAGACAGTCATTGAGATGAGTATATCCATTATGGGGTTAAAGCGGGCTCAAACCTGCAAAACAACTAAGAGTGAAAAGAATATTACAAAAAAGATATTCATACTGCTGAAGAGAATAAACCTTCTGAGCTTTCTGGATGTGCCTTTTTACATACAATTTATATGCTAATTATAAATTATTTGAAATTTATATTATTATTAGATAATTATTTATAGAATTATTAGATAAAGCAGGTTCCCTAAGGACTTAGTGTTTGGTACAATTTGTCCTTGAAAAAAACAGAGTGAAATATCCTAAAAGCCCAAGTCTTTGCAATGGCCTGGGGAGCCTGTCCAGTCTGCCCCGCAACGTGACCTACAATTTTCTTCTTTGTTCTATCAGCTTCAGCCACCTTAGCTTCCTTGCTGTTCCTTGACTAGACCCACCTGGGACCTTGGCACCGCTGTTCCCTCTGCTTGGAGTGCTCTGTTCCAGGACACTCACACGGCTGACTGCTTCCCTTCTTCATGTCTTTGTCCAGACATTCCCTTTTCAAACTGGCTACTCTGGACCACGCCAGTCAAATTTGCAGCCCTCCATTTTATTTGCGGTTACTCTGCTCTATTTTTTTTCCATAGCACTTAACTTTTAACATCACAGATAACAGACTTCCTTATTGAATGTACTGCTTCCCTCTCTCCCTGGTAGAATGTAAGCTCCATGAGGCAGGGATATTTGTCTGTCCCATTTACTACTGTACCCCCAGCACCTAAAACAGTGCCTAGTAGATAGACACTCATTAAATTGTTTTAAATGAAAGAATGCCAGAGTTACTTGGTGTGTGTAATGTGGGACTTGACTTCAGAGATCTATCTGGAAAGAGACTTTTCAGGGAGACTGCAGAGATCTCCTGGCGAGAAAATGGAAAATAGTAGGACAGAAAAACAGTGGAACCGAGAAAATGAAGAACAGGAATGAGGAAGAGGAAACAGAAGCAGACGAGGCAAGAGGGAAGAACTGTAAGTCCGCTTTCGCTCATGGAACCAAAAAAGACTGTTTCCACACAATATACAGTTTGGTTTTACAGGAATTTGTTTGTTTGTTTGTTTTTGTTTTGCTCTCTTTTAGGTCCATCAGCAAAGAAGTGAGAGTAGATCTGAAAAGATGTAGAGACTTCTGAGTGGCCTATGGATTCCTGGAGGTCAGGGTAATGTGAGCACAAGCCAAAAAGTGTCCTGGGGAGAGCAACGAGAGAGCCGGGGAGGAAGAAATTCCCTCGTCACCCCCATGCCAGAGGAGGTTACCCCCACCCCAAACAGAGACGGATGGGAGGGAGGAGGAATCGGCCAGCTCTTTAGCTGAGCCACAGCATTCACAGTAAATGTCTTTCAGCTGATTAAGTTTTTCACCATGAACTGGATCCCACAGGGCTTGCAAAGGGGATATGTGTCTGGTAGAAGGAGAAAAGCTGGAGAAAGGGGATACTGGGTTTAATCTAACTGACATTGCCTTTTATAATTCATTCTAAACAGAATTGGATATTCATCAAAGTCTTTATCTGGACACTCCTGGCCTTTATGAGTAGGCCCAGAAGTGATGCTTTTTAACAATCTATAATTCAGACACCCCATGCCCCGGTGAGTCCAACTTAGTGATATTTGACCTTTAATTTGATACTTTGATCTAAAATGTAAGCATGACTTTGGAGAAAAATGAAGAAATTATGTTCCCTCACTCCAGTTTGTACAGGATTCCTTCTTGGTCACTAAGACATATGTTAACGTCTTATTTTTCTCCAGAACCCTAACCTATTTCTCAAAGTGTCCTAATAAATTTCCCAGATTCAGGAAGGAAGGAAGAAAAAGGAGGAAATATCACTTATTTTCTTCCCCTGAAATACCATCTTCCCTTTGTCAGTTTCCCTCATGGGTATGAATCCACCTCTAGCTACCTGGCCTCAGCCACAACTCAGAGGAGATGCTTCATAAAGAATAACACACCTAATGGAATCGGGAAGGAAGAATATCTATCAGCTGTATTTCTCAAATGAGAATTTAGCAAGATTCACAGACTCAGTTTCTACTAGTTACTCAACAACTGCCCTCAGGTCAAGAACAATCCCAAATTTTGGGGATGTGAGGGTGATATTTTCTTTTATAAAACACATCAAGAGACATGTTGACTTCTCATTTCTTGCTATTCCCCACTCTCATCCACTCGCAACAAGGTAAGCTTAATCCTGTTACACATTCTGGAAGCAGGTTTTCAAAAAGGAATTGGGTTACTATTGATTGCCAGCTGATGAAATTCTCATTGTACACAATGGGTCTGTAAACTGCTTCTTATACCACTGCTCTGGATGACATCCTGGGTACCTATGTTCTTTGAAGAGATGGCCACACATCATAATATAGTGGTTGAGGTTTTTATCTTTTCCTATTAGACAGGAGTTATTTCAACAAGCTATCCTTTGAAAAAGAACATGACAAACTAAATGACAGTCTGTCCTATAGTGTTGTGAGCCCCTAGTCACAATGACTATAGTTTCCTTAAGCACAGACCTCCCTATAGATTAGAACATATATCTTAAGCGCCAATGTTAAAGTTAATGCAAAAGTTCAGAGGTGCAAAATAATTTAAATGTGCCCAAGTAGTAGCAATAACATCTCTAAAATCTCAGCAGTGAATTATGGATATGTGGAATATTAAAAATGCAAAGCTAACTCAATTTGCATTTGCAATGCCCCCTAGCTGTTACCAGGGAGGAGGAAATTGCTTTCTGCTGAATTCAAGGGCACACTACTTAGTGCTGTATTTAAGTCAAGGAGGAAAATCACTCATTTTTATTCTACCACTTAACTTGTGCTTATGTAATCTGTCTGGCACTGGAGTCAGTTGTCTGATATTATTTTCAATCACAGAAAGAGAATATATAATTCAATCATTACACCTTTATTTTCACTTGCTTGGCGATCTCCCGGAACCTTATTACCACCAGTAAATGCCAGCCTGTCATCAATCAGTGCTCAGCTCGGGGACTGTCTCTGACAGACAGTACCAGCCACAAGAATTATTATTTTTATTTTTGAGAAGGGGTATGAGGTGAGGACAAGGTTACCTTTTCCCTATCCGGTGGGCAGAGAATGCATTTCTTCGCTAGGAGCTCCCCCACCTCACTCTATCATTTGCCGTCCACCCCTGGGCCATCTCTCTCCCCAGTAGGTAAATCCTCAAAGGTAGGGTAGACATGCAGATGGGTAGCTAATATATCACAGAGCAAGAACCTGCTTTCAACTTTGTCTCTTCTCCTACCTTGTTCATCCTCCTTTCCAACTAGTCCTTCCTCCCACCGCTCCTTTTCATTTTCCCTGCACACTCAGCTTAGTCTGGTCCATTCTTCTTTGCGATGCTGCTGGCTAAACACAACAGGCATTCCCTACACTGCCCATTTGGCCAAGCTTCCGGCAAAAGGACTCACATAGAGCAGCTCTCCAGGCAGAAGAGGCAACAGTTGATGTTTCTTGAGATGGAAGCCCAATAAGAAAAACTGTGTGAAGGGCTGGGGTTTGTTAAAGGGGGATCACATTCCTGTGATTCACAAATAACATGGGGGTCCTTGGTCACAGTGAAAATGAGAGACAAAATAGTTTCGTGGCCATGAATCCCAGCTTAGAGAATACTACTCCCTGTTGGTCCATTTCTCACTTATCTTTGTGATTGTGTTTGCTGGTCATGTTGGTTATAAGTTGCTTGCTTTCCTTCTCTCCATGTTTTCTCATATTTATCATCTCATCAGGAGTCATTGCTTTCTTTTTGACTTATCCTGGGCAGATGTGATATGATAGACTGCAATGTATCTTAAACCCCAGTTTTATAAGAACTGTGTAAGCCACCCACCTAGGAATTCTGGCTCATTAGGTCTTGGGAGGGGGGTCTAAGGATCTGCATTTTTAATAAGAACCCGCTCCCCATCAAGTGGTTCTGTGGGTATTTCTAGACTACTCTTCCTAAAATGGCCTTTTGAAAGCCACACAAAGAGGAAATACTATGGTATAGTCTAGTCTGAATGGTCTCCCCAATCCCTTCCTCTTCTCTCTCCCTCTCCCTCTCTCTCTTTCACTCGCGCGCGCGCGCGCGCACACACACACACGTTTTGGTCCGTGTCATGGAAGGGTCAAGGTTGTCTCTTTGTTTCTGCCTTATGAAATCAAGACTCTTTTTGGCAGATTGACATAATAGGCTAAAAACATTACCTTTACTTCCACAAAGAGGCAGAAATTACTCCCCAACATCAATGATGAAGCACAGGGGATCCCTAGAGAGTGACATATGAGAAAAAGAATTGGAGATTGAGACCGGCTTTCTAAAACCAATTCCCCTATTTTTCTAGCAAATGAAGCATCTTTGGATTTGGTGGTTTGGGATTTGGTAATTCTATAGAGGGCACTCAGAAAAGTGAATAATTGTAATTTGGGGGGTATTCAAAAGCCATGGAATTTCCTTATGTATTTATAATGCATGTGAGCTGAAAACAGGTGAGACAGACTAATTAGGAGCATCTTAGACAACAGAAAGCCCATTCGATCCTTGGAATTTCAAGCCCAGTTTCTGGTCAGACAATATTTTAAAAATTCAGGCTATTGTTTTGAAAAATACATCAGATATAAATGAGAGCAGACAAATGAGAGATTTATAATCCCCACAGTACACAGTTCATAAATTGGCTGCCCTTTTATCTCTGCAGCAGGAGAAATGGGGAAATTGTGAAAACCCCAGAAGAAATAGGCAGGATGTCTAAGTTAAAAATGCAAGGGGAAAAGGACTCCCTATTAAAACAAAATACTGCCCCCTTTGCCCCACACATATCATAACTTACCTATTTTATTCCATGCTAGCTGGAATGATTTATTATTTAGTCTGAATTTAGAACTGGAAGGAAGGACAACTAGAAAGCAGCTCCCCACAGTGTATTTCATGAATTTCACTTTCCTCTTGAAATTCACACATTGTAATTCCTACTTTATCACCGTTCTGTCCCAGATATAAGCAGTTTCCATTATAATTATGTGAAACAAGTATGGACAAGACTCCTTATCATTGATTTTAGCACAATTGAAACCAAATAACACATGTCCCTCTCTTGCCACAAATTTATGAAATAATTAGGAACTGAGTGAGTTCAAAACTACAGACCCCTCTGAGCACACTTTCTCAGTTTCTTCTAGGTCTAACGTGCTATTGGCCAGGTATGATGAACAATCTGATTCTTCAGGTGAGGATTTATCCTCTCCTTACAGGAAGGACTTTGTCCCCATGGGTCTAACAACATACAAACACTGTAACAATACAATGTCATAGCATCCATACAACAGGAATTATATACACATAGTAACAGGATGGTCATTTCATCTTGAAGGAAAAGAAAAGGTTTAGATCCATAATATATGGTTGAGATGATAAATCAGAATATTGCTAAAGATAGGGCAGCATAACATGGGAGCTGGCCCAAGGGGAAATTGTTACAACATAGATAACACTGGGTTAAAGCCACAGAAAAACGAAAAGGAAAAAACCAAACTGTTCAAACATTAAACATTTGTTTAAATATTAAAGTAAAGTTAGCCTGACAGCAAAATCGATATTAAATCAGGCCTGGAAACTGTTTTACGACCTCAAACCCTGGGCTTCTTAACTGCCAGTATCATAAATGATGTCACTTTTCAGCATGATCATGGCTGCCAGCAGACAGGTCAGAAATGCCAGCTTTAATTTTAAAATGTTCGTTTGTGATGTAATTTAGAGTTTACTCCCAGGGACAAGTGTCGCTCTCTGGGCACGAGCCCCTCAAAGTGCTGTTCTGAGCAAAATGTGTTCCCTCTTGATTTCCTTCCGCTGTTAACAGCATGGTTTCCAGAGGAGCCTGCAAGTTCTCTTGGGTTTGTACAAAGTATTCGAGGACAATAATAAATGCGTTGAGATTCTTTTCCAGTCAGTGAAGGCAGAGATTTTGAGGAAACTCTTCTGGGGTGAAAGGAGAGGAAGCTGTGGAAAGCTGTACCTGATGCAGAACATTCTACGAGCAGGCTGGGATTTGAGGCCAGCAATGTGGACAAAGTGGGGTTTCAGCAGAGGGACAGCCTCAAGCTACCAACTGCACAATTTGACTTGCTAGATGTGTGGGAAAAAGATTTCCTTTATTCCCAGACTCAGCCCTATATTCTCAGCCCCCCCCAGAAACTGTCCTTCCTCACCAAAGACCTCCTCCACTGGCCTGTCACAAAACCAGAAATGTCTACATTGACTTCTTTAGTTTGAAACCCTAAAGGACCTGCTAAAATGCAAAGATGCTCTGGGAAGAGAAAGACTAGGCTTTACCACATCCGCCTTGTAGAATTTGTTGGCTTCCCTCGAGGCAGGATTGTCCGCAGTGGGGGTAGCTGCGTCTCCAGTAAGCGGGGTGCACCTGGTTTACACTCGTCAGAGATGGATTTCAGCAGAACATTGCACAGAATTCTTTACTTATGGTAGTCCAGTCACACCTGAGAGATGTGTATTTTAATTAAGCAGTCACCGTTAAGGTCAGGATAGAAGGAAATAAAGGAAAGCTAAAGTTGAGAGAGAGAAAGAGAGAGAGAGTGTGTGTGTGTGTGTGTTTAGAGGAGTGGTGATGATGAGAGACTCTGTTAGTTTGCTAGGGCTACCATAACAAAGTAACCAAACACCGGTGGCTTAAACAACAAAAATGTGTTGTCTCACAGTTCTGGAGGATGGAAGCCCAAGATCAAGGTGTCGGCAGGGCCGTGCTCCCTCTGAAGGGTCTGGGGAAGAATCTGTTCCGGGCCTCTCTCCTCGTTTCTTGGAGTTCCTTGGCTTGAGGCAGCATATTTACAATCTTCACGTGGTGTTCTCTCTGTATCTCTGTGTCCAAATTTCCCCTTTTCATAAGGATGCGAGTCAAATTAGATTAGGGGCCCACACTACTCCTGTATGACCTCATCTTAACCAATTACATCTGTAACAATCCTATCTCCAAAAAAGGTTACATTTTGAGGTAGTAGGGGTTAGGACTTCCACATGTGAACTGGGGGAATGGGGGGCAGGTTACAATTCAACTCATAACAGAGAACAAAGAACCACACAAAATACGGCCAATCACAGCACTCGTCCAGCACCTGCCCAGAATGGGAATTGAGTCAGTATGGGAGTCCAGGACTTCATAACAAGCACAAAGAAGAATGCACACTAAAGCTGTCCTTATCTACAACAGTTGCAGTTACGGAAGTTCAAAGTTGTTATACTCATGGAACTGTTCCAGATTTCCACAAAAACATAGAGTTGCTGCCATATAATTTTTCTTTAGTCACAAGAGCCACTGGAGTCCAAAAATTCTAGAACTGAAATTTCATTTTGCAGTTTTCATCTATTTGATTTTCTACATGGCTCAGAATAGGACCCTCCCTCTGCTCCCCGCACCTCCCCCCAGTAGATTTCTCTACACCTTTGGTCCTCTATAAACATATGGACACAATCCTTCCTGTAAAAGAGATGTGCTCCTATAAATGTTGGTTGTAATAAACTCCTCTGTTTTTTGTCTGCCCCAGTTCTGTCAAATTTGTGTTCACAAAGGGGGATAGACACGGAAATTATCCAAGAAAGACACAGTTTCTAATTAGAACAGCACTAACAAAACACAGCCTTGGTTTTGCAGGTGGAAAGCAATGTCTTCAATTCGTGTTCTATCTAGCCATTCCCCTGGAGAGGATGTGCTATTTCGATTCTCTTATCTCTAATATGAAGGTCTGATGGTTTGCTTTGGAGATAGGGGTGGGGGAAGTAGGGGTAGCCTCCAAAGGCTTGTAAAATGACCAAAACTTGGGGTTTGTTTTTAAGTACATGCTCCCCAACAGCTTCTAATACAACAAAGGCTGTTACGTAAACAAAGGGTGATTTTTGCTTTCAGGCTCACAAAAGCAAGAATGCTTATAGCCAGTTCCAAGAGTAGCTAGTAATGGTGACCTTTTATGTCACATCACAAGCAAACTCTTCCATGTGACTCCTACAAAGGATGTAGTGTCTGCTTTGTGGAAATATTTCCTCAAGTGGTTGAGCATGTGACTGAACTGCTTTTGTCAACACTTAATAGATGCTATTTTTATTTACAAGGAGGTTGAAGCAAATAAGAAAATTTATTTAATCCGGAGTTCTAATATATCAGGCTTTGCCTTTGAGGAGATCCACAGTGTTCTTTCCAGCCTCCCAATGCAGGTGTATAAATTTACCTTGTTACCTTACCTGACTTTGGTATAATAACATAAAACGTCCATTTATTCATTGGGTTGTTTTTAGTTGTAAGTAACTGAAAACCCAACCAAACTTGTTTAAAGAACAAAGAAAGTACATTGCCCTGGGTAACTGACAAGTCCAGAGAGGTAGGGTGGCTTCAGGTGTGTTTTCCTTAGGTGTGGCCCTAATAAATTAAAGCACTCCAGGTGTGCCTGAGGCACCCTTAAGACAGAAACATCACCCTAGAGTGTGTGAGCATGGGAGCAGTTTGGAGATGCAACCATTGCCTAGACACTTGTTAAAGATCCTCCTCTTCCTTTTTAGCTGGAGCAGCAGCAGATTTCCTTAAAGTAGCAGCTGGTTCCAATGAACCAACAGAGAGCAACTGCAGCAAGTTTCTGTTGCCTTTCCAAAACCGTGGTGAATCATTGCATCATTCAAGAACATTGATCTTTAGCAATGTAGATTTCCAGTTTTCAAAAAACTTTAAAGATAAAATTTGACATAAAAGAGTAGCACTCATCATGATAACAATGAACTTGCTTAAATTGTGTTGCACTTCAGCTTACCCTTGGACCCTCCGAAGGATTTCACCCAATCCCCATTCATCCAGAAGAGACTTGAGCCCTTCACAAGGTCCCGGATCACTGCTGTGCCCCATCTTACCTGCCCAGCAGACTGAACACAGCCCTGCTGACAACAGTGAATAATCAGATTCATCTCAGCTGTGAAAGAGAAGAGTCCATGTTCACCTAAGAAGCCACGGTGGTCTCGTCTGTCATCCCATCCATGAGGATGCTAGTTTCCAATTTCACACATCAAAGGTATCAGGTGGTTGAGGCTGGAGGCTAAGTGGAAAAGGCTTCCAGGTAAGAAGACAGAACCTACAGTAGATGGCTCTACTTTGGAAGGGCTTTGAGGAAAATGGCCAGTGTCTCAAGAAGTCTGACCTCTCGATCTCCTTGACCCCCTAAGAAGGAGAGAAGACATGGAACACTCTTCCTCCTTTTGGCTGAGGGATGGAGCCTGGAGCCTTTGCTGGACAGAAGGGATATCTCCCTGCAGGCCACCTTATGGCCCAGGTCCCCCTGGCTGAACCCGAAGAATTCCAAGTGGGTATAAAATTCCCCTTTGCCCAGAAGTACCAGGTTTGCAGTGCACCCTCATTAAAGTGTGCTCCTGCAGCCAGACTGTCAGTTTCAAAAGAAAACTCCTTTTAATTTTAACTAGAGCCCTGGGCATCAGAAACAGTAGAGAAAGGGGATTCATTTATGAGTTTCTATGGTGGATTGTGGGTTTTATTTGCTCCTTTACACCACTTTCCAGTCTGTCATTTTGGTAAGGTTAACCCCAGTGTAAAATGTTCCCGTAATTATGCTCGGAAACACTCCCAGCCTGCCGCATGCCAATAAATGCCTGGAATAACTGTCAGGCTAAATGAATCCCATTTGGACAAAATGATTATTGAAAGTTATTTTAGTTCCCTATTAAGCAGTTGCAGAACAGAGCTGTAATCAAAATGTTTATTTCAATTAGAATTATTATAGTCAATAAAAGGCTCAAGTAGAAAGTAAACTACACTTTATCAAATAAAGTAAAGGCCACAGTTAGTTAAACTTCTTATTTCACATGGCGTCTATCCTAGAGTCTGACAAGAGGTACAATTATCAGCCTTTCCATAGTATATTAACAGCTTTCATAGCCCAGCTTCTATCTAGCTGATCCAGAGTTGCTTGCTCTGAGTGGACAAAAACCCCAATTCTTTCTTTATGGTTACCATGGCCAGCAAGTGGGCATGAGCCACTCTGTTTCCATAGCTACAGAGTGGGGGTGCACCACCTCACACTGAATGGCTGAGAAAAGGCCATGGGGGTTACAATGCCAACAGCAGTATTTATTCATTGCGCTACTTCCCATGACTAACTGTGCACAAGCATTCCCTTACTATAGTAGCGATTTCTTTTCCTGTGGATCCCAAAAGGCAGCCAGGAAATAAAATATTTTTGCTTATTAGGCCAACATAGTCATCCTCACCAGAAAACAGCTTTTTGGTTGGTGGGTTTTTTTCTTTTTTGTTTTTTTGGCAGAGGGGGGATAGCTAACAAAAAGAGCCTATTTCTATCCACCCGTTTATTGTCTGCCCTTGAGATGAAATCTTGGGTACACACAAGCAAATTACTTTTTTTCCTTAAATCACAACGGTTCGAGTTGTAACCCTCTGTGCCTAAAAGTATTGTGTTGTTCTTATAAACTCCAATGCCCAGGCCATACCCAAAACCAATTAAGTCAGAATCTCTGGGGTGGGACCCAGGTGTTAGGGGTTAATAAAGTTTCTCAGGTCATTTCAATGTGCAGTTAATGGTGCAAACTCTACTACAGGGCAGTGGTTCTCAAAGTGTGGTCCCTGAAGCAGCAGCATCAGCACCACCTGGGAACTTGTTAGAAATGCAAATTTTTAGGCCCTGTCTGATAGTTGCTTAATCAGAAACTGATGTGGGGCCAGACAATCTGTGTTTTATCAAACCTCCAGGTGAGTCTGATGCGAGCTCAAGTTTGAGAACCACGACTAGAGCAGATCTTCTCTAAAGAGAAACACAGAGCAGAGATGTTTATCACTAACTCATATGTTAACAGAAGCCAGCATTAACTCCTAATAGAACAGGAGCAAGGTTAATAAACCAACAATGTCCACTGATTGTCCAACCAAATGTTAAGACAAAGGATGTCAGAGAAGAGGTGCTAACAGAAACTCTGAATTTCTATCTAGACAAGGGAGAAGGGTCTCTAAGAACCATCATCATAAAAGCCAGGGCTGCTTGAAAACTGAGGAAATAATGAACTCATAATCTACATTCAGAAAGCTAAAGAAAGCTAAAATGATGAGAATAATAGGTAGAACTGGCTCAAATGCAAAACCTTGAGTTGGGCAAACATCTGCCTCACCTCTCCTCTCCTACCCACTGCAGTTCTTCTGACTCCTGTTATTTCTAGCTTCCCAACGTCTCCATGATTCCCAGAGCCCCTCAGAACAAAGGAATTACTTTATGCTAAAATCTAAATGACTGACAATAATTTTGTGTTCTTATATTTCCTTGGGTTATTTGGATTTCAAACAAAGTTCCTAAGACATCGTTGCTTAACTTGGAGACTTACACAGCACTCCTTGCATGCCAGTTCCTATTTTAAGCCTTTCACATATATGAATTCAATCAATGCTCATAACAATACTATCTCAGAGGTGAGGAAACTGAGACACAGAGATGTTAAGTAGTTCTCCCAAGGTCATGACTTTGCACCCAGGCAGTCTGGATCTAAAGTGTGTGCTCTTAACTATAATGCTAAACATCCTCTCAGAAAGAGTGGGCTCTCCCAGAAATAAACCCATACATCTATGGACAGCTAATTTTTGACAAAGGAGCCAAGAACATACAATGGAGACAGGAAAGTCTCTTCAATAAATGGTGTTGGGAAAACTTGACAGCCACATGCAAAAGAATGAAAGTAGACCATTATCTTACACCATACACAAAAATCAACTCAAAATAGATTAACGACTTGAGTGTAAGACCTGAAATCATAAAACTCCTAGAAGAAAACACAGGCGGTACACTCTTTGACATTGGTCTTAGCAGTATCTTTTTGGATATGTCTCAGGCAAGGGGAAAAAAAGAAAAAGTAAACAAATGGGACTACATCAAATTAAAAAGCTTCTGCAGGGGCTGCCTGGTGGCGCAGCGGTTAAGTTCGCACGTTCCGCGTCAGCCGCCAGGGGTTTGCCGGTTTGGATCCCGGATGCAGACATGGCACTGCTTGGTACACCATGCTGTGGTAGGCGCCCCACATATAAAGGAGAGGAAGATGGGCATGGATGTTAGCTCAGGGCCAGCCTTCCTCAGCAAAAAGAGGAGGATTGGCAGCAGTTAGCTCAGAGCTAATCTTCCTCTAAAAAAAAAAAAGAAAAGCTGCACAGGAAAGGAAACCATCAACAAAATGAAAAGATAACCTACCAACTGGGAGAAGATATTTGCAAATCATATATCTGATAAGGGGTTAATATCCAAAATATATAAAGAACTCATACATCTCAATAACAACAAAAAACCAATTAAAAAATGGGCAGAGGATGTGAACAGACATTATTCCAAAAAAAGATATAAAGATAGCCAACAGGCACATGAAAAGATGTTCAACATAACTAATTATTAAGCAAATGCAAATCAAAATTACAATGAGATATCACCTCACACTGGTCAGAATGGCTATTATTAAAAAAACAAGAAATAACAAGCATTGGAGAGGATGTAGAGAAAAAGCAACCCTCATACACCACTGGTGGGAATATAAACTGGCGCAGCCACTATGGAAAACAGTATGGAGATTCCTCAAAAAATTAAAAACAGAACTACCATATGATCCAGCTATTCCACTTCTGGATGTTTATCCAAAGAGCATGAAAACACTAATTTGAAAAGATATGTGCATCCCTATGTTCATTGCAGTATTATTCACACTAGTGAAGACTTGAAAACAACCTAAGTGCCCACTGACAGATGAATGGATAAAGAAGATATGGTGTGTGTAAATGTATATGTATATACACACACATAGTGGAATACTACTCAGCCATAAATACATACGAAATCTTGCCATTTGTGACAACAAGGGTGGACCTTGAGGGAATTACGCTAAGTGAAATAAGACAGCTGGAGAAAGACAAATACTGTATGATTTCACTCACATGTGGAAGATAAAACAACAACAACAACAAACATGTAGATACAGAGAATAGGTTGGTTGTTACCAAAGGGGAAGGGGGCTGTGGGGATGGAGAGAGAAAGGTTATGAATGGCAACTAAACTTTGGGTGGTGAACATGATCTAGTGTATACAGAAGTCGAAGTATAACTGTGTACACCTGAAAAAGAAAAAGGAAAAAGTGACCTCTCAGACATGGAGCTCCTAGGCTAGAATTTGGGGAAGGAGCTCTCTGAGAGCTATTCACTCCACATCTTGTAGATAACTGTCAATTTCATCTACATATTGGGTCAGTTTTGGTCGTGCATTTTCCACTTTGGTGTATTATTCCCTCTTGGAAAATGTGTAGTGTCAACCTTGTCTTCATAAACTCATCCTGTTCCTGCTACTGCCCTGATTATTTGACCAATCTAGACAAAAATCCAGAATTAATTATTTTGGAAGGATTTGCTTTTCTTATAAAAATTATGATCCACGACTAAAGTTTCTAAGACTTATTTCTGCAAACTTAGAAGCGTCCCAGAAGGAGCAGATTGCATCAGTTTCTCCGAGAGGTCCAACCCCAGGACCAAACTCCTTTTGAACAGAGCTGCCTCGGCCCGAGGGGAGGAGGGATCAGAATAAGGTTTGCATTTTTTTTTCTCCTACATTTTTTTCCCCTTAAGTCTTTGTCAGAGGCTTTTTCTATATGAAATAAAGTCTTGAATTTGACGGAGGCATCACTGGCTTAGGGCAGTCTATTAAAAAGAGACTACGCATTTCAGTTTCCTCCCCCGTCTACCATGGAGTACAGTGGCTCAGTGTTAACCTATAAAGTGCTTAATAAGTATTGCACATCTGAATCTTCTTGGCAAAAGCCTTCTCGAGCTGGCTGGGGAAAGGTTGGGGTGGCAGCTCTGAGTAATCTTCAATTTTTATCCCTTGACACTTTAATTAAGATAATTTAACAGACTGTTAAGCACAATATGCAGAATTTCCCACTAGGAGCCAATGAGGAAAGAGTCTCAGGGAACAGGGAAATATGTGTGAGGATGGAGACCCAGGCACCATAGAGTGGGAAGAAGTCGTGGTTATTATTCAGCCGAATGACTGTGACTTTCCCAAGGTCACACAGTTAATTAGTGGACTCCCTGGATAACACACTGCATGAGAAGCTGTGAGATGTTAAATGGGACTACCCAGGCATAACAGATTGTGAGCACTTTTCTAGAAAAGCTCAGTGTCTGGGCTTCTCAAAAATTCAGTCAGCTTAAGAGAAGCCTGGTGTCAGGAAAGGCTGAAGCAAATACCAGTGATGTGACTCAAGATCCTGTGGGTTTCAGAGGGTGGAAGGGTTGCCAAATGCAGTCTGGGATCCTCCTCCTCATCTTATCTCCTAGTGATATTCTGTGGTCCACGCAGTGACGGCCTGCGTCACGGGTACCCTGGAGATGTGTTAGGGCTCCCCATGCCTCTACTTCAGGCAGTTCAGAAAAGTGCCTCCGACTCAAGCCTGTGCAATCAGAAGTAACACTCATGCCATTAATCATTTTAATCAAGAGTCCCTGTCAGCTCTGACAGTCAAAGGTTCTATTCTTTGACTAGACTTTTTTCCAAAACCCTAAAGAACTTATTTTTTAATTTCACCTTTTTAAAATAAGAGTTTTCAGTCTGATAGATAATATGCTTTTCACCCTAAAAGTGGGTGGCATTTACCCTGTTCTCCAGAAATTATACCCATTGGTACTTCACATATGCTTAGCATTTATCAGGATTCATTCTGATTATTTATTTCCAGCTTGACTGGCTAAATGCATACATATACAAAAATCACGAAATATGATGGATTGAAACCCACTTGTACTAGACTGAGAACTTCATTATGCAAACTCGCAAATTCCAGGTACCACTAACCCCTCCTCTCATTAAAAAGTCAAGAAAAAAGAGATGGGGCAGTTTTTGGGTGAGACTAAGGTAGGTACAGGCCAGGAATGAGATGAGCCAGGGGAGGATATTGGAGGAGGGAATGCTGGGGAAGTAAGGGTCATGTGCTCTGGCTTATTTTAGGGGCAAATGATCCACTGTTTAAAAAACTTTGTGAATCTATGATGCCTGGGAAGAAATTAAATGCTGGGAAGGAAGAAATGCATGTGTGTGCAAAGGCATGGAATTGCAAAAGGGCCTGCAGGTCACTGAGAAGTTCAATTAAATGCAGTCGATGGTTGGAGGTGGATTGGGAAGAAGCAATTAGAATGTGAGGGGAAAAGGAGTAAAGTCAGTTGAGATGAAGCTTTTCCTGACTACACAGGCAGAGAAACTCATCTTCTTGTGAGCTCTCCAGGCTATATTCTCTGAACCTTAAAGATGAAAGACACATAAGAAGTCACTGATACTTAATTGTACGACAGATTCCCTACTGTTGCTAAACTTTGTATTTTGTTTATGTTTCTCTGTGTCTGTATTTCAACTATCTAAGAACATCATCAACAATTTCAAGGGAGGAACTTTCCTTAGATAGTTGTTACTGCAATAGGAACAGGAGCAGTGACTTAATTATTAACAACAACAGTTTTTAAAGGATTTCTACTTTCCAAGAGCATCCTATGTATTATATCTAACCCTCAAAAAAATCCCATGAGGCACATATTATTATTATTTCCATTTTAAAGATGGGTAAACTAAGGCAGGAGAGGTTAAGCAACTTGCCCAAAGTCCAGAGCTCTAAATAGAGGAACCAGGATTTGAAACCAGTTTGTCTGATTCTGGAGTTTGTGTTTTTAAACCACAATACTTTACCTAGCAGGTGCTTAAGAAACCTATATTTTATTTTATTTTTATTGTGGTAACATCGATTTATAACATTATATAAATTTCAGGTGTACATCATTATATTTCGATTTCTGTGTAGATTACATCATGTTCACCACTCAAAGACTAATTATAATCGATCACCACACACATGTGCCTAACCACCCCTTTTGCCTCCCCCTCCCTCCTTGCCCTCAGGTAACCACCAATCCAATAACTCTTTCTATGTGTTTGTTTTTGTTTTTATCTTCTACTTATAAGAGAGATCATACAGTATTCAACTTTCTCCCTCTGAGTTATTTCACTTAGCATAATACCCTCAAGGTCCATCCAGGTTGTCACAAATGGACGGATTTCATCATTTCTTATGTCTGAGTAGTATTCCATTATGTATATATATACATCTTCTTTATCCATTTATCCCTTGCTGGGCACCTAGGTTGCTTCCAAGTCTTGGCTATTGTGAATAATGCTGCAATGAACATAGGGGTGAATGTATCTTTATGCATTTGTGTTTTCATGGAAGAAGTCTTTATTGAATGAATAGGATGAGTGGATATCAGATGAGTTGTTTTAAAAAATGTAAGTCTATTAATTGGAATACTATTAATACATTCCTAAATTCTTCAGCAACTAAGAGATTTCCTTTATCAAGTCACTGACGTGTTCCATGTTCAAAGAAACTTAAAGATCCTACCAGTATTTCTCATCAGAGATCTATGAAGAAGAAACTCGGTTTCATGAGTTCACTAAGTACCAACTCTGTTCAGGCCACTGGGCTCTTTTCTCTAATACTTATGAAAGCTCTCTGAATGTTTAAGTTTTCCTCTTCCAGGGACTGAGGCAATCTGATATTACTCTACATCTCAGAAGCATTTCAATCATGAGAACAAGAAATTAATCCTTGCGAGATCAAGAGGAGAAGGGCTTGGAAATGCTACATGGCTGACAGTTGATGGTAATGAAGGATCAGTCAACTTCAGAGAACAGCCTGGGTGGGGCCTCCATTTCTGGCCGTCACCCAGTAAACCACTAGGAGCCAGGAAACTCTGAGGGTGGGACCCAGATAAGATTTCCATCAAAGCCCTACAGTGATGGGTGGTAGGGAATCTCTTGAGCTAAAAGATTGTCCACTGCTATTTCACAGCCAAAGGCGGGCACTTGGGAATTTAAACCTATTACTCCTTATTCTTGGCTGGAAAAAAGAATGAACAAAATATGAAGTGCTGACAGTTCTTTTTTTAGACAAGTGCCAGAGCAAAATAGAAGTCAGGAGAAGAATCAAAAGAACGCAAGCAATGTGACATTGCAGCATCATGTAGGCCTGCGAGGAGAGAAGGCGGCTTCTCCCCCAAGGAGGGAAAAGCCCTTGCTCCTAACCACGGTCTGCCCAGATGCGATGCCTTCCGATGCAATCCCCTTTCTGCAGAGCAGCTGTGCAGGAAATCACCATCCTTTCCCATGATTCTCATGTGTTTTGACTGATGCTTATGGAATAGTTTAAACTCAGCAAGTCTTTCAAGGGTTGGCCAAACAAATCTTGGACAGAAATGTCAGGCTTCAATAAACTATCATGTCCAATGTCTCAATTGCAGCTCAGTGTTTAGGCTGGAAGGAAGCAGATGAATAAAGCAAACCCTCCATTTGTACTTACACATATTCATGTTTGATCACCATGAAAATGACCCACTACTGACAGATCACCAATCAGTATAGGTTGCAACACAAACTCATAGAAGGTACAACTACAAAGCAATGAGATTTTAAAAGGCAATAATGGACATGCTATAGTTTTTCACGTGAATGAAAAACATCGTCCTTCAAGATCACCATGGTCACTCACTCTAACAATATTACCAGTCAGCAAAGCACAGGGATAGTTTGTGAAGCACACAAGAAAGTATTTAATGCAATACTGGAAACTCAAACCCTGCTCTGTCACTAACCAGCTGTGTGACCTTGGAAAATTTACTTAACCTCCCTGATCTTCCATGTCTTCATCAGTAAAATGTGGATATTAATTCCTTTGCTGCCTGAGTGAAATATGCTTCTATGCAAAAAAAAATTAATATCTTTGACATCTAATATCTTTGACATCCAGAAAGTACTCAGTAAATGGTGGCTATAAAAATTATCATCATCATTAATGATGATAATAATGAAGCAAGATCAGCCATTTAAAAGCCATGGAATCGTAAGCAAGTGACTTAACTTCTCTGATTCTCAGTTTGCTCATTTAAAAATTAGGTATATAATACTTTGCGAGGTTATTAGAGAGATAAATATGAACATATGGAAAGCATCTAGTATAGTCCTAGGTACACACCTGGTCCTCAGTAGGTACAACTTCTTTTTAGTGACACTATATAGCAATATGTGGTTATTTAATCTGCAAATGAGAGAAAATCCAGAATAAATATCAAATCCAGTTTCATCCAGAAACTACTTATCTCTCTATTTAAAACCCTATTATAATCTACTATATAGGTATATATTACTACATAACCCCATTATAAATTTATTCAAAACATAAAATAAAAATTAAATCCTAGCATAGATTAAATTTGTAATTGGAAACACCACAGATATTAAAAACACATTCTTGCGTGTTATATTTTACGATGCAAGTTAAATAAAATGCCTGCAAGCAGTAAGTTATTAGAACATAGAAGCTGCTGAAATAAGTTATAGTCATGAGAGTCTATAAAACTATATAATCAAATTATATCAATTTCTTCCTCTTTTATTTCTGCAATGAGGCTATAAAAGATGCCCCACTCCACACCTCCAAAAGTAAATGCAGAATCCAGGTTTTCTGCTAGAAAGCAGAGAAGATCAGGAATTCTAGAATAAATAAATGTTTGTCTTGATTAATTAAATAAATTAATTAATTAAATAAAATATAGTCCTTTTCTGGGGTTGTGACAAAGATCAAAAGATATTTGGATGTCATCTTCAAAAGCTTTTGACACCAAGCTGATGCGAATTTTCAAAAAATCTTTACAGTCCTCCACACTCTGGAATGTTCTAATTCTAAGTTCAGTCTGTTGATACTTCAAAGAAAGCCTAGAGGCAGCTATAGTAGTTATGAGAATGGATAAAGATTGGGAATAAAGTACCCAATTGAACCTATTCATCAGTGATCATTTAAATTATACTTCTTAAACGTTCTTCTATTTTGTGTATTTAGGTATGCATAAATGCCATAAACTGTTTTAATTTAGAATGAAATTTTTTTGTTTTATTTTTTTAGGAAATCTTTGAGAATGCTAGTTTCTCAGTTAACTAAGTTAACTCTTCGTCACTAAGCCTGCCTGTTTAGATAATTTGGCAGCTAACCCAAATTATGGAGAGCTCACGGGAGGAAATAGCCACTTGAATGTTGAGCTTGTAAATTCAAACAGAAACTGATCGTCCTTAACATAGGGGATTAAGTATCAGCATCACATGCAGGGTTCTTTCAAACTACACACAAACACACACACACACAACCCCACCCATCAGAGATTCTGGCCACCTATCTACATATTGTGTGGTTTTCTCTTGGAAGGGAAGTGTATAGGTTGGGAGGAAAAAACACACACACAGGTGATCCTGATACATTCCCTCTTCCCACCGCTGAGACCTACTGCTAAAAATTGATGGCACATGTCGAAATTGTTTTTCCAAAGAATCAACGTATTTGCTATTATTGTAACAGACTCATTCCAGGAAAGGCTGTAGAGATGCAATTGAAATGATGACCATTGACTTAGTCAACTGAACACTCTGTCACTCTCTTAGCAGAAAAAGCTCAAAACAAGTATTTCGTGTTTTTAGCCAGAGGCATCTGTAAAACATGTGTTTGACCAAAAGTTGGTCATTTGAAGAAACACATGAGCAAGTTAAAAGTATAATTTATAGCATGCTTCTCACTACGCGTGGATCTGCTCTCTGGTTTTCCTACCCTATCCCCAAGTTTATAGCCCCAAGGATACCAGAGACAGTTTTAAGATGATGTTAAGTCCAAAAGCAACAGAAAAGTTTTGAATTTCTTTTATATCAACTATTTCAATATTTTTTCTAAAGTATCAGGGTCAACTAGTGATTTTCACGCATAAAACTTTTCTTTAAGTCTTGATGTACAATCTGCCAGCAAACTCCTTGATTTTCTTTATTACATTGTCTCACAGCTGTCTGCTCATTTCTGTCTTGATGAATTTTTTCTTGGGTGTCTAGATGCCTGGTTTGGGAAAATGGTGCTGCTCACTTTGAGGTGTTGGCTTTTTGTAATAAAGAATTTTAATGAAATGTAATAAGAAACTACATAGCTTAGAAAAAAATGATGCTGAGAACTAGAAAGGCAGGAAAGAAATACCAGTAGTGTGTAAGTCTTACTGGAAACTTGTTTTATTTCTATTTTTAGAAAATTGATTTACCCAAAGAATGGCTACGGTCCACTCCAGATGCATCCATGGTTAAGACAGAGGTAAAGTCAGTCCACTGAGTTTCCTACAGGAGTTCCCTCTGGTATACCTTCTTGTGCACTCTCTTTTGAGTTCACGCTTTCTCTCTAGTATATTAGTAAGAGTGAAGACTTTACAAGAAGAAAAATAGATCCCCTTTGGAAGACTACTGCACTGAGGACTATTCTCCTCTTATTAGCCTGGTGTGCTAAAGAAAAGCTATTGCTCAACATTTCAACAACAGCTTTGGCCACTGGCTTAAGAAGAATTAAAGTAGCAGTATCTAAAAACAGCTGGTTGGAGAGAGATGTTTCTAGCCACGGTTAATGCCCAGCCAGTCACTCCTTTAAGCTCTTAATTTACATGAGTTTTTGGTGTGCTGTCCTACCTACTGTTAGCAAAATTACTTTAACAAGGTTTGTAGGAATAATTTTCATTTACTGGTAAGTCTCAACTGTCTCCTGGCTAAAAACCGTCAGCCAAATTGTGAACCTTGCAGAAGGCAAAACTTATAATTTTGTATTCTGAGGTAGAGAGTCAGATAGATAACAAAGGCAACCATTAAGCACAGAATGTCATACTTCAAAGACGTCTCAGGCATTCAAAACAACCTCTTCATGTCCATGAATTTTCAAAACGTTAAAGAGTTTCTCAAACACTCAACAGTAGTTATATGAAGTACAAAATGTGCTTTGCACATGTACTTTGAATTTTTAAACGAACCTTTTGCTGTCTGTAGCAAAGGTGTTAACGTTTTGCTGGAACTTTAGGCAAGAAAAATTGATCAGCCTGGAGTTATAAACACAAACATTCTCAGAGCTCAGATGGTCCCATCACCGAAATGTTTCCACTGGAATAGGACAACATCTAAAAACCAGTTTGGGGACAAATAATGAATTGACTTTGAAGATTTTTTCTACAATGCTTTACATTTGCAAAGCCTGTTGCAGAGTTTTCATATTTAGAACATTAACTCTTGTTTACAATGATCCTTTTAGCGTGGAGAGATACTCAGGGCCATGAGTCCAACATGCAAAGCATTTGACTCAGTTCTGCCCTTCTTGACCACACAACACAGAGGCATGCGCTGCAGACTCCCGAATGGGTGAAAACCTCTCCTTCCACTCCCTCCTGACTCTCTGAGGTGGTCGTACCTGTCACTCCATCCTTCCTGGAGATACAATGGTAAGTGGAAATAGTAAAAAGGCTTCCAAATAAATGAGCCCATTCACAAAGGACAGTAAAGGAAGGTGTCATGCACAATGTTTTTACTTTTTTTGGTGTTAATTACATTTATTGTAGTCTCTCCTTATCATAAAATAATTATAGGCTCTTTGTGGAAAATGTGAGGAAAGTATTTTTTTCTTAACCTCATGCACTTAAAAAAAAGTACCTTTAGGTGCATTTTTTTACTCCACCCATCATGCAAAGGTTTAGGAACTTGCCAAAAATGAAGTCCCTGGGGACTCCAATGCAAAATGCTGATTGACATAAATATGAAACTTCTTTTGTCCTCGTCCTTATACTTTCTCTGAACTACAAATGCTAGCAGAAATAGGTATCTTAAATCCTTCAAGTAGGATGTCCAGCAAATGCTAGGTAAGAAACAAAAAAAGAAAAGAAAAAGATTCCATGTCCTCCAGCAATAGCTGCCATGACCCCTGCTCATGGAAAGTTCTAATGGCTTATGATTGTCAGGGATGGCTAGAAATCGGTGCCATTGATTCTTATGGGAAGATGGACTTAGTTAGGCATGAGGTTGATATTGGTATTGTCCCTTTGTCCCTCTCCTGCTTTAGCAAATGTCAGCATGAGGGAAGCTAGGAGCAGGAGAGGGAAGCACAGTTATATTATCTGATATCCTAACTGTCAAAGGATAGATCTTTCATCTTAAAACAAAATCTAAAATCTTTGTGACAATTTAAGCATGAAATGAAGACTCCCCTCATAAAACAGCTTCCATTCTTTGACATTTCTATTATCACTAATTTTCAATAATGTACAGTAGATATTCCTTAGCAATAATAAAACTACC
This sequence comes from Equus caballus, assembly GCF_041296265.1. Lineage (NCBI taxonomy): Eukaryota > Metazoa > Chordata > Mammalia > Perissodactyla > Equidae > Equus > Equus caballus. The sequence continues at coordinate 60,823,804 of NC_091687.1, read as the reverse complement.
CATGTTACAAGTTTAGTTTCATGTAACACTCCATATGGTGGATTCATAATAAATTCTACTGGGAATACAATCATAAACCACTATTTTCTGCTATAAAAAACCATTAAAGCACAGACATGCACAAACAAGGTAATCTGCAATAAATTTGAAAATGTTAAAATACTACAAATGTAAATGTATGCAGCCCCATTGCAATGCATGTAATTTCCATAGCTTTATTAGAAATCTTGCCTTTGCGGTGGTTTGGCGATAGGTTATAAATATAGTAGGAATGAGTCAGCATGCAAATTCCTTCTGTGAAAAAACAATTTGAAAGGTTTTATAGCCCAGAGCTGTTTATTATTTTGTAAGAATAGTAATGCAAGTTTGTGTTTGGAACCTGCTGAGAGGAGAATTCTCAAAACATCCTGTTTATAAAATAGCAAGGGGAAAAAAATCTCAGCAAATTAAAAAAGAAAAAAACAACATTTGATTTATGTAAGGTCATGGAAATAGTATTTCCCAAATAAAGCGTTTAACTGATGGACTTTTCTCTGCACACATTAGGGTCATACAGGAGATGATCAATATATCCCACTGAGAAAAGGAGAGCAGTGTGAGCCTGGCAAATTTCAATCCTAGAGGTAGATAAGTAAATATCTCTGGAGATGAGAGGAGATAAGGTTACAAAGGTGAAGAACGAGAAGAGGACTAAGGACAGAATCTTCAGGAACAGCTACAACAGGAGATGGCACAAGGAAGAAGTGTTGGCAAAACTGGCGACCCCTGGGGTAGAAAGAACCTGAGGCCAGAATCTAGGCTGTGAAGGAGAGACAGCTGTAAGAAAGAAAGTCTCAAATACAGAAGAAAACTCAGAAAGGATGAGGATCAAGAACAGATAGCTGGGTCTGGGAGTCAAAACTGCACCGTAACCTTCAGAAGACTAGCTTCAGGACCTGGCGGGAAGCAGACGGAAGCCTGCAAGGACATGAGGAGTGAGTAGATGGTGATGATGTGGAAATTAGAGACAGACAATTTTTTACAAAGTAGGGGAGAGACTTGTTAGCTTGAGCACAGATAGATCAAGGAAAGGTCCCATGGAATAGAAAAGGGCTGGGAAGGTTTAGAGCTAGAGAAGGAGTCAAAACCAAAGATGCAGGAGACAAAAATTATTCCTAGTCGGATGAAGTTCAGGCAGGACATCGAGGCAGTGTGTTCAAGGACATGGGTGGAGGGATTCGATTAGACAAGAAGTGCAGCGTTTAGGCAGAAAGAAAGGGCAGGATTGTTAAAGATAAACAGAAAATCTGCAGACAGTATAAGGAAAGAAGTCAGTGGAGCTGAGGTCCAAAGACCTTCAACGGCTTCAGAAAACCAAGAAGCAAACTCAGCTTCTGACTTTCTTAAATGTATGAGCTCATTTTAAAAATATATCATCATTTCTTTGCGAGCATATAGAGGGTCTGTGTGTATGCTGTGAGGGAGCCAAAGACTATAAAAGATCCCAAACTATCTAAACACATATGCATGCACTCTGGCATGCACGTGAACATTGATACACACACACACGCAGCAGAAATGCAAGCCCATTCCAAAACTAGGTATCATTTTTATTACATTGCTCCCAATACCAACCTAAGACTTTTGCCCAATTTCTCCTTTCCTCCTCAGAGGCTCTTTCTATGAAAGTCTTGCCATCTCAAGCAGAATGGAGCTGAGCACCCACCACACTGTCCAGAATGCATGTAAGTGCATAAGTGGGAGTGCCTGTCCGCATAATCAGGGCACATCAGCACAGGCCCAAGAGTGACCTTTTTAGCTAAAATGAATTATGGAAGGGCAGAAATTTGAAAAGACAATGTTAAAAAAGGAGAGGAGGAACAAGTTTATTTCCCAAAATGAAAAAACTGGTGCTCCTGCTTGTCTGACTATGGGAAGAAAGGAGATTGTGAATTTGGCCAGGATATAGGACGATACTATTTCAGGATTCTAACCCAAAAAATTGAGGAAGTCATTCTTTTATATTAAGAGGAAATTGAAGAGGATTGTAAGGGAATATAAGAGAATACCAACAGCTCTTTTAAAAGGAAGAAAAAATTTAATAAGGAGGAAATAAAGTAGTTTCGTGGGTGGGCAAAGAAAATTATGTAGGGAAGGGAAAATCAAAAATGTGAGTGAAAAGGTAACCAGAACTCACAGAGCTATTTTGAGAGTGAAAACCAAGTGAAAAATGTCAAGTTTAAGATTATTCTTATTTGACATTTTTATACAGCAGCAACTTATAAAAACATCAAACACTGACATAATCCTTCCTCTAGCATTTTAACACATCATTATATTGTTAACAACGTCAAATGGCTGTAGCCATTCATGTGACTTTTTAATAGATTACTTTTATCATAAAAATGTCATTTTTAGGATAATCTGCATTCTCACATTTTTATGTTCAGCTGTGGTCTTAAAATGTCAAGTATAGAAGATATCTGTGTCTGCAATTCTTGGAGTCTTACTACAGATCTTGAGAATATCAGTATAAAGTCAGCCTTAATCTGATATGGCTGCTGTGTTCAATTCATTTTTTCTACAATTTTTCTCCTTTTAAAAATAATTGCAATGTACATGTATTAAATAAAGATGAGATTGTGCGTTAAAGCCCTAACAAGCAGGAAATTTGTAATGAAGGCTTCCTTGAGCCTCATGAAAGGCATGTTAGAACATGCTCAATCACCCAGAGTCACATTCCCAGAGGCATGATTACATACGCCATATTTGGCCTGCCTGATCAGTTAGCAATGACGGTAACAACGTATCATTTCACTTCTGGGGGGTAACATGTGCCAAATATCCAACTAGGTCTCTTTGACCATTCCTCTTAAATATGAGGAAAACAAAGCAATTAAATAATATATCAAAGATCAGGCAAGTCAGCCACAGAAGGGGAATTAGAACTCAACTGAGTCAATAGTCTAGTACAGGGATTGGCAAAATTTTTCTGTAAAGGGCCAAATACTCAATATGTTAGGCTAGCATACCACATGGTCTCTGTCTCAATTCTGATACTGTAGTGCAAAGGCAACAGAGACACCATATAAACAAATGGGTGTAACTGTGTACCAATAAAACTTTATTTACAAAAACAGGAACTGGGCCAGATTTGGCCTGCCAGCCATAGTTTACCAAACCCTGATCTCACCCAATCTGTCAAAGATTGCAGCTCAACCCTCAGCAAACACTAATTTCATCTAGACTGAACAATAATATCTAACTCTAGTGAGATCTTACTGGATTCCAAGCACCATGCTAGGCATTTTACACAAATTATCTCATTTTTAACCTATTCAGTAAGTGCTGTTATTATCTTCATTTTGCAGATGAGGAAATCCAAGCTCAAAGAGCTATGTGAATTACAGGTCACTCAGCTTAAATTAAAGGAGACAGAATTTGAAAGTAGGCTGCTGAATCAAAGCTTATGATCTTAGCCGCTGCCTAATGTTCAATGCATGTAACTTAGGAGTGCTAAGAAAACATGAAGCTGTGAAAAACATGGACATTTTCCTGAAAGAGGATTGTAGGGTGATCTGTACTCTTTAAACTTACAGAACTAGAGAGGGAACACTCCTAGTGGCTAGACATCCTGAGTTGGTCTCATTCTGATCTATTTAACTTTAAGACCCACTGCAAACCCACTGTCACCACACTGGAAAATGAGAGCTACAAACTGAATTCCCCAGCCAGCCGATGCCCAGGCCATTAGATGCTCTCAGCTGTCCCTGGGAAAAGGCCCTGGTCTAGGGCAGCAAGAGGAGACGTGGTAGATGAGTTTAAACTATAGGCAAAACTAGTAAAGAATCTACCCCATTATGACCCCCTGCAGAAAGCTTTACACACTGGATTTCTCAGGTCATTCTCTGCCATTCCACAGCCCCACTGAGAAGGAAAGAAAAACAACTCTCAAAGGGAACCGAGATATGATTCTTCCAGCATCTGTTGTTGCATGACACATTCCCAACTCACAATATCCTCCAAAGTAGGTAAGTATTATTTTATCCTCATCTCACAGATGAAGTAAGAGGGGCCATTAAGACTCAGTGAATGGTTAATGTCACATAATAAGGAAAGACTCCACCCCAAGTCTTCTGAGTCAGCCTCATGGCCTCTTTCCTCTCAATCAGGCTGTTTTCTAACCTTCCAAAGTGACCCACAGAGTGATAGTTTGAAAAAGAAAGCCACATCAAAAGTTGAACAGCATTATACAAACATGGATTTTTTTCGTTCAACTGAAGACACTGGAAAAGACAATCCGAGTAACCCAAATTTTAAATGATCTCCCCCATTATGGTGAATTTCAGGCAGATTATTTATAATTACAAATAAAGGAGGTGGGATCTTTGCTAAAATTTAGCCACAGGGGCCCAAAACTTACAAGATCTGCTCTCAGTCCCTTCCACCAAGAAGTATCTCCTCAGGGAGCCTTGGCTGCCTGTGGTCACGTCACGTCCAAGCCCATTCTTGATTTGTGGGTCAGAAGAGGGGGGAGGAGCATCTAGGCTCAGGCTCTCCCACATTCTTTCCCATCATCTCACAATGGTTGCTCTTTGCCTACCTGCCCCAGCACCTCCTCTCACTCCCAAACACAAAGGAAGAATGCAAAATATCAAAGCAAGGTCTAAATTTGTCGATTAGATTTGATTATTCTTTCAAACATTGAGACAAACCTCTAGACTAAACAAAAGCTGTGTATGAATGACTGAGAATAAAGATTGACCCCATTTATAAGAGAGAAAGTTAAAACTCTTTATCATTTCTCCTTAAAGCAGATGTGGATGCTGTTTAACAACACACACACACACACACACACACTACTTTTCTAGTTTCCTTGTTGAAGAAGAAAATGTCTAATTTACATGTAGAGCCCACAAATTATAGCCATACCAGACAAGGAAGCAGATGAAGATTATGATTGATATTCCAAAATTTCCGTCCTGATTTCCCCATCCTCAGAATTAGCCACTCTATAAATCAAACCGACATATGACCATCTGATGTTGAAACCAATAGGTCACATCTGTGAAAAGCATCAGAAACATAAAGAGCTGGATTCTTCTGTTTTCTCTAAGAAAACACCACCCCCTCCGCTATCCTCACCACCATTTCCACCATTATACCCTAAAATATCCTGTCTCTTCTAAGAAAATATCAGTTTCCATGTGTATTGGTATAAACAATGGCCATTTTTTCTCTTCATTTGCTTGTGTAGAACACTAGGAATTGGCACTATTTTCCACAGTAATGTTGAATGAAACCTTGGCTGTTTCTAGGTAAATAACTGTTGTCAAGACATGCATGTATATATTGTCGACTAGTAATCTAATAGAGATAGAAGTCTCTCATTTCTTAGGAGCTTTTCTGTTTCTGCTGATCCGGGTTAATATATCTCAGAGTTGAAGACACAGACTAATAATTTAGGAGCTGTAAGTTTTGCTTCCTACTCTTACCGACATCACCTGTGACTCCTATGACTCCTGACCTTGGGTCTTCTCTCTCCAAGAAGCTCCAGGCACAAGTACTCATGCTGTATGTACAGGTATGTACTCATACCTGCATGAGGGCAACACTGGTGACCCACCATCCCTGGGACATGTGTTCTGAGCTCTTTTCCAGGTGTGGTGAGGGATTTATAATTATAAAATGTTTAGAGCTGAAAGAACCTCATAGACCATCTCAACCAAATTCCTCGTTTACAGCTAAGGAAGAGTGTAAGAGACCTCTTCAAGGTCATACACCTAGTGGACAAGCCTCCTCGGTCTCCTGATGCCCAGTCCCATTCTTTCCCTCCTCCTTGTTCCATTTTAACCTGAGTCATTTGTACACTCGCAAGTTCTCTTCGGTGACCCTCGCACACCCTTGCCGAGTGGCTGATGAGGTCGGGGGCAGCCCCTGGCTACCGAAACAAATGTTAGTCTTCCTGAAGCTACCCCGTCCCTACAGGGTTGATCTATGGCTTCCTTCAAACTGCACCCAAATCAGGAGGCTGTGAGCCATCACCAACCTCAGGGCCACGGTGGCTGTTACACTGTCATCACATGGCTAGAGTTTCACGTGTTATGGGAGAATTTAATAAGGTACCCATTAAATGGAATTAGGATTAGGAATCAAAACTATTAGGGAGCCTTTAAGACCATGCTGTTGTTTTATATATTTGGGAATCTCAGACTCATAGAATTGATGGAATTTGCCAAAGTTACCCTTCACCTCAGGTCTGGCTGTCTCCACCAGTACAGGCTGCCTCCTACACACTGGAGGGCTTTTGCCCATGAAGCTCGATCTCTGCAACATGGAACCAGTGCCTAGAGTTCAATGCTGTACACATAGCCCTTCAAACATCGACTGGCTAATTATTTAAGGTTGGAAATTCAGTCACTTTAGTTGGCCCTACATCACTGGTACGTTATTAACCATGAGGTTTCACTCTGCACACTGTGTGGGTCAGCTAAATCAAACAAAAAATTCCTTCCATCTGACTTGGATAGGCAATCTCACTCAATACCCCTTCAGAGACTAGCTTTTGGTTTCTTTCTCCAGGTGGGCCAAATTTTAACTTCATCTTTTTCTCTGTTCTTACATTTTCTGAAGACTCTGCAAATGGCGCCTACTCTGTGGGCAGTGAGGACACCCAGTCCGCAATCACCAGGTTTGTTATCCTAAGTGAGTCCATCAGAGCGGGTGTTCTCTCCACAACCTCCGCATCCCAGCCCAACTCTTCACAGATGCCTGTAGGATAGACTGAGCCTTCTGCTCAACAGCCCAGGGGCATGGGGATTCCTGTCCTCTCGGTTAACAGCTGAAAACACAAGAACTGTTTGTGTGGGAAGGTCTGAGGGAAGACATCCTCCGTGCCAGCTTCTCTCTTTATCGTGGGCAAGGAGCAAAGAGTCTGTGCTCATGCTCAAGCCCAAATCCAAGGAACCATACCCGCCCCCCAACACAGCCTGCAAACCAGGCTGGCATGTGTAAATTCTTCCTCCTCTGAAGGGATGAAGGGATTTACCTGTGTGCCCCTTGCACATCCAGGAAAATCTTCTCTCTGCAAGCTCCTCAAATGCCCTATGTTCGTTGGTAATCTTACTGCCTTACCAGAAGGTTTCCACTGTTGACTCCACTTGACCTCAGTCCTCTATCTGAAAGAACCATCCTTTTTGAGCTACATATATGAGCTGTCCAGCCAGATCACCCCCATCAAAATGGCGATCCACGGAATGACATGTTGCATCCAGATTGCTCTCATGATCTGTTGGTTCTACTTGTTAGCTGGCTATCTTAACTTAAAAAAAGAAATAGAAAAAACCCCTAAAAATATATGGTGAAGTAGGAAATGGCATCCTCCCGTTTGAGAAAAAGTTGGCAGAGTGGGTCAGCAGTCTGGCCTGCAGTGGCAATGCTATCAGGTTGTAACTAACAAACAGCAATAATAAGTAGGATGAGGGTGAGGCTGCATTTAATGGGTGCTTATTACACGCCAGGCTACATTCTTTATGCTTTACACATACAATCTCATTTAATAATGTTTCCAGTGGAAGCAGATTGGTCGCACTTCTTTCTCTTTCTAAGTCTTGATCTTCAGATCTGTTACACCGAGATAATAGTTACATCACAGGGTCACTGTGAAAATTAAATGAGGTAATGGAAACAAATGCAATTATAAACTCTAAAGTGCTTTACAAATGCTCCTTATTATTATGGAGGTTCCATTTCCTCCAAGAGCATTCAAATATAAAGTCCTCAAGCCACAGCTGAGTCCTGACCAAGCATAGATGTCCCCTGGCAGTCAATCTTGCACTTTCAAACACAAAGCAAGAGACCCAAGTACCAACTTCGAGAAACCAGCTTCATCCTTCCAAAAATTTGACAGAAGGTTTGAAACTAAGTGAATGCCAGCATACAAGTTGGAAAGTCCATCTCTCCTTCCCCCTCCCAATAAGGCAGTGACATAGTTAAAAAATCTGCCTGGGTTTTGACACACACACACACCCCATCTAGATGTGGCCATGAAAGCAGAAGGGGCTGCCGACATTCAAGTGACCCTTGCTCTCTGGAAACTTTGCCGGACTGAAGAGGCCCCTGGAAGCCCACTCCCTCAGACAAGGAAGGGCATCTTAAAGGGGCTTCAGGACCCCTGTGTCTTTCTCTGGGCTGCGTGCTCCAGGATTCTGCTAGGAACATATAGTTTGTTTTTTAAAATGCTTTTAATGGTTTTCCTTTTTGCGAGTTAGAGTTTTAAGGGTTTTCCCAGTATTTATTTTAAAAAATAAAGCCCTGTCCCTTCAGGAACTGAATTGCACTTTCACATTTTCCACTTTCTTCTCCCAGCACTCACTTCCTGGAAAAGGGCCAAACGGAAGGGCGAAGTTCTGCCCAAGGATGCCCTCGGAGGCGCTGCATCGCCTTCTCACAGGGAGGGAGGCTTCTCACATCTCCTACACTTCTGCAACCTGGGAGACGACAGCCTTCTGATTTAAATTGCCTTTTAGGTAGATTTACTCACTTTAAGACAGCAAGCTGTATGTTCTACTCTGTTGGATTTTCAAGGGGCCCTGTCACCACAGCCTTAAAACAGTGGGCACTGTCAGCTGTGATGGAAAACAAGGTGCCAGTCCTACTGGCCAGTGAAGAAAATACCGCAAGCAGGCTCCATAACCACCATGTTACTGACAGAGAGGAGGCAGACCTTAGAGGTTAAAAAAAAAAAAATGGTCTCTGGGTTTGAATTCCAGTTTCACTATTTATTAGCTGTGTGATCTCAGGTCAGTTACTTAACCTCTCTGAGCCTGAGTTTCCTAACATGTAAAATGACAGTAATGATAGTACCTACTTTATAAAATGATCATGCAGAAAAAAATAGTGAATGTAAAACTTATTTAGAACACTCAGTAAATATTAGTGCTGCTATACCCTTGGTATTAGTTTCCTGTGGCTGCTGTAACAAATTACCACAGACTGGGTGGCTTAAAGCAACTGAAATGTATTCTCTCCCAGTTCTGGAGGCCAGAAGTCTGAAATCAAGACGTCAGCAGGGCTGGTTCCTTCTGGAGGCCCTGAGGGAAGATCTGTTCCCTGCCCCTCTTCCAGCTTCTGACGGCTGCTGGCAAGTCTTGGTGTTCCTCACTTGTAGCTGCCTCCCTCCAGGCTCTGCTTGGGTCTTCACACGACCTTCTCCCCTCTGTGTCTTCTTCCCGCCTTTTCTTATAAGGACCGTTGTCAATGGTTCTAGGGTCTAATCCAATATGATCTCATCTCGAGACCCTTAATTACACTTGCCAAGACCCTTCTTCCAAATAAGGTCATATCCACAGGTTCCAGGTGGACGTTCCTTTTGCGCAGACCACCACTCAACCCACTACACCCTCTCTCGAACTAAAAAAGTCAATTTAGGTCACACAAGCCTCTAACTTTTTCTTCCTGTGTGAAACAGAACATGGGTCTGTTTTTCCCCACAGATTTCTTCACTGCTCCTGTTCCACAGCCCCTCTGATCAAGTTCTTCAAAGTTATAATACCTGTTTTCTCCCCGTCATGTGGGTCACCAGTCTGCAGATAGAACACAGGGGTGTAAATGATGGGAGGTGCACAGATGGAAGAAAGGAAAGATGGCCTAGCCCAACCCCTCGTGCCGTTGACGAGGTAACAGAGATCTGAGAAGCGCTCTGCCTTGTCCTGGTAGTGCCGGTAACACGATGGCAGAGGCGTCATAGAGTCAGGCACCGGGCCAAGGGCCTCGCCTTTCTTCCCTGTCACCTCTCACCACGTCACCTCCCACCAGGCCCCACAGTTGTAAGGTCACCTCCAGCATTCTATAAGCCACGTAAGGGGAGCCAACATGCCTCACACCCTACTCTGTGCCCCTGGTTAATTCTGAAGGTCACACCCATTTTAATCCATGGCATTAAGATGTAAATAGCCAAAGTTAGATCTGCCAGGATGCCAATCAACCTTTGAGTTGCTTTTCTACAATTTGGGGTACAGGAGAAACTTTGGAAAATGCTTGCCATCCTACAAAGGGCAATAAAATCTTCTAACTTCACTTGAATCTTTGATCATACAAATAATTTCATATTCTGAAGATGTGCCTGATATATCAATTGTTTGGAACTCAAATACTCCATTCTCCAGGATTGATATTAACCATAATGAATAATCGCCCAGGCTAAAGTCTACAAAATAATACAATGTAATTACAACAAAAAAAGAAATCAATATTAATATTAATAATATAAGTAATTAAACAAAGAAAACTTAAATTGAATTGGAAAGTTAATTCTTTTATTAATTTGCCCAGAATTTCAGCTCAAGGAAAAATAGGTTTAATAAAAGGAAAATGAGGACATAGAAGCGAGCTTTAGAAAAGCTAATGGGGGCTTCTAGATATGTTCAAGGGTATTAAAGGGCAATCATATTTAATTCCATTTGAATTTATGGATTTTTTTTCCAAATGGGGAAATATTTTATAGCTCTTTACAATTTTCAAACTGTTTTCAGCCCAAAGTTTCATTAGCAAGAGCAACCAGATGAGTGGAGATTTTATCAGGCACCTACACCAGATGAATTCCAGCAACTGATAAATTAGCAACTGGGAAGAAGTTATTACTGGTCTCTCTCAAACCCTCACTACTCAGAGCGTGGTCAGGAGCATCAGCGTCACCTGGAGCTTGTTAGAAATGCAGAATCTCCTCCAACCCCAGACCTATAGGAGTCAGAATCTGCATTTTTAACCAGATCCCATGGGATTCCTACGCACATCAGCGTCTAAGAAGCAACGCTTCTGCCAGTGAGCAACAGTGTCTTTATGAAGTAAAATAGTGTTAACCAAGGAACAATGCTCATAAAGAATATGCATTTGATTTTTAGTTCCAGAAATGTTGTGAGTCGAGTTAAGATCCTCCTTCCCTTTACAAAACAGGGATGCTGGATAAACTACAATTATTTAAAAAAAAAAAAAAAGCCAGACCCAAAAGACAGAAAGGGAAATTTCCAGTTACAAAAAACCCACAAAGGAACTCACAGCACATGAGCAAATGCAGCAGAATCCTGGGGGATAGCACACTTGGTTGCAGGCCCTAACAGGAGGGACTAGAGTCATAAAATCCCCATGAAAATCCGAGATGAGGCCTTGGACCCATAGGAAGTGTGATGCTAGAACTTAGATTCCTACATAAGCTCTGTCCCCTTTGTGTAAGGGGAATGGGAAAACTTCCCAAAAGGGCCAGGGAAGAAGCAAAGAAGTGTCAGGTCTGGTGGGCCCCCAGGCCCCAGTCTGTGCCACATGTAGATAGGGAGTCCGAATGAATACTATCCACATGGTGCTGGAATCTCAAACTGACAAATTACGGTGAAAATTCATCCTGGACAAGTGAAATCCTTGGGATCCCCCAGCCCTGGCAAATATGAAACCGCTCTGTAAATATAGTCCCACAAACCAGGGCACATAGGACTCACACAGACGAAAAATAATCCCAGCTGAGAATGAGTCCACAAGCAAAAATTAAAACCACATGAGAAAAGGATTAATTAGAAGACGGCATTGTCAGGGACCCCAAATGGTGGATTAGCACACCTGAGAACGTGAGAAAATAGAACCATTCCAAAGAGACTATAGTTTTATTTAAGCCTCAAAGCAATGTGCTAAATAAGAAATTGAGCCTCAAAGCAATTTATTAGGTAAGAAAATCAAAGCTAACAGGTAATTTACAGACGAGGAAACTGAAGTTCAGAGAGTCTAAGTGCTAATAAGGATTGAGGGCTTAAATCCAGTCCCAGTGCTTTTTCTACCACATCACATTTCTTTTCTTAATAAATGTATGACTAACTCATAATTGCTAGTTGGATCAATTCTTTGATTCATGTAAAACAGAAGAGAGAGAAGCGATTTTCCTAGGTTGGGAAGGGAGAACTCTCATTCAGTTAATTTGATCTTAAGCAATGCTTACACAAAAAAGGAAGGAAGTGGGTAAGGATCTTTATGTACGCAAGACTTCTTATTGGGGAAAAAAGGAGGTGACAATGTAAGAATTCTGAGGCAGATGGACAAATGGGAGGTAATAGGTACATATCCATGTGAATTTCCAGAATGTTCAAAAGACAAGGATTGATACCTTGGCAGTTGTCTTTCTTTTTTCAAGGCAAGATGTCAGGTAATCTCTGGAACATGAGCCAAGGTGAGCTTTTGCTTTCACTCCTGGAGCATCATCACAGTGTCCCTGAAAGGCTTCTTGAAGTGGCAGCTCTAACCCCCAAACCCTCACGCAGGGTGCAGAGGGATCGGCGCACAGCTCAGGCTTTGCAGCAAAGCCATAATTTCTCATCTCTTACCCCTTCACTAAATTACAATTAAATTCCATCATTCAAGACAGCCTGATCTTGAGCCAGATGCATATATCACAAGAAGGCATTAAAATCTGACCTTTATATCCCCAATAAGAAATGTCATGAGTCCATCACAGAATCATAACTCCCTCTCGAATTAGAGCTAAGAAAAGTCTGAACTTCCAAGAGGATCTCTTTGATTACAGGCAAATCTGAGGCCTTCTCTAGTAACCTCTTAAAATTCTGAATTCTAAAGGAAGAAATAAGATGACTTTTGTGTTTCAGAGCAAAATTAGTAGTGAGTGAGTAAATAGCAGGGTGTGAAAAAATGCTACATACAAAAAACGAAAGAGGAGCACACTGGTACATCTCTTCAAAGTCAGTTTTATTATTGGAAACTTGAAAATCAGTAACATTTCAGCAGAGGCCCTAAAACCCAAAACAATCATCTATTGGCTCTTTTGCTGGCTGAGATTTACATCTGGCAGTTTCATCAGCATAGTACCACAGAGGCTCTGCAAAGAGTACTGTGGGGCTTGGTGACTTCAGAGCTCGCTCTTGGAATATTTATCATTTTAGTTCAGTAAATAGCTAGTCCTTTGCCAGTGGGGAGATAAGCCAGCAGCCTTATCAGTGTTGGTACTTTCAAAAGGTTTCCGTTCCACAGCACACTGTGGAGCATCCATCTTTCCTCTGATGACTACCCGTGCCTGTGAGAGTGGAAAGTAGGTATTTAAATAGGAAAGGAAAAACTTAGCTGAATAATAAGAAGAGGAGAGACGGGGACAGGGAACAACCAGAGACAGAGATTCAATAGCAATGGCAGCTCAGCTTTGCCATGGTTGGGGACGGTGACAGATGGCTATAAGGAGATTCTAATTGAAAAGCGAAGACTGAAGCCATACATAGGCACCTCCACCTCCTTCCACACAAAAGCATATTTGGTGTTGAAGGGAAAGTGATGACAAATCAGGATGGCTTTCCCAACATCCATTCATGTCTTCATTTAGTAAATATTTATTGAGCTCCCACTGTGTGTGTATATATATGTCAAAGACGTATCATGAGTGTAAGGAGGAGGAAAAGAGATGATAAAGTATACATTAGGTAGAAAACACAGTTAAAAATAAAATACCACTAATTCAAAAGAAGAAGAGGAAAACATGCTAATGTGGGACCAAGTAGCTTCATGAAGAAAATAATATTTGAGCTGGGCCTTAAAGAATAGGTAAGATTTGGACATACAGATACACTACTGGGAAGGACAGTATTCTCTCCACCACAAACAAGAGACCAAGTGAATCACTGGGCTGGATGCGCTTCTCAACCTTCTCTGCGTCTGCGAATCACTGGGGAGAATTTTTAAACTATTGATGCTGGCACCCCACCCCCAGATATTTTGATTTAATTAACCTAGGGTGAGACCCAGGCATGAACAGTTTTGCTTTTTTGAACGCTCCTCAGGTGATTGTAGTGTGCAGCCAGGGTTGAGAATCCTGAGCTAGAACAGAGCACGCATGGAGACTGGTATTTGCCTCTGGAAGTTTGTACCACAACTTCATAAGCATCCCAGCTCCCAGTGTGCATCACTCACGAACTGGCACAATTTCCTACAGATAAGACATAGGAAGGGAGACCAAAATAAAGTATTGACTTTGACATAGTCATAGTCCTTTGGGAGCTTCCATTTAGCAGATGAAGAGGTGATAACAGGAAATTCGTGGGCACTATTTGGTGCTCTGGTGGACTCCCTCCAGAACTGCTCTCATCTGGAGGAACCGGCTACATGGAATCATGAGTGTGCATAATGCTACTTTGGGATTTGGATTTGAGAACAAAGCCAGGAACACCTGATGGCCTCATCACTTGTGATGGCCTCCGTGACAATTCAATAAAGAAAGCACAGGCTTTTCTCAATGAGAAGGCACCTTTCAAAGTTTAAACTTTAGAAGGTATGATGTTGCAAGCTTAGGTGGGCCAAGTGTTAGCACTAGGCAACAGGAAGTTCTTTACATGTAAAGCTTGGGATCATGTCTGAAAGAGGGAAAATGGATTCGCATAGCTTTAGAGAGGATTCCTACTATAAATAAGTAGAGTAACTTGTGTTCTACTTATCTATTGCTGTAAACAAACCACTTAAAAATGCAGTGGCTTAAAACAATTTATTGTTCTCTCTCATCCTTTTGTGAGTTGCCTGGCTCAGCTGGCTGGTTCTCCCTTGGGTCTCTTACACAGATGTGGTCTGATAGTGGCTGGAATCATCTGAAGGCTCAACTGGACTGGGCATCCAAGATGGCACACTGACATGGCTGGTTAACACTAGCCACTAGCTGGCAGCTAAGCTAGGACTGTTTACTGGAATGCCTACATCTAGCCTCTCTATGAGACTTCAGTTTCTCACAGTATGGCGGCTGAGTTCCAAGAGACAGGAAGTCTGGGTCCAGAAAGTGGCAAATATCACTTCTGCCATATTCTGTTGATCAAAGCAGTCACAGAGCCTGCCCAGATTCGAGGAGAGGGCATATAGACCCCAGGTCTCGAGTGAAGAATGTAAAAACTTTATAACCAGCTTTAATCTTCCACAACTTGTGTATAGATTAGCCCTTCTTATTCTCAACACCATATATCTGAGCTTTAAATAGATATTTTTTCACAGTTCTTTGATAGCAACTCCCACAGCAAATAAAAAAGAGCAACACTATATACAATAAGAATATAAAAGAGCAATATGTACTCTTCTGCACTGTAAGCTCATCACCTACATGTCTGAATTGTTTTTTTCCAGCAGTCAGGATGAGTTTGCGCTAAACATCTCTTCTCTCTACCTAGTCCCCTTGATGACCAAAAGCACACGTCTGCAAAGACAGTGAGAAGGACAATCAGTGGACCAGGGCACAGATCAGGGCCACACACAAGGGTCAAATGCATAGCCTGGGCCTTAAAGCCACTCTAAAATTTTTCCACACGTTGTGACTGTTGGAATTCTGCCAATGTCAGCCCCACCGTCCGTAATGATCCAGTGCCCAAGAGCTTCTGCATCGCTAAATGTTTGCGGGGCTCAGAAATCAATATTTAATCACACTTAGCTAGAGCACAATATTCTGTACACTCAGCAGTGTACATTTTTGGTTGCTGGGTATATAAAAGGTAACATGGGAAGCAGAACATTTCGTTGGAATGAGCTACATTAAAAATATTACCACTGTGGTCCAAATCACTGTTAATAACATCTGAGTGCTCATTTTGCGAGGGTCCTGCTCCACCAGGAGTTTTAAGACGATACAAAGGAAATAGAAGACACTTTTTTTGACCTCAGAACAATGTTACTCTTTTTTTTCTCAGCCCTTCTCTAGGAACATAACAGCTAGATTGCTTCCCAAAATCTCTGTCCATTTTAAAATCCTGTTCAGAGTAATGGGAATATCAGCTACCCCTGCTTTCCCGGTTGCCTGGTAAGCAGTTGCAAGTCTTTTTTCAGTGAGGAGCATGTTGAGAAACTAACCTGGCCTTTTTGTAAGCTGTTACAGGGCCCCAGGGGTGGCCAAGTCCCTACTGTCCTTTCTCTGTCCCTAAGAGACATAATTCACACAAATACAGCAGTGACATCCTTTCCCTTTTTCACAGGCTGGCTTTCATATCACCTAAAAGCAGATTTGTGTAACACTTCCTAGATGTGTGCTTCTTAAACATTAATGAGCATTCAAACCTCTCCCTGCGATCTCGTTGCAATGCAGCTTCCAATTCAGAGGGTTTCACACGGGGTCTGAGATTCTGCATTTCTAACAAGCTCCCAGGTGGCGCTGATGCTGCTGGTCCTCAGACAACACTTTGAGTAGCAAGGATAGAGGTGACTACGGAGAGAGCTTTACCTGTTTCAGGCAGTGTTCAAGGGAAGAAGGATGAAACAAATGTCCCCTCTCTTTTCCTCTCTCTCCCCCTCGCTCAAGCACTAGAGAATATATGCCACTCAAGCTTCAAGAGAAGACTTGGGGAGCTCAAAATTCTCCAGGTTGGATATGCAAACCAGCTCCAACTGTGACCTCAGGTTTAAAACGTCAGTCCAGTTTGTAGCCAACAGCAAATAGAAAACACTGAAAACTGAGTTTGAAAACTTTGAATCTGTCCTCATAGTCATGAATATCAGAGAATCACTTCAAATTAGTCGTCTTTTTTGACACCAAAAAAAGGGGGTACATGTTCACCTTCCTTATAGGTCCTGCAAAATTGTGTCTTGACTGGGAGTATTAAGAAAGAAAGTTGAGAACTAAACTTTTTTCTAAATTAGCTACTTATTAGGAGCAACAGGGTTTGGATTTTATAATTTAGTTTGGTTTGAATTATCTAGATATTTGCCCTAACTCCTCAAGTCATGGTAACAACTTATGTTGTTATTGCTTTGGTTTTTTCCCCAAGTCTTTTATATTCCTTACCCACATATCATTTTCAGTCATCCTGTCCCTTGAGGTCTATAAAATTGGCTCAACCTCTGTCCCTTACTCTCTGGAACGCCTGCTCAAGACCTCTTTATGTTCCTGGGGAACTTATGTTCTATGGTCATTTCTATTTCAAGTATTCTGCCTCTACTGAATTTTTGTTCTCTGTTTTGCACTTTTTAGCTGTTTTTTCTTTCTCCTAGATTGTCCCCAACCCAGCCTCCTCCCACCTTCATTTCAAGCAAGGTGTATACAAAGCTTTTGTGTTTTGAAAAACTTTTACTGAAGGTCATAAGTGGAGGATTATATTGCTGCACTGCAAACAGACAAATTTAAAGTACATATTACACATCACTATTCTTGAAAATTCTATCAGGCACCCTCTTCCAGTATATCTCTGGACCTCTTGCCTTTTTTTTTTTTTTTTTTTTTTGAGGAAGATTAG
Organism: Equus caballus; assembly: GCF_041296265.1. Taxonomy (NCBI): domain Eukaryota; kingdom Metazoa; phylum Chordata; class Mammalia; order Perissodactyla; family Equidae; genus Equus; species Equus caballus. The sequence goes on along the minus strand of NC_091687.1, from coordinate 60,806,591 downwards.
CCCTGAGCTAACTACTGCCAATCCTCCTATTTTTGCTGAGGAAGACTGGCCCTGAGCTAACATCCATGCCCATCTTCCTCTACTTCATACGTGGGACACCTACTACAGCATGGCTTTTGCCAAGCAGTGCCATGTCTGTACCTGGGATCAGAACCGGCGAACCACAGGCCGCCGAGAATCGGAACGTGCGAACTTAACCATTGCACCACCAGGCCGGCCCCACCTCTTGCCTTCTTGCTAATTATTTCTTTTTCCCCTTTCCTGCCATTTCTCCCTCTACACCACTTCTCTTCCTGATTGCCCCTAAACTGTCCAATTTTATGTTCATATCCAGCTTATGCAGAGCAATTTGGCTCTCTACATTCTCTATTCCAAAACTATGCCAAATTCACTTTTGTATTTCCAAAACCCATCAAAGTGCTCTCCAATAGGAAAGAACCATTAGCAGGTTGCCACATTTTCTTTAAGGGGCTCCACTTCTCTAGAGGCACATGGAATTTAAAGCAGCACTTTTTTCTCATTAATAAATATGATCTCTCTTGGCCTAGTGACTCTGAGGAAGGAAAAGCAAGCAGTAGTATGGCCATTTTAGCCAAGGAAACTAAAACCCAGAAAAATCATGTAATGTATGCATAGTCCCCTAGTTAGAGGCAGAACAAGGACTGAGACCCAGGCTTCCTGATATCTGATATATTCTCTCTACTGAGTCATTTTTCTGCTGGATGAGACCAAATACATTTTACAGAGTCAAAGAAGCTCTTAATTTTCTGATGCCCAAATTGAATAAATCCAAATTTTGTTACTTAACAGAAGCTATGTGATAATTTCTTAAAAGGCTTTTTGTTTACAGTGATAATTGACAACTCCACGTGCAATTGCTTCTACACAGAGGCCACAAATCAACGTTTTCTCCCGCAAATTTTTAGGGGTGACTCCAGGACTGTGGAAGACAGTCCATGAGGCAGGGAACAAGAAAAATGACTTTATTTTTGATGCCTACTGCTTTTCATAATCTTAAAGTCACCATTAACAAATGCCTTGAAGAGTACTGCAAATTAATAAATAGAAGCTTTAGGCACCACCACAGCAAATATGGAAGCATGAAATCGTACTTTAGAATTATTTATTCATCTTCTCAAATTCAAACCTTCTGCACCGGTTAAAAACCACAAAGATCTGAGAATCCTGAGATTACAGGACAGTCTGAGACTGGTTAGCAAGGTGATTTAGGCAACATGCTAACGAGGTAAGTCCAGTCTTCAGGTGCTAATTTGTTTATTCTCCTTCTACAGCTGAACTAACCCAAAATTTACAGAGCAGGTCTTACAGTTGAAACAAAAAGGAGGGGAGTCTATGTAAGAAAGTGAGAGTGGTTAGTTCAAAGCCTCCACTGCTCTCAGTAAACCTACCCCAAATACACACCGTTCAGTCACATGTACTGACGTGGAGATCAGTGGACACACACATGCACACACTCAATTTTGGAAATTACATCTCGAAACTTTGCCTTTTTTCTCTAACTAAATTCATACTGAGAAAGAGAAGAGCAGCCCCTGACACCCAAGGAGCTGACTTAGTACTATTAGCTGGGCCTTGACATTCTCTAGTTGAAAGTAAACAATTTCACAGAAAATCAATATCAGATAAGGCCTCTCTGTGACCATGATGGAACAAGACAAAAAAACATGGCCATTCGGCAATCACATGTAAACACAAAGCATGAACATCGTCCAAACCACAAAATACCAAAAGCCCAGCTAATATAAGTGACTGCTACTTCTTTCCCAGTTATAGCTTTAGCTTTGCTGCTGTCCCTATAGATAAGATTTCCTAAGATACCCAATCATAGAATTGTCCCAGATATCACCCAATACAGAATGAACCCCTGCCTCCTTGGATCCTCCCCAAATTACCCAACCAAACTCAAGTCCTATAACAAGTCATTTCTAACACCCGCTTACTGCGACATGCCATGGTCCCCATGGTGTGCATTCTCCTTCTCTGGGATGAGTAAGAAACACACTTATTCAAATACAGGTGTGTTCCTGGGGGTCTTTGACTAGAGGGCACTGACAGGAAGTATAACTAGATTTAGAGTGAAAGTTAGAAAAGTAGGACTATGAATGTCTTGCCTTTGGCAGAATGTGGTACAAATAATGGTGTGGCTCAGTTGGAAAAGTGGTCGTGTGGCCATATTCTCCCAGGCCATCATTTTGTGACTACATGGAAACTTGCCTACTACCACTGACACAATCTATATGAGTCCATGTAAATATCAGCTGTGCCATTGGAACTCCCTCCACTCCTTAAAAAGTCAGTGTTCTCTCCAGTCCAAATTGGATTTCTTCATATAATCCTCACACCTCGCATGCTATGATGTATCTTATACTCAAAGACTTCTACATTTTTCATTCTGAATACCAGATAACAACCAGACTCTTGTTTGAAGATTCCAGGCAGACAAGAGCACCACCTGTTCTTGATTTTTTTCCAACCAATTAAGCATCTAAATTGTTTCTCATCTAAATTGAATTTGCCTTTATTATTTTTTTCCTACCCTTTTTGTTTTCCACAGCCATCAACCAGATCTAGTAAGCAGTTGTTGAATGTGCTAAGGAAACAAAAGTGTGGTTGTAAGGAAGTGGAGATGAGAGCAGATAGGGTGGAGTGGTGAAGAAGGAGAACCTGGTAGTGGACCTGGGACTCACCTGTGTAAGGTCATCTTGGACAGGTCACTTCACCTTCCTGGACTTCAGTTTCCTCCTCCATAAAATGAGATTAAGATGAGGCCTCTAAATTTTTACAAGATAAAATTGTCACCATCCCCTCCTTATCTACCTTCACTTCCTCCCAACTCAGAAGAAGAGGAGTGCCTTCTTCGCTCTAAGACTCTCCCTTCCTGAGTTGAGTCCTGAGCTCGCCCTTCCTGGCTTCCATCAAGATGCTGTTCTTTCTCTTGACTCTTTAATCCCTTTTTTTTCCCCATTAACTTCTTCCCTTTTTCTACCAAAAGCCTTACCCCCAATTCACTCCCCAAAACCATTAACCATTGACTTCTATGGTTTCTTTCTCCACCGTTCAATTAGTAGATTTCCCACTGATTCCATACTCCTTTCTTTGCAACCAGTCTGTTTGCAACCATCCCAATTTTCAAGTAATTTGGAAAACAGGTATGAGAGATCTAATGGCTCAATGCAGACTCAAGAAAAAATTTTGTTTTTAAAGGGCTATGCATTGGAAATGAATTCTTACAACAGCATTACAAGTTACAGTAATCAATAGATAGCGATATTTAATAACTTGTTTGAAATAGACTATATTTCTATTTTTCCATGAAATTAATCAGAAGCTTTCATGGAAACCTTTATAGAGCACATGATTGCATGAATATAATTTTTTTATTTAATTGGCATTTAAGCAAATGGGTTGAATTTTTTTCCACAAACAAGCAATTTATTTTCCTTGGCTTATGGTTTTATTAATTTACAGTTGACTTTGTTAGACTAGAAAAATATATGAGAAGCCAATTCTCCTCTTAAAAAGGCTAGACTGAACTTGAAGACCTGTGCCGGTGAAAGGTAACAGAAAACCAGCTTTTGCAGCTCTCTTTGAGATAGGAAGTGCAGAGTTTTGACTGTCTTTGCCCCAAAATAGCAGGTGGGGAAACTCTAGGTTTGTCTCCTCTGCTCTCTCACTAACCTAGCCCTGAGCCCGCTCTCCTGACAAGCCTCAGGACTTAGGAATAGGCATTGACAGGACTGGCCAAAGGCGTACCAGTTTTCACGGTGCTTTTAGTAAATTGTCTGACTTTAGCCTCACCATCCTGGGAAATCAGAAGGAGCAGATGAGCAATCCCCCTTTTTCTTGCCATAGTCTCCTTGTATCCTATAAAAGATAACTTTCTCACCTTCATTCATGCATTCCGAAAGCATTTATTGTGCGCTTACTGTATGCCAGCAACCAAAAGGCTGAGTTAAGGGGCTGTCATAGTTCATTTTCTTTGGGGAAATGTAGGCATCAATCCTCTGAGTGGAAGGGACATGAGTGCTGGGAATGTCTCTGACTTTGTTCAACACCAGCTCCGTTACAACACCAACTTCCTATGGGGAAAAATGCAACAGCCATCCCCATCTTTCTAACTATGACTAGAGGAAGAGGGGCTTGAGGAGTTTTCTTTAGTGTTCTCCATGCAGACCTTTCGACAGGATCCTCCAAGCAAACATAAAAGCATTCTCCCTTAATAATAGCTGTCGTCTGCATTATGCTTCTCCCTTTGCAAAGTGTTTCATTGATGTTATCCTATTTATCCTCCTTTGGTCACATCCTGTAACCAAGTGTCTCTTGCAATTCTTATTAAAAGAAAACTCAAAAAACTCTGAAGGAGCATTGTTGTAGGTTGTTGTGTCCTTCTAAAATTCATATGTTCAAGTCCTGACTGCCAGTGTCTCCGAATATGATCTTGTTTGGAAATAAGGCCATTGCGTACGTAATTAGGTAAGATCAGGTCATACTGGAGTAGGGTGGGCCCTGATCCAGTATGGCAGGTGTCCTTACGAAAAGGGGGAATTTGGACACAGACACACAAGCAGGGAGAACACCATGTGAACATGAAGGCAGGGATCAGGGTGATGCTTCTATAAGCCAGGGAACACCAAAGATGACCAGCACACTACCAGAAGCTAGGAGAGAGGCATAGGACAGATCTCCCCTCACAGCCCTCAGAACAAACCAATCCTGCCAACAACTTGATATCAGATTTCTAGCCTGCAGAGCTGTGAGACAATGAGTTTCTGTTGTTTAAGCCACGAAGTTTGTGGTACTTGTTACATCACCCCTAGCAAACCAACACAAACGGCTTCACCAAAATCTCTGAGGGGCATTGAGCACAAGTGGCATTGGTGCCACTCCAACAGAGAGGACACAAAGAAGAGTCAATGTCCCTCCAACTGTGCCACAAACCATATGAAGCTCTGGCGATTCACAGGCTTCCCTTCATCAGCAGTGGTGCTCAGGGTCGTAACCAAAGGAAACCACAGAACTGGCTGACACAATGGGATGCTTGGGGGACCCAGCAGAACCCTAGAAGGAGGACATCAGAGTAGAAGGAAAGAGGAAAAGCTGAGGCTGCCACTTGTCTGAAAAGGCACGTGAGAACCCTGTACCCCGTGGGAATCTCATGAATATGTTGGGGGCCATAACTCAGCAGGAGGCATGGTCCCCCAACAACAAGAACAGCAAAAGTCACTGAAATAACCAGTTTAATCCGAACAACATTTTCATTAAGTAAATGACCCATGACTTTGAGTTCTGTACTGGGATTGCTCTGTTCATCTTGGGAAAAGCAGCAAGCTCTCACTTCCCCTATCACTACAGTGGAGTTGTTAACCAGAATCATTGTGTTTGGAGAACACAGCAGTTTGGCAGGACTGCAGAGAGGATGGAAGGAAATGGGTGCAGAAAACATTAACAACTTCCGTCAGCTATGCTGAGCACCAGTCAAGTACAGCTTATACAACTATTTCAAGATGAAAAACGAGAAATAAAATGAGCGAAGGAAGAAAGAAAAACATAAAACAAAATTATGTTGCAAAAATGTTGAATCAGTTATTTCCAATTTTCTATGTGCTATAGATAAAATGGATGTTAATTACAAGATAGAGCCTTGTTTAATAATGCAAGATTTTCTTCTTTTTACTGAGTCTGTTAGAGCAGGGCCATGCAAACAGATAACAAGAATGTGCAAAGAGAAGCACTGGGTTGAATAATTAACTTATCAATGAAAATAAACAATAAGTATATAATTTAGGCCCCCCAAAATCAGTTTGAGATCAGAATCTCATGGAGATCTGAAGAATATTAGCTATAACAGGCACAAGGAGAATGGAGATCCTGATGGTTTAAAAGAAGATAGTGTCTACAAATAATATTAAAAATATAACATTTCAAGGTGTGTACTAATTATATTGTTTTTAAAGCATATTTAAAATTATACAATTATACTTATATAGTTAATATAATTAACTTAGAAATAAGTATCACAGATGTTTTCACAACTCAGAATTGAAAACTGTTAATAATTGTAAATTCTAGGTGGTAGAAATATCTGAGTTAGTTATGTTATTCTTTGACCTTTTCTGTTTTTAAATTCTTTTAAAAAAAGGAACAACCTATCTGACATTTACTAGCATTATGAATTTGTGCAAATGTTTTACTGTCTCTGAATTGTTTCTTCATCCACAAAGCGAGATTCGTGAGAACAGAAGGTTATTTACGAGGATTAGAGGTGATGGGTATAAAGAGGTGATGGTAGACAGTAGACATCCCCAAAATGGTGACTATTCTTATCCCAGAGTCTCCTCTCTAAGGTTCCCCATATGTGATCATCCAGTCCAGCCATGAGCACTTTGAGCTCTGACAAGGGAGCCCCACCTCCCAGGCCAGGCTGTTATGTTTTTGAATTCCTCTTTGTTAGAAAGTCCACTAAATAGTCACCCTGTATCTGTCACCCATGGTCCTAGTTGGGGTTACAAAGTCCTTCTTCTCAGCACTCTTTCAGCATTTTAATTCAGCTAAGAACCTTCACTCCCCTCCATTTCCTCCCATCTTAAAGCTTCTCTTTTCCAGGTTAAAATATCTCAATCTCTCTATCATCCCACATGAGACCAATTCTGAGTTCTTGCACCACTGTAGTGAGTTTCCTACAAGCCTGTTTCCACTGACCTTCATCTCTTTTTAAATTGCAATGCCTGGAGTTGAGATTGGAGCTGGACTCTTCTCCCTATTCCATATCCTCGTTCTAGATCACAGATGGGCAAACATTTTCTGTAAAGGGCCAGATAGTAAATCTCTTCAGCTTTACCAGCAGTACAGTCTCTACACAATTTCTCAGCTCTGCCATTGTAGCACAAAAGCAGCTATAGACAGTATGTCAAAGAATGGACATGGCTATGCATCAGTAAAACGTGTTTTTACAAAAAGAGATGGCAGCTCATATTTGACAACAGGTCATAGTTTGCTGACCTCTGTTTTAGATGATATTCCCCTATTAAAGAAAGACTCCCATTGGCCTTTTTCAATGGCTTCACCACATTGTTGTATCTTTTGTCCAACTTGCCATTGAGCTATGTCTTGAACAATATGGCATCAATTTGAGTGCCTTCTGGGTGCAAAGAAGGATATAGATACAAGAACAGAGTTTGGCCAACCTCCCTCTTGGTAGATGCAGCAGAGAGGAACATGCTAGAACACTGCAGAACAGACCCTTACTGCCAGTTCCTAGAGATCCAGCAGCTACCAGCCTACCACATATCCATTCCAGGTGCCACCATAACAGAGCTTAGCACTGAGAGAAGTTGATGTCCCTCCTGATAGAAGCTTTCTACAGATATGCAGTAGATTTGGCGATCCATAGTGGAGAACTTTGCCTTCATCTATGGTACATGTCATCTTGATAGATTTAGCACCCCTTTCCAACCAGCGGAGTACTTTTTGGATAATCATTTTATTATGTAATGTGTAGAGCACATCTCTTCTTTCCTTTGTTTATAAACTATTTTCTCCTTTATTCATACAATGTTTGCATAATTAAGGTGTTTACATGGTAGCAATTAATTAGCTGCTAATGAGGCACAAAAAGTCATGCTTTTTGTAGAAGTTCATAATTCAATCCAATATTTTTTGTTTACTCAGACTCAGGAATGCCCTTAATTAAGATTTCCTATAATTTCCTGTCTTTATGGTTCAGTACCTAGTGTCACCAACCTATTATTGGCATAGGAGTGAAAAGAACACCGGATTTTTAGTCTAAATGCAAATATTGGTCCTATTTCCATTACTTTTTATTTGAGCACTTAGACAGGTTCTCTTCACCTCTCCTTCCTCATGCACAAAATAGAGAAAATAATACTTTCCATGACTACTTCATAAGGTTAATTTAATTGTCAAACATGAACATGGATTTGAAGGTTATTTTCTCTATATATGTAATGTGTTTATTATATAGAAAGATAGTCACAACTGTTAGTAGAAAAAGTAGGTAACAGACCAGTATTACCTTACCATCTTAATTTTTCTGGAGGAACCACACCAAAATGTTAATGGTGGTCACTTCCCTGTGGTAGAATTATGAGTGATATTTATTTTGCTCTTTTTTGCTTATATGTAGTTTCTACATTTTCTGCAATAAGCAAGTACTACTTGTATAATAATAAAAGGTCAAATTTCAAAGTAATTGCTTATTGAACTATAAAATAATACATTAATCCTAGAACATTTGGAAAATACAGAAGAATATAAAAAAAGATCACACATGCTAACATGCGCTTACTGGCGTATTACTAGAACTCATAAGAGGAGTTGCAATAAACTCTCTCTAAGGTTGAGTTTCCACATTTCATGGTTCTTGGTACTCAGAGAGAGATTCTAAAAAGCAGCTGAATAACTGTATGCATCAGGCAACATTTTTGGTATGTAAATCTCCATGGCAATTTCAATAAGGAATTAAAATTGCCATGGCCCCTGTAATTACAGGTGAATCATAGAGAGCTATTTTGGTTGGCACTGCTAAAACATATGTTGTGATGCTGTTAAAAAGAGCAGCAAAGAAAGAGCTTGTTTGTTTAGGGGACCTCAATTTTAAATAATTGGAGATAATAAATTTTCTCTGACAGAATATATTGAAAAGCCAGAATAAATAAGATTTTTGATTCGTTTATAGGGAAGTAAGTTAAGGGCGAACTTTGGAAAAGTCAGATCTTACATTCCGCACTGGAATTCTTTCAAATGCCTTTCAAGTCTAAAGCACAAAGTCTAGCTATTCCATTAGAGTGACTCTGAATCAGCTCCTAAACTTTAAATATGGGGAATAACCCTAAGGCTAATGTAGAATAATAGGAGCTTAGATATAGTACAAACAAATTTCTTCTTCCTCTCATATTACCACCAAATGGGAAACAGAATGAAATTTGTGACTGGCTTTTTATTTTTTATTTATTTATTTATTTTTTTTTTTTTAAAGATTTTATTTTTTTCCTTTTTCTCCCCAAAGCCCCCCGGTACATAGTTGTGTATTCTTCGTTGTGGGTTCTTCTAGTTGTGTCATGTGGGACGCTGCCTCAGCATGGTCTGACGAGCAGTGCCACGTCCGCGCCCAGGATTCGAACCAACGAAACACTGGGCCGCCTGCAGCGGAGCGCGCGAACTTAACTACTCGGCCACGGGGCCAGCCCCAATTGTGACTGGCTTTTTATACAGCAAATGCATTTTACATTCTCCCTAAACCTAAAGCCACATGTAAAAAGCCCCTGGATAGAACTGCCTTGTGACCATAAAGGCAGATAGTATCTCAGCAATTTTTTTTTTTCATTCTTTTCAGAAGGCTTTCTGCAGTGGCGAAAACTATCAACTAAAAATAAACCCAGATGGAGAAAATATTTACAAATTATATATCCAATAACAAACTTGTATCTAAGATGTGTAAAGAACCCTTACAACTCAATAATAAAAAGACAACCCAATTTTTAAATGGGCAAAGATCTGAATAAACGTTTCTCCGAAGAAGATATACACATGGCTAGTAAGCACATGAAAAGATGCTCAGTATCATTGGCCATCAGGGAAATGCAAAGCAAAACCACAATGAGATACCACTTTACATCCCCTAGGATGGCTATAATCAAAAACGTGGAAAGTAACGTGTTGGCAAGGATGTGAAGAAATTAGAACCTGCGTACACTACTGGGTGGAATGTAAAATGGTGCAGTCACTTTGGAAAACAGTCTGGCAGTTTCTTAAAAGGTTAAACATAGAGTTACCATATGACCCAGCAATTCCACTCCTAGGTATATATCTAAGAGAAATGCAAAACATAGGTCCACACAAAAATTTGTACACAGTTCATAGCAGCATTACTAATAACAGCCAAAAACTGTAAGGAACCCAAATGTCCATCAAGTGATGAACAGATAAATAAGATGTATAACCGTACAATGGAATATTACTCAGCCATAAAAAAGAAATGAAGTACTGATACATGCTACAAAATGGATGAACTTTGGACACGTTATGCTAAGTGAAAGATGCCAGTCACAAAAGACCACATATTGGATGATTCCATTTATATAAAATGTCCAGAATAAGCTAATCTATAGAGACAGAAAGTAATTAGTGGTTGCCTAGGGCTGGGGGAGAGGGTGACTGAGGGAAAACAGAGGTAACTGCTGAAGTTACAGGTTTCTTCTTGGAGTGAAAATGTTCTAAAAATGATTGTGATAATGGGTGCACAACTCTGTGAAATACTAAAAATCATTGACTTGTACACTTTAGATGGGTGAATTATATGGTATATGATTATATCTCAATATAGCTAGTACAAAAATGACAGATAGATAGACAGATAGATAGATAGACAGACCCAGGGCAGAGCTATTGAAAGACAGCTTCCAGAGCTGGTTAGGTCTCAGAATGGTGCTAGTGATGATGGTTAAGCCACTCCTAGGTCATGGTGTCTTTCTCCTCTTCTAACTTCACAAATCACTCAATCAATGCAAAGTAACTTGTTCAAAACTTCTTCCACAGCTCGACTCCTTGTGCCTTCACTAAAGTTGGTTCTTTTATTTTATATACATATATATAAAATACATATATATATATGTAACCATTATAACAAACATCTATTGATTCTTTGTTTGAGATACTGTGCAGAAATTGTCTAACTTCTTTTAACTACCTTTATCCCTGCTTTCTATATTCAAAAGTTTCACCCCACTTACCAACTACGGGATCTTTAGGACCCATTTACTGAGGAGTTGTGGGATTTAAGACAACCCCATCCCTGTCCCCATGGGAATACAGACGCCCTGGTAAGAAAGAAAAATGTCATTTGGATCTAAAATTAAGTATTTTGCCTGTTCAGACACGGTGCTGTAAATCCAGCGTCTATGTTAATAAGGAAACCACATTTATAATTTAGGAATCTCAACAGAGACTAAGGTTAAGCTCTCAAGTAAGATTAACAAACATTTTCTTCTATCATATATGGCAGATTTTCTCTGTTATATCTCCCTGTAAAGAGATTTGGATTCCACCTCTGACAAATTATTTTACTATAGAACTTACTTTTCCCCATCTGAAACGTGAATCTCTATTTCCACAGCAAGATTTGCGTATACTGCTGCAAACAGTGATGCTTAGGAATTGCTATTTAGTACTCATTTAAGGTGTTAAGAACTTAGTGGTTTATTAAATTATTGTTATTATTCATTTCCCACCTCTTCTTTTCAATACTATAAAAACAACAACACATCTTCTGGTTTTTGAGATGGTTATTTTAAAACTGTCAACTTCCTGCTGAAGCATTTTGCTACAAGCTTGAATCAAGAGAGCTTCTGACATTTCTAAACCTAAAACAAGACATGGAGCTTTATCTTTTCTCCTACTTAATAGCTTTCAGCCCCTCTTCACTGCAGATTCTCATGCCCACGAACACATCCTATGTTCTTCCCTCTGTTGCTAGATGTTAGAGGGAGATGTCTGTGCTGTAAAGAAGATATTTCCTAAGAGTCCCTGGTCTTAGCCACCCTTCCCCAAAGGACTCCCTAACTCTGGAGAGCAAACACACTGGGGTGGCCTGGGCATAAGGAGCACCCTTTTCCCATAATCTTGTCAGCCTCAGACTAAAGCAGTGTATGAAGCCCAAACTTGCATCTTGGATCTCTCCACACTCCAGGCAGCCACAAGGAAGAAAAGACAATGGTGTGAGCTCACGGTGCTTATTTCTTTAAATTGCATGGACAAAGGAGACAGAGGAAGAAAAGATGGACAGTGGTCTTCAGAATAAACCCTGGTCAACTAGCCACTTTGGCCACTTGGGTGAAAGAGAGAGAAGAGAGTAAGTCATATCCATGAACTGACATCTTTTCTCAAATTGACTTCACCATGAATAAATGTGAGCTAATCAATATTCTGGAATCTGACCAAGGAGATTAGCATGTCTTCTACATGGGTAAAGGAAGAAACATGGGGCATAAGGGAGCTTCCCCTCTCCTAGAGTTCTATGACTTAGAATACTTAACTTCTGAAATCTTAAAATCCAACAAATCACCAACCTCCTTTGACCTCTCCATTTTCAATTCAAACTTTCTTTGCCAGCACTCCTGCCCCCTTGTCTCTCATCTGATCTGCTCTGGAACCCCCAACCTTTGTCTTCTTTACTCCCCAAACAGGCAGCAGGGCCATGCTGTGGGAGACCACACTGTACAGACTGGCAACTCAGAGACACGCTGCACCCAATTCTTTTACATCTTACAGATTACACTCTCTTCTATTCCACACAGATGTTTTTCCAAATCTCCAGTACTCTTCTGATGCTTCTTCTTTCCTTTCCACTCCACCCTCCTTCCCCTAGCAGACGTGCTTGACTCCCCTATACAGAGAAAATATGCTTGTGAAGGCAGGAAGTTGATGAAGTTCTTGTATCTGAACCAATCCTATTTCCTTCCCTCCAGTCTCATAGAAAAAGATGTTTCTTTTCTTCAAACCATTAAGCAATATCCATGTTGTCTCCAAGTAGGATCTACTTGTGTCTCAGTGATATTGCTAGAAATAGAAGTCCTTATCTCAGTGTATCTTTATTTGCCTTTCTCTTACTATGAGGGAGATTGAGCATCTTGTAAATATTTGTGTACATTGGATCTTCTTTACCTGTTTTTTATGTCTCTCATTTTTTCTCACTCTTTTAAACATTTTCTTTTTATCTTCTTTTCTTAGTTGATTCTCTGTCTTTTACCGTGTTTTAGCAATGTCTGTTCTGTTTTCCTCCAGTTTTGCCTTCATTTTTATGATTATTTTAGTTTTTTTCTTACATTCCTTTCTTGAGCTCTTCCAGTTTACATTTTATCTTCTCCTACATTTCACCATCTTTTCCCTGGGCTCTTGCATCTCTGTTTGAAGCTCTCGTTTCATGAAAACAATTGTTTCATTGATTATTATTAAAGATTTTATTTTTCCTTTTTCTCCCCAAAGCACCCCCGGTACACAGCTGTATATTTTTAGTTGTGGGTCCTTCTAGTTGTGGCAGGTGGAACGCCACATCAACGTGGCCTGATGAGCGGTGCCATGTCTGCACCCAGATCCGAACCAGCGAAACCCCGGGCCGCTGAAGCAGAGAGCGCAAACTTAACCACTTGGCCATGGGGCCGGCTGCTCAATGATTATTTTTAATTCATGCAATATATTTAGTCAAATATTCATCTACTCCAAGGCAACATTTTTCTCCTGAGTGTTCTTTGTCCAATATATTTTCCTGTTCCTTCTTCCTTTTCCCTATAGTCCATATTTATATGGATTCTCACTTTCTGATTCTTCATTGTTGAAAAGGATGAGTTTTTCCACACCAGCAATTTGCAGATATATGTTGGGAAGGGACCAGTGCCATGTTCCAATCTGGCTGGAATTCTCTCATTATCCAGGTTTTGTGAGTGGTGATGATTGGCAGCACTGGCTCTTTCTCACAATAGCAACTTTCTCTTCTCCCCTGATGCCATGGAGATGGTCCATTTCCTCTAAACAGCCTTTCTGCACGACTTCTCATTTGGCTCTGCTTCCTCTGATTCTTAGAAGCAGACAGAGTCCAGGAACACCCCTGCCCCCTAGATATACATCCTGCTCTGAAGGTTTGAGTGTTGAACCTCAGGGAGCTCCCATTTTCCCTTTGCTGGCTGTTTGAGATCTGCAATCTCTATCCCCTCCCTCCTCATTCTCCTAACTTCTCCCCTTCTCTATTTCCATTGGTTTAGGAATTTACAGTTCTTCAGTTTCGTTAAAATTGGAATTTGGGAGTTTGTGCTTAGTTTTGTTCCTGGATGATTTCTAGAAAGAGCTAGAGGAAATGCCAAATTTATGTTGTAATATTCACAACCGCAATCTATCTTTTTATACTTTCTCTGAAACTTTGCTTCATGTGCATTTTCAAGCTTGTCTATTTTGTCCTCAAATTTAGTGGGACAAAATAAAAAGCCTTCCTCATACTTTATGCCCCTTGTCTACCACTACATCTCTCTCTTCTCATTCACCAAATATTTGCTAAGTGCCTGCTATGAGTAGGGCACCGCATTCAGTACTAGGACTATCATACTGACCAAGATCACTGTTGCCCCTGCTCCCTCTGAGCTTACCATCTAGGAAAGAGAACTGAGAATTAAATCAATACAAATACTCTGTATTCGATAACCCTACTTTCCCACTTTCTATTCACTTTTCAGCTCGCTGCGATCAAGCTTCTACCCCTCAATGCTGCTGAGATTTTATTCAGGCAAAGTCATCAGAGAAATTTTCATAGATAAATCCAGTGATGCTCTATCAGTCTTCATCTCACCTTTCTTCTCCTCAGCACAGTTTATCATTCCTTTCTTATTAAAATGTACTCTACCCTGAATTTCTGTGATGTTCCCACTCTCCTCATTTGCCCTTGGCCTCTCTGTCCACTCACAGTTCCTGCTGCTTCTCAGTGAAAGCTGGTGTTCTCCAGGGCTCTGTTCTTGGTCTTCTTCCCTTGTCATTCTGTGTGTCCTCCCTAAATGATCTCATGCCCCATCCCCCCTACCCCCCAACAGTTTAACTCTTTCTGTTACAAGCAACTCTCAAATCTATATCCTTAGCCAAGACTTCTCTCTTGAGCTCCAGGTTCATATATCAGCCACCTACCGAACATCTACACCTGGACACCAACTGGTTAGATCTAAAACTGATTTGACACTTTAGTCTCCGAAACTATATTCCCCAGACTGGTTTAGTGGCTTTACCACATACTACACCACCCAACACTTAAGCCAGGCATTTATCCTAAATCTTTGCCACTTTCTGACACCTTTTAGTGTATTTTAAATCTGCTCCCTTGCCTCAAGCACACCTTTACTGCCCTAGTTGAAACCCTCACCATCCCAGGCCAGAACTACTGCCATAGCCTCTTAGCTGGCCTTCCTACCTCATTCTCCCCCTGTCTGGGCAATACTGCCCCTGATCCCAGAGTGAGCTTCCTAAAATGCAAATCTAATCATGATAGACTCCTACATAGAATACCTTAATTTTTTCCCCATCCCTTGCTAAAATATAAACTCCTTACCACAATTTTAAAAAGCTTTCATGATCTGGCCTCTGCCTACCACCCCAAGCTTCTATCCTGCTGCTTTCCTCTCTTCCCCGCCTCTACCCTATGCTCTGCTATACCTATTACTCTTTCTCAAACCCACCATGCTAGTTCAAGCCCTATGTCATCCAACATGATTCTTCCTAGAATAGTCTTACTCCATATTGCCACCTAATGAATTCTTGCTCATTCTACAAGATTCAACTCAAGGGCTGCCTCCCACTGGAGACTTGCCTACCCTCCAGTCCATTCCACAATGTTATCTCCTCTTATTCCCTGTTTGATGTCCTAGAGTCATCTAAGAACATCTGTCCCGTGTGCTTGAATTCTGTGTTTAGTCATTGGGACTTTGACTTGGCTAGAGCAGAGCTCCTTGAGGGCAGGAGCATGGTCTTATTAATTTTTACACCTCTAGTGCCTTTCCAAGAGCCTGGCAATTAAATGTTTGTGAATTAATGAAGGACTGAGTGAATGAATGAAGTATGGTGAGATCATAATGTATGGAACAATATACACTAGTCAGTGAGGAAAGGCATTTTACCGCCATGGTTGTGTTGAAAGACGGGAAATACAGTCCTTCTCCCTGGCTATAAAGTATTTTACATCAGATCCTTTCTGAAGCATTAAAAGTTAAGTCAATTTCCAGGAAAATATGACTGCCAATATAAAATATGTTCTGAGGGGAATATTTCCCCTCCTAATACTTTCCATGCACATGAAAGGAAAAAGTGCACTTGTGCATGTGTTCCATATTGTCATCTAGAAGCTCATGCCCTTACATTTCTCCAGGCCTTTATTTGCAGGTTAGTCAGTGAGTATGTTGGCCAGGGATCAGTCCATGCATGAAGTTAGCAGGTTCTTTGCAGCATAACGAGTCATCTGCCTGTCAGTACCTGGTCAGGCCCAGCTGTGAAACAGAGAAGGCCAGAAGGGGCCAAGAGGAACCAGGCTAATTTGGCCAGACATGAGCAACAGTGTTCCATCCAGGCAAGCGGTCACCTCTGGAGCAAGGACAGAGAACCGTGTCCACTCTAGAGGACAGATATTAGATTCTGGGAGTGCCCGTGATGAAGCCAAGGGGGTATTAGGCCACCACTTAAGGAATCTACAAGTGTTAAGAAATATTGATAAGATGAGCATCACGTGCTGTGATGAAAGCCCTGTGTGAGGGCAGAGGCAAGAGACCAAAGGCCGTCAGCAGAGGTCAAGATACGGGTTCAAACAGGACCCAAGAGAGCAAAGAAGAGAAAGCAGCATCACAGTTTCCTTAGAGACAAAACCCACACTATAAGGCCATGGCAATACAGTATTGGTCCTGCAGCAGCGACGTTCTTGGTGTGTATGGATAAGGACTGTGTCCTGGACATTTTTTGGTTTGGGGTGCCCAGAATTACTTCCCCATATGCTTCTGGTAATAGAATCTATCTTTCCTGCAGAAAGCTCATTCTTTCTGGTTTGGGTGAAGCTAACCTCATCCACCCCTGGCTCCAGGGTGGGCACGTGACCCAGACCTGACTTCACGTCCCCTACTCAGGCTGTTGGGGTCTCTAAGGTGGTTGATTGTAAGTCTCAGGCATCTGGCAGCCATGTTGCTTACTGGACTGAAGAATGAGCAGACAGAAACAAATACAAGTGAGAGACACAGAGAGGGACAGGGACTCAGTAACATCTGATTCCTGGACACTTCTTCAACATTTGATTCCTGAAGCAAAAGGTAACCCTCAAATTCCGTTTTAAAAAAGTCTGAATGGGGTGTCTGTCACCTGCTATTGAAGAAGTCCTCCCTGTTAGAGGCCAATGTGCACCACACCCAGAGCAGACAGGCTGGGCAGATGCTCGCAGCTGGGTTTGCAGTATGGGCAGAACACCAGATCTTCTGAGAAATTCTCACAATTCTCTATGTGACCACCAAATTTTATGTTGAGAATTTTTTTTCAAAAGAGAAAATAAGCATATATTTTTGGTCACTGCTCTTACCTTTCCTACTCTTTTTTTGTTTCTCATCCTTTTCACACCCACACTCAACTTTCTGGAAGGGGTGGGGGAAGGAGTTGTTCGTATAACAACCCTAGAGCACTTGAAGCCACCTATCCAGAGGATGTTAGGAGTCATGCCCTGGATACCTGGGTCCTCCTGTGCAGTGGAGCAGAAGGATGCCTAGACCAGGGTTACCTGTCGTCTGAGAAGTCATCATAGGCCCTTGGGGTTTAGTTTCACCCAAAACTAAAGTGGAGATGGAGCTCTACTTTCTCCTGCTCCCTGCGGGATCCCATAATGATCCTGTATAATTAGCCTGAAGGCATTCCCTGCTGTTTGTTTGTCACGAAAACAAGTGGAAAGCACTAGAAAGAAGAGTAGTTATTTAGAGGTAAATAGCAAGGGAAGGTTGGAAATGTTTGATCTCATATATAGATATGGCCTTTGTGTTCCCCAAGTAATTACTTTTGGTTTACTTTTTTCTAAAAGTGCATTGAGATTGAAGGTTAGTAAGAATGAACAATAAAATTAGGTACTAAAAACGAACGAGGCTCTCAGGGGATGGAGCTGAATAAGAGAAAGCCAAAGTCTTAGCACTACATTTAGTGGCAAAAACACACCTCACGAGTTTGTCAGCCCTCTGCATCTATCAGACCTTCTCTACTAACACCAATTAACCGAGAGAGAATCTTCAAAGTTCGAGTCAAAGCCTTTGATTTCCAGATAAGAGACCACATCAGCTTTCAGAGAAAATTCCAGATGTCCCTATATTTCTTCATTATAAAACCTTCTCCCCAGCTTGTATTCCAGAAAATTTTGAATTACGTTGCTGCAAGGTACAAATTAATAGCGCTGACAAAGACTGTGTCAGAGATTTCATTTACAAACACTATTAAACCAAGAAGGTGGTGGCCAAATTGGAGAGGATGTTTGACCCTCTCCCAATTTTCCACTGCTGCAACGACAGAGACCAAGAGTAAATCATTCTTTATAGTCAAGTCTCCTGTTTTTTAAGAACAAGAAATCATTTTAGAAGACGTTTCATTTTTTTTTTCTTGCAAAGTCTTAATAACATCGGCACGCAGGTTGCGAAATAGAGGGAGACCGGAAACCACATCCGGAAATAATCATCTCCCAGTCACTGTAATGGATTATAAATGTTAAAGGGGCCGTCGACTAAATTACTGTGATGGTGTTGCATAAAAAGTTATGTAAATCTTAAATGGAGGTAATGTTCTTCTCATTATACTGGGGAGGAGGAGATGGTGGGACCCAAGACCTTGCTACAAAACAGTAGTTTGGCTTCATTTCTTCTTGTGCCACCAAATCTAATAGACAATTTGAATAAAACCACCGCCTCACATACTCACATAAACTGAGTTTTATTGCTAACTGGGGCATATTGAAAAGCAAGAGACTAACGGAGCCAAACTTCCCACAATTGTTCAACCAATTTGCTATCCCTTTATTTTTTTTATTTTTTTTCCCAAGGCGCAAAGTTGCATTTTCCTCAGCCCTTTCTCAACTGGTAGAAAGTGCTTATTATTCCTCTTAAAGTTGCAAGTGGAATTCTTTATCTCAGAGGCCCAATCACCATTTCAAAAAGATTTCTATTTTTAAGAGATTCTGTTTTTAATTGGCTACTTAGGAAGTCTATTTTAGAAAACGTACAAACTCACTGGAGTTAACTTGATCTATATGATTCAAAAAAGGGCAAATTCTGCCAGAAGGAAAACAGCAAGGACATTGGAACACTGATTTGGGATAATAATACTTAACAACGTGGGGGCACAGGAAGTAGTTCCCCTTTAATATCTCAGCTCAGACTTCCCTCTGCTATCAGTAGGCTGGTTGCATTACATTCAGAAGCAATCAGATGCACATGACAATTGCTTTTTAAGCACCACAGAACTAGCTGCAGTAATTTGGTTGTTTTCAACTGTTCTCTAAATAAAACTACTCCTTTAATACAAAAGCTCAGAGTTTATGAATTGTTGTTATTATTATTGGAAACTGACATACACATGCCCATGCACTTGGGAATATCACCTTGCATTGAAAATATAGCAGAAGCAAAGATTGCAGAGGAGCTGGAAGAAATTGAGTGCTTTCCAACCTTTTGAAATGCCTCGAACAATAATGCACATATAACGTATAGGCAGTAACCCTGCAGGAAAGAGATAGACATACAGAAAAGAGGTCCCTGCATGAAAGCTTGGGGGATTGTACACTTGAAATAGTAAGGTGAGATGTCAAAGCATTTTGTTATTTTTAGTATCTGTTTGACTGTAATTCTACGCTCCACATTATGTGAAAATCCGAGTTTGAGCAAAGTCAGCTTTTTTCCTTCTTTAATTCGCCCAGGCATTGTGCCCAGAGAGAGGGCTCTAGCTAGTGAAGGACCCGAAGGGCCACAGGAAGGGAATGGTGATGAGGTCGTTGCTGCACCATCCTCTCTGCACCAGGAGGCTGACTTTTACCGTGTGGCCTTCCCAAGCTGTTGCTCTTTCTTGTAAGTAGAGCCTGCCCCCATGTGGTGAAAGTGAGATGCTGCTCTCACTTCCTAGGAAGCCTTCCTCTCCTTCTAGGCCAGCCGGAGGGTATTTGTAACAACAGCCTTTCCACCACCATCCTATCTTGGAGTTGCTTTTGACTGCTTCTCTCCCCTCTGTCCTCCTTCTCCTCTGATTCTTTGTCTCCTTCCTTCTGTCTTCTTTCTTTTTCTTACCCTCTACTTCGTCCTTCTCCCTTGCCTTCCAGAGCCTTCCACAGTATTATTTATCAGCCCAGCCATAAGGGCTGAAACTGATGCAGACCCTCTGTCTGGGGAGAGGATCTGGACTCTGACTTAAGGGATTCAGACAATACAGTTTTGATAAATAAAGAATAATCACCTTAAAGGGCAATGCTAGCTGATCCTCAACAGGAAATCAGGAAATGTGGGTTTCACTGGCCTTGGCCCTGTCCCTGGAATAAGATACAGATGTAATATGTTTATATGGAAATTAGGGAATCTGGACAGAAGTACAGCTTCATAGAGAACCAGAAGGCAGGAAGACAAAGTGGGTTCCTCTGCCCTCTGCAAAGAATAGCAGAGGAGCATCCACCCATCATGTCCACCAGCTTCTCAGCAAGCTACGCCAAACACACACACTCTAATCAAAAACAATGCTCATTATGCAAATACAGACTCAAGATAAAGCTCCTCATTTCCTTCATAGCCCTTTTCCAACCAGCCTGCTATGCCTAGGGCCATCCTGAGCCACCAAACCATCCTTGATAGCATTTTCATCATATCACCTCCCTATACAGAAATCTTCAAAGGTGTATTTCTTCAAATATACCTTCGAAGGTATGAATCTGCAAAAGTATATTGCCTTCCAAGTCTAAATAGCTGTGCATTCAGGATCTCTCTCTGTCTCTCTCTCTCTCACGCGCACGCGCGCGCACACACACACAAATAGTCTCAACCCACTAAAGTTGTCCACTCTAGCCATGTTTCTCTCCTGTATGTCATCCACCATCCATGTTTTTCTTGCCTTCGTGCTTTTGCATTTGCTGCTTCTCCACCCAGAATGGTCTGACTCGAGGCCCACAGCCTTTTGTGGAGCTTACGTCAGTCTGGAAGTTCCTTTTTATTTTGCAAAACTGAAACTGCATTAGCACACAGAGCAAGGCATGTCACCCAGGGAGATGTAAGTTGAGGGAACTTTCATATCCATAAGAAAGCCTCATATTGAGATATAATACATATATTTTAATACAACTGTAATTTACAGAGCTATTAATCTTCCAAGGCAGGAGGTAGGGAGGGTGAAGTGTTCATAAACTAACAAGGAAGAATTCAAGTGGCTTATGCTATTGTCAGAATCCTGAGATGGAATTATGGCCCCATAACTCAAAGTTTGCCGGCTCTTTCCATTTTCTAATGGATGTATTGGAGGCTTGCGTTTCTGCTCACTTCCCCTGTTTACTCTCTAGCTTCCACTCCCTTCCAGTCACACCAAGAAGCCCCCTCAGAAGCAGAAAGTGTGTTCTACCTCAGAAGCAGAAAGTGTGACAAGTTATTTAAGCTGTATCTTTGTTGAAGAAATGCAGAAGGCAGTCCCCATAACTCTCCTAATCCAAGGACTCAGCACAGGACTGTGGTGGGAAAACCTCTCCTTCATAGCAGCAGACAAATGCCATAAAGTACCCATCCATTTCCTCCAGATCTGGCCGGCGTTGCTCATTCCCAGGAGCAATAATACATGGTGCACAAAATACCCACCAAGAAGGGAAGACCTAAATACCACTCAAGTCCCGCACCACATGCCCTTGGATGAAAATCTAGAAGACCGTTTCTCTAAGTGTAATCCGTCAGTCGCCTGCATCACAATCACCTGGCATGATCATTTGAAAATACAGGTTCTATACATTCAGAATCTTGGGGCTAGAGCCTTGGAATATGGATGTATGCGAAGCAATTGAAACCATTCTTATCCATGCTAACATCTGAGAACCTTTCTTCCAAGTATTCACTCTGTTTTCCTTCATTGTGCTAAATGCAGTATTCCAGACAGGGCCTGCCATAGAATAACTCAATGTGTAAAAACCCTTGCTTTGTGGACCCACCTCTGCCCCTGTACCCACTGCCCCAAATCACAGCCCTCTCCAAGCCTCAGCCCCGAAGATGCATCAGTGCACTCCTACTGTCCCTGGGCCTCCCTTGAAGTTCCAACCTGGACTTATCTTACCCATGTGAGCACTATGTGAGCATCTAGACCTTGCCCTCCAACCTAGTGTCCAACAAAATGTATCTCACCTGTGCCTGATTTTCACAGGATTTTGCTATTCATTAGATGACAGCTAACCAATTTAATCTGATGACTAATCCATGGTAAAGGGTTAACGGGTAGGTACTTCTTACACTTTGCCAGCATCAAAGGACACATTCTGGGGCAGATGAGGAGAGCCTTGGCCTTCTCAATCACATCTTTAGGTCTAGCCTGTCTCTAACATTTGCTAGCAGGTCTCAAATTCTACGCAACTTTATCTCTACAATGGGTTAAGAATCCCCATTTTCCCCCAAAAGGTAGAGTTTAAAGCACTTCAGAAACTTAAAAGTGGCATATAAACAAAAGAATTTGTTATTATGATTCATCTTAAGACCAGCCTTGATTCAGATACCATGGCAATTATATTCCTGGTCCTGGCAGCAGGCAAAAAATTCTGATTACAGTCCTTCCAGCCAAGTCTGTGTCAAATGCATCCTTTGATTAGTGATGGTGGCTGGGGCTCCCAGGGCTGGCCCTGCCTGCCGCTCATCCTCTTTGTCCTTCTCCATTGTCAGGAAACTTTGGCTTAGACCTTCCACACCATGTGGATGTGGGCTATTGAGGATTATCTAGCGAGTCCTACCACCTCATGTTACTAAAAGGAAACCCTTCCACAGAGGTGACAGCAGGTACTAGCAGAGATGGGACTAGGTCTTCTGAGCTCAACCCAGTACACCACCCTGCCTTGAGGTCAGTTTCCAAACGGGCCTTAAGATGTCTTTGGGACATTTTTATGGTCTTTAAGGATATGCCCTCCCTGCCTGGCCCCATACCTTGATTTCACCTATTCTCCTCATCTCTGTGCCTTTGGCCAAATTGCCCTCTAGGTAGTTCTTCCCAGAAGGCTATTCCTTTTGATGTTAAAAATATCCTGTAGGAATGACACAACACATCCAGATGCTATAAGGACAGAACCCATACCCTATGCTTCGCTGGCCCTTACCCTGGTGGACTAGTCCTTTCTCTGGAGTTTGATGCTATGTTGACATTTGGCTGCCTGCTCACTGCCAAAAGACTTTCATGTGGAAGAGGAGGAAGAACTGCAGAGAGGGGGAGATGTATGGGTCGTTAGATAGTTATATAGTCTGCTCTGTACTAACCTAGGTTCTCACGTGGACTATGGGAAGAGATGGGAAGGATGGGACGAGATCTTAAAAGTCATGACTGACTCCTCCAGATAGGACAAGAATCCCAATAGGGCGTGTTGTAACATGTTCGAGGAACTTTTCTAAACCTATGTTCAAAAAGACTGAGTTCAAGCCTTTGGCCTTTAGACTGCATTGGAGCACTGGGATGCTCCAATGGGATGGCCTTTGTGCATGAATTTCTGGCATATTGATTTTTTTAGCCTCAGAACTCCCTTGAATTTTGAGAAGTGCTCATTGAAATACAATGCACATGTTCTTTAGTCTGAGCCAGTGAGAGAAATGTCAGGGCTGGACAATGCTGTCAAATAAATATGATGCACAATAACAACAGTGGCCATGTATAACTAGCCTAGTGAATTTGAAAACCAAATCTGAGAACATTTGGTGGCTTGATTAATTTGCTTTGCCTATCTGCCATCTGTTGTTGTCTCCAGGAGCCCAAGATGGGCAGCCCTGCTTGGTTCTGCTGACTTAGGCCAGCTGGAAACTCTCCTTTTTGAGGGAGCGGAGGGCGGTGTCTGCAAAAGAACAAAGGTCCCTGGCCCCTGCTCTGATCTCACCATGCAGCTGGGAAATCAGGTTTTATATAAGCACTTCCTCCCATATGCTCCAAAACTACTTTTACGTCCTCTGCCTCTGTTTAAAAGTTGTGTCCATTCACAGGTTCACCTGTTTTATATCCTCCCATTCTGATGACTAAAGAGAAAAGTGAGGTCACCTGGCGACAATCAGGCAATTGTTTCTTTTGAGCTGAGCTGTAGAATGCCACTTTTGAATTTTGTCTTTTTATTTTTTTTAGCTGAATTAGTTCATTCCTTTTACAGCAAAGCTTTTCATCAAATGCCCTATACAAACTTAG
Source organism: Equus caballus (assembly GCF_041296265.1). Taxonomy (NCBI): domain Eukaryota; kingdom Metazoa; phylum Chordata; class Mammalia; order Perissodactyla; family Equidae; genus Equus; species Equus caballus. Next base: position 60,782,648 of record NC_091687.1, on the reverse strand, counting down.
TGTGCAGTAGACTAGGTAAGCTCAGCTTTGCTTTCTGAATTATGAAAGTATCACTCATCTTTGCCCTTGTCCTGTTCCCTCAAACTCATACACTTGACTTTCCTCATTCATTCTTCAACAGAAATATAATGAGTGCTTCATATGTGAGCTAAATTCCAGGAATTCAGAAGTGAATGCACCATCCTTGGTCCTCAAGCAGCTCACATGCTAGTGGGGGAAGATAAATAAATAAAACTGTGCTACATATATTATGATAGAGATTTACACAGGATACTTGTGGCAAACATTTATAGCTGTCTGCTAAAATCAATTCCTCTCTTTTTCCATAGTAATAGAGTTTTAGCTGAGCATATAGCTAGCTTCCCTCCCTCTGAACTCTCTCCTGGGTAACTAAGCATGGTCACGTGACTAAGTTCTCCCCATCAGGAATACAAGTTGGAAGTGATGTGTGGCACTGCCATGGCTAGGCCTTAAAACATCGCACCTGTGCTCCACCACTCACCTGTTCTTGTGACCTGGAACATGGACGTGCCTGCAAACTAGCTTCAACCATGTAGAAGAGGGCAGTGCCCTAAGGGTTGGGGAAGAATAAGATAGATGGAACCCTGCATGACTACACAGGGCAAACAGGCCCACCTATCCATCCTGGACTGCTTTGGGAATGAGAATAAAGCTCCTTGTTCCTTAAGCCCCTATATTGTTGGGCCTCTTTGTTACAGCAGCTTAGTTTTCACTCTAACCTATACAACACTGTGCTCCACACTTGTAGGACTGAAGTGAGAGTAAACTCTCACTTCAAAGTCTGAAATGGAAGTAAACAATTCACCTGAGATTACATCACGCACTGGGTCACCCCACTTCCCTAGCACCTAGCACAAGCTCATATCTGCTGATGCAGGCTGACTACGGCAGCAGTATTCTGAAAACTACAGAATCATTGCATAATAAGGGGCCAGAAGCAGAAGGGACATGGAGATTACCTAGGAAGCACTATGTAGTAGAAAGGGTGTGGGTAGCGGTGTCTGAAAAATTTAGGTTTGAATCCTCTGTTTCTCACTACCTTTGAAACTTGGACAAGAATCTTAATGCCTTGATTTATTTTTAAAAATTTTCTATATAAAGATAATAATAACATCTGTCTTACAGCATGGTTGAGAGGATTGTAACTGACATACCAAGCCGAGAGCCTGGAACATAGTAGTCTTTCATAGGTAATTACTATTATTAACATTTTGCAGGCCTGGTGAGAACAGAACTAAGTGCTTTCTCACTGCAAAGACAATCCTGTCCTGCAATCAAGCCTGCTATTGGCTCAGCTAAAAAGTCTGCCCGTGTTGAAGAAATGTAGAATTTGATCTCCTCACCTACAGAAGCAGGTAGAAGCTCATTTTGCTTGGAATCTTCCTGTACACACCTTCAAATCTAGATTAATGGACCCAAACTAGCTTACACCAAGACAGATCTATTAAAAGCAGAAGAGAAGAGATTTGACTCTTGGGTAAGTTGATTTTAATGCCACATTTTGCATCCCTTTTTCTGGATACCTGTTTCACCGGATTATAAACATAGTAAAAGCAAGAACCACGAATTTTTCATGCCATCTTCCTCCAACTTAAAAACATTTGACACCCTGGCAGGCATTCTGTAAACATCCAATAAATATTAAGTGAATCATAAAATTTTAGAGCTATAAGAGATTTTAGAGATAATCCTATCTTGCCCTCATCTTTCAGATTAATTTCTTTAACCACTCATTCAGTCAACATATATTTACCATCACTGTAATGTGCTGACAGATTGGGCTGCACTAGAGATATGAAAAGTAACATCACAATTGGTAAAATGCCTTGCTCAAAGGTGAGCTATTAGAATTAGGAAGAGTATGTAGGTCTTCCAACCTCAGTGGTCTTCTTGCAGAGTGTTGAATATACCAAGATCTTGCCCAGTGGGGCCCTTGGCTCTTTTAGTTTCCCACTGCCCCCAGGTCTGCGCAAGGCTGTCTGTTCATCCTTTGGAGCTCCAATCAAAGAAGCTTGGCTTGATCATCCCACTTAAAGCCTCTAAGCCTCCTTCCCACAGACGATGAGAAAATCAGGCCCTCCATAATCAAAATAACTCTACATCAAATCTTCTGAAAGTTAAAAAGTCAGTGAATACGAATACCCTTAGCGTTTTATTTCCTGAAAGTCCTACTCCCTTGAAGGAAGGCTAGGAATACTGTGACTCCCCCTCAAATTATGTCTAAATCTCCTTTCAGTGAATATTTTACTTTGTCTACTATAATTCCTCATTTCTTTTTAAGTGTTTTATTTTGAAATAATTTCAAACTTTTAGAAAAGTCTCAATAATAGCACAAATAATCCCCATATGCTCTTGGTTCAGATTCACCAAATGTTAATGTTTTAACATATTATTTATCATTGTGTATGTAAACGTGTGTGTACGTGTATGTGTGTGTGTTTTTCTACCTGAACTGTTTGGCAGAAAGCTACAGACATAAATACTTGAGTGTATTTCTATCAAAAAACAAGGACATGCTCTTACATAACCACAGTACATTTATTAAAATTTAGAAAAGTACTATTATACCCATCTAGTATGTAATCTATGGATCTTATTTAATTTTCATCAGTTGTCCTAATAACATCCTTTATAGCAAAATAGAAAAAAACAATTTTTTTGTACTACTCAAGGATACAATCCAGGACCATGAATCCCCCTTGATCTTCCTTAATCTGGAGCAATTCCTCAGTATGTCTTTGTCTTTCATAACTTAATGTCTGGAAGAATATAGGCCAGTTATTTTGTAGTATGTCTTTCCATTTACCTTTCTCTTATGTTCCTTCAAGATAGATTCATGTTATATATTTTTGACAGGAATTTCACCAATGTTGTCTTCTTCTCATTGCATCTTTTCAGTTGGCATACAATTTCCATTTGTCCAGTTCCTGGTGACGTTAACTTTGATTACTTGGTTAAGGTGCCATATCTTTCCACCTTAGTTACTATTTTTTTCCCGTGTAACAAAATATATCTTGTGGAGGGAAAACGAAAGGAAGGAAGGAGTCACTGCTCCCAGGCAAGTTTGAGATCTAGCAAGGCAAATTCCATTAGGTTTCAAGGCCTGGGACTAATCCTCTGGACCTGAGACTCGGCCCCTGAAGTTATTCTTTCTTCTTCTTGAAATATATAGCATGGGGGCCAGCCCAGCGGCATAGTGGTTAAGTTCGCATGCTCTGCTTCGGCAGCCCGGGGTTCTCAGGTTCAGATCCCAGGTGAGGACCTAGCACCCCTCCTCAAGCCATGCTGTGGTGGCATCCTACATAAAATGGAGGAGGACTGGCACAGATGTTAGCTCAGTGACAATCTTCCTCAAGCAAAAAGAAGTGGATTAGCAGCAGATGTTAGCTCAGGATCAATCTCCTCACACACACACACACAAAAGAAATAAATTGCACGTTTTCAGATAAGTAGTTTTATCATCCTGTTTCCTGCCTGTATAATTTTGGAAGTCTTCTGGCCTTCCTTTATTTCATCCTGTCTCTGTACCTTTTGATTCAAACTGGCATGATCTCTGCTCATGTAACATTCTCAAAAATCTTGTGGGTTTCCCAAGCATGTCATAAAAAGTCATACATTAGACAAAGGGGTCCTTCACAAGACCCCTTCCTGGATAACCTCATCTCTATTCTTGGCTTCTGCTGAGATGGCTGAAGGGATCCAGGAGTCACACACCTAATCTCTTCAAAGAGCTCCTGTGTGATCCTTTGATCCTTCTGAAACACGAGCAAAACGTTATCCAATCACACCCTTGGCTTTCTCTTCAGAGTGCTCTTTCCTAACAGTAAATCTCCTAATTTTAGTGTCTTTTGTAATATGGATTGACTGATAATTTCCCAAATTACCAAGTCCTGGTTCCTTTTTTGCTTAACAGTTCTTCCCTCAATCCATCTGTTTCCTCTCACATTTTACTATCAGACACCATGTCTTCAACTCTTTGCTTTGATTTCAACACTAAGGTTTCTGCCACTATATAACAAGGATTAGCTTTCCTCCAGTTTCTAATAAGATGTTCCTCATTTCCTTCTGAGCCCTCACTAGCAGCTCTTTTTACATCCATATTTCTACAAACAGTTTATGGTGATTTAGATATTCTCTAAAATGATATATTTTCTCTACCATGCCCCTCAATCCCTTCTAAGCCTCTCTGACAGAGTCTTTAACATCAATAGTTCTACTAACTGTCTGTTGAAGAAAATTCAGGTTTTTTCTCTCATGTTCTTCAAAATACTTCTAGCTTTTACTTATCACCCAATTCCAAAGCCACTTCCACATTTTTAGATATTTGTTTTGGCAGGACCCCACTGTCAGTAAGAAAATCGTTATTAGTTTCCAATTATTGCTGCAATGAATTGCCAAAAACTTAGTGGTTTAAAGCAACACAACTTTATTACTGTATAGTTCTAGTGGTCAGAAATCTAAACGGGTCCATAAGGCTGCATTCTTTTGGGGAGCTCTAGAGGAGAATCTGTTTCCTTGCCTTTCCAGCTCCTAGAGGCCACCTACATCCCTTGGTTTGTGACCAATTCCTCTATCTTCAAGACCAGCAGTATAGCATCTTCTCTCCTTTCTGACTTCTGTTTCCATCTTTACATCTTCTTTATCATTTCTGATCCTCTTGCCTTCCTCTTCTTGACCCTTGTGATTACATTGGTAATCAGGATAATCTGGGATAGCCAATTGGAAATAATCTCCCCATATTGATATCTTTAATTTAATCACAGCTGCAAAGGTTTTTTTCACCATGTAAAGTAACATATTTGAAGGTTCCAGAAATTAGGGTGTGGACATTTTTGGGTGGCCATTGTTCTGCCTACACAGCCAAGATATAGTCTAAGGCCAGTCTATTATCTATCATGATCCCCAAACAAATGAGGTCAGACTAATTGTTGGCCTTTAGTGTCACTGCCAATAATTACAGGGGAAAATAGGTGGGTCAAAAGTAGCTCCTATCTCCAATGGTGAGACATTTCATGGCCCATTTTCCTCCACATACAAACATGTAATCTGAAAGCATCCCACTTACTCCAGTTTGAGATTTGTTGTTAAACCTGGCTTGGATCATTATAGTGTTTTGGTTAATAAACATTGGCAGTGTCACCAAGTAGTTGCAGCCTCAGTCTCCACACATGACATAACCAAAGACTTCTCAGGCATCAGGAGAAGCATGTGAATTTGTGTCAGTCAGATTGAAACAAAGTTATGCCAAACTGTGTGTTTGTAACCATTGATGGCATCAGACACTGCAGAATAGTTCAGGACCAATCGTGTCCCAGGTCCCTTTTGCCCAGGCTACTATCTAGAAAGTGTACCAAGCTGACCCAGTTTTGCTATTAGGAGAAAGAAAGATATATCACGCCCAGCAATTGTTAGGGTGGAATCCCAAATTTTCAAAATAGGTCTGTATAACTCTCTAGGCCTTTTGTCCTCATCATTAACCAGGAGTGGCCAAAAGGGATGAATTCTTCTTGGAACAGCCACATTAAAGTGACCAAACTACCTTACTAAAGTATGAAGACCAGGAAAAGGCAAGGGACAAAGAGTCAGAAATCTTTTTGAGTTGACTTTTGAGAATGCTATTCCAGCACTCAAGTATACTGCGGATGGTAGGGAACATGTAATGTCCATTAAATTCTTTGACTATTAGCCCATTGTTTGATGGTCTTCGCCAATGATCCAGAAAGCCTAACACATGAAACAGCTTCATTGTAAGGACCACAATGCTGTGGCTAGAGTCAGCTAGTTGGGCTGGAAGAGGAATACCATACCCTCAAAAAATGTCAAAGCAGTGAGGCAACATCAGTAGTCCCAAAAGGGAGTCAAAGATTCAATGTAGTCAATTTGCCAGGAACAGACAGAGGTAATGTTCCATGCAATGTGGGCTCCTTCACCATGGAATAAGCAGGCTAAATTTTTGCAGGAGTCACAAGTCTGGTATGCAGTGAAAGCTTCTGCATCCATCAGAAACACATAGTCTTTTACAGTGTGCCCTGTCTGTGATAATGGATATGTTGCCATGTCCAATGCGATGATGAAACCAGGGGGCAATGGTGGCAATCTCGGCATTGCAGGCTTGATAGCCTAATTCTAATTGGTCTAATCAGAGAACAGGCCCTTACTGTGCACATCTACATGAGTGACTCAGACTGTCTGATGGGCAAGTACAATTTGTTTACCCAGTTCATGGCCCCAAAGAGGGATGTCTTTAATCTGCCAGTCTTAGTCTTCAAAGTGGCAGACCAACTGGTTAAGCCATTGGTAACTGCCAAAAAGGCAGTAGGAGTCCTTGAGAGTATTGTCTAAGGCAAAGGTGATTTAGTCTGTGTGGTACAGTTGGTCTTCCAGAACTGTCATTGGAGTTGGATGGCTGCTGCCATCCAGTGGACACCATCAACTTGTAATTTAACTGAGCCGAAGTAAACTAGGCCCAGGATTATAGGTGAATCTCAGTGAATCCAGGGCCCCACTGAGCCAGCAGATTTGCTTCAGGCAGTGGAATGGGGGGGATAAAGTTTCTCCCAAAGAGATGACTGCCACTTTTTCACATAAAACTCTTTTCACGTAAAACTCTTTTCACGTAAAATTTTCATGAAACTCACTGAGTTTCATGTAAAACTCAGATGTCACTAGAGCTGTGCTCTTAAATGCATCATTTCCTTTTGACAAGAGAGACTTATGGGACCCTTCCCACCTTGTTTTGTTGAATCCATGTTGATCTATCCCAAAATGGGTATATCCAGCCTGAGAGTCACAAGGCCTCCATTGGTAAGACTTTCCATTGGTAAGAGCTTAGTAGCAGGTTAACAGCTACCTTTAGAAAAAAAAAGGGGGGGTGGGGGGGAGGCAGTATTTAGTGGCTACGTCAGAAAGCTGGCACTGTTGTGCAGAAAAACAGCCTCTTCTAGTACTCTAGCAGTCATTACACCCTTAACTAAAGCTGAGGTTTCCTTTTTTTTGGTCTGGGTTTATGTATTGTTTCTCTTGGACAAGCCAGGAGGGGACAGTACATGTGGTAGTCCCTGAACAGGAAAATTCCCTCTGACATTTATGAGCATTCACAATACAAGCATATAAAACATTGCTACCAATTATGCATTCAGCAGTGGATACCACAACAACAGTATGTTGTATTGGCCCAGAAGCCCCACACAGTAGGCCACTTCAGCTTTCCTTCCCTACTTCAAATTGTGTCCAGATCCCATAAGTTGAATTCAGGCACGAAGGAGTCTACCCTGAGCACACGTCAGAGCCTCGAGCAAGTCTCCAGGTCATGCTATTTCCCAGCTGGGGGGACCAGGATTAAAGGGTAGCGGGAGAATTTAGGCTATGGTGGGATGGCAGGGGCAGCAGGAAGGAAATTTTATTGTTAGCGGTTTTTTCCCTCTTTCAACCCTTCACCCTAAGATCAGAGCCTAAGCACCAGCACTACTTCCTCCTTCCTATACTTCCTGGTGTCTAGCAAGCACTAGAACCCAGGATTCCCTTTTTTTCCTGCCCCTGAACACAGGCTACTACAGTCCACCCTGCTGTTCTGAGGACCATTGGTGACCTCTCTGCCTAGTACCCCATCTTCTCACCAACCAAGTTAAGCTGTGAAAAGGGCCAGGTGGGTGAGCGCAGTGCCTCTGTGCTTTTGGGCAAGGCAATGGGTTCACTTTTCTTTCTGAGTGGCTTCCTGCTTATGGCTTAACCAATGTTTTCAATTCATCCAAACTAAAGTTTTTGGTCCACCCAAAGCTCTATTTAAATAGCAAGGTCCACATTGCTGACATCAGTTGTTTGGTTTGGGGACTCCTGGCTCAATAGTCACAGACAAACTGCCTTTTAGCTGGGGCCATGGAGCTTGCTTGCCCACTGTCACAATAACATCCTTTCCTTTGCCTACCAAGAGGAAAGAAAAAGCAACAATCAAGCACTATTTGGGTAGCTTGTCTAGTCCTACTTTTCAAAGCTCAGCCTTTAAGGATTAATTCAATTCATGTTCATTAAAAAATTGGACAATGGGAAACCCTTCCTCCACCCCCACTTTCCACACACCTACCAGTCCTCCCCACCACTTGGGCAAAAACATTTGCTACCAGATTATAGGAAGTTTTCTCATCTCTCTGGACCTGGTTCATGGAACCTTTGTCCTTCCTCTTCCAAAATGTCATTTCTCCATCAGCATCCCATCCTTGTCACTAAAACTGTCAAAGCTACAATTTGACTTTACCCTACTTTTATAAGCTGTTAAGTTAGCCTGTTCCTCTTTCATGGATGCTCACAGAAAACATGAGACTCTTGAATCAGAGACCACAGACTGATTATTCACAGCACAGCAAGCATCATGAACATCAGATGCTTACATCGGTTCCCCTTGCTCCCAAGTCCCATGAGGGCAACATGGAGGACCCAGAAGGATACCTACATATGCAGTGTGTTGCATTATAGGAAACACTTACCTTCATGAATCCACCAATTTTTTAGCAAGCAGTAAGCAAGCCTGCTTTTGTACCAGAGGGAGACATTACCTCATCCTTCAAAGCTGCTCACTGCAGATACAATCCTGAGGAATAGCCTGGGTAAAGAGAGGTCAGGGCCTTACATTTTTGGCATATCCAGCAAAACATATAGAAGCATGAGAGATCTATGGAGGAGTCTCTGCCAATAAGAACCAGCCCTCTGGGAAAAGAGTAAGAATTTTAAAAGGTCTGCATTGTATCATTTCCCAATTTCCTGGTTTAAATACTCCCACCATGGGTACTTGAAGCTACCACTGTGATATTACTCGAGTCAGAGTTGGGAAGAGATATGCACGCACTCTAGCTGAGCCCTCCACTGATAATTCTTGCTTGAATCAATTATTATTATGATGGTTGGGCTGCTGGTCCCTCTTCTCCACAATTATCACAATTTGACCAAATGTCACCTCCATGTTTGTTTTTCTTTCTCGTGTATCTTCTTCTTTGTCAAGGAGCTGTTTCAATAGACCATTTTATGCGTACGTGAGTACTTAGATGGTTGCCTGCAAGGGCAGATTCTAAGAAGGTCAGTAACAATTGGGGTGACACTCAGAGAAGGGCACATGCTTCAGAGCAAATTGCCCTCAGCTCACACCATCCAGGTGGCGCTAGATAAGTTAGCCTTGGTGGAAACTGAGTTTTTCAAATGAAAATGAGATTAACAAGAAAAGCCTCCATTTATTGCGCATCTCCTATGTGCCAGGCAATATACTAGCCATTTTAAATTTAGAGTATATCATCTCATTTAAACCAAAACCATGAGTTTTTTTTTCCTTTAAATATATCTTATTTAAATACTTCTAACATTTTCAACATGGTTTTGCAACATTCAGGGCCCATAATTTCCTATTTCAATGTTATCAAATGATAGTGAAGATACTTTGTGGGATAACAGGACTTAATTAATAACTAGCTTTTCAGCAACTGTTAGAACGCCTCAATTCCATTAAGTGAGTGACATCAGTTGGAAAAATGAGGCCAATTTTTGCTGCAGGTTTAAAGAAAGTGGAAATAACCTCTAAATAGTGGTGTATTTGTGCTTAGCAGTGGAAGGTTTTTAGTTCATACTTAATTGAAAAGGCAAGTCACTGTTGAATTTTGAAAACCCTGGAAGAGTTTTTTAAAGTAATTTAATGTACCATTTTATGGTTGCTTTTGTAGTTTAGAATTTGTGATGGATATCGAGGGATGTATGTGCCTTCTGATCCCTTAGATTTAATCAGACTTCTCACTTGCTTGCTTGCATAATGGTTTATGGTACCTTTGGTGATTTGCAGCCAACCTAGCACTTTTAATAATTTACTGTAAAAGCATTTAATTTTTAATGGACAAGAATGGGTTAGAGGTAACTTTTGCGTTGGTAAGTGCTCTCTGGAAGAGTAGAAAAAAAGGAACAGTATATTTAAATTCCAAACATTATTGAAAAACATGCATCTTTTATTACCAAAATCAAATGCATAATTGAAGAACATACCTAACCCAAAATTATTGTTCATGCTTTATTTAACCAGAAGATAGCATTGCTTTCACGATGCTATCATAAGGACATTTTTTCAAATTCTCATTTTTTTTTCTTATCTTCCATGCTGTTTTCAATATTCTGTCTCACAAGATAAAGCATACCTGCTACAGGGTGAGAATACATGTCATTTTATTACATCTTGCTAATCAAGAAAAGCCCAACAAAAGAATGGTTTGTAATGTCTGGTACATAAAAGAAATAGCATCTTATATTAATTTTCCTTAAAAGTTTTTCTAAGATCTCCAAATAATGTGCATACCTAGGAATGATTTCACAACTAGTCTTAAAAATACCAGAGTTTCCATGTGGAAAGAAAAATGGGAAGATGCCAGGATAAATATTTTTTAAGACTTGATGGAGGACAAAACATATCTTGCCTTCAGAGGCACATAAAACAAAAAATGTTGCAATTGCAGAATAATCCCTTTTTCAGATACGCCATATGTAAAAATAAGAATGGCTTCACAGGACTGCTTTCTGGGGAATCAGCTAACAGCCTACAGCCCTGGAAATTTATTCTACTCTTCTAACATTCCACAGCTGACTGTCCCCGAGCTTATGCTGAAATGGGCTGCAGGGAGAACTCTGATGGTCAAGGGTCCAAGTTTGAGCTCTGTTTCTAAAGTGCCTTTGGAATTCAGGCATCAGAGCAGCTGCATGAGAATATGAAACTCATTCTCTTTGTTTTGGCCTTCAAAAAGTCTTGAGTCTAAACCATGCTATAGAAATTGGTTCCCAGGAACCTTTGGTACTTAGCCAAGGAGTTTATGCCCTGTCAAAATTACCCCATCTAAAGCTGAAAGTCTGAGGATCCAGTCACCATTTCCATGCTTGGTTTCCTGGGATGAACCTGCAGGTGCAAGACTTACCTGGTTACCAAGAACCCTATCTACTTCTCACCATCTTTTGGCTTTCTGGAAGGGGTTATATATAAAACAGCTCCTTTCTCTGTTAGCTAGATTCTCATCTCCACCCCAGCTAATGAACAGAAACTTCTAGATATAATCAATTGTCTCCCAGATTTGAGGAAGCAGGAATTGCTCCTGAGTAGACAAGTTCAGGGGCACCCGAGTTGGGTGACCTTTACCAATCACATACACATATCTCTCTTTCTCTTCTCCAGCTCTCTCAAATTCTTCACCTCACCTCACCAACGTTTACTTTTAGAGGTAGAGAATCCTTAGAGATCATCCAGCAATCCACAGACTTTTTCACATGAAGAAACTATGAGCTAGATAATTGCTCAAGGTCACACGGAAGCTAGAAACTAGAATTTTCTAAATTGAGTGCTTTCTAAATAGAGCGCTTTTAGAAATCTGCTTTCTAAACTGAGTGCTTTTCCCATTACATCATACGGTCTCGCTCCCCTCTTCCTCTGTCTCTTTCTTCCCCTCCTGCCTCCCTTCTCCCCTCCCCAACTACCGTCATCCCTTTGCTTTTGTTTTAGGCCTTCCAGTGGTGCCAGAAGTACCCATTAGTCTCACTCAGCTGCAGTGGTGGCCTTGAGTGCTAAAAAAATTAAGGGATGGGGAGGGGGGAGATAGTAGGTATTCCTGACCCTAGTCTAACAGTCTTTCTGGCTTAATTCCTTTTTTCTTCCTTCTCTTCCATTCAGGTGTGCTCCCTCTTTTTCACATTCTGACAATACTGAAGAACGAGCTGACTTTACCCTAGCTAATTTGCCAGCCTAGTCTTGATGATAGAAACATAACTAAGTTTCTTGTGCATATTAATTCCTTTTAGTGTCCTTACCAGGTTGGGGCTTTGTGAACCATCTTCCAAAGAGAACAGACAAACGTAGAAAAGAATGTTATAAATGTAGCCTTCTAGCCTCCATCCTGGCCTAGGTCCTTACATTCCCCCCAAATTTATGCCAAATAGATGAAGTGACACACCAAAGTGTCAACACTGGTCACTCCACAGGCATGGAACTGGAGTAGGGTAGAACCAGAGAGGGAGAGTATTATGTTTATTCTAGCAAGTCTTTTAAAAGTTGAAAAGAAATAAAAGAAGGAAGGAAAAAAGGGAGGAAAACATGCCTAAATCACAGTAAAATTTGAAAATCTGAAGCCTAGAGTGTATCAGAAAAAAATATTTTAAGTACAAATAAAAAGCCTGCAAGCATAATACAGTCAAATCCGTAATTTTTTAAATCTGTAATGCTAGGTTTTAATGAAAGGCAAAAAGGTCTATAAATTCTGTTTTTTCCCTTAGCAGTTAAAAAAAGAAAAATTCTGAGTTATGGACTGACTGTGAGTATAGATAAGAAAAATGTCCCCGTTGTGACTGGGTGCTAGAATTTTTCACGTATACCACTCATGTCTATATAAGGGGGGAAACAGACTGAAGAACCGTCAATCTTGTATTTTTGGCAGACTAAATGATTAACCATTTCACATCAGAGTCAATCTTAATCCAATCAACTGTATGGGAATTAGTCACTATAATGGGAAAAGTACTTAACTCAAAAGGGTTCATTCATTAATCACATATCAACACACCAGAAAGATAATTTTTCTGCTTAAGTTCCCAGGCTCCCCTTATTCATTCATTCCTTCAGCAGCTATTTGTGGAACTCTTACCATGAGCCAGGCACTCTGTAGGGCACTGGGAACAAAAACACACTCCTTAATACAAAGGAGATGGTAGATTAGAGAGGGGGAAATAAAAAATAAATTAGCTCATGCTGTAAACATTAACATAGATTTGCCACACAACACACACACACACATACTGCCATGGAGGTAGGGGCAAAAGGGAATAATTACATATGTATTCTAGGGCAAGTAGAGAAATCATCACAGAGGAAGTGACACCTGAGCCAGGACTTAAGGGCTGAATCAGAGTTCATTGAAACATTTCCAATGAAAATCAAAGCCTGAAAACAGAAAAGGCCAAGTTTATGAATGAATACTTTTATTAGACCAGCACTTCCCAATGTGTTTATAGATCTTATTTGGAAAAAAAGGATTCCATCTTCAAAAGAACGTTTAGGAAATGCTGGATTCTACAACATTAAACAATTTTCTTTACAGCAGGACTTCTCAGAACCTTTACATCCCCAAAATTTTATGCCAACCAAATACATGAAATGATACACCCAAGTGTTAACACTGGTTACTTTCTGGGAGCCAAGGTGCATTATAAATCTAGAAGAGGGACATAGTATGCAATGATTCTCAAGCTTAAAGAAAGCCCCCTTTTCTTTGTAGAACTTGAGGGTCTACTTACCTTTGTGCACACTTTATGTCTGTATTCATGATCTGTACTCATAGATTTATTTTCATGTGTGTTTTTAAACTAAGATAAGAAAAGGTAATTGTAAAGTCCACTAATGAATGCTGAAGCTTTGTGCAGTGATCATGGCCATTGAGGTTTATCCCAGGCAAGATTATTGCTAAATGAATGCTCAAACTCCTGTTGGAAAAAGCAGCAAAGTCTTAACATTTAATATTACTGCACTACAATCATTCTCATTCCAGAAAAGTTGTCATTGTCTTACAGGATTCTACAGGGGCTATGTGACCATTTGGTTTGGTGTCAGTGTTAGAAGAAGATCAGAAAACCCAGAGTAAGGTGACTGAACAATACACATGCATATGGCTGGTAATTAGGTACTAGATAACCAAACCAAATAGCAACCCAGAAAATACCTTTCTTCTTTGCATAATGATCAATAAATAGACTAATAATTAGATCTTCCCTTTACATTCACTGCATGTATATTTTGAAATAGTATGTGTCAAATTATGCTTTCCTATTTGTAAAAAAAAAGCACAATTTAAGTATATTTTAAGGAGCACTAAATATTAATAAAAAAAAGGGAGGGAAATGCAGATGGTCTAGATAACACAGTGAAAGATGAATGACTCAGTGGGTCACCATTCCTGTGAACAGAATTTGAGAAACTGCAATAAAGAAAGACTTCAGGCCTGTTATATGACACTATTTAAAGCATGTACTACCTGTATAATAGGCTGGAAAAGGACTGATTCAATTGATGAAGGAAGATTTAGATCTATGACTTACATTATCATGATGAATCCTATATTAATATTAAAGTTCTATCCATCATACTGGAAATTTCCCTGGAGAGTTTTTAACATTTCCCTCGTGGCTGCCTTAATATGTAAATTACTGCCATCCTGAGAAACCGGTGCAGAATCTCTGCTTATAACTTTTTCTACATTACATTTTTTTTCCATTTTATTTCTGTGCAAATTGAGTCCCTTTTAGTTTTAGAAATAAGAAAGTTGCCCCCTCTTCAGATTACCTGAGTTTATATCACTTTCACAGACGCCCTCTTCAGTTGTTCCATATTGTTTCCTATTTCCCCTTTGTTTGCTGACAGTAAAATTAGCAGCAGTAAGAGGTCTGCTCTGTAGGCTTAGGAAACTTGGCGCAAGCTGTTAGTACAAGCAATAAATGCTGGCCAGCTTCTATTTTGTAGCCTGTAAAATGTTGGATACTCTAGCTCAGATTCTTTGGTCGGTGGCCACAGTCTGCAAATGTCACATTTCATCAAAATCACTTCGGCAACTGTTGTTTGCAGGCGCATCCAGAGAGAGGGTGAGGCAATCCAACCACGTGGGGGAGGGGTTAGAATCTCTCAGTACTAATTTACGGTGTATCAAGAACAACACTGCCCCAGGTCTTCACATGTGACAAAAATCTGGGGATCTCCTTGACCCTAATTACAAGATGCCCCAAATTCAACTACTTTTGAGATTTAGGGTGGAGGTGAGGGAAAAGAATAACAGGCCAAGAATCGTTCACTAGGCCCGGTTCTCTCCTCTGTGCCAGAAAGAAAACCTAGAAGATAAAAGTTCATCTTCTACCAGCCTTCCAGTTACGGATGCTCTCCTCCCTCCCAGCCTGCATCCCACTTCCTCTTCCTCCGGCCCCGTAATTAACTCTAGGAGACAGGAAGAATAGAAGCAGCAGCGGCAGCAACCAGTAACTGACATTTTGGGGGAAGTTTCTGGGCTGATGACTCAGCCAGCCCTGCTCAGCATTTGCTCAACATTTTCTCGAAACGGGCTGTTCAAAACCTTTGACAGGGCCACTGAACAGAGAGTACATGGACACTGAGTGGCTGTCCTTCACCCCACGGCTTTAATTTTTCCCAGAATGTGGCCAATCCGCATCATCCTCCCCCACTCCAACTCTTTTCACAATTTAGCTCTCAGAAGGCTTCCTGGAGTGGGGGCATGTGTCCTCTGCTCGGGCTCTATGCTGAGGGAGAGGGGTCAGCCTGAACTTCCTTCACTAGCGTGTAGCTATAGGAGAGGGGTGTGGAACCAAACGGCCCAGCCTCGTAGGTGGAGAGCACCTACTGCTTGCAATGGAAGGGAGAAATTACCTGGAAGATTTTTCATTCAAAAAACTTTATAAATTTTTAAATCTTCCTCTTTCAAAATGAGCCATAAATGGGTCAAATGATACAGAATAGTAAAATGGATGTGATATGAATTCTTTATAATTATGGAAATGGCAGCTTCCTTATTGGTTACGTGAGTCACGTAACATGTAATTCCTCGTCTTAGGTTATTGATAATGGATATGCAGTTATCAAGTTGTTTTAATGAACACTTGTAAAATACTTTCTGTCAATGAAAGCAAATATTTTATTGTAGACAGATATGCTTGTAGGACTGAACTAGGATGTCCCATTATTACTACTTCTAATTTAGTGTAAATACTGTCAAAAAATTGACAGAGCACAATGAACCTAACTACCAAAAGAATAGGTACTTATATCTGGAATTATACACAAGAGTCTTATTTGTACCGTCTCCAAAATAAATACTTCCCACTGATCTCTACACAGTTATGTGAGGGAAGGGAATTGTGGAGTGCTTCCAAGGAAGACTACCCAAGTGTCAGGCAGAGAATGGCAAATCTGCCACCTTAATGGAAAAATAAACTTTCTTGCTCAAAAGCAATGAACCACTCTACTCCAGGTCATAGAACTCACTCGACCTTAGTAAACTCAGTGGGAAGAAATGAGGCAAGTCAGTAGGACCACAGCGAAATAAAGGGCGTGAAACATTTAGGAAAGAGGCCCAAGTTAAAAAGAGTTTAGGACCATTTAGGGACCAAACCACCTGGTCTTAAAATTCTCAGGACAGTGCTTCATATCTGGTGCTGAGCATAACGTTGGAAACAGGAGCGCCTCCAAATGCCAAAGAGAAACACCTGAGCCAGGGCTCTCACCTGCCAGGGGAGAAAGGGAATCTTACAGGCTCTCGAGGTTGGCACAGCTTTTGATGGATATATGGAGAAAAGCTGGGAATTGTGCCCTCAGACACCCCGGGGGAAGGAAGATCTAGAATTTGTTTTGTTTTCTTTTGTGTTTACCATCAAAGCCCCGCATGAGCCATGAAAAATATCTCACAAGAACACCTGCTTTCAAAAACAAAGACCCAGATGGCAGAGATGAAAGCACTGTCTACTAGAATCACCAGGGTAGGATTCAGACCTCTCATCTTTAGAGAGAAACAGAGAAATGCCCACACCAACACAGAATGGTTACATCACCCTCTGACTGCAACTCAGAACTTAGTTTTTCACCAGCTTGGAAGTAGTTTTCCTCCACTTGGGGAACTGGAGACAGGGAGAGAACAGTTCAGATTCTCCCTTACACTCTATCTATCCAGCTGTATTGAACACCTTTTATATTGTCTTCCTAGTAGCACCAGCTGCCCCCAACTCTTTCACAGGTTTGCAATAGGATCCTCTATGTTATGCAATGTGACCATCCTTAGCCACAGATCACTGGCTCAGGATGGGGCACCTTATCTGGACTGGGCCCATCAGAATCTTTCCCTAGTATTTTGAAGGTGGAACTGAGATGAGGCATTTTCTCATGGGATGGCTGAAATTGAGGATACTCAAACTCAGGTGTTAATAAATGGATAGAGAAGCAGAAAAATCAAAATGTCAGTAGGAAAGGATAATGAAACTGATGCACTGAGAGAAGCACTGAGGATCCAGGAGAAAGTTCTGAAGGTAATTTGACTCCTAGGCTCCAGACGTTCTATAGGCCCCTATCCCATTTATAAGACATCCCAGTATCCTCATAAAAAATTCCTCATTTTGCTTAAACACATTAAAAATTTCACTAATGGCAACCAAGGAGCTCTGAATAATATATCAGGTAAAGGAGAATCAGTTTTGCAGCTGTGCCAATATGAAAGCATCAACTACAAACATTCACAAGAATAGGAAACTGCTCAAGAGGCAGGAAGGTCCAAAGCGAGCCCACGGTGATTTCTCTCCTATTCCATCTTTCACCATGCCCTGCTTAGCCTGTGTATCAGGGACTTCCCAGGATTCTGGAACCCCTTCTCCTTGGATATTTTTATCCAAGTTAGATCAGGTTAAGATATACATTCAGGGAAGTTTTGAAGTGGTAAATTTAAACAAATAAATCAGCCTCAAGAATATGGAAACATAAGAAAGGCTATTCCACCGCTCTTGACCTAGAGGTTGGGGGATGGGGCATGGAATTTACTAAAAGATCCACATCAGTCTCCTAGTTGGATGCTTCTGGATCATGGATCATTGGCTACTCCTATCAGTGAATTAGAATGGGCTCTACCATAGCCCATCAGCCAAAGCCCACCCTTATAAAACTGCTCTGAGTCATCCAAGCTTGTGTTTATAATAGGCTATTGTCCCTAGAGATAGTATGCCTGCTTGTGTGTCTAAATATGTTCTAAAACCTTTACCAGCATTGTCTATTTTCTTTATTATAGGTTCTCAATGGGGAAATATCTGATTTCTTAAACTTAATTGGTACAAGATCCAGTATAAAGTTAAATCCATTATGTATTTAATAGGATTACATTAACATTCATTTAGCTCATTTAACCTCAATAAGTACAGGATTTTCTGCCTAGATCTCGTCTTTTAGAATCAAGAGATTGCCAGAAAATCTTCTCCTTTAATTAAATTTATTCCTAAAGCCACAGTAGGTTTAGAAGTATGTTTTTAGATGTTCCTCCAAAGACAACTATTTGAGGATTTTTCTGTTTGCTTGCTTGGAATTGGTTGAGTTTTATTTGTCATGGAATTGGTTGAGTTTAGCCAGCAGAACTGCCATGCTGTAATTCCTGGCTATGTCACGGACACATCTCTTTGGGGGTCCAATAAAACCAATGTCAAAGGGAAGTGTAAACTCCTCCTCAGTGATGAAGTCCAGCCACTGTGATCCAAATGATGCAGGAGCCCACTGGTATGAGATACTCAAATGAGCTCAGACCTAGAGCAGAAGGGCAGGTGGTGTGGCCAAAGCCAAAGGACTGGTAACAGAAAAGAATAAAGTCAAAGTGCCAGTGCATTAATGCAAGGGTGGTGAGAGCTAGGCCAGCTTCTGCTGAGAACCACGGGAACTGCATGGCTGCTGTGGACCTTTTCAGAAGCTCCTACCAACGGCACTCAGGAGCACAGAAACCACCTGACCTCCAACTAAAAAGAAAAAAACAACAACCCATTCACATACATACTTGAATTAGCCCCCTTATCATCTCTTTTCATCAGAGATGAAAGAGCACCTGGGTGGATCCATAGTTGTAATGATGCTCCTTTTTATTAGTTACCCAGCTGCCCTTATTCCCGATTGAGATGGGAAAACAGTTGTCCTTATGCACATCCTCCAAAACCCACATCGGTGTAGGTTTAAGCAACAGAATTCCTCCCCAGCAAAGATGCAGCCAGACTAGTGGAAAAGGCCCAAGGATTAAGCCAGGTCCTTCCTAAGCTACTGAAATTCTCAAACATTCTTTTCATTAAAGCAAATCATTATTTGAAGAGTACCTTCCACATTTTAGAGCAGAATCCTTCAAAACAAAGAAAAAACAAAACAAAAAAACCAAGATATTGAAAAAGCACACACTTTGTAAGAAACTAAATTATTCCATTCAGGTTGGAAGACAAGGTGGCTGCTCACTTATTTTAAAAATATAAAAAGCAAGACTGGCCAAAAACAGAGAAAAAAAAAATCCCAGTAAAGGTCTGGGTTTCCATTACCCATATTTGTATAAAAGCTATGGGTTGTTTTAACTAAACATCTGGTCTTTGTCCCTCATGTAGAGAATTCTGAGTTTTCTTGACACTCTGGCAAGAGGTACCACAACCCCCTGCCAGGCCAGTAAAAATCACACATTTTTCCTGCAAAGAAAAAAATGTCAATAAAAATGAAACATTAAAAAGCGTAAAAGCTCGAATTGGAAAGCTGTGCTGCAGAGGCTGCTTCTTAATCAGCCTTGCACAACTGCTTTAAACATTTTTTAAAACATTACCACTCCATATCGTTTGAAAGACCTAATACTGATACTGAAAGTTTGTTCAATATATTGTTCTAAAATATGTCCTTTAGACACAGGGACCTTGCCATTTAATCAACCTTCTGGAATAAATCATATGAATTAACTTTTATAAATATTTAATGTTTATTCTTGCATCGTACAAATTGATTCTTTAAGTTACTTCAACTAGAATTGAATTTCAACCGCTTTTACTACATGGAGAAATAATCTCTGTCCCATGTTCATGTCAGCACCTTCCAAGACCCTGGCATTATAATCCGTCAGAATAAAAAGCAGAGAAATAAATACAATCCTGCTATCAAAATATGACAAGCTCATTATAGCAAACCATTCATAAATCTTGAAATAAAGGCACCACCACGCATTTTAAAAATAGTAATTTTATGCAATTTGCATAGGATGATTTTATTTGGAACCAAGGCAGGTATTTCTTTCTCTTTGCACACATAATGCTGAAATGAATTACACAGTAATACCACCACCATCCTCCAAAGAGGGCCTAAAATTAGTTAACAAATGGTTGCAAAATACTTTGCAAACATGAAACGCAAAATAAGACTATAATGCCCATAAATTCTTTTGCATCGCACAACATTTGGATTGTCCTTAGAAGGAAAGAAAAACAAACAATGTAAAATGGCAAATACCCTGGAAGTAAACTGCTGGGTTGAGGGTGAGGAGAAGGGTTCTAGAATGAAGTTCCTCTGGATATTAAAATTCACCGCCTCTTTGGTAGACCTCACCGTGGCGTCAAGGACCTGGATCAATGCATGGCATGAGTTGGCCCTTCTACATAAAGATTTAAATGAAAAGTTGTAGCCCATGGCCTAAAAACAACCCATTATTTTAAATATTTTATTCGAGGTGTAGATAAACCAGAGCCTTACAGAGTCCTAAACCCAACTCAAGTCAGCTCAGTTCCTGACTGGTGGCAATAATTTGTCCCCTACCCTAACTGCCTGCCAGAAGTTAGGGTGCATCTAGTGGGCATGAAAAAATAATGAGCAATCAGAGAATCCTTTTCTGCCCTCAGCCAGAGGAGCCAGTAGGCCTGTGAAGTCTGCCTCGTGGGAG
This sequence comes from Equus caballus, assembly GCF_041296265.1. Classification (NCBI taxonomy): domain Eukaryota; kingdom Metazoa; phylum Chordata; class Mammalia; order Perissodactyla; family Equidae; genus Equus; species Equus caballus. The sequence continues at coordinate 60,762,159 of NC_091687.1, read as the reverse complement.
ACCCTGAAGCATCATCAGGGAGCCCTGCTTCGGGCTGTGTAGGCCCTTTTCACACCCTTTTCACACCCATCAACATGGCAAGATCCATCAGAACATGTTGAACTCATCAAGCTGCATGTTGTACTACAACAGAATAAACCAAAACTCACATTCAACCTGTTCTTACCTGACTGTCCATGTATGGGTCTCAGTCTGGGAAAGCCTCAGATGTGAATCCTCAACAAGAGAATGGTAAGATGTTGTGATTTCAGGATAAGCCACACAATTAAGCTCTAATAAAGTATAAGTCACAGTAAAGAGAAAACTCTGGTCAACAGCCAAAACTGGGAAAAATAATTAATAAGCAACTTCACTTTCAACTCCTATTCCCAATCCTGATGAAAAATTTATTTATTCCTTTAGAAATAAAATTCCCTGAGTTTCTGTGAGACAGACAATGGAAATACCACTATGATCTGCACAAGCAAGGTCCCGCCCTCACATAGTTCACAGAGCAGTGGAGGAGGAGACAGGGAAACAGGACAAATCCTGATTAGGGAAGAACAAAGAGCCATTTACTGGAGCTGGAAGTCAGAAGAGACTTCTCACAACATGCGCTGCCTCAGCCAAGACCCAAACAATGAGTAGATGTAAGAAGAAGAGGGGAGTGGACGAATATCCCAAACACAGGAAAGTCGTGAGCAGAGGACTGGAGGCAAGAGAAGCCTCATCCATTTGGAAGAACAGAAGAAGTTTGTCATAAAGCAGAGTTGGTGGGGAGTGGCGAGAGATGATACTGGAGAAATAAGCACAGAACAGGTCATGAAGACTGGGCTATCTAAGTGATTCCAAGAGAAAGTGGAAACCACTGAAAGGTATTAAGGAAGAAATCATAAATATATTGTATTTTATAAAAATTTTTCTGATTGCACTGTGGAGGAAGAATTGGAGAAGACCACAAAAAAGATCTAGGCAAGAGAAGATGGTGAACTGAATAATAGAAATTGGGAAGGAGAGAATTGAACAGATGTAAGAGCTATTTAGAAGTCAGGAAAGACCAGACTGGACTGGGCAGACTAGCTCAGTGAGTAAGTATTCAGATTGCTTGCACTCAAATCCTGGCTCTGCCACCTATAGGGAAAGTTATTAATCTTTCCACACCTTAGTTTGCCTTTCTGTAGAATAGGAACAATAATAGTACCTGCTCACGGGATTATTATGAAAGATAAACAAGTGAATTCACAAAGGACTTAGTTCCTGGCACATCATAAGTGGTCAAAAAAAATTGGTTATTATTATTGAGTGTAATAGCTCAAAACTAGAAACAACACAATTGTTCACTAACTGTAGAATGGGATATGGAAGAAAAGGGGAGGAAAAAGTCAAGGATCTCACAAGGATTTTGAACTGGATAAATGGGTAGATATAGTAACTGCACCAGTTATCTATTTATTGCCTCTCAGCTCCAAATCCACCATTCACTGCATGCTCTGAGATAATGGATATGGACCCAGTAAGCATTTCTCCTTTGTAGCTGGCACAGTTTTAAGCTTTGTTGGTAGAAGTCACTGGAGGGATACTGCAGGAGGAAGGGACTTCTCTTCCTGGTTCAAGTGTGCTTCCATTTGCTTCTTTGTGCTCCTATACATGGCTGCCAGTGGTAGTGTCGGGGACATCTAGTAGCGCTCACCCCCTTCAAATTTCAGCGGCAGATTCCCAGTGAGTCTCAGAGATATCCTAGAAGTTGCCTTCCCAACATTGGGCCCTCTGCACTGCCAAAAGATGTCTCCCCTTGTGATTACAAACAGGCTCTGGCCGGGGTTACCCAGAAAACTTCTCTGCCATCCACACCTTCTCCAATACGCACTAAATTCCCATCAATTTATCCTTTCCTTAGATAATCTCCCTTGGCCCTAGTGTATTCTTTGCCCCTTTATGGTTAATCCTGTTATAATTAATAATTCTTTATATTAATCATTTCCTATTCAAATTACTGTGTTTTCTATCTTCTGATTAGACTCTGACTGATAGAGCCCTATTCATCGAAATTAGAAACATAGGAGGAGAGACAGGTATTGAATAAATTCCATTTCAGACATACTGAACTTGAGATGCTTGTGGGACACCTCGACAGTACTGTCTGGTAGGAAGCTGAGTGCCTGGGAGGTCTAAAGCTCAGGAGAAGAGTCCAGGCTGGAGAAAGAAGCTTAGAAGGGAGTAGCCTTAATATCTCTAAAATCTTAGTAAATGAAGCATGTGTGTAAATGTCATGTGTCAGGGAGATAGTTTTTTTTTTTTTTTGGATGCTCGTATGTGCTGTGAATCCCTAAATGTGCTGTGTTTGTGGCAGCACATTTTACCAAACGATTTATGATGATTTCATACCGCATATGTTAGGTAATGTTGTTTTATATCTGCTAACATTTTCAAAGCTAACTGAAGATACAGTTGAAAACAGCCAAGCCGTATATTAATAAGATTAGAACACTAATTACACTCCAAACTTGGAAGTTTAAACTTGGAGGCAAGGGAGTAATCAGTCACATCAGCTACTCTAGATGCTGACTGCAACCAGAAAAACTCTAATCGATGTGCCAAAACCCCAAGTCACAGCACTGAAAACTGGTGAACTGCTGAAGTTTGAAACAACCACATACAAGCGTGTTTCGAAAGAGACCCAGGCTAATCCCTTCCACTTTTTCCAGGGTGTGAACTCAGCCAATATAACTTGCTCCTTGCTGCATCCATTGTTCAAAAGTTTGGATCTACTGACCACAAAAAAAGGAAGTTCCATCAGCAGTTTGCAAAGGAACAATTTGGAAGAGAAATGTATTAAATCCTCAGGGAAATTAAACCCAAATAATCCAATAACGCCATTACAAAATTAACACTAGACTATAAATTAAATTAATTGCCTTCTACTTTGGGGATTCTTGGCTACCACAGGCCAAAGCAAATGAGACCAATGATGTCAACTCCCTTAATGGAGGCCACAGGCAAGTGTGATTTTGGAGTACCCAAAAAGTTTTCCCACAATTGTTTTTCAACTTTCTGATTTATTCTGGAGATGTTTAACAGGGAGAAAGGGCTTCACTTCTGCCCATCTCAAACCTCAAATTATGGTAGGTTGGTGAGAGAGGCTAGAGGTGGTACAATTCTTTATATAAAAGGTGCCATTTTATGACTTGCTCTTTTGTGAATTCACCCCTAAGTGTCTGTAGCTAGTGTTGGAAATCAATCAATGTAAGGTCTTTTTCTCCTGAGAGGGTTGAATGGACAGGTGGGAACAAGTAATGATTTCTCTGGAAACTAGGCAGTCTAGCGATAAGGCAGGTCTTTAAGAATAACAGTCAGCTGCTCCAAAAGAGACTTGCTTTGGCATTTCAGTAAATAAGCATTTATTTCTGTAAATTCTTTTCTTATGCCATGATGTCAGTGTGCCTGTAGCAATTCGAGATTAACTAAATAATATGGGCCAGGGGACTAACAAAATTAGCATGTGTGTGACTTACCAATCCTCTGCTAGGGTTCTTAAGTACTTTTAGGAGGAACGTAGGATGCGGCATCATCATAGAAATAAAATCAGGGTGATTTATGCAGTTTTGCCAAATAAGGCCCACAGGGCAAATACAAAAGGCCTTGAACTGCCTCCAGCTTCTCCTGAGACAGCCAGTTTGTCAAAATGCCTATCGCATGGTCTTATGCACACCCTTCACATTACAGCTGACATTTACTCCTGAAGCTTTTTAATAACCAAACAGCATTTTACAAAAAGTTAATTAATGGCATTTTATTTGGGTACTATATGATTTAGAATTCTTTTCACACTCTTATTTTGTTTGACATTTAGAAAATACTATGTCTAACTCTTTTGTGTGGATAAAAAAAGAGTTTTTTTTTTTTAACATAGCTAGCACGTATTGAATACTTTTTTTCCTTCTCCCAAGAACTGACGCAACCACCAACAAAAGACTTCCTGTTTGAGCTCAGAGAAATGAAGCGTTCTGTTTGTTTGGAATCTTAATTACGATGGCCTCAAACTTACCTAATTAGAAGCTCCTTCATAATGAGGAAAATTATTTTCAAAGTTAATGAATTTGCGAGCAGAAACACTCCTGTCTTCCTAGAATACGTTACTCACATTCCTTACATACATATTTTAGTTAGCCGCTCTAATTAATATTAGTACTTAAACCACACGGGATTGATTTCACTGTTAAAGCAAACTTTCCTTTGTTTTTAGACAGTATAAAAAGACCATAATTTCCCTTCTTGTAGACATCAGGCTGCACACATAAGCTTAATTCTAGATTTTGGACAAAATGGATTTTATTTCAGCAAAACGACTCATTTTATTGACTTTAGCCACTTCAAGCTTGTTAACATCAAACATCTTTTGTGGAGACGAATTGATGATGTCCAATCTTTACAGCAAAGACAATTATGACAAGTATTCTAAGGTAAGTTTTCTAACTCTAATATGACTAGCATTAACTATGTAATATTTGTCCTGAATTTAACTCTTTTGTAAAGAGTAAGGAATAAGTTAACTTGTGCTTTATTTTTTGTCAAACTTCAGCCTTCCCATGACAGTGTATTGATGCAACTTGTATTGTGTAGCACAACAGCAAACAGCTTGGCCTCTGGTGACAATTTTAGTACAAAGCACAAGGTGCATTAATAGTTTTCAATTGACTCAGAAGTGCACAGTTGTAATAAATAGTTGCAGAAATAAGATGTGGATACATTTCAGCTGGACATTTGAATTGTTTTCAACTACAAACCAAAAAAATATGTTTTTTTCTACCTAGCAATTTTCTATATTTTCTACCTAGCAATTACAAGCTGGCAAGTTTGTGGTAAATCTATACCTAAGTAAAATGTTTATCCCTAGATGGTGAAATTCCAAGTTATTTTTATTTTCTTCTTTATATTTTTATATATTTTCCAAATTTGCTCAAATGGGTATATACTATTTTTCACAATCAGAAATCAATCATTTAGAAATCTTCATATGGACAAATTTTCATGATAAAACTAAGTGTAATTAAATATTTTCTGTATTTTAAATGGTTCCTTTAAAGTCGGTATATTAGCGGTGCAGTAACCCACAAACTGTTTGGTGCTTTACTAAAAATGTAATTTGTGTACTAATAAAAATACAATCAGTTTCTTGAGGAATGCTTTTAGAGTGAAACTCTGAATATGAGCAAGTAAAAAATAAATTCAATGGAGCCTTCTCCAAGTGTATCCCAAAACCTGGCTACCTTCTCTGTTTCCATGTATCCACCACTTTGGTCTTTAAAGGGCGAAACACGAGACATGAAGAGACAGTGACAGATTTCTCTAAAATCAAAATATAAAAATATAAGGAAAATTTAATAAGCAACATGAATCAAAAGCTGCAAGAGACGAACTGCAGTAAAATAACTTTTGCCTCATTTCACTGCTTCACTGTGTATTGCTCCTGCTGCTCGAACAGATTGCTGTATTCACTATATATATTTTATTAATATTTTATAGTGGCCTAACAATAGTTCAGGGACAGAGAAGCTAGATTGCTTTAAGAAGCTTAATACAAATTATTTATTTAAAAATTCTGCACATGAAAACACAAACTTTGTCTATATCTTTAACAATTCTACAGATTAATGTCTGGATTTAAGTTAATTTGAGATTCAAATCTATTGTTTAACAGTAATAAATTATTTTCATGGTCATTCTAATTATAGCCTAGAGGGGACCCTAAAGGAGAAAAGGAAAGAAGTCTCAATTTTGAAGAATGGAAAGATTGGGGTCCAAAAAACGTCACTAAGATTACACCTGCAGTCAACAAAATGCCACACTCGGCAGCCAACTTGCCATTGAGATTTGGGAGGACCATGGAAGAAGAAAGAGGCCCTGGGGCAATGGCCAACCTGCCTCTGAGATTTGGAAGAAACACAGAGGAAAGCATCTCGAGACGCATTCCTAACCTGCCCCAAAGGTTCGGGAGAACAACAGCCAAAAGTGTCGCCAAGACACTGAGTGATTTGCTCCAACAATCCATGCATTCACCACCTGCCAATGAGTTACTTTACTCCATGACCTGCCAGCCCCAAGAAATCCAGAATTCCCATCAAAAACACCCAAGGTAAATACCTGAAAACCAGTTAAAATGCATGGCAGTTGTACAGAGCTGGTCCAGAAACTTTGAAAAGGATTACATCATTTCAAAAGAAGTTTCTAAGAAAGTTAAGTTTCTTAGAAGGAAAAAGGCAAAGACACAGGGAAATAAATACATGTAAATTAAGGCCAGGTATAAACATGACTACAGGTATAAAACAATGAAATGGCTTCCCCTAAGTCATCCATCTCATTACTCTATAGCCACACGTTAAGTAGGAACATGTGACGACAGGATTGGGAATTTAAGCCTATGACATATTGTCCAACATTTGACCTCTCTAATGTAAAAGGTCCCATCTGAGGGAGTTGCCTGCAAGTGCAAAGGATACCATCTCAATATCCCAGTTTTCAAATTTAGAAGGTTTTCTTCCTCAATTTTAAATCAAAATATTTCCTTTGTTTCTGGATCTCATTTTATAAATAAGTTCTGTTATAATCATTCTTTGTATTAATTAATACGTATTTATTAAGTATCTACTATATACAAATCAGAGTGCAAGGTACCACAGGAAGTTCAGAAAATTAATAAGCTACCTACCTATCATTTTCTTGTAAAGAGTATATCTAAAAAGAAAAAAAAAATTATATAAAGTAGAACAGGACACTTTAATTAAGACCTGTAGGAAGTAAGGTGGCAAGCTGTGACACCTTATCCATGAGACCTTTTCATAATACTCCTGGTTTATTTTTTACCCCAGTACTTATCCCCATCTGACATATTACATATGTCAGGTCCATCCCCTTTACTAGAATTTCAGTTCTATAACTCCCATGTTTTCTGTCCTTTACTATATCCCCAGTACCTAGAACTGTGTCTGGCATGCAGTGAGTCCTCAATATTTGACAGAATGAATGAAATGATATTAGAAGCACTAATAAAGTCCTACAGAGCGTCAAAAAGAAAGACAATGTCTCTACATGTGGGAATCTGGGGATGTTTCATGAGTTGGACTTTGAAAGGTGGTTCTATTTTGAACATTCAGAGACTGGTGGGAGGACAGAGGATGTTTTCAGGCAAAGAGGGAGTATGAGCAAAGATTCTAAAGCCAGGTGAGCCAAGAACAGCTGGAGTTCAGCTTGGCTAGAGCAAAGGGTATGTGAAGAGGAGAGGAGAGAAGGCGAGAAGGATGGGGTCAGAGCAGAGGGAGCTGACCTTCAAGGCCAGGTAAAGGACTTTGGACATTATTCATCAGGAAAAGAACGACTGAGGTTTCTGCTGAGGTCCTGAGATGTTATACAGAGGTAGAATTTTGCAACTAATCAGATGTTGGGAGTGGGGCGGTGATGAGGGAGAGCGATGAGTCAATGGTAAGTTTGTGAGTCTGAGTGCTCATTACAAATTCAGAATCCCATCAATATCTCACTCATTTCAAGGGCAACTCAATTCTACTCAAGTATAATTAGGCAATTAGGATCATGGCTTGTATTTTTATATGCTCTCACATGCTATTGTTCTGATGGATGAGAACATTTTGTACTGCTTACATTTTAGGAGACTGGGATTCCAGAAAAGAGATGATACAGAATTGAAACAAGAAAAATAAGAAATCTGGAGCCTGTCCCTAAAGATGATATGAAGCTGTGGCCTGTAATCTACAAATAACTCTCTAGTGAAGACAATGAGTGAAGAGTCCCTGCACTCTTTTAATGGGTTATCATTGAGAGCAATTTTTCCTTGTCCGTGCGGCTAGTACCTTGAAAGTTATACAAAACGACTTAAAGAATATTGTAATGTAAAGATGAAATAACTTTTGTCTAAATAAAAAGAGCATTGCAAGTACTTAAGAAGCCTCTGGTAATGGGGAGAGGAAGAGGGAGAGAGAGACGGAGGGAGAGAGAGAAGCCACGTCACCGTCTTATGTAAAAGTCATGAACCCAGTTACACTTAAGTAAAAAATTAAGAAGAGTAAACTGATAAATTTTATGACGAAAATTAAATAATTTAACAGAATAACATCATTGAGAAATAAATGAACATAACAAATCACTTACAAACATGTTTTATATACCCGTTTTTCCATTGCATCAACTGTTAGTGAATCTATGATAGATTGAAATTTTTTTAAAAATGAATCAAAGACAAAGGTAATTATTAGATACTTCTCCTCTACCTATATCTGGAAATTTGCCTTCTGTTGTGTCTCTTTTATCTTAATTTAATATTTCAAGTTTTGATTTAGAGAAAAAGTCTGGTCACTCAAACTAACAATTTATAAACACAATGCACCACAACACAAATGAATAGTGATTCAACTTTAGTCATAAGAATATGAAGTCCATAGTCAGATATAACTAGTTTATTGAGCAATCTCAAGTCCATAGGGTACAAACCAGAAATGGTATTATTTTTCTCCCATCCTGCCCCGACCTGGGCCGTGTTGAATCTCCTTTTCCTGCTGGGTAGAGATCCCTTAATGATATCCTGGACAGACTCTATAACTTCCTCATCACTTCTTGATATTAAAAAACTCAGTCAAGTCCAGTTGAAGATGCCAACCTCATCACCAAAGCAAAGGGAGGGATAGGGGTGGGAGATCAAGAGTAGCTGTCTCATCCTCTCTATAAAATGTTGCTGCTTCTTGAAATCCAGCCATTTGTGACAACATGGATGGACCTTGAGGGTATTATGCTGAGTGAAATGAGTCAGAGGGAGAAAGTCAAATACCATATGATCTCACTCATAAGTAGAAGATAAAAACCACGACAAACAAACACATAGCAATGGAGATTGGATTGGTGGTTTCCATAGGGGAAAGGGGGGGAGGGCAAAAGGGGTGTTAGGCTCACATGTGAGGGAATGGACTATAATTAGTTTTTGGGTGGTGAACATGATGTAATCTACACAGAATTTGAAATATATTACGATGTACATCTGAAAGCTATATAATGTTATAATCCAATGTTACTGCAAATAAAAAGAAAGCAGTCAAGAGTACAATCCCAATTCCAATTGCAATAAAAAGAATAATATATCTAAATTCAAAAAAGAAAATGTTGCTGCTTCTACAAGTGAGTTCTTCTGGAAGCACTACAGGGACCTTCACACTGCTCAGGTCACTGACCTAAGAGAACTGGATGCTCCTTGATCTCTTCCAACTGCTCTCATCTCATCTGTACTCCCCATAGTCTCTTATTGCCAGAAAGAAAGGTTCAAGCCAGCCACCTTCTCAGCATCTACTTGATCCATAGAAAATGCAGACACCCTTGCCATGCCAAGGGTGGGATTGTAGGCTGCCCCACACTGCCCCTATTTGTCTCCAACCCTCTTTGCCCTGCTTAGGAGGGGCAGGGGAAGATCAGCAAGTCTACTGACTAAGCAAACAATCAGTCAGAAATGAACTGCCAGTCCCCCCTTCACGACTCCACTCTCCATGAATGATTTTCTAGGAACCTCTCTTGCTTGGCTTTGGAGTGAGAGGCATCTGCTTCAGGTCCCCTCCAGGCCAACTTCTCACACACAGCTGGGAGAGGCACAGACCGAGGCAGGGGCTGGTGTGGCTCTGACACCTCTTCACAAACCCTGAAGTAGTGTCTGGCCCCTGCCAACCATGGTTTTCATTATAATGTCAAGTATCTAGTGCTGCTGTACCTGTAGATTTGGTCCACAGTCGCCCATTCTGAGCAACAGAGAAATTATCATGTAACATCCTGCTACACTAGTAAAGAAAAAGAAAGAGCCACTTTATCCCTTAATACTATACAACACAAGGAAACTTCCTGTCATAGAACATGGGTTCTTTACCTAAACCTTTGAAATTTATGGAAAAGGTTAAGTGAATAACCAGGTGTCAGCGGTCCCCTTACCTACTTGGCTTACTCTGTTTTAGTCCTTTTCACCAGCTGCCACAAGAAATCCATTCACATGGGGAATTTTGCGACTTCTCTGGGATCTTGGGGAGGAGTCACATTGCACAGCATTTCACTGACAGAGTCTTGATTAGACAAGCCTCTTCTCCCAAGTCTCTCTTTAATTGGACCCGTAGCAGGGTGCCCTTCTCTTCTGACCTCTGTGGCTCAGCCCAGGGTGGCTTTATGGGCATGCAACCCATGCAGTCACACAGGGCCCTCACTTAGTTAAATACTCCACTGTCACTGTCTTGAAATTCTTAATTTTGAACAAGGAGTCCTACAGTTTTATTTTGCACTCGGCCTCACATTACGTAGCCTGTTCTGGTCCTCCTAAACTTCGTCCTGCTGGCTCCTCTGCCCATACCCCCAGCATCCAATTCCTCCCCATGTTTATTAATCAGAGTAGCTTCCATTTCCTACATGAAATTCAAGGGCCAGCCTGTCATGCAGGCTTGGGAGGTCTGCTTACATCCTGCAGTGGGTGTAAAATATAACTGCACACCTCATGAAATATGGTCAAAATGCATATTTATTTTTATGTCCCACTACCCCCTTTAAAATGTAAGGGATGGGGAAGGGGTGTGAAGAAATCGTCTCTGGCCCTGGATGGAAATTTGGGCAGATGTCATGAACTTCGTTGCTGCTCTTAAGTGATGTCAGAACTTTGGCCTCTCTAAGTCCAAAACACACATTCTCAATTCCAGTGTGATAAACATTTTAATTTGCATTCAGCCATTCATTCATTCATTCTCCACTGTTCCCATTGGAAGCCAGAGTTGGGGGACAAGAGTGTGGTTGACTTCTGCTTCTCTTCCAGCCTCACCTGCTTCCTCACTCTCTGGCCACTTTGTTGGACTTTGCTGGGAAGGAAGAAAATTTCAGAGGAGAGACAAGAGGGAGGACAGTTGTTACCAGGCTCGATGGATTCAGTCTGGGGACCCAGAGGATGGTACCTCCCACTATTGTTGGACCCTCTCCCTGCAACTGTTCTGTCTCCCAGGATATCTTTCAATCCCCAGGCTGGCCTCCACCCTCCCTCTCACAGGCACTCACTCCATTACGCCCATTTCTTTCCCAGGGGTCCTCTTGAGTAGGATTCAAAATAGCTTCTGTAAATCTCTTTTTCCCACAGCCTATATCTGATCACCCATGGCTCTCCCTCCACACTGGGTGTGGTTCCAAGATGCCTCTTCTGTTCCACTGCCCCCAGAACTCTTTAGCTTTTGGCCTGGAGTTGAGTACCAGTCCTTTCTTTCTCTCAACCACATGGAACATATTTCCTCATCATAGGGAAGCCCCTCCCTGGTGAAGAGTAAGGGATGCAGTAATCTCAGACTCCTGGGTGTGGGTAGGGGACATTTACAGCAAAGCAACAACACTCTCCCAAGAAATCCCTTCATAAACCCAAATCCTATCCTTTTATAGTCTCCAAGTGGGTAATGGAATTCAGGATGGGTGGAACAACTTGCCAAACACTTCTTTCAAAAAGTCTGCAAATGGTGATATGGCTTTGGAATTTTACATCTATTAGATTTTGGTGTTCTGGTTAAAACTTTACTTTTGACATCATTTGCAACAGAGATGGATCTCTTCTTAAAAGGAATGCTTACAGTTGCTAAAAATGACATTTTCTCTGAATCATCAGACATATATGTGCATTTTCTGGGGAGGGAGTTTACACTTCTTGGGTAAATTCTCAGTGGGGTTTGTGATCCCATAAAGTTTGAGCATCACTGCAATAGAAGATTTTTATTTCCAGATTTATTTTAAATTGATATCTAATTCAATTTATAAATGAACATTGTTATCTGATCAACCATTTCACTGCTGAGAACATAATGCCAAAACAATCAGAATCACTTAAGTGGTTTAGCCCAATATTCCTACAAATACTGTCTTTTTCCAGTAGCATAAAATAGAGGTGAAGAGGTAATTAAGCTCTTCTCCTCAGCGTGCTCTCCCAGGCACATCCCCCAAATACCCCATTATTTATCCCTCCTCTTCTTCTCCAACACTTCCCTTCCCCAAGGAAATTCCATTTGGATTGGTTCTAACTTAAACCTCAGCCAGCCTGTAAAGGTGAGTAGGGTGTGGGGGGTTTGAGAGAAAGCTGGGGATAACACATTATACGTCAACAATTTTCATGGAAGTCGACTTTCATGTGATCTCAGGTTCACATTTCATACATCATACTATGACAATGACCTTGAGAATATAAAAAGGAAAAAAAAAATGTACCGACTCTGACACAAATTTCTCAGCAAGAAAAATGAAAGGTCAGTGTTCACCTAGGTGTGACCAACAAAATGAAATAGTCAAGAAAAGTGAGAGTATTGGCCTCCACTTACTTCATGTGTGCTTTTTCTTTTTCTTTTCTCCTAAAGATCTTCCTGCAAACATTATGTCACACTCTTCCTTTGGAACTTAACATATTTAATAAACATACCAAACTACATGTTATTCCCTGGAAACAGGCACTGTCACATTTTTGTGCCTTTGTCTAATTCCTTCAGCTCAAAGGCCACTTTTGTACATATCAAAATCCTTCAAGACCTGTGTCAAATTCTGATGCAGCCGCATGTTACAGACAACCCAAATTACATTATTTTCACCAAATGAGACATTTTTTTCCTCACACAAAAATGTCTGGAAGAAAGCAGTTCTGGGCTGGTGTGGGAATTCCACAGTCACCAAGGATCCAGATTCCTGCCATCTTTCTGTTCCACTGTTCTAAGCACATGGCACCCACCAGGCCATCATGTCCCTTCCAGGCAGCAAAACAAAGGAGCAAGGCAAAGGGGTGTTCTTTTTCCAAAGGGACCATTTAAAGATCACCATCAAGAGTGACATCAGCAACATGGCAGAGTGAGCCGTTCCTTTTGTCTCTCCTCTGAATTACAACTAAACAGACATTCATCAAACAATGGAGGATACCCACACAGCACAACAGGATGCCTGAGAGATCCACACAGCTATACATCCAAAGATGGATGGACTGGATCTCTGGGAAGCAGTAGAGATAAGTGAACACACCTCTCCCCCTCCCTGGCAGCAGCAAGCCAGGTCACAGGTCCCCACACAGTGGCTGGCACTACTCTAGGAGGATGTGGTGGCAGTTAGGTGCATGCGCGAACACTATCCCAGGCTGCAGGAGTGCCCAGTATGTCACAGCAGTCCCACCAGTGGGAATGCTCCCTGGCATGACTGTAGGAGGAGGTGGCAGCATCCCTGCACACATGCAAATGCTATCCCAGCCTGCAGGAGCACCCACCATGCTGCCACAGCCCCACCAAGTGACCTTGGCTCAGACTCAGCAAAGTAGCACTGCTCACCAAGCATAGAAGAAGATGCCACTGTAAGCGGAGGTGGTGGCAGCCCAGAGCACATGCAAATGCTATCCTAGCCTACAGGAGCACCCACCATACCCACACAACTTTCAGCAGACAGCATGGAAGCAGAAACACAGCTCCTGCCTCGCTCTAGCAGTGGCAGGGAGAATCTGGGACCCGATACCATCCCAAATATGCCAGCAAAGGGTCAGTTCATCAAACACCACGAAAAACTATGGTAACACTTTAGAGTGGAAGGAAAATGACAAGTCTCCAGAAACCAACCCTGAAGTCACAGAAATTTACAATCTAAATGACAAAGAATTCAAAATAGTTGTCATAAGGAAACTCAATGAGTTACATGAAAACCCATAAAGACAGTTCAATGACCTCAGGAATAAAACAAATAAGCAGAAGGAATACTTCACCAAAGAGATTGAAACTATTAAAAAAAACACACACACACAGAAATTCTGGATATGAAGAACACAATTAATGAGCTAAAAAATAATCTAGAATCCTTAAAAAATAGAGCTGACATTATGGAGGACAGAATTAGTGATTTAGAGGATGGAAATATAGAAATGCTTCAATTGAAGGGGGAGAGAGAACTAAGATTTTTTTTAAAATGAAGGAATTCTTTGAAAAATATCCAACTCATTATTAGGAGAAGCAACATAAGGATTATAGGTATTGCAGAGGGAGCAGAGAGGGAGAAAGAGGCAGAAAGCTTCTTCAAAGAATTGATAGCTGAGAACTTCCCATACCTGGGGAAAGAAGTGGACTTACAAGTACATGAAGCCAATAGAACTCTTAATTACATCAATGCAAAAAGACCTTCTCCACGGCATATAATAGTAAAACTGGCAAAAGTCAATGACAAAGAAAAATATTAATGGCAGCAAAGCAGAAGAAAACAATCTACAAAGGAACTCCTATCATACTTTCGTGGATTTCTCAGCAGAAACCTTACAGGTTAGGAGAGAATGGAATGATCTATTCAAAATACTGAAAAATAAAAACTTTCAACCAAGAATACTCTATCCAGTGAAACTATCCTTCAGATTCAATAAAGAAATAAAAGCTTTCCCAGATAAAATCTGAGGGAGTTCATTACCACTAGACCTCCCGTACATGAAATGATGAAGGAAGCCCTCTTACCTGAAACAAAAAGGTAAAAGTCTACAAAGCTTTGAGCAAGGAGATAAATAGATAGACAAAATTAGAAAACTGCAGCTCTTTATCAAACACGTAATTATAATATAAAAGATAAAAGGAAGGAAAGCATCGGAAATAACTATAAAAACTTCAATTTAGTCACAAACTCACAACACAAAACAGAATAATTAATGACAACAATAGCTCAGAAGGGGAAGAGGCAAGGGATGGAACTCCTTAGGCTAATGGAGATAAGAGGCTATCAGAAAATGGACTATCTCATCTATGAGATCTTTTATACAAACCTCACGATAACAACTAAGGAAAAAATCAGAGCAGCCACAATTCATAAATAAAGAGAAAATGGAGAAATCCATCACAGAAAAACACTAAATTGAAATGGCAGGAAGAAATACAAGGAAAGAAATACAATGGAAATATAGAACAACTGGAAAACAAGAGATAAAATGGCAGGATTAAGCATTCATATATCAATAATCACTCAAATGCATTATTAAATGTAAATGCATTGAATTCTCCAATCAAAAAAATATTAAATGTAAATGCATTGAATTCTCCAATCAAAAGACACAAAGTAGCTGGAGGGATTGAAAAACAAGACCCAACAATATGCTGCCTTCAGGAAACACATCTCAACCCTAAAGACAAACATACACTCAGAGTGAAGGGATGGAAGATGATACTCCAAGATAATAGCAAACAAATGAAAGCAGGTGTTGGCATACTTATATCAGACAAAGCAGACTTCAAAATAAAAAAGACAATGAGAGACAGAGATGGGCAGTATATAATGATAAAAGGGTCATTCCACCAAGAGGACATAACCCTAACACAGGAGCACCAAAGCATACAAAGCAACTATTAACAGACCTAAAAGGAGAAATTAACAGCAGCACATTAATTGTAGGGGAGCTCAATACCCCACTTACAGCAATGAGTAGATCATCCACTCAGAAAGTCAACAAGAAAATAGTGGATTTAAATGCAAAACTAGATCAGGTGGACTTAATAGATATATATAGAACATTCCATCCAAAAACAGTAGAACACATCCTTCTCAAGTACACATAGAACATTCTCAAAGATGGACCATATGTTGGGAAACAAGGCAAACCTCAATAAATTTAAGAAGATTGAAATCCTATCAAGCATCTTTTCCAACCACAATGTTATGAAACTAGAAATCAACTACAAGAAAATACTAGGAAAGTCACAAACATGTGGAGACTAAACAACATGCTACTGAACAACCATTGGATCAATGAAGAAATCAAAGGAGAAATTACAAAACACCTGGAGACAAATGAAAATGAAAACACAACATACCAACTCATACGGGATGCAGCAAAAGCAGTGCTAAAGGGGAAATTCCTAGCAATACAGGCCCACTTCAACAAAAAAGAAAAATCTCAAATAAGTAATCTTAAACTACACCTAAGAGAACTAGAAAAAGAAGAACTAACAAAGCCCAAAGTCAGCAGAAGGAGGGAAATAATAAAAATTAGAGCAGAAACAAATGAAATAGAGACTAAAAAAGCAGTAGAAAGGATCAATGAAGCTAAAAGCTGGTTCTTTGAGTAAACAGAATTGACAAATTTTAGCCAGACTCACCAAAAAAGAAGGCTCAAATAAATAAAATTAGAAATGAAAGGGGAGAAATTACAATGGATACCACAGAAATACAAAGGATTATAAAGGAATACTATGAAAAGCTATATGTCAACCAATTGGATAACCTAGGAGAAATGGATAAATTCTTAGACTCATACAACCTCCCAAAATGGAATCAAGAAATAGAGAATCTGAATAGACCAATCACAAGTAAAGAGATTGGAACAGTAATCAAAAACCTTCAACAAAACAAAAGTCCAGGACCAGACGGCTTCTCTTGGAGAATTCTACCAAACATTCAAAGAAGATTTAATACCTATCCTTCTGAAAGTATTCCAAAAACTTGAAGAAGACGGAACACTTCCTAACTCATTCTATGAGGCCAACATTACCCTGATACCAAAACCAGGCAAGGACAATACAAAGAAGGAAAATCACAGGCCAATATTACTGATGAAAATAGATGCAAAAACCCTCAACAAAATAGTGGCAAACCGAATACAACAATACTTTAAAAGGATCTTACACTATGATCAAAGTAGGATTTATACCAGGGATGCAGGGATGGTTCAACATCTGCAAATCAATAAGTATGAAACACTACATTAATAAAATGAGGAATAAAAATCACATGATCATCTCAATAGATGCAGAGAAAGCACGTGACAAGAATCAACATCCATTTATGATTTTTAAAAACTCTCAATAAAATGGGTATAGAAGGAAAATACCTCAATATAGTAAAGGTCATATATAACAAATCCACAGCCAAAATCACGCTTAAGGGTGAAAAACTGAAAGCCATCCCTCTGAGGACAGGAACAAGACAAGGGTGCCCATTCTCACTGCTCCTTTTCAACATAGTACTGGAGGTTTGGGGCAGAGCAATTAGGCAAGAAAAAGAAATAAAAGGTATCCAAATTGGAAAGAAAGAAGTGAAACTCTTGCTATTTGCAGATGACATGATTTTATATATAGAAAACCCTAAAGAACCCATCAGAAAACTATTGGAAATAATCAACAACTACAGAAAAGTTGCAGGGTATAAAATCAACTTACAAAAATCAGTTGCATTTCTATACACTAATAATCAACTAGTAGAAAGAGAACTCAAGAATACAATCCTATTTATAATCGCAACAAAAAGAATAAAATAGGAATAATTTAACTAAGGAGGTGAAAGACCTATACACTGAAAACTATAAAACACTATTGAAAGAAATCAAAGAAGACATAAATAAATTGAAAGATATTCCATGCTTATGGATTGGAAGAACAAAAATGGTTAATATGTCCATATTACCTAAAGCAATCTACAGATTCAATGCAATCCCAATCAGAATCCCAATGACATTCTTCACGGAAATAGAACAAAGAATCCCAAAATTCATATGGAACAACAAAAGACCCCAAACAGCCACAGCAATCCTGAGAAAAAAGAACACAGCTGGAGGCATCACAATCCCTGACTTAAAAATATACTACAAAGCTATAGTAATCAAAACAGCATGGTACTGACACAGAAACAGACACACAGATCAATGAAACAGAAGTAAAAGCCCAGAAATAAAACCACACATCTACGGACAGCTAATCTTTGACAAAGGAGATAAGAACATAAAATGGAGAAAGGAAAGTCTCTTCAATGAACGGTGTTGCGAAAACTGGACAGCCACATGCAAAAGAAGGACAGTAGACCATTATCTTACACCATACACAAAAATTAACTCAAAATGGATTAAAGACTTGAATCCAAGACCTGAAACCATAAAACTCCTAGAAGAAAATATAGGCAATACACTCTTTGACATCACTCTTAGAAGCATCTTTTTGAATACCATGACTACTCAGGCAAGGGAAACAAAAGAAAAAATAAACAAATGAGACTACTTCAGACTAAAAATCTTCTGCAAGGCAAAGGAAACCATGAACAAAGTGAAAAGACAACCCATCAACTGGGAGAAAATATTTGCAAATCATATATTCGACAAGGGGTGGGTTAATTTCAAAAATATATAAAGAACTCATACAACTCAACAACAAAAAAACAAACAACCCAATCAAAAAAGTGGGTAGAGGATATGAATAGATATTTTTCCAAAGAAGATATACAGATGGCCAAGAGGCACATGAAAAGATGCTCAACATCACTAATTATTAGGGAAACGGACATCAAAACTACAACGAGATATCACCTTACACCTGTCAGAATGGCCATAATGACCAAGACAAAAAATAACTGTTGGAGAGGATGTAGAGAAAAGGGAACCCTCATACACTGCTGGTGGGAATGCAAACTGGTGCAGCCACTATGGAAAACAGCATGGCAATTTCTCAAAAAATTAAAAATAGAGATACCAGCTATCCCACTACTGGGTATTTATCCAAAGAACTTGAAATCAACAATTCAAAGAGACTTATGCACCCCTATGTTCATTGCAGCATTATTCACAATAGCCAAGACATGGAAGAAACCCAAGTGTCCATCAACTGATGAATGGATAAAGAAGATGTGGTGTATACATATATACAATGGAATACTACTCAGCCATAAAAAAGACAAAATTGTCTCATTTGCAACAACATAGATGATATCGATATTGAGGGTATGATATTAAGCAGAGTAAGCCAGACAGAGAAAGACAAACACCACATGACTTCACTCATATATGGAAGATAAACAAATTCATGGATAAAGAGAACAGATTAGTTGTTACAGAGGGGAAGGGGGCTGGGGGGTGGGCGAAAGAGGTAAAGGGGCATATATGTATGGTGACAGATAAAAATTAGACTATTGGTGGTGAGCATGATGCAGTCTATACAGAAACTGACAAATAATAATGTACACCTGAAACTACAGAATGTTATAAACTGCTATGACCTTAATAAAATAATTGAAAATATAAAATAAATAGAAAAGATCACCATCCAACAACTTCCTCTTTCATGTCATTGGCTACCCCAATCTGCAATTAAGGCTAGGAAATATAGTTTCTCCATTGGGCACATTGTCCCAACCACTATTACTATGGAAAAAAAGAGTATGGGTTTTGGATGGACAACTAGACAGGTCTGCTCAGCCTTGACAAGCCAGCTTCCTTGTTATATAAAATATACAGCATATTTTGACATTTCTCCTTCACTAGACTTGGGGTTTTTTTAATTGAGATATAATTGATATATAACACTGTATCAGTTGTAGGCATACAACATACTGATTTGATATATGTATATACAGTCATGCATCGTTTAACAATGGGATATTTCTGAGAAATGCATCATTAGGGGATTTCATTTTTGTGAAAACATGATAGAGTGTACTTACACAAACCTAGATGGTACAGCCTACTACACAGCTAAGCTATATGGTACTAATCTTACAGGAGCCCCATCGTATATGCAGTCCCGTGTGACCAAAATATCATTATGCGGCACATGACTATATTGCAAAAGGATTACCACAATAATTTTAGTTAACATCCATCCCCACCCAAAGTTAAAAAATTTTTTTTGTATGATGAAAACTTTTAAGACTCACTCTCTTAGCATCTTTCAAATATACAATACAGTATTGTTAACTATAGTCATGCTGTATACTACATTCCCAAGACTTATTTATCTTATAACTAGAAGTTTGTAGCTTTTGATCACCTTTATTCATTTCGCCTACCCCTCACCCTCTGCATCTGGCAACCACCAATCTGTTCGCTGTATCTGAGTCAGATTTTTATTTTAGATTCTACATATAAGTGGAAATTAAAAATAGAACTATCATATGATCCATCAATTTCACTTCTGGGTATTTATCCAAAGAAAATGAAATCACTATCTCAAAACGGTGTCTGCATCCCCATGTTCACTGCCACATTATTTACAAGAGGCAAGATATGGAAACAACCTAAATGTCCATTGATAGATAAATGGATTTTAAAAATGTGAGAGATATACATTTTAAAAATTTACCATTTTAACTATCTTTAGGTATGCAATTGAGTGGTATTAAGTGCATTTCACTTGCATTTTCACACAGTTTAGCACTATTCTCTAATTATTCTCACACTATTAATACCTGAATAACCATACTCAAAGCTTTGGTGTCATTTTGCTTACCAAAAAGTTACTATGACAACAGGTTTGATGCTCTTTAGAGATGCCCTGACTCTTACAGACTAATATTACTTAGGAATTTCGCATCTTCATCATAACATTAAATTTTTCCAATATTTCCTTTAAGCTTTTTGAAAGAGGGTGATTGTTGCTAAACTTTTTTTCTCCTAAACCATTTTATCATCTCACCAGGTCCTAATATATTGGATTCACCTGGGGCCAGAGCTAGCGCTTCTTTGGAAATACCTGGGACAACAAAGACTTCTGTTGACAGTTAGAGGTGAGGAGACATTTATTTCAGACAGTAGTGAAAATGAAGAGTTTGGTAGTTTAACTTGCCTGAGAAATGGAGAATGGTCAACAATTACCCATATGTTTCTTTAGAGCACTTTTCTCTGAACTTCAGGATCTATGGCATCTCTCCTAATAGCCCTTTTTTGTTTTTCATGTATTATGAAGTTTTCCTCTCCTCATATAACATTAATGTAATATATCTTATCCTATGTGTAACTCAGGAAATGGGAAGTATTACCATCCATTATTCTCTTCCTAAACATAGGAACTAAAGTCTAAATGAATTCAAATAGGAAAATCAATATTAGAATCAGGAGTAGAATTAAATCATAATGAGATTAATGTCAAATTAATACTCTGTTTGTAGAGGTACAGAAATATTATTTTAATCCTGAAGAAAAATTATCTCAAATTATTTTTACTTCTTGCCAGATTTCCAGGCATTGGTATATTGTGGTTAAAATAAATAAAACTATTGTTTCCCTTTCTTAAAATATGCAGCAATAATAATTAGCTACAGCAATGCACCTACATAATTTTTAAACCGCTTTTAAAATGTAATTTTCTCTTGTAATTGAAAGCACTAAGTGTAAGCGACATTGCAAAATTACTTTTAACCACTAGAGGGCAGAAAACGCTCCCCATTTGCACTTCGGTAATTTTACATTCCTAGACCAAAACAATAACCGCTACCGCCACCAGCACCACGACAAAATGTCTTTAAGAACTTCTTGTTTTATACTGTAAAATACACTGTACACTTAAGGCTCAGTTAACAACTTTAAAAGTTTAAACTAGCACACAATCACCTCAATTCAACAGTTTATAGGAGGCAAAAGTAAACCTAACTTTTTCACTCTGAGTTTAGTTATGAGTTAAGGATTACTAGCACAGAGGAACTGGTACATCCTTAAGGAAAGGCAGAGTACTTAAAACAAAATAAGCAAACAGTGACCATTAAGAATCAGCAAGATTCTTTTTACATTAAAATATCTGCAATGAAATGCAAAGGCTGTATTTATTATAAAACTGAAATAGTCCCTAATGTCAAAAATCGATCAAATGCTAAAATATTTACGTCTGACTCTCTAATTTCTACATGTAGTTTCTTTTACCACACACCAACTGTAGGTCTAATTGTGACAAAGATGTTTTTAGTTTCCTCTTAATGTCTTTCTGACCTAATTAACTTTTGTTTCCCTCCCAATTAAGCCATTTGCATTTCAGTAACCAAAGCATTACTTTCTTTAATTAGAAACCACAACCTCTTCACTTTTTCACTCTCATTAATTAAAATGCATCATGATAAATTAAGCCATTTGGATTTCAGTCTGGGTGGATGACATTTTAACAACTGCCCCTTCAACCTTCTCTCCCTGTCAATCTTGGCCATGTCCTACATCACAGGACAGCAGGAGGGCAATGGTGGCAGCCTGACAGAGGAATGGAGCAGGCATGGAGCCAGGGGTTATACATCACTGAAGTCAGCGATTTCTCTGATGCATGAGCCTTCACTTGCCAGTCAAATCTGATAAGGCTTTTACCTTGTAGGGTTATGCATGACCTTACCCAAGGCACTAAATCATTTCTGAAGTCTTGTTTCTTACCCTAAGCAAACCTGCGCTCCCCAGTTTTCAGGTCTGTGGGCACTATTCATTCTAATACTAATGAACACAGTGCAGCGGTACAGAAAAGCCGGGGGGTGGAACAGCATAGAGGTGTCACTTCTTTTGGACTAATGAAAGCAATGCACTTCTAAAATCAGGGCTAGTCATAGAAGAGAAAAGCTTCTCATACAGATCTTCCTCGACTTACAGTGGGGTTACATCACGATAAACCCATCATAAGTTGAAAATATTAAGTCATAAATGCATTTAACACCCCTAATCTACCAAACATCATAGCTTAGCCTAGCCTGCCTTTAACGTGCTCAGAACACACTAGCCTACAGTTGGGCCAAATCATCTAGCACAGAGCCTATTTTATAATAAAGTGTTGAATATCTCAAGTAATTTATTGAATACTGTACTGAAAGTGAAAAAATAGAATGATTGTTATGGGTACAGAATTGTTTTAAGTGTATCAGTTTTCTAACCTTGTGACCACGTGGCTGGCTGGGAGTTGTGGTTCACTCCTGCCGCCCAGCATCACAAGAGAGTATTATATCGCATATTGCTATTGGGTTCATTACTAAATGACCGCATAGTTCATTAGCTATTCAAGGCAAAACACTCAAGTTAATATTAAAGTGCCATTTAACGCATTCGTAGTTTAATTTTAAAGCCAGCAGAGTATATATTTTTAATTGTCATCCTAGTAAGTAGATATATATACTGGAACCAATGAGGTTTTAAGTTTTGCCATTTTTTAAATTGTATATTTTAAAGTCACTGAAAGAGGCTTTCCAACACATCTTCTAGACAAGGAGTAAGACTCATAACTTTTTCTTTTAAAAAATACTCATGAAATCACTATGTCAAGGAGACATCTGCACCTCCAAATTCACTGCAGCATTATTTACAGAAGCCAAGACATGGAAACAACCTAAATGTCCATCGACAGATGAATGGATAAAGAAAATGTGATAAATATATACAAGGGAATACTATTCAGCCATAAAAAGGAAGGAAATCCTGTCATTTGTGACAACATGGATGGACCTTGAGGGCTTTATGCTAAGTGAAATAAGTCAGAGAATGACAAATACTGTATGATCTCTCTTATATGTAGAATCTAAAAAAACCCCTGACTCATAGTAAAAAGAGATCAGATTTGTGGTTGCCAGAGGCAGAGGTGGGAGGTGAAGGAATTGAGTCAAGGTCGTCAAAAAGTACAAATTCCCAGTTATAAGATAAATACATAGGTGATGTAATGTACAACAGGATGACTATAGCTTACAAAGCTGTATGGTCTATTTGAAAGTTGCTAAGAGAGTAAATCCTAAAAGTTCTCGTCACAAGGAAAAAATTATTTTTTGTAACTATATGAGGTGATAGATGTTAACAACTAAAATTACTGTGGCAATCGTTTCATAATATATATGTGTATCAAGTCATTATGCTGTACACCTTAAATTTATACAGCATTATATGTCAATTACATCAATAAAACGGGGGAGGAGAAAAGATCAAAAAAATACTCTTAACTGCCAAGAAGTACTAAGTCCCTCAAAACCTCATTTTATTCATTATCAAACACCACTTGGTTAGAGGTCTCTAAACAGACCTTAAACAAGGTTATAGAGTATAATTCATGCTTTACATTGTTATATACTTTCTGCATATTCTCTCCTCGAAGGTTAAAGATCTAACTTTAGTGGTTTGGAATTTTTGTCAACCCAAACATAATATTCTATGCACACAGTTTTTTCCTTCCCAAATTTCATCTTCCCTGCTGGAAGGATTACTGGTGACACAAAGAATACATTAAGCTAAATGAGGTGGTGAAAGAGAGATCAACACATCAGGAGAAGCAGAAAGGGGATCTGAGTCTACTGTCCCCACTGGTGGCCTTGACAGACCTAAGAAGTCAGTCATTTTGAGCACCCCTGGGTGGGAGGCTACTTCGTGTTGGTGGAGTCACATGTATATCACCTGATGGCTGAGGCAATGTGAATTAAAGGATAAAAGCCTAGAATCAGGAGTGTTGGTCAAATAGACCTGACGTTCCTGAGAACCCTTCAGATGGGGAAGTATTTCCAAAGAGAACAATTATTTTACGAAGATCTGACAATGAATTTTTTCTTCTCTGTAAATTTTATTTGAAAATAACAAAGTTAAAAATAAGTAATTACATTTTCCTACCCTTTACACTCGTTTGACCTAAAATAAAATTTCAAACACTAGAACCTGGAGATTATCACCACACATCCTGGTCTATCAACCTGGAGTGACCCCACCTTCCCTGGTATCACAACCTCCCACATACACACTTACACGGGGCTGGTGATGCAGCTTCATCAGACAGCGCCGGTTAAATCTATTGTGCTCATTTATTACCTCCCAGGGAGAATCAAGCCATGAGGAAATGGGACACAGGTCGAGCATGCGAAAAAAGTAGAGTATGGAATGTACTGGAAGGCTGGGTACATGAAATAGGCTCAGCTGACGGGGAATTCAATGAGAGGGAATTTAATGGGGGATCTTGAAAAGACTGGAGTAGCAAAAACGTTAAGGTGGACTTCGAGAAACTTTTGGGGAAAAAAGATGTATAAAGGGGTCAAAGAGAAAGGTAAACTTCACCTTGGGATTCTCCCTGGGAGGTAATAAATGAGCACAATAGATTTAACTGGCGCTGTCTGATGAAGCTGCATCACCAGCCCCGTGTAAGTGTGTATGTGGGCGGTTGTGATACCAGGGAAGGTGGGGTCACTCCAGGTTGATAGACCAGGAGCTCACAAGTCTATCTCGAGCAGGATTTATTCTTCCAGGCTTAGTGGGTGATAACCACAGGAGTCGGGAGAAAGGAGCATGGACTAAGACAGAGACCAGGAATAGAAAATTACCACCTTGCCTACTCCAATACACCTTTCTTTCCCTCACATCAACTAACACTCACCTAGAAGGCACAGCACAAAATGAATACCCACTAGTGGGTTGATTAAAAAGTTGTAAAACAGAGAATGGCACCCTTCTCAGAGGTGGTGGTCACTCTCTCCCCCACCTTCTTCTGTGTTCCTCCTGCAGGCCAGTTCTAGCCCCTCCCAAAACATAACCTTCCCACATCCCAGTCCTTCTCGGGGGCTCCGTTCTCAGCCATCACGGAAACTAACTGCCCTTTAGGCGCAGAAAGGTGGTTCACATTCGTTTCTTTGGGGCAGGGGAGAGGTTAGTCGTAACTGCGGTAATCAAGGTGGGTCTAGATCCTTGGGGACTGGGTGGGGCACGCACAGCCACCCTGCCCGTTTGCCAGGTCCGCACCCACCCAGGGGAGGAAGAGCCGAGGCTCTCACTGGGCGCAACCCTTGCAGACTCCTTTGGAAGCCACCCTCGATCTGGCCGCACTGTCCCTGGGTCCAGCGAGGAGAGGCAGAGGGGCAGGACGGGTCGGACGCCCTCGCCTCACCGGGGTCTCCTCCGCCCCTCTACCCTGGCCCTGAGCTCTTCCTCCGCCCAGCGCACAGGAGAGAAAACCCCGGCCGGAGGAAGTCCGCTACAACAGACAGCGGAGAAAAAGGAGAAAACGACGCCTCCGCCAGAGGACGCCTGCGGCCAAGGCAAGGCTGGGAGCAGGGGGCGGGGAAGAGGCGGGGCCGGGGGATGGGGCGGGGCTTAGGCCGTGGACAGGGCAGAGGGCCTGGGACAGCGGAAGAGTCTGTTTTGCCTCGGGTCTGGGTGTCTGGTACTGTCTGAGTTCCCGTTGCATTTCCGGTTCTTACTGGTCCCGGAGCCCCTGGGCTGGCTTCCTGTGAAACTTCTAAGAGCTGCCCGCCGCCCCCTGGCCGCCGACCCGCAAGAATGCGTTACCTAGTGCCACGGTCACGGTCGCCGTCACAGGCACCCTCAACCCCGCCCCCGGCCACCCGCGGTCCCTCTCTCTCCCTCACCCGCACCTGCCCGCACGCTTCCCGGGGCCGCAGGTGCGGACGACAGCGGAATTCCACGCCCCGCAGTGGCCCGTCAGCCCTGGGAGGAGAAGGGGAGGCGCGGTCCCGGGCCGCTCCCAGCCTGATGTCCCAGGTGCGTCGGAACCCCCGAGGCACGGCTCGGCAGGGCGCTGATGGTCCCGGCGGCTCGGCTTAGCTCCCGGGCCCGCGTCCTCGCCACCGCGCCCTTGGCTTCCCCGTCCACATCCTAGGGAGGAGTGAGATTCTCACGCTTTGGGGTCCCGCTCAGGCTACACCACTGATTCCCCCCGTCTCTGCAAAGGACTTCTCTCGTTCAGGCTTCCCGAAGCCTTTAGAAGCACAGCTGATGATTCTGATGGATCATGAGTCTCCCTGCATTTTAGAAAGACCATGGGGACGAGGGGGGTAATTAGCTGAGTTTTCTTGAATAGTTGCGGTTAAATTTAAGGCAAGAATTGAATTTTAGTCGATGTCCACGAGGTAGCGACCCTGTATGGACCTTCATGTCGTCCACGTAGTGTTCAGACACTACTTAGGAACATCTTCCACTTTGTGGATTTGTTTCTGTTGAAATTTATTTCCATAGAACTTAAGTCGCTAGTTATTACGGATGTGACCTCTGAGGGTCCTCAGACGAGCTCTCGGTGAGGAAGGAAGCCCCTGGTTTCTATGCAGCGTTGGGCTGAACAATTTAGCAGTACAAAGCATGTTTCCTGCCTGCCCTGAGGGAGGGTCAGCTTGATCAGGACCAAGGCAGTAAACTCTCAAACCCAGTGTGCTCTCCTTTTCTTTTCCAGGTTGTGCCCTTTTAGCCGGGAAGCATGGAGGTCATTCATGGCCGGCCCTACTGTTGCAGGGAGCTTGAAGGAGCTGACCTACTGTCAGACACCTTTTACTCTAACCAACTGCACACTCCACTACTAACAGCTGCTCGCCCAACTGCCTCAGAGGACAGGTAAAACAAAACTAGAGAAAGCAAACAATTAAAAAGGGTTTTAATATGTTAGTATATTTTTATATGTGAGAAAAAAACATGTATGGTTATGGGGCTCTTCAGTTTCTCACGTAAGGAAGGCGTAACATGACAATTAACTAAACTTTAAAGCGTCCACATCTGTTAGGAACTTGATAAAAAGTAAGCTGTGTGTGTTTTTAAAAGGCAGATGTCAAATTCATCCACTACATTCTAGAATGATCACTTCCTTCATTTGAAAATTAATCTGTTTTAATCAAACTCTTTTTATTTTATAAAGAGAAGTGTAGCGGTTCCCTATCATCCACTAACACCATCTGCTCAAAAATACTCCCAGAATCTGTTGTTCGTAGCTGCTGTCTAAATTTTTGCCTTGCCAAATTTCCCGTAACACATTGGTTACAGATTATGAGTAAAATTGCATCTAGGGGCCTGCCCGGTGGTATAGGGGTTAAGTGTCCATGCACTCTGCTTCGGTG
The DNA here is from genome assembly GCF_041296265.1 of Equus caballus. Classification (NCBI taxonomy): domain Eukaryota; kingdom Metazoa; phylum Chordata; class Mammalia; order Perissodactyla; family Equidae; genus Equus; species Equus caballus. The sequence goes on along the minus strand of NC_091687.1, from coordinate 60,734,625 downwards.
GCCCAGGGTTTGCCAGTTCAGATCCCGGGCATGGACCTGTGCACTGCTTATCAAGCCATGTGGCAGGCATCCCACATATAAAATAGCGGAAGATAGGCACAGATGTTAGCTCAGGGCCAGTCTTCCTCAGCAAAAAAGAGGAGGATTGGCGGTGGGTGTTAGCTCAGAGCTAATCTTCCTTAAAATAAAATAAAATAAAATAAAATAGAATAAAATAAAATAAAATAAAAAAGCTTCTAACATACATTGAGCGATTACTGTGTGGGCAGTGTACCAAACACTTTGTATGTAGTAATTCTTTTAATCCTCACAACAACGCTCTAAGTACTTATCCCCGTTTTACATATAAAGTAACAGGTACAAACAAGTAATTTTCCAAGATCTTAGTGCCAGCTTTTCTGTATTGAATTTACTTGAATCATTTTGAGAAAAAAAAAAAAAATCTCAAAACACTTGGACGGTGAAAAAATAGCCTGTATGGTTGCTTTCTTGTTTGTTGTTTTATTGTTTTTGTTTTTTAGTTCCACTTGGTCAAATCTCTCAATTAAGAATTCTGTCTTTGCGGGCCAGCCTGGTGATGTAGTGGTTAAGCTTGCGCACTCTGCTTCAGCAGCCTGGGGTTCGTGGGTTCCGATCCCAGGTGCGGACCTAGCACCACTCATCAGGTCATGCTGTGGCAGCATCCCACATAAAATAGAGGAAGATTGGCACAGATGTTAGCTCAGTGACGATCTTTCTCAAGCCAAAAAGAGGAAGACTGGCAACAGATATTAGTTCAGGGCCAACCTTCCTCACAAAAAAAGAAAGAAAGAATTCTGTCTTTAAGAAATCAGACAGAAAGTCACCTGGCCTCAGTTTAAACACTTCCAAAATGGGACATCGCTGCAACACAGGCATCCATTCCAATTTTGAATGCTCCTCATTGTTAGATAATTTTCTTTCTACCAAGAACATTTTTCATCCTTGTAATTTCTAGCTACTGATCCTCGTTCTTCGTTCTGCAGCCAGGCAAAATAAGAATAATCCTCCATCCCCGTGATCACAGCCCTTCAGGAGCCTGAAGCTTCTTTTGACTCTCTAAGAGTTCTCTTCCAAGGCTGATCACTAGTTCTCAACAGACTTTACTCTCCATTCTTCTTGAATCTAGGCTTTCACCAGCATGAGCACACTTCCATGGATCCATTCCAGTTTGTAAACATGCTCTTTATATGAAAAAGAAAAAAAGCTTTTTTTCCTAATTCTAAAACTAGCACATGTTCCCTGTAATTTAGAAATCATGAAAATCCATAAAGAAAACAAATTTTCCATTTTTCCAACAGAAAGAAAAATTATTAAATTAAAGCACAAGGAAGAACACGTCTGTACTTCCTTTATCCAGAAATAATAACCACTGTTAATGTCTCAATATCTGTCCCATCCCTTTTTTTTAATTTAAAGATCATATTCAACGAATTTTTTTGTAAACTTTTTCATGTAATGAAAAGGAATATTTTCATATTTGTGGGAAAGAGGACTCAACTCACTTCTGAATCAGTCCTTGCTGTACCTGCTCTTCTACTGTTACGTGATTCCCAAAAGTGACTGTCAGCACTAAATGCCTACTCAGCTGCAAGGGCCCTCAGACTAGGCAGGCCTTACTTGAGTCAGAGGAAACCCTGAGCAGATCTTGTGTGATCTGGAGATGGACAGTTGTCCCTGGCTCCAAAGCAGCAATGTGAGGGTTTATATTTGGCCAAAAGGGATCTGAGTAGGCATTTAGGGCTGCTATATATGATGGAATTCACTGTGCCCTGAAAAGCACTCGTGTAGGGCTTTTCACTGAAATTTTGATCACTTCTACATAAATGGTCCTATGGTTGGTTAGTAATTGGCTCCAAAACCAACTGGTGTGCAATTTACAAGAAGTGAAAATATTGCTTTTCATTAACTGACTATAAAATTAAACACAACATATTTTCAGTTACCTATAAACTAAAATAAGGTATCATTTTAAGCAATATCTAGGTACAAACATGTCCCTGGCTCCTAATAACTAAAACTTGCTTTCCCTTGTATTCCATGTGAATTCTTTCTTTTCGTAGTCCCCAAATGGGGAAGCCAGGATGATCATGTATCCTCAGAACCCCTCCTTTTAACTCTCTTTTCAAACGCAGCAGGGCAGCTTACAGTAATAGAGGTTCTTTCTTCTCTCAATATTATTCTTCTGAATTGCCCTGGAGAGTGTCATCAGAATAACATCGGTACATCTGCTCTATCATTGCAGACACTAACTACTTAAGACTAGGTTCAGCCACTAAGCAAAAAATCGGAACAGAGAAACAAATGATAAATAAAGAGAAAACTGAGAAAACCATCATAAAGAACTAGCAGACTGAATTGGCAGTCTGGAATACACCGGACAAGAAACAAGGGAAATACAAACAATCAGAAAACAAATGATAAAATGGCAGTATTAAAGCCCTCATCTACCAATAATCACTCTAAATGTAAATCGATCGAATTCTCCAATCAAAAGACAGAGTGGCTGGATGGGTTTAAAAAACAAGATGCAACAATATGCTGCCTCTAGGAAACACATCTGAGCTCTAAAGACAAACACAGGCTCAGAGTGAAGGGAAGGAAGATGATACTCCAAGCTAATGGCAAACAAAAGAAAGTAGGTGTTGCCATACTTACATCAGACAAAGTAGACTTCAAGATAAAACAGGTAATGAGAGACAAAGAGGGGCAGTATATGATAAAAGGGACGCTCTACCAACACATAAATATATATGTACCTAACACAATAGCACCAAAGTACATAAAGCAACTATGAACATACCTAAAAGGAGGTATTAACAGCAACACAATAATAGTAAGTGACCTTAAAACCCCACTTACATCAATAGTTAAGTCATCAAGACAAGAATCAACAAGAAAATAGTAGAATTAAACAAAGAACTAGACCAGATAGACTTAATAGATATATATAGAACACTCCATCCGAAAACAGCAGAATACATATTCTTCTCAAGTGCACATGGAATATTCTCAAAGATAGACCATATGTTGGGAAACAAGGCAAGCCTCAATAAATTCAAGAAGACTGAAATCATATCACATCTTTTCCAACCACAATGCTATGAAACTAGAAATCAACTACAAGAAAATACTAGGAAAGTCACAATGGTAAGGATGAACATGATTCCTGGTATATGTTAGCTCTCAGCAGCTTAACTTTCTAAATGTGGGTATACTTGAGGGGATGTCTCTTTTAAATATCATAATGTGTTTTGAGCTAACTCAGCAATTCCAACAGCAACACAAAATGATTTCCTCACATCAGCCTACTTTTTTTTCTTTCCAGCATAGGCAACGCAGTCTAGCTCCATTGTTACCCAGCATTGGTATGCAGATGGGGCATATCAAAATCACCTGAGATGCTTTTGAAAAATACCGATTCTCAGGCTCTATCTGTAGATATTCTGACTCACTAAGTCTGAGGTGCATCTAGGGAATCTGCATTTTTAGAAGCTTTTCAGCTTATTTTGAGAGCCATTGGGCTAGCAGAAGGCACTGAAAACAGTCAGAAAATCAGGATTATGGTTCTGGCTTACTCATTGTCCCAGGGCAAGTTAATCTTTATATTTCAGTTACTTTCTTCACTGGTATATTTTTTGAGCAATTACAGTAGTCACTATTAAGGTCACTTTGATTTGATCTGCTTTAAAAATATTAAGTGGGTGATATTCTTTTGTATTTCGTCCACTGAAAATTTAAGAATGGCAGGTAGAGCTATTCAAAATCATCACAGAGGCCTGTCTCCCTTTCCCATTCAGTTGGCATCTCCTTACCTCTAGCAAGTTCTCTAGCTCATTAGGCAAACAAACATCAATTAAGAAAGTGCCTTGAGAATTGCTTAAGATTTCATTATATGTTCCCATTTTGCTTCTGGATTCATTCCACTGTTTCTGACTCCTGAATTTTTTTTCACTATTAGCTCTCTGCCAACTAAAAACGAGAGTATGTTTATTCTAAGGTTTCCTTTAATTGTGACTTCTAATAATTACGGCTAAATTCAGCCCCCCCAAATTTGGAATATAATGCTCAAAATTCTGTAAAGTGACTCCAAAGCGAGATATCGGTCCATCCATAGGGAACATATCTTTCTCAAAAACAAGTAAACATTTAATTTTATGTGGCTACAGAATGCAGCACTAATAACATATTTTCTTTGTTATTAAATTATTTTCTTTGTTCTGGTGACATGTATTATTTAAACTTTAAAATTATTTAATCCTAAAACTTCAATATTTATATTAATTAGTTCCTTCTATAAAATCCTGTTAGTATTAAAGCTAAGGGGGGAATGTGAGACCCCACAAGAAAAAAGAAATATGACTTATTTTTTGCTTTGCTTTTTATTTTAAATGGTTTCCTGCGACTTACTGGCTTTTCAGATGAAGCCAACCCAAATGATTGATTAACATTTTCTACTGGCTCATCTTCCTGGGACAATGTAATATATGGGGTCAGATGTTGAGAAATTGACTCATCTAATTTAAATGTAGCTTTTAAAAACTTTGATATTAAAGCTTAGGTTGTCATTAATCAAATGTGTTTAAATATTTTCACTTGTCATGCCCCCCAAACTGTGTCTGGTGATCATAATCACAGAGCTGGTGAAGTCCTCAGGGGTCTGAGAGCTGAATGCTGCCACTCCTTCTATGGCACCCCAAATCAGTGGTCACCCAGAGTCTCCTTGACTAGCTAGTGCAGAGGTTGGCAAACTTCTTCTATAATGGACCAGACAGTAAATATTTTAGGCTTTATAGTCTCTGTCAAACTACTCAACTCTGCTGTTGTAGGGCAAATACAGCCGTAGACATTAAACAATATATAATGAATGGTCATGACTGCATGCCAATAAAATTTTACTTACAAAAACAGGCAGTAGGTTGGATTTGGCCTATGGGCCATAGTTTGTGAACCCCTATCTAGTGACTTTATGAGATAAAGCGTTCCATTTATAAGACAGTCCTGAGTGTTAGTTCTTCATTCTATTCGGCAAATATCTACTGAGGGATTACATTAAGGCAGCACTGTACTGCTACAAAGAAGAAAGTAACTCCACAGTCCATACCTCTCTCTCTGAGCTCCTCTCCCATGTGTCTAACTGGCCCCCAAGTACTCAGACAGCATAGTGCAAAAGGCTTATTAGGCCCCACAGGATATTGTTCTAGTTTTTCTCTCTTCGCCTGTCACCACAACTCTTCTCTACTGTGCCTCAAATTCCTGAATTCTGTATCAGCTTTACTGATTTGGCCCAAAATCTAACTCTATTTTCTCAGCCCTTAAGGGCTAGGTAAGTTCCACTCAAGTCTTTATTCCATACCTTTTGGAAGGCCAAAGCCTTCTCCTGAAAATTTATCCAAATTCCCAGGATGGGGGTAGGGGGTGGTCATTACTGACTTGGTTTCCTGGCTCTACTTATGGTGCTTCTGTTCAACAACATTTTGACCCAGATGCAAAACTCAGCCATTCTTCAGTTTCCCCCAAAGACTTCACCCACACAGAGCATTTGTGAGCCTGGTAAATTTCACTGATTGGTTAGAGGCCAAGAGGAAGAATCACATTGCACCATATGACACATAACTTAAAGCCCCTATTAGCCATAACTTCCATATGCTCAAAAGTCCTTTAGCCCAACTGTCAGCATGGTTCTCTCACTGGCTTGTCATCCAGTGCAATCCCCAGCCTCCTACGTCCTGCTGGCTTTTCTCTTCTTCCTCTCCCTTTATTCCTCTTTTCTCTCGAAATAGCAAAACCAAATCCCTCCCACTGCAGAGCAGCTGAATCAATCATAGGCTGCTTAACCTCTTACCAACACACAGACTTGCAGAGGGTGTGTCTCTACACCAAGCAGCCTAACAAAATATTTTATCAAACAAAGCAAGTCCTTCCCTAAGAAGGATTCTGGAGCCAACATTGTCAGCAATTTTCAATTCCATAGCCTCTCTAACCTCTAGGCCTTGTTGCATGTTATTTTCCCGGCCTAGAATATTCCCTGTCTTCCATTCAGATGTCCTACTCATCCTTTAGAACTCATCTTAGACAATGATTCCCCCAAGAATCCTTCCTCCAGGAAGGAATCCCATCTTTCCTGCAAGGTGCAAGGTGCCTGGGGGTATTCTACCTATCCTGGACCATGTAAATCCAAGGTCAAATTTTGGCCAGATGCCAACTTGGGCAGAAGACAATGAGAGAGCTGGTTTACTTCTGACTCACCTTTAACATGAGAAGGTTGCCTTTTAAGGTCCCAGGTTATTGTGGAGATAATCTCCTTTAGAGCTCTCACCTGGCTGATTTCTGTATCCCTTGCCCTGCAAAGTCCTTAAAACAAAAATGGAATTTGCCAGAATTGGCACAGCCATAAGGGCAAAGGTGGCTTCTGCACTTGTTTACCTCTCAGGATTCCTATTTTCCCTCTCACAGTGCCCTGCTATCCCTTTCTGTTTCATTAACTAGTTGCTTTTAAGATTTTTTTCCTTTTCAGCACTTTTTTGTTTTATTTTGTCTTCTCCAGGCAAATCAATAAAAGTCAAATAGAAATAGAATTCAACTTCTCCAAGAAAATTTAACCCAAAGTACAATTAGTTCCCTTTTTAAGATTTCTATGTCTTATCTGCTCTCAAGGAAGACCTCCTAGTCAATAAATATTTGTTGAACATCATGTATTTGCAAGACACTATGCTATATCCTGGGGATTCTATGGTGAGTGTGGCAAAGCCCTTGTCTACAATGACTTGCTCTCTTTTTGCTGTGCTGGGGAAACTGTCATAGATCAATGCCCTTTGTTCTCTAGAACATTATACTGTTCATTTCTTGGTGATAGATTATGGGTCTATTATAAAAGGATATAACTCAGGAACACCCAGATGGAAGAGATGCATAGGCCAGGGTATGTAGGAAGGGGCACCGAGCTTCTATGCTCTCTCAGCTCACTACTCTCCCCACATCTCCACATGTTCACCCACCTAAAAGCTCCCCTTTCAGCATTTTTAGTTGTTTTCAGTGGGAAGCTTAGTCCAAATAATCTAGACTGCCATTACTGGAAACTGGAAGTCATTAAATCCTTCCTAATTAGCAAGCAGATCTTTTGCCAGATATTCTTAAGTGTTTTGTGAGGCCTTCTCCCTAGCCTGAAGCTTTCATTCTGGTGTCATAGGCTACAGTCCAGGAAACAAATCCATCTCTTTTAGTCTTGCTCTTTCACTCAACAGACATCCACTGAGTACTTCCTATAAAGCATGGTTACAACAGTGAACAAGTCAGAGTTCCTGTCCTACACTCCCTTGTTAAGAGCGAGCAGAAAGTCATCAGAACTACGAGTTTTCAAGATCAGACTAGGCCCTACCAGCCAATTTAGGAAACTTCCATGTCTCCAGCCTACTGAATGGTACAGTTGTAAGGGGTGGGGCTACTGGAGACCTGATTTCTATGAAAGGTAACTATTGAATAGGGCAATGCTTCTAAAACTTTAGTATGCATAACAATCATCTAGTGGGCTTGTGAAAACAGATTACTGGGCCCCATGGCCAGAAATTCTGATTCCTAGGTCTGAGGTAGAGCCTGAGAATTTGTATTTCTAACAAGCTTTTAGGAGATGCTGACGCTGCTGGTACATGGTCCAGACTTTGAGAACCATTGCTAAAGGAGCTCTAGATAGAGCTTAGAAGCAAGTGCTTCTGCTCCTTTACAGTACTCTCCATTTTTAAAAATCAAGATAATCTGTAGCCAAGACCACTCAATGGGGAAAGATTAGTCTTTCAATAGTGGTGCTGGGACAACTGGTTACCCACAAGCAAAAGAATGAAGTTGTACCCTTATCTCACACCACATATAAAAATTAACTCAACATGGAACAGAGACCTAAATGTAAGAGCTAAAACTATAAGTGCTATTAGAAGAAAACATAGGGGTAAATCTTCATGATATTGGATTTGGCAATGTATTTAGATATGATGCTAAAAGCACAAGCAACAAAAGAAAAAAATAGATAAATTGGACCTCATCAAAATTTAAAACTTCTGTGCTTCAAAGGATGCTGTCAAGAAAAATGAAAAGACAACATACAGAATAGGAAAAAATATTTGCAAATCATATATCTAATAAGGATTTTGAATCTAGAATATACAAAGAACTCTTATACCTCAATTAAAAAAAGACAGCCCAATTTAAAAGTGGCAAAGGGGGGCCAGCCCCGTGGCCCAGTGGTTAAGTTCACACGCTCTGCTTCGTCGGCCCAGGGTTTTGCCGGTTTGGATCCTGGGCACGGACATGGCACTGCTCTTCAGGCCACGCTGAGGTGGCGTCCCACATGCCACAACTAGAAGGACCCACAACTAAAAATACACAACTATGTACCAGGGGGCTTTGGGGAGAAAAAGGAAAACTAAAATCTTTAAAAAAAAAGTGGCAAAGGATCTGAATAGACATCTCTCCAAAGAACATATACACATGGTCAATAAACATATAAAAAGATGCTAGACATCATTAGTCGTTAGGGAATTGCAAATCAAAGCCACAAAGAGATACCACTTCACATGCACTAGGATGACTATAATAAAAAAAAAAAGGAAAATAAGTGTTGGCAGTGATGTGGAGAAACTGGATCCCTAGTACATTGCTGATGGGAATGTAAATTGGTGCAGCCACTGTGGAAAACAGTTTGACAATTCCTCAAAAATTAAACATAGAATTACTATATGACCCTGCATTCTACTACTAGGTATATACCCCAAAGAACTGAAAATAAGTATTCAAACAAAAATTTGTACGTTAATGTTCATAGCAGCACTTTTCACAATAGCCAAAAGGTGGAAACAACCCAAATGTCCATCAACTGATGAATGGATAAAGAAAATATGTATATCCATACAATGGAATACTATTCAACTATAAAAAGGAATGAGCTACTGATATGTGATACAGTCAAAAAAGACCACATATATGATTTCATTTATGAGAAATGTCCAGAATAGGCAAATCTATAGAGACAGAAAGTAGACTAGTGGTTGCTTAGGGCTAGGGTGGAGAGGAAGTAGTGGAGGGGATGATGGCTAAAGGTACAAGGGTTTTTTTTGAGGTGATGAAAATGTTCTAAACTTATTGTGGTGGTGGTTGTATATATTTGTGAATATACTAAAAACCATTTAATTGTACACTTTAAATGGATGAATTGTATGGCATGGGAATTATATCTCAATAAAGATGTTTAAGAGACAAGCACACAAACTACAACTGTAAAAAAGCAAAAAGATAATCTGTAGCCCCTCAGGAGTTTGACCTCATTCGTTCAGCAATCTGATGATGCCTAAATAACCAACATCTATCATAATCTACCCAGCACTGAGAATCCTGTGTTCTGAAAATGTAATCTAAAAATAACTTTGAAGCTAGATGAATTTTAGTTGTCTTAATCCATTCAAGCTTCTGTAACAAAATACCACAGACCGGGTGGCTTATCAACAGCAAACGTTTATTCCTCACAGTTCTGCAGCTGGAAGTCTAGGGTCACAGCACCAGCACAGTCACATTCTGGTGAGAGCCTTCTTCCTAGTTCATAGCTGGTGCCTTCTCACTGTGTCCTCACACGGTGGAAAGGGCTAGCAAGCTCTCCGGGGTCTTCTTTTTAAGAGCTTTAGTCCCATTCATGAGGGCCCCCATGACTCAGTCATCTCCTAAAGGCCCACCTTCTTATACTATCAGATTAGACATTAGGATTTCAACATATGAATTTTGGAGGACAAAAACATTCAGACCATAGCATTTCAAGCTGAAGCTATTTCAAAAGTCTCTGTTTTTTCACAGGTATCAGGAATTAAGGGAGTCGCTCCAACAATGTAGGCTTCCATGGGGTGCTGAAAGGGAATATGGCGGGATGATACCCATATCACTCCCTGAGGAATACACGCCAAAATGTGAACCTCCTTGTGGCATGGGCAAAGGACATCAGCATTATGGATTTGGTGGAGCAACCTGGCCAAGGTAAATCAATGTTCTGCCCTTCACATAGAGGGCAGGGAATTCTTTGTTACTCATTTTTCCTTATTTCTTTGTTAAATGTAACTCCAAACTTATTTTTTTTTACTATTTATGAAAAGACACAGATGGAAAAACTAATCATATAATTTCTAATTGTGAAGTCAGTAAAAAATCTGTGTTCATGGATGTCTTTGCTATCCTTAGAGTTTTGTGATCGGAAATGTTGATTAATTTAATTCCCTTGCTAATCATGTTTTACCTAAAACTAAATGGGAATCTTCCTGAGAGAGATTAAATTAAAAATATTTTTCCTTGAGCAAATAGCTGGCCTAATCTGATGTTCTTGATTTCTGGAACTTTTGATTTCTAATTTGTTCATCAAGCTATAGTCATTAGAATCTGTTGGGCATTGTCTTCAAGTATTAAAATATTTCAATAATCACTTATGAATCTTAAAGTCACTCTTGCAGCAACTTTAGTCAAAACACAGGTTAAAACTGAAGAGAAAGCCAAAAACATCTGAGCAGCAAATTAAATGTTACGTTAACTATCTACAAAAAATTATGAAATTTACTCAAAACAAAATCCATCAACCCTTCACACAGAGCCTACTTACTCCTGCTTTATCTAACAATCTTGGTTTTACCTACTTTACTAGCAATCTAGCTAACTAGTTTTTTGTTCTAAATCAGAGAAATAATTAACAGAAATAGGAAAGACAAGCCATGGCTAGACGGGGAACAGTAACAACAGGGACATGTGGTGGCAATGACCTTATTGAAGCCTCAGTAAAGCAATAAAAAGCAGACAGATGAAAAGGCCTGTCAGTCCAATTGTAAAGATGCAAATATCAACATATTTATAATATCTTTGTGAGGTGGATATCATTATCCTGGCTTTACAATAGATACAGGCCCAAGAGATTCAGTATGTTTCCTCGGGTCAGACATGAAGTTGTGGAACAGGAGTTTGTATCCAGGTTTATTTGACTCCAGAGCCCAAGTTCTTTTCATCTGTTCATTAATTCATTTACTCCAGCTATTCATTTATCTATTCAGTAATTTGAGTATAGCAAGCATTGTTCTAGAGACTAGGGGTATGTCTTCTTACGGAATCTGTAGCTATTGTCCCCAAAATTTGTATTAAAAAAATGCAAATATTCTAAAAGAATTAGAATTATACTCACAGAATCCCAGTTTGTAAAAAGAAAGCCAAGGACTAGTTTCTTAAGGGAAATCCATCTTGAAATGGGAGATTTGTGTTTGATGCCTCAATGAATGCAGTCCTAGGACACTGGGAAAGGAAACATTTGTTCCAATTAGAATGCCAGTCATCCCTGACTCAGAAAGGCAGGTTAATGCATTCTGTTCTCTTTATACCCTCACAAATAGAAATGGCAAGCAATAGGATATATTGGAGTATATGAGGAAGCCATTTTGTATAAACCTAATTTGGCCTAACTTTGTTTTTTCCAAAAGGGCCTGACGTGGCCATTGAGCATGCATTGTATATCTGCTTTAAACATTTCCTATGGCAAGAACAAATGGCCTTAAGATAAAGGTGCAACTTCCCCCCACATTGGCATTTCCTTAAGGATGAGCATCTCTTCCTAGGCTAGGAACTGATTGCTGCACCCACCTCTGACCACCCAGCTCACCTGTGACTGACCATCCACCTCGAGAGAACAGACCTGCCACCCTGCTGTGTCCACCGAGACAGCAGACTTACCTGCTGTTTCCATCAATCGCTGTGCCGACAGAGCAGTCTTGCGACTGTTGTAAAAGGGACATTTCAATCATACGTGAAACATCCTCTTTGGGGGTATATAACCACACTGTACACCCCACTTCTTTGATGCCCTTTTTTCCTTCAGGAAGAAAGGCCCTGGGCCATGGTCCTCACATTTTAGCTCAGAATAAACTCACCCAAATTTTCATTTATACATTGGCTATGGATTATTTTTGTCGACAACCCATTTATGTTAAATGTTATCATTTTGGCAAATTTATCTCTTAAAAATATATTTAGGACTAAGTCCTGTCTTCTGATAAAATGCAAATCACTTAAGTGCTCTGTAAACTAAAGTTTTATCTTGTTTCCTAACAAGGAATAACTTCTATCACAATATTTTTCTTTTTCCCCAAAAAGAGCCTTTTAAACAAAATAACAGAATGTTTTCCAGCTTTGTGAAGGATCAGTCCTCTTCTGGTCCATATAAAAGCTTACTCTCACAACACTGCCCCCTTCCCTGGAGGGGGTTTTCCATGGGATGTTGTGGTGCCACACATTCACCCTACTCCTGCTGGGGAACAGGACCACTCCTTTGCCTCACCAACCCTCCAGTCACATGGCTTTAAAATTAAAAGTACTTACTTCTTAGGAAAATGTCCAGGTGAGACATCCTATGGTATGTCATCTGAGGTTAAGAAGTTAAAAGAGCATGATTTACTAAAGGAAATATAATTATATATATTTATATATGCACCTTCCAATGCAATGTCAGCATCATGTCACATGGGACATCACTGTTCCTTCTGACACTTCTTGACATAACTATATCTAAGCAAAACTCTTTTAAAGGAACTTTAACAGTAACTACTTAACCATAATGTGCAAGTTTCAGAAATCCTAAGTGAAGTCAGTCATCACCTAATTCAGCACCCAATCACTAGAAGAAAGAAGTCACAAAGTAATGAAAATGTATATCTTTGTTTTCACTTCCATAAATGCTTCTTTTTATAAGTTTGGTGAAGTAGCATAATTTTTACTTTGTCTAGGAAAAAGGAAATGGATTCTTCCCCTAAGATACTGTCAAATGTTAAAAAGCTATTAAAGGGGTCACCCAGTGGCATAGTGGTTGGGTTTGCGCTCTCTGCTTCGGCGGCACAGGGTTCACGGGTTCAGATCTAGGGTATGGACCTAGCACCACTCTCAAGCCACACTATGGCAGCATCCCACATAAAATAGAGGAAGATTGGCACGGATGTTAGCTCAGGGCCAGTCTTCCTCACACACACAAAAAGCTATTAAATAGACATATAGTGCTCTGTGAAGTAGAGAATACTTTGGAATTCCTGGTAACTAGTACTCTTTAATGATAGTAGGAGTAGTAATAATAATAATAATAATAATAATAATAATACTTGAAGGTTAATATGACCATGTGAAGCAAAATGACAGAATATCCCTCTCCTGTTGCCTAAAAAATAAAACAAATGCAAAATTTATCAGCAGCCCCCAATCAATAAAAGGAGAACAACTTTATGCCATTCATTTTAATGTGCCAATGAAAGAAAATTTTGTGTAGTTTATTCCAGTTCCTAACTACATGTTTCTCAAGAGGGCATTTGCGGCAGATATTTGTCCCACATATTGCAAAATATTTAGCATCTGTGGTCCTTTACCTGTAAGTACTAGTAGCATCCTTCATTCATTGTGACAACCAAAATAAAACCACCCACTCTCCCTGGAAGTGTTGGGGGTTCAGGAGGAAACCACACTATTGGTTGAGAGGCAGTATACCTAACCCCATCCCTACATTCCAAATGCATATTGAGGTAAGGGGAGTCTACAACATCCTGATAATTCTCCAACTGGAAGAGAAGATTAAAAGATTGGGTAGGTAATCCTATTCGAAAAGAAAAAAAGCCTCAGAGTAGAAGCCCCTGTTCTAAAACAACAAGATCTCAGGAGAGAAGTTCTGCAGAATGTGTGCTCTTCCAGAACACCATGTTGACTTCAGGGAATGAGCAGAAGCCTAACTGGAAGGAGGGGGCCCTGCAGAGGACATTTAATGGGATCTTAGACAGTAGTACCCAAGCGCCCAGGCTTTATCTGACACCATCTGAGCACTTCCTCTCTGCCACCTTCATCCCATCAGGCTAAAGAAAAATGCAGAGAATAATATTCAGCCATCAAGCCTGCACACAGACAGAAAGGCAGGCTCATTTCAGATGACAGAATCAACAAGAATTCACACACACTACATCATTGCAAATAGCTGGGTTTAGACACAGCTGCCCAATTAAACGCAATTAAACAAGTGGCAAGGAGACTTTGTAAATAGGGAAGAGAAGAGAAGAAATATGACATGTAAAAAGACACATGAAGAAACCAGTTTGGGAAAACATATAGCCCAGGAAACAAAAGTAGACTCCCTATAAAAAGACTAAATAAGCATGTGAATCTAAGAACAGACAAGATGATTAGATAATAGAATATTATAAAAGAGGAGATCACAGGGCTAAGAAAAAAAATGAGAAAAACAACAACACAAAAACACTCTTACAAATCTAGTAAAAAAAAAAGAAGCAGCATGAAACAAAATAGACTGAAAATTGACATAGTAGTATAAATAAATAAATCACAGAGAAGGCAAAGGGAAAAGGTAAGGATATTAAAGCAATAAAAAGAGAAAATTATGGGGGGCTGGCCCTGTGACCGAGTGGTTGGGTTTGTGTGTTCAGCTTAGACGGCCCGGGGTTTTGCTGGTTCGGATCCTGGGCGTGGACCTAGCACCGGTCATTGGGCCATGCTGGGGCAGCATCCTACATAGCACAACCAGAAAGACCTACAACTAGAATACACAACTATGTACTGGGTGGCTTTGGGGAAAAGAAGAAGAAAAAAAAAAAAAAGATTGGCAACAGATGTTAGCTCAGGTGCCAATTTTAAAAAAAGGAGAGAGAGAAAATTATGGCTATAAAGAACAAGTCTAATTACTTATCTTAAGGAAAACTGATGTCCAAAATGTAGAAAATCTAACAAATAGAACAGAAAAAGACACTCAGAGATACACAGGAAAATTCCTATGAATAAAGGAAGAAATGAATCTGAACATCAAAAGGACATACCTTTAGTTGGAAAAACTGGGAGAGAACTATTGACATTGAGATACAACCTGGTTACATTATTGAATTCATAAAGAAAGATTTCTTGAGTCATTCAAGCAGGAAAAGCAAGACACCCACAAGGAGGAAAAATGAGGCTGGCCTCAAGCCTCCACAGCAGGGTTCAAGGCCAGAAGACATATCTTCAAAGTTTTGAGGAAAAGAAAATATAGCCCAAAGAGACTGCAGCACAATTGTCCATCAGGCATAAAGGCTACAGGCAGACATCTCACGCATGAGAGAATTTAGAGTATATAGCACCCAATGAGCCCTTCTTTTAAAAAATACCTGGAAAATGAAATTTAACAAACCAAAAAACGGATCAAAATGAAGAACTCAAGAACAGAGAAGCTGTGCTAAAAGGGCTGATTCAAAAATGAAATGGTGAGCACTGAAGCCATTCACACGATTGGGAAAGTTGTTATTGTAGAAGCAGGGAAATGTTATAGACCCTGGCAAAATACAGATGACGTGAACAGCCAAAACGGACAGAGCAGGGAGAGGAAGCAGAAGCAAGCGAAACAGGGCTCCTCATCCTATCTTTCATGCCTGAGAGTGAATATTATCTAAAAAGTAATACTGATTCCAAGATCCTAAATGTTTCAAAAACTTCTTAATTTTACATGACCTTTTAGAAATTTATATCTATATAGCAAAGAAATATTTATCAATAGTTCAGGAATTCCTTCCGTTTTAGTTTTTCATCTGTTAAACACTAATGAAATTTTAATTTTCTTTCAGAAATTGCACAAACTTTGATCCTATTTATGAAACTTTAGTTCTGACTAGAGCTGTCCATCTCTCCATTCATACTTCCTCATGTTTACTTTTTTAGAGAGAGAGATCTAGAATCGTGTTCCACATGGTGGTATTTGTGTATGCTTTTTTGTAATTACTGAAGCTTTTAGGATGAGGTTGTGCCATTACCACAAAAATAAGAAAAACAATCTCTTTTTTTGAACAACAGCGTTGTGTGCTAAGCACTTGATAGACATGATCTCATTTCAATTAAATTACATTTGCTTTTTTCTAAAGTTCATTTTTCCAATAAAACTACTTTTGTTCTTTTTTTAAACTAAATTTTAATTTCACAAGTTATTCATTTGTATGCATTAGGATTTTTAGTTGCAAACAACGGAGTCCATTCTGGCTAGTTTAAGAAGAGGAAGATTTATTACAGGATTATTAGGTTAATTCACAAAACTGTGGGAGGGCAAGAGAAATAGGCAAATTGCTAAGCTTCCCGGAATAATATAGCCGGACTCACTCCCAGGACTGGCCTCATCAGAGGACGTGCCTCTGCTAGAACCAGACACCTGCTGCTGTCTTATTAGCAATACGGACGCCCCACTTGAAGCCTGTGTTCTCGGGGTACTCACGTTCAAATCAAAGTCTAGTGCAGATACAGACGACTGGCAGAACTTAGGGCACACATTTGCACCCCAGTTGCTAGGGAGGCTGGGAAGTGGATTTTTTAGATTCTACCTGGGGAATTGGGTGTTCAAAATGTGGGAAACTGGCAAAATGTAGAAAGGGTCTTGTAAAGTTGTTAGATAGCCCTCAGTGCCAGTCAACTGTCACTCTAACCAACAGCAGCAACAACAATACCATCTTTTCTATTCAATGTGTGGTCCATGGACCAGCAGCATCAGCATCAACTGGGAAATAGAGAATACAAAATCTTGGGCCCCACCCCGGAGTTACTGAAAGAGAATCTGCATCCTAATAAAATCCTTCAGGTAATTCTGACATGCAGCAAAGTTTGAGAACTGCTGCCCCAACATAAGAAAATGCAATACCTTTTCATACAAATGAAAATGCACTCACTCCCCAAAGGGGAGACTCAGTCTCATCACTTCCGGCATCTCCTCCAAGTCCAGGATCTCTGGGCGATAGTCACTCTTCTCTAGTTCAGTCATCATCTTGTCCTGATAGTCCACAGCTACGCACTTAATAAAGTAAACCATCACCAACACTCTATATGAAATAATAAGGAAAAAAAAGAAAATTAGTCAATATATATAAATAATTAAAAATAGTTAATATATATAAATAAAAGTATCAGGACACAGCAAGGAAGAAAATATGAGAAGTGACTACAGTCCTGGTTTCTACACCTGGGCTTAAGGCTGCTGTTAGTGTTATAATTTCTTTCTGCCTGTGTGAGGTGCTACAGTATTCCATTAATTTTATGCCACTGGAAGCAGCACTAGGAGATGTCCAAAAGATTCTTTAGGTTCTAGAAATGCTCCTTTCCCCCATAATTGTACAGCAGCATTCCTCTTACCCTTGACATTCAGGATCAATCTTTCCAGCCTACTTGGTATAACCCTTTCTTGCCTGTTTTCTCCAGAGTCATAGGAGCCCCAAATTACTACATCATCAGTTCAGCTTCCAATTCAACGGGACCACTGTTGTATCCTCTGCTGAAAGCACTTCAGCCTTGATCTCTAACCCAGCAAAGCCCAAGGTGGCTGGGGAGGAAGTAAACTTTTTCTAAGTGTAGTAGTAAGTCCAACAGTGAGAGGCACCACTCCCACTTCCACCCTTTGCTTTTTAAACCATGCATTCTGGCCATGGGGGAGACTATTTACTGGTCACTGCTTCAGATCATATGCCACACTCTTTAGGACAACACATCCAATACTGAATCTTCAATGGGCTCTTCCACCATTCTATCAATACGGTAAGACCAATGAATGCTTTAAATTCAACCATTGCCTTATTTCTTTTGTAGTAAATTGAGTTCCTTAGTCTGAAAGAATGTTGTTTAAGATGGCAGGCAGTGAATAGAGCATTCAGTAAGTCCACTGGCGATGTAACTGGCAGAAGTACAATGAGAACGAAAGGGAAATCCATATTTAGAAGTGTCTTGTGAGGATAATGATCTCTTTCATGGAGGAAGGGGTCCAATGTAATCAGCCTCCCACCAGCTGGCTGACTGTACACCCAGGGAGATTTTTCTCTGTGAATTACTTAGGGTTGGTAACTTTTGCTGGCACACTCATATGTGGCCAGGTCAGTTTTGATGAGGGGGAAGTTCATGTTGCTGAGTCCATACATAATAACTTCTGTCCCCATGATAACTTAGTTTATGAAGCCACTGAGCAAGCACTAGGGTGACTGGAGAAAGCCTGATTGACACCCACAGAGTTGGTCATTTTATCTACCTAATTATTAAGAACATCCTCAGTTGTGGGGTTCTCTTGGTGAACATTCTTGTGGGGTACAAATAACCCTCAGACTCTAGGGCCATTCTCAGAGGCAGAGAAAGCAAGTGTTTTTGGAATCTACATTGGGTAGATGAGATATAGGGTGGGTGTTCAAAAGATACTGGGCAACGACCACGAGGGACAGTTGAGCACTACAATGTATATTAAAACATTACAAATGCCAAGAGTAAAGGCTAATGTAAACTATGGACTTGAGGTGATAATGATGTGTTGATGTAGGTTCATCAGTTGTAAGAAATTTACCACTCTGGTGGGAGATACTGATAATGGGGGAGGCTAACCATGTGTGGGAGTAAAGGGTATATGGGAAATCTCTCTATCTTCCTCTCAACTTTGCTATGAACCTAAAATTGCTCTAAAAAAATAAAGTCTTTTTTAAAAAAATCAAACATAAAGTCCAGTCTCCTTTGACCACTGCCCCACCAATCCCAATCTCCTTCCTGGAGGGAACCACTGTTACCACTTTGGTGTGTCTCCTTTCATACCTTTTGTTAAACATTGACATAATTATACACCCACCCATTGAAGTATATGGTATTATTTTGTTTATGTGTGGAATCATTTGATACAACGTATTAGGCAACTTGGTTTTTCTTTTCCTTCTGTAATCTAGAGATCGTAAATACAGATCTACCCCATTCTTTTTAGTTTCTCATAATGTTCCATTATATGGATGCATCATAGTTTATTTAGCCATTCTCATATTCTTTCCTTTTTTTGCATTAACTATATGTAATGAATATCCTTGTACAGGCCTCCCTGAGCTCATACACAAATGTTTCTCTAGGGAAAATCCTAAGTGGAAGTTAAGGGTCACAACATATGAATATTTTTAATTTTAGTAGATATAGCCCAATGCTTTATATTCTCATGGTAGTGTCTAAAAGTATCCATTTCCTCATACTCTTGGCCAACTATATCATATTACCAAAGTGTATAATTTTTGCCCATCTAATGAGTATAAAGGTTATCTTGGTTATCAGAATGCATTTCTCTGGTCAGGCTGAGTACTTTTTTCCTATGTTTATGTTTTCTTATGTGTGGTCATTTACATTTCCGTTTCTGTTCTTATTCTTTGCCCATTTTTATTGGTTGTCTTTTAGCTATAGATTCTTATGTTCTGGATATTAATCCTTTACGTATCTTACTTACAAATGTTTCTTCCAATCTTTGTTTTATTTGAGTGTTTTTATACTGTCCTGTATTCAAAAGTTTTTCATTTGATGTTATCAAATTTCCTTTTGGTTTTTGACTTTTAAAAGAAAAATCTTATTTCAAATGTTTTTTCTACCACCAAAAAAAATATATAGTTTCATTTATTTTCTTTTAATATTTGTGTATGTTTTCCAATTCTTTAGATTTTTAATCCACCTTAAATTATCTTTGTGGATAGTATGAAATAGAAATCTATTTTTTCCAAATGGCTAGTGAGTTTTTCCTGCATTGTTTATTGAAAACTAAATCCTTTTCCACTGATTTAAAATGCCACCTTTCACATACTGAATTTCCATATATACATGGTTGTATTAGTCTATTTGTCCGTTACTGTCTCACCATTACACTGTGTTAAATTGAAAAGATGTTCAATTTAATCTTTTCTTTCTTTTCAGAAAGGTTCCCATTGAACAATTCTATTATTTGACGCAGAACAAAAAAAGTGACATCTATGGAAATGATTCTTTGTAAGTTTGGGGTTTCTTTTCCTTATGTGAGATCAAATAACATTTTTAACTGGAGATGAGTTATATGAGAAATAAAAAAGGCCCAAAATGGGAACTTTTAGAAAAACAAAAGGGTTCCTTTTTTTTAATAAGATCATTAATAATAGAAACTAAAACCAAACAACAAATACAAAACAATAAACCGAAAACTCACTAATAATTTGTGGCATTTAAAAAAATGGGAAAAATGTAGGAAATATAGAATAGTAATGTTTGAAGGGACTCATACAGGTCATCTTGGAACATTTCCCTGCCTTTGAACTAGTTACTCAATTGAATAAGAGTCTGTTACATTTCTTAAGAGGTTCATAGAAAATGCTCTAGCACCCTCAACAAAATTTTTAATCAGAATTTTATGAGGAGAGAGATTTGTTATGACAATCTACAAATAACTCTTAACAAAATTACTCCCTGAATCTCTTTTTTGAATAAGGAATACTTGTTAATTACCCTTTGCTTAGAGAAATTATTTTCCAATATATTAAGTTATTTTTCACTCTTTGAAATAGTTTGTTGTATATATTACAAAAGCATACTTTTTAATTTTTGGATAAAAATAAAACTGACAGCATTGAAGTAACAATGAAAAT